>NC_142036.1:6066200-6678041 GCF_982192425.1 Myodes glareolus | reverse complement strand
GCCATGGGTTAGGTTGGTAAGGAGGTTAGGAGGATCTGGGAACATCTGGAAAAGAGAAAATTTTTAAACAGAATGTATTGTTTACAAATGATTTATGGCATCTTTATATGACAATGAATCATAAAGACTATAGAGGGAGAAGGGGTTGGAAAGTCCCATCCTTGGTGACTTTGATCTTAGCATTGACAGTAGAGCTGCCATGATCACAACCACTTCCTAAAGGCCTCACCTTCCAGCACTGGGCATGTGGTAATCAAATGGCAAACATGTGTGTGCGTGTGTTAGTGTGTGTGTGTGTGTGTGTGAGAGAGAGAGAGAGAAAGAGAGAGAGAGAGAGAGAGAGACAGAGACAGAGAGAGAGACAGAGAGAGCGAGAGAGAGAAAGAGAGAAAGAGAGATGAATTCATTCCATACCACAGCTCACAGACAATTGTGTAGTATTTAAGAGAACCCACTCATGAATGCGACAGAAAGTTTCTCTTCTGGATCTGTGAGAGTCGATATCATACCAGGGTATAGTAATGATTAGAACCAACATAGATTTTTTCATTCACAGAAACCTGATTCAATAGCCAAAACCACATGAAGATTATTAAAGATAGACTTACCATATCCACTGACATCTGTAGGAGCAGGCTGTATATTCAAATGGGCAGTTTGTGCTGATCATATTGTTCTTTACTACTGTGTGAGAAACACAGTGGGTAGTCATCACTGCAGTTCCAAAACAGTATTCTCTTTGTGGGGTGCTGAATAGCAGCAATGGGTGTTCAGCAAATGTGAGCTCATATTTACCCTAGGAGAAGGACAGCCATAGTAACTGTCTTCTTGTAGATTTGCAGTTGCCTTTCAACCTAACATTTATTTTCCAGAACAATGCACTAAATTTATGGTGTACATTATTCTGTGACAGCTCTTAATGTAAAATTATTCTTGATTTTTCTAAAATAAAAAATTGTGGAATATCAGATCCCAAGGAAGTTCAGGAAAGCACAGAACTTTCTGTTGATTCTGGGCAGAACTTCAGTGGTATTTCCTGGTTAAGATTGTAGTTGAGATTCTGGAGGAACCAAGAGAAAGGCAGGGCAATGCTCCTGAATCTTGGAATCCTTGTAAGTCTAAAACCTCCGTTTCTCTTCATGAGGTGCATTCTAAGTTCAGATATGCTCAATTTTGACTTTTAGCAGATACACTTCCTCACCCTCAGTCCATTTTCACACTCTGCACTTCACTTTGTTCCCTAGGAGAGAAAACATAGTTTCTGAATTTTGTAGTCTATTTTTATAGAGATGCTCAAATTTATATGACCTAGAATTACCTGGGAAATGAGTCTTGGCTTTTAATGGTGTGATTAGATTAGCTTTAAACATTAGAATGTCTAGTGAGAGAAGTACAAGACTGCTGAAACCAAGTTTAAGACCTGCCCCAAGTGTTGGCAACACTATTGCTACAGTCTGGGGTCCTGACGTGAATATAAATTAGATAGCAAACTAAGTATAAGCATTTATCTTTGCTGCTTCTAAATGTGAAAGCTACATGACTTGCTCCATCAAGGCCTTGAGTTCACGACTTCCCTGTTATGATGGACTGTACATCAAACTGGGAACATATGTCTTTCCTCGTTGAGTTGTTATTGTCATATAGTTTGTCCCTGCAATACAACCAGTAACTAACACTGTAAGTAGTGTTATTACCCTGAAAAACTTGAATGCAGCCTTATTGTTCTATTGCTATGGAGAGACACAGTGACCCAGGTCACTTTTATAAGAGATACAATTTAATTGGAGATGTTCTTGCATATAAAGGGTATTCCTCTTCATCATAGTGGTCACCATGGTGGCCAATGAATCTAGTACAGGAGATGAGCGTTTTATCCTGATTTGCAGGTAGAGAAAGTCACAGGCCCTGGCACAGTTTATGAAACCACCAATCCACTCCCCGTGACTCTTTTTCTCCAACAAGGTCACACACCCTAATTCATCTAAATTCTTGAACCAGTATTATTCCCTTGTTATTAATAAAAATATGCATCTATATAGAATATGCTTATTTAAAATTTACTACCTTTACCATCATTTCCTGTTTCTGAAAGGGTCTTTACACCATAGTTTAAAGTGACCGCTTTTCCCAATCTTGAAAGCTGAGGGAAGGCACCAAATAGCAGTTATCAATGACTATGGGTCCTTCGATTAGTCAGAATAGCAAAACTTTAATGGGAAAATTTGTTATCCTGTAATAATTCAAGACTTAATGGTGCAATGTTAGTTTTGTACAAGTGTTAATAATCTTGTACTGCAGATTTATATGGTATGCTGGTTTTATGAGAAAACTGAAGTGTTGTAAAGTCCTGAACTTATCAGATATATATGCAAGGTCATTATCATTTTTGATTATCTTATTATTGTTCATTGAGGCATAGAGGCAAGCATGTAAGGGTGATATGGTGTGAATAATTCACTCTTCATGTTGGACTGCTACACATGTCATATTTGGGAAGAAAGCTACTGAGATATAAGTATACTTTTTCCTTGACAAGTTCTAGGACTACCTCAATGTCCATTATTGTATATAGCATACTATATACACATATAGTCAGAGGCTATTTTTTTGTCCTTCAGGGATTAATCGTTGGAGATGATCACCATTTTTTCATCTACACAGTTATCATTAACCAAGCTCAAATCAAACACTTCCAAGTCCTTGAAAATCTTTAGTAGCCATAACCTACATAAGAGTAGGCTGACCTTTTGCCTCCTGCGTCCTTGGAATACCAGCTATCCCTATTTCAGTGCTGAGGAGTTCCATCCAGAGGGGTGAGTGTGTGCTATCCAGGGTGGACTGTCCCAGAAGAGAGCACAACGCCTCCCCCCTCAGCTTCTGCGGCAGGGTCTTCGGTGTTCCACCGGACCCCTCCCTGCCCCCACTGCTGCTGCCTTTTTGTCTCCTGTGTCCTGTAAACACCAGCTATCCCTGCTGCAGTGCTGAGAAGTTCTATCCAGAGAGGTGAGTGGGTGCTCACCTGGGCTTTCTGTCCCAGAAGAGAGCATAGCCCCTCCCCCCTCAGCTTCTGCGTTAGGGTATTCGGTGTCTCACAGGAGCCCTCCCTGAACCCACCACTGCCGCCCTTTTGTCTCCTGGGTCCTGAAAACACCAGCTATCCCTGCTGCAGTGCTGAAAAGTTCTATCCAGAGAGGTGAGTGGGTGATTTCCTGGGCTCTCTGTCCCAGAAGAGAGCACAACCCCTCCCCCCTCAGTTTCTGCGGCAGGGTCTTCGGTGTTCCACTGGACCCCTCCCTGCCCCCACTGCTGCTGCCTTTTTGTCTCCTGTGTCCTGTAAACACCAGCTATCCCTGCTGCAGTGCTGAGGAGTTCTATCCAGAGAGTGCTGAGGAGTTTCATCCAGAGAGGAGGAGATGGGCAGGTGCCAATGCAAGAATTCCTCCAACAACCTGAAAGGCAACATGACATCTCCAGAATCCAGGGATCACGAAACTAGAAGAATTGAACACCCTACTCCAGAAGAAATAGAAGAAATCGACTCTAAGCGGATTTTTATGAAAATAATAGAGGAACTTAAACAGGAGGTGAAAATCAGTCGTAAAGAAATGGAAGATAAGTATAACAAAAAGATTGAGGAAATGAGTAAAGAAATGGAAGAGAAATATACCAAAAGGTTTGAAGAAATGAGTAAATCTGTAAATGAAATTCTGGGAAACCAAGAAAAAACAATCAATCAAGTAATGGAAACAGTTCAAGATTTGAAAACTGAAATGGAGTCAATGAAGAAATCACAAGCCGAGGGCCGGTTGGCTATGGAAAATCTAGGTAAACGAACAGAGACTTCAGAATCAAGCATAACCAACAGAATACAAGAGATAGTAGAAAGAATCTCAGACTCTGAGCACACCATAGAGAAATTAAACGCTCTGACAAAAGAAAACAGCAAATCCAACAAATTTTCATCACAAAACATTCAGGAACTGTGGGACACAATAAAAAAAAATCTAAGAATAATAGGGGTAGAAGAAGGAGAAGAATTGCAGATCAAAGGTCCAGAAAATATATTCAACAAAATTATAAAAGAAAACGTCCCCAACCTAAAGAATGATATCCCTACGAAGGTTCAAGAAGCATACAGAACACCGAATAGGCTGGATCAAAAAAAAAATCCCCTCGCCATATAATAATCAAAACACAAAACATTCAGATTAAGGAGAGAATATTAAGAGCAGCAAAGGAAAAAGATCAAGTAACTTATAACAAAAGTTATATCAGACTATCAGACTTACACCGGACTTCTCTATGGAAACCATGAAAGCCAGAAGGTCCTGGATAGAGGTACTGCAGAAACTAAGAGACCATGGATTCAAGCCCAGACTACTTTACCCAGCCAAGCTATCGTTCACTATCAACAGAGAAAACAAAATATTCCAGGACAAAAACAAATTTAAACAATACGTCGCTACAAATCCAGCCTTACAGAAAGTATTAGAAGGAAAATTGCAACCCAAGGAATCCAACATTCCTAACATCGCCTACAATAACTCAGGAATCTAGCGACCCTTCACAAGCAGAACTCAAAGAAGGGAAAAACATACACTCCACTACCCCCCCCCAAAATAACTGGAGTCAACAACCACTGGTCATTAATATCACTTAATATCAATGGACTCAATTCACCTATAAAAAGGCACAGACTTAGAGATAGGATACGAAAACAGGATCCAACATTCTGCTGTTTACAAGAAACACACCTCAACCACAAAGACAGACATCAACTCAGAGTAAAGGGCTGGGAAAAGGTTTTCCAAGCAAACGGACCTAAGAAACAAGCAGGTGTGGCCATTCTAATATCTAACAAAATTGACCTCAAACTAAAATCCATTAGAGGAGGCAGAGATGGACATTTCAAATACATAACAGAAACAATTCATCAGGAGGAAGTCTCAATACTGAATGTCTATGCCCCTAATATAAAGGCACCCACTTATGTAAAAGAAACACTTCTAGAACTCAAGGCAGTCGTCAAACAAAACACAGTAATAGTGGGAGACTTCAACACACCTCTCTCACCAATGGACAGATCAATCAGACAGAAACCCAATAGAGAAATAAGAGAATTATTGGACCTATTGAATCAAATGGACTTAACAGATATCTATAGAACATCCCACCCAAATAGGAAAGAATATACCTTCTTCTCTGCTCCCATGGAACCTGCTCAAAAATTGACCACATACTTGGTAACAAAGCAAACTTCCACAGATACAAAAAAATATTAGTAACCACCTGTGTCTTGTCAGATCACCATGGATTAAAGTTAGAATTCGTATCCAATCTCTTAGTCTGTGCCTTTTTATAGGTGAATTGAGTCCATTAATATTAAGTGATATTAATGACCAGTGGGTGTTGACTCCAGTTATTATTATTTTTTGTTTCTTTATTTAATAGAGTTTGTATGTATCCCTTCTTTGAGTTAAGCTCATGAAGGGTCGCTAGATGTCTGAGTTATTGTAGGCAATGTTGGCGATGTTGGATTCCTTGGGTTGTGATTTTCCTTCTATTACTTTCTGTAATGCTGGGTTTGTGGCTACGAATTGTTTAAATTTGTTCTTATCCTGGAATATTTTGTTTTCTTCATTGATAGTGAATGATAGCTTGGCTGGGTATAGTAGTCTGGGTTTGCATCCATGGTCTCTTAGTTTCTGCAGTACCTCTATCCAGGACCTTCTGGCTTTCATGGTTTCGATAGAGAAGTCCGGTGTAAGTCTGATAGGTTTACCTTTATAAGTTACTTGACCTTTTTCCTTTGCAGCTCTTAATATTCTTTCTTTAATCTGTATGTTTTGTGTTTTGATCATTATATGGCGAGGGGATGTTTTTTTTTTGATCAAGTCTATTCGGTGTTCTGTATGCTTCTTGAACCTTCATAGGAATATCATTCTTTAGGTTGGGAAAGTTTTCTTCTATAATTTTGTTGAATATATTTTCTGGTCCTTTGATCTGCAGTTCTTCTCCTTCTTCAATCCCTATTATTCTTAGATTTGGTTTTTTTATTGTGTCCCAGATTTCTTGAATGTTTTGTAATGAGAATTTGTTGGATTTGCTGTTTTCTTTGATCTGAGCATTTATTTTCTCTATGGTATCTTCAGACTCTGAGATTCGTTCTTCCATCTCTTGTATCCTATTGGTTATGCTTGATTCTGTAGTCTCTGTTCATTTACCTAGATTTTTCATATCCAGTCGGCCCTCGTTTTGTGTTTTCTTCATTGCCTCCATTTCAGTTTTCAATTCTTGAACTGTTTCCATTACCTGTTTGATTGTTTTATCTTGGTTTCCCAGTGTATCATTCACAGATTTACTCATTTCTTCAACCTTTTTGTTATACTTCTCTTCCATTTCTTTACTCATTTCTTCAATCCTTTTGTTGTACTTCTCATCCAGTTCTTTAAGGGAAATATTCATATCCTGTTTAAGGGACTCTATTGCTTTCATCATGGCATTTTTTTCCAATTCTTCTGATTTAAGAGGTTCAAGTCCTTTTATTGTAGGGTCGTTGGGATCTGGTGATTTCATGTTGTTTTTTAGATTATTGGAGGAGTTCTTGCCTTGGCGTCTGCCCATCTTTCCCTTCAACTGCTCTATATTGGATCTTCTGGTACCAGGTCAGGTTCCCTTGTTGGGCAGGGACTTCAGTGACAGAATGTCTACCTTTCTTCAGGCAGTCTATTGAAACACAGGCACTCCCTCCTGCCGTGTTGCACTCACAGCCCTGGCCCAGTGTGCAAGGGAGCTGCTCTGTGGAGATCTTGGGGGGAAGAGAGGAAGGTGTACCTGGATGAAGGCTGGGATGGGATTCAGGAGAGCTCCTCAGGGTGTAGCCACCACTGCGGGGCAACCAGAAAGTCGAGGGGGGTGGGGAAAGTCTGAATTCCTCCTAGCCAAAGCCCTCGGGCCAGGAGCAAACTCACCCCTCCTCCAATGGATGTCTGCTAGAAGTTCACAACAGCAACTCCACCTGGTTGATATGATATCATGATACTGATAGCACGACTACAAGGACTCTTTTGGGTGTCAGCTGCACAAAATGGTTCCAACTTGGTTAGCTGAAATGGTGCACATCTTTTACAACATTCTGGCCACACCTCCCCAAAATACTCAGAGACTATTTGCAAACTTATCAGATTTTAATCCTGAAATTTAACTATCATT
The DNA here is from genome assembly GCF_982192425.1 of Myodes glareolus. Lineage (NCBI taxonomy): Eukaryota > Metazoa > Chordata > Mammalia > Rodentia > Cricetidae > Myodes > Myodes glareolus. The sequence goes on along the minus strand of NC_142036.1, from coordinate 6,670,829 downwards.
TTACTTTCACAGGATCCCCAAGAAAGAACATTGTCCCCATGACAGCTGGAAGTAATTCTAGAAAATGATGTCTCCTTTCTCAGCAAAGTTTGTCCTCGGGTTTAGGTACATCATTTAGGGGTTGATTATAATAAGTATACGGTTGAGGGTTGGTGGAAGAATTTATAAGCTCAGGGATCTTTTTGGAAAAAAAAGGAAATTTGGATGATGGGATGATACACTGTTATTTGTGAGTTATTGTTTATATATAATTACATTGGCGTAGATTTTTGTATATGGACACAAAATTAAATTATATTGATATTGTATGCATGCATGCTTCTACCTCTATTTAAAAATATATATTTAAATATATATATATATAAATACTATGTATAAATGAATATATATATATATTCATTTATACATAGTATTTATATATATATATTTACCATAATGCAGTGTACATTTTTACCTCTGATTAAGATACTTATATATTTTTTATGTATTGATATATATTTACCATATTGCAATGTATACTTGTACATTGTTTCTATTTGGAGGTTATTGTCCTTATTTATTGCACAGTTGTTTATTCTGTTAGTCTTTAAGTTAGATAGGTAATAAGAATTGTAGATCAATATTCATCTATGTTTGTCATATTTATAGTTAGACTAATCAGGTTCTTTAGATACATAGAGATTATACTCTGTATAAATAATCTTCAACTTCTTCAAAGAGCTGTAGAAAATGACATTTACTTTAATCTTAGTGAGATTAGTGTGGTAGTGAGACACAATTGCTCCTGGCAACACTGATCTATTCCCGAGAGATTGTTGAGCACCAAAGACACTCCACTTGGTGCTTGTCTTCTTGGCAAAACCGGCCTCTGGGCAAGGAACTGCCCATACTTCAACTACTGACAAAATACATAGTATCCACAAATGGATAAGCAGAACAGGCAAATCTTTTCAAGACAGGGTAAGACGGTTTTAAAAAATTTCTTGCCTGCTAAAATTAATCGGTCCATTTTTCTAGGCCTTAGCCAAAGTTGGTTGCTTCAACGCTGCAAACATGCCTTTGGGTGATTGCCCAGGTAGCCAATTGTCTCTATGATTTGTTGCATATTTTAGAAGTTGTTTGATTGCACCTCCCAATTACTCAGGTACATTATTTCCCTTCTCAGATCTTTGATGGGGTTGAAGACTGTATAAATGTAGTTACTTTCCTCTCATAACTTGGCCAAGTTATTTATTATACAAGACTTAAGGTAGTTAGAATAGGATATTTGTTCTTATTGTATATAATTTCATAGTAGATTTAGAACTCTGTTACATAAACAAAAGGGGGAGGTGCTGAGGGAGCTCCTTCTGATCCTTCAGCCAATATCTACTGAGATATCAGCCCACTGGGGTGTGGTCTCTCTCTCTTTAAAAAGCAGCAGCAGCTCTCAGCTCACACTCTTGCTCCAGTGACTAGACTTCTTTCCTGGCTATCGTGTAGGACAGTGTTCTGGAAGTTTTTTACCCTCAAACAAATACCCTTTTGAATCCAAACTTGTGTGGAATTGTTTTGCACATTAGATATATAAAAGGAAAATTCTTATGTATTTTTGAAAACCTCGCAAAAGCCTGGTTACAATATACTAACTTAGATCCAGAAAGCACAGAAGGGAGACAGTTACTCATGACTCACTTTTTTCCTCAGTGCTTCCCTGGCATTCAGGCTAAACTTAGACATTTGGAGAAAGGTCCCTTGACTCCACAGGCAGAAGTCGTAGAGTTGGCTTTTAAGGTGTACCATGCGAGGAATGACAAAGCCCACAATCATCACTGTCATTTGCTAGCTACAGCCCTCTGACAAGTTGAGGCAACAGACTTCCCTATCTGTGCTGTCTTTGCTGACAGAACTTCTTTAAAGTAATTTTTGTAACTCCCACAGCTGCTAAGATTAAGGGACTCTCCTATTGGATCTACCTGTCTCAACTGAAACCGTTTACTCTTCTAGCTCAACATATTTCCTTGTATATGGGAACTCAAACAGGGCTACTCACTTAAGTTCCAGAGGGCAACAAGATCTGTCACTCTCTAGTTCTCGAAAAATAAAATTTTCTTTTTTTTCTCAAAGTTTATTAAAATACAAAAGTCTCCATTTCAGCCCCTCCTCCCAACTCCCTCCCACTCCCCAAACTCCCTCCCCTCCTCCTTCTCCATCCCCAAGAGCAGTCAGGATCTCCAGCCCTGTGGGTAGTTCAAGCTCCTCCCTCTTCCCTCCAGGTCCAGAAAGGTGAGCATCCAAACAGACTGGATTCCAGAAATCCAGTATATGCAGAGGAAACAAGTCCCAGTGTCATTGTCAATGGCTTTTGAGAAATACTCTGGGCCAGCCACATTCAGAGAATTCGGCCTCATTCAGAGAATCTGGCTGGATCACATGCTCGCTCAGTCCCAGTCAACTGGCCTTGGTGAACTCTCATTAGATCAGTCCCCTTGTATCAGTGGGTGATCGCACCCCTCGAGGTCCTGATTTCCTTTCTCATGTTTTTCCTCCTTCTGCTCCTCATTTGGACCTTGCGGGACTCCGTCCGGTGCTCCAATGTGGGTCTCCATCTGTATTGCCATCCATCATCGGATGAAGGTTCCCTCTGATCTTGCCTTCCTTGCTCACGTTCTCTTTCCTTCTGCTTCTCGTTTGGACCTAGGGAGTTAAGGCCAGTGTTCCAATGTGGGTCTCCATCTCCATCTCCATCCATCGCCAGATGAAGGATCTATGGTAATAAGCAAAATATTCATCAGTATGGTTATGGGCCAAGGCCAGTTCAGGCACCCTCTCCTCTGTCCAGAGAACAATCTGGGGATCTCTCCTTGGACCTGGGATCCTATTTATAATCAAGTCTCTAGTAAACCCTAAACTGACTCCTTTAGTTGAGATATATTCTTCCCTGATCCCATATCTATCCTTCCTCCCTCCCCCCTTCTAATCCCCCGAGCATTACCCATTCCTCCCCTACTCCCTTCTCTCTAACCCTCTCCCGTTCCAACAACCCTCCTACCTCCCCCATGCACCCGAGGTTACCTGGGACTCCTTTCTATTTTCAATCTCCAGGAGGAAAACTACCTGAATTTTCTTCAGGTTCACCCTCCTATCCATCTTCTCTAGGATCACGAATAATAGGCTCAAAGACCTTTAATTATGGCTGGAAACCATTTATGAGTGAATACATACCATATTCCTCTTTTTGGGTCTTGCTTACCTGACTCAGTAAAGCGTTTTCTTTTCTAGAGAATTCACAACAGATGAACTTCAAATGGCCAGAAGACACTTAAGGTCATGCTCAACCTCCTTAGCGATCAGGGAAATGCAAATCAAAACCACTTTGAGATACCATCTTACACCTGTCAGAATAGCTAACGTCAAAAACACCAATGATAGCCTATGCTGGAGAGGATATGGAATGAGGGGAATACTCATCCATTGTTGTTGGGAATGCAAACTTGTGCAGCCACTGTGGAAATCAGTGTGGCGGTTTCTCAGGAAACTGGGAGTCAACCTCCCTCAGGACCTAGCAATTCCACTCTTGGGAATATACCCAAGAGATGCCCTCTCATACTACAAGAGTATTTGTTCAACTATGTTCATAGCTGCATTATTTGTAATAGCCAGAAAATGGAAACAACCTACATGCCCCTCAATAGAAGAATGGTTATAGAAGGTGTGGAACATATATACATTAGAGTTTTACTCAGCGGTAAAAAACAATGACATCTTGAATTTTGCATGCAAATGGATGGAAATAGAAAACGCTTTACTGAGTGAGGTAACCCAGACCCAAAAAGAGGAATATGGTATGTACTCACTCATAAGTGAATTCTCGCCATAGTTAAAGGTCTTTGAGTCTATAATTTGTGATCCTAGAGAAGCTAAATAAGAAGGTGAACCTGAAGAAAATCATATAGTTATCCTCCTGGATAGTGGACCTAGGCAAGATTGCCAAGCAAACTCGGGTGCATGGGGGGTGGGGGGTGGAAGTAAGGGAAGATGGTCAGGGAGAGGGGAGAGGGGGAGGATTGGGGAAGGCTTGGGGGAATGGGAGGGGGGAGGGAGGAAGGATGGTTGGGGGAGCAGGGAGGTTTATATCTCAGCTAAGGTAGCCATTTTAGCGTTTGCAAGAGACTTGATTCTGGAGGGGTTCCCAGTAAAAATTAAATAAAAAAATAAATAAAAAAATTTAAAAAAAATAATAAAAAAAAGAAAAGTAAAATTTTCATCACCATACTCAACTCTCCTGTGCCCAAACTGCCATATTCTCGCTCTTCCTGTTTCTCCTATCAGCCTTACCAACTTCTCTATATCTCCAATGTCATACTTAAATTTTCATTTAACCACTCAGTTTTTATTACAAAGACCATCATTAAACACAGAGCTGGAGTTACAAGAATTGCCAAAAGCCCAGATGGTAAAAAATAATAATAAGTTTGATGAAACTCACAGCCCCAGCTCCAAAAACTCACAAAACAGACTTAGACATAACAGGTTAATAAGAGACCACAACAATGTCATCTGGATGTTAAGGTAATACTATGATGCTAAAGAGAACAAGTGCCTTAAGATTTGCTTCAGATAAAACACTGAGAGGTCTAAAAACTTCCCTTTCTAATAATTACACTTTCCACCATCCTCCCCACATTCTTCCTTTCCAACACTATATCATTGTGATCATAAACATTTAATATGTCTTAAATTTATTTCTTTTCAAACATTTTTTCATAGGCTCCAGAGAGCCAATTGTATTAACAGACCATATTTATCCAGAATAAGTTTCATTTATTTTCTTCCTTATCATTCTTGGTTCCAGAAACCTTTGAGAAATTCTATCCTCCAACCCCCACCCCTAAATTAAACTCTATCTACCATCTTGGAACTCACCTCCCTTAATCACCAAGATCTACAAAATGTCCAGACATAATTTTCTGCCTTTCTAGCAACTTTCGAGGTCCAAGCTGCCAGGCAGCCAGTTCCAAAGAGCCCAAAAAAGACAAAAGCAATTAGTCACCCCAGGATGTGGTCAAGCATCTCAATTCCCTGACACCCACAAAATCAGCAGAAAGCAGTCACAAAAACCTTATGATGCCCCATTCCCATCTATTAAAGACCCCAAATTGTAGTATGGAGGAAACTTTTTATTTATTCTTGGCCACTTCACCTCAAAATAATCATATAGAAACTGTATTAATTAAATCACTGCTTGACCATTAGCTGTAGCTTCTGACTGGCTGATCACTTACATATTAATTTAATCCATTTCACCACCAAGCTCCCCAAATCTTTTTTTTTATTTTTATTTTTTTAAAAATTCAAGCATTTTATTTTTATTGCTTTAAAAATAATACCATTCAAAATTTCTACCTCTTCCCCTCCTCCCATTTCCTTCTCACTCCACTCATCCTCCCTCCTCCGCCTCCATTCCTAAGAGAAGGTAGGGTACCCTACCCTGTGGAAAGTCCAAGGCCCTCCCCCTTCTATCCAGGCCTAGGAAGTTGTGCATCCAAGCAGACTAGGATCTCAAAAAGTCAGTACATGCAGTAGAATCAAATCCCAGTGCCATTATCATTGGTTTCTTAGTCAGCCCCCATTGTCCAGTTTGATTACATGCTCATTCAGTTCCAATCCAGCTGGCATTGGTAAGCTAGCCTTAGATTAGTCACACTGTCTCAGTGGGTAGATGAACCCCTCGTGGTCCTGACTTCCTTGCTTACTTTCTTCCACTATCTGCTCATTAACTGGACCATGAAAGTTCAGTCCAGTACTCTGATGTGGGTCTCTGTCTATCTCTATCCATCGCCTGATGATGGTTCTATCATGATATTCAAGATATTCATCAGTGTCGTTATGGGACAAGGCCAGTTCAGGAACCCTCTTCTCTACTGCCCAAGGACCTAGCTGGGGACATCCCCTTGGACACCTGGGAGCCCCTCTAGTTCCAAGTTTTTTTTTAAAATAAATTTTTATAGTAAACAAAAAGGTGGAATGTTATGATTTCAGACACAATAAGGCTGATACTTCTGGTTCTAGGGACATACTAATGGCCCTGGGGATGTTAAAGGGCCCTGAGTGACTCATGTATGGTATAGTAAGTCCTTCTTCCTATGTGTTGCTTGCATTGGTTAATAAATAAAGAAACTGCCTTGGCCTCATAGGAGCAGAACCTAGGTAGGCATAGAAGACAGAAATGAATTCTGAGAGGAGGAAAGCAGAGTCATAGAGAAGTCATGAGTCCTCTGCCTGAGATGGACATTGGTTAGAATCTTTCCCAGTAAGCCACTGCCACACGGTAATAAACAGATTAGTAGAAATGGGTTAAATCTAGATGTGAGTGTTAGCTAATAAGAGGTTGGAAATAATGGTCCAAGCAGTGGTTTAATGAATGCAGTTTCTGTTTGAGTATTTTGAGTGTAAGCTAACTGGCGGCCTTGAAGAACAAGGTGCCCTTTTCTTACTACAATTGACACTCCAATGTGATCAATTAAATCTACATAAACCCTAGAGGGCTTGAAAAAGATAATTCTAGAATAAAAAAATATAGAGGGAACTTAACACATCCTTTTTTCCGTTTAGTGTTCATGTGCTGAAGCTCCTTTAAGAAAGATATTCCTGACTCAGCAACCACAGCAGGAGAAAAGCCGCACAATTTTAAAATGCTTACTTTCTAGACTATGCTGAAAGCTCTTTCGTGAGACCAGCATTTGGATAGGGCTTGTGAGTAAAGTGCTACAACTCACTTGATGGCAACATGAACTTGCTCTGTACCTGAATGTGGGGCACTGCTCGGCTCAGAGGCACAAGCGACTCTGCCATGCTAGACTGTTCAGAGCAGCAGGAACTACGGTATTTATCATAATAACAGCACAGCTTAAGTTTTAGACTAGGCAGTCAAAGAGGTGGTATCGTATTGCCCTTACTAATGGTGCAACTTCAGTTTTTTAAAAAGTTCTTAGCATTATAAGAAGTTCTTTTGGACAGTAAAGCATTACAGATTCACAATAGGACAGATTCAGACATAAACAACCACTAGATGGGTCAAAATGTTTGATAAATGGACATAGGTTTGGAAAAAAAGAAAAAGAGTATAGAGAGTCATAAAATAAAGTTAATGCTTTTAAAAGGGGGTAAAGTCTTTAAAGAGATAGAGTACAGATAATTATATATGAAAAGGAGTAAAGAAATATAAGCCACATATAAATGGAAAATTCACAGAGAGTCTGGATCATTTATATTGTGTTTTCTTTGAATTATTTGACTGTGAAAGAACTAAGTACAGAGAGACATTTCATTGTATGGGCCGCTAAGCTAAACCAGAACGTATATTATAAAGGTATCTTGACTTCAGAATTTGGGTCTAAGGATATGGTGCTTAGAAAAAAAGGTTCTTCTTCTGTTTTCATAGAAGATGAGATCCTGTGAATTGCTTCTACACCAATATGGTTTCATGGATCAAGGCTACCTGAAAGGTCAACGTGAACACCCTGAAACAATTACTTTGCTCTGTTGGTGACTGAGATGGACCTAGCACACAGGCAACACCATATAAGACCTAATTAATGGGGCCCTCAAACAGCAGGAATCACCAGGAATGGTACTAAAGCCATATTCCCAAAATTGTCTAAAAATGTTTCTTCATATTTACAGGGGATATGAAATGGGTATGAATAATTTGTACTGGAATGGATCTTGGTTTTATTGATAAAAATTTAAGGTCAATTTTGTTATATGTATGTTTCTGCTCTTGATTAAGGTATCCTGTTTGTGTAGCTTATTTAAAAAATGTAATGTATAATTAAGAAATATAGGTTAGTAGATAATCATCAGTAATAGTCAAGTTTGTAGTCATGTTAGTTAGATTTTTCTAGATGTACAGAGAAGTATTTCAGATGGATAGGGATTCTTCAAATCTTTCAGAGACCTTCAGAATATGGCATTTAAATGTTTTAAAATTTTAGGACTTTTCATGACAATGAGACACATCTATTCCTGGCAGCACCAATTACTTCAAGAGGAAGATGGGCATTGAAGAGACCATTTGGGCAAAAAACTGCTCTTGCCTGGACTGCTTCCCTGGACATGCAGTACTCACAGAAAGGTGATGCTGAACTTGCCTAAAAGGTGAGATGATCCTTCGGGATTCCTACTTCATGAAAGAGTCTGTGAAACATGCTGCAGGATACAGAATAAAGTGACTGAGCTGTCTTTGAATTTACTTCCTTCATGTAAAAGTCTGCTGGAGCCTATGGGCCTGTAGGCTGAAGATGGATGCCCCAGTGGTACAGAAGCTCTATGGGTAACTATCCAGATAGCGAGATGTGTCTGTCAATTCTAGAGCTTTGGAAGTTGCTTAAAATGCACTTTCTGTTTACTTAAGTAATACTATATCCTTCTGGATTCTCTGATGGAATTGAAGAATAGATAGTAATAATATAGCTATCCTTAGTTATAAAAGATAAAGTCGATTAAAATATTGTAATTGTAATTCTTATTTGACACCTCTTTTATCTTATGTAATTTTACTATGCTAAATTTAAAAGCCTTCCTATTTGTTTGAACAGAAAAGGGGAAATGGTATAGGAGGTCCTTCTTTCTATGTGCTCCTTGTATTGGATAATAAATAAAGAAACTGCCTAGGCCTGATAGGGGCAGGACTTAAGTGGGTGAAGAAGACAGAACTGAATTCTGGGAGGAAGAATGCAGAGTCAGAGAGAAGCCACGGATCATCTGCCTGAGATGAATGCTGGTTAGAATCTCTTCCAGTAAGACACTACCATGCGGTGATATACAGATTAAGAGAAATAGGTTAAATCAAGATATGAGAAGCCAAGGACAATGACACTGGGTTTTTATTCTACTGCATGAATTGACTTTGTGGGAGCCTGGTTTGTTTGGATGCTCACCTTTATAGACCTGGATGGAGGGGGGAGGACCTTGGACTTCCCACGGGGCTGGGAAACATGACTGCTCTTACAACTAGAGAGGGATGGGGAGGTGGGGAGGGGGAGGAAAAAGGGAGGTGGGGATGAGGTGGATATTTTTAATAAATAAATAAATTAATTAATTAAAAAATAAATTAAAAAAATAATTACACAGAAACTGTATTCTTTTATACACTGCCTGGCCCATTATCTGTAGCCTCTTATTGACTAACACTCACAACTTGACTAACCCATATCTAATAATCTGTGTACAACCACGAAGTGGTGGCTTACTGGGAAGATTCTAACAACTGACTGTCTTGGGTAGGAGAAGCATGGCATCTGACCCACCTCCCTTCTTCCCAGCATTCTGTTCTGTCTACTTGTTTACCTATGTTCTGATCTATCAGGCCAAGCAGTTTCTTTATTAATTAATCAATGAAAGCAACAAATAGAAAGAAGACCCACCTACATTAGAGTCTAATAATTTTCCTTATCATTAATTTCCTCCTTCTTCCTCCCTCCCACTATTTTCCATTTTATTGTTATAATCATAAACTGTTAATCTGTCTAAAATTTATTTCTTTTCAAACATTTTTTATAAGCTCTAGGGAGCCAATTTGACCTACCTAATTGGACCCGACTTGCCCAGAATAAGTATCATTTAATTATTTCCTTGTCATTCCTGGTTTCAGGAACCCTTAACCCCCCTCTATCTTTCATCTTAATCCTCTCCTCTATTAATCACTAGAATCTAATTTTTTTCAGCCAAACATAATTTTGTCTTTCCAGACTCTTGCAAGATCCAAGCTGCCAGCCAACCCAGTTCCTCTGAGCATGGAAAATACAGCCATAATCAGCCACCCCAGGACATGTGATCAAACATCCCAAACTCCTCAATGTCCACAAAGTCAGTGTGAAGCAATCATGAGAGACTGTACTGCACCCCATTCACACCCATTAAGATCCTCAAACACCCCAAATTTTTATAATAAACAAAAGGGTGAAATGTAATTATTCATCCACCCATAAGGTTACACTTCTGGGTTGTAAGGCAGGCACATGTGGGTGCACCCTTGGGAACAAAGGGTCTGCGTAACCCACGTGCACACATGCGTGGTTACCTTCACCTGTGACTCAGCTAACTCCCTGTGTGCGCTTGTGTGGGTCGCCCACCATCTGTGTCATCAGTGTCTGATGTGTTCACGCACAACCACTGTGTGCATGTGCAAAGAGTAGGGTTGCCCGTCATCAGTGTCTCATGTAGGCACGTCTTCCCCCTCATGTGCATGGAAGCCTTTAACAGCAGGATCTTTACCCTCTCCCCGTGCCCCACACACTGTTTCCTCAGGCTCGTGAGCACATTCCTCTTTTTTATTTTATTTTATTTTTTCTCAAAGTTTATTAAAATACAAAAGTCTATATTCCTCTTCTTTCATAAACTCCTATGTGGGTTTGCTTTTGTCTCATGTCTTTTTCTCACTCACATACGACATTTCATACATAGAAACTGTGACTAAGCAAGCCATTTAGGTTGGACTCAATTTTAGCTACTGACCCAGTTCTGGCTCCAGGCTGGCTTGGAGAGGATTCTGAAATCCTGAATCTTGAGATTCATGGACCTTCTTTCCCTTACTAAAATTGTAAAACTGGTAAAAGATTTCTTAAAGTGTCCCAAACTCTCATAATTCATAAAATATAATTGGAAATACGGAATTAATAATCTCACAGTCACCACACAATTTAACTGATGCAATTTGAGAGTCCTCTTGAAAGCAATTCCTTAAAAATAATACTGTGATAGAATTTGTTTCCCTAAAGTTTAAATTACACAAAATTTAGTTAATCACCCCAAAAGAAAGGTTTATTTTTTATTTCTCTTTTTACTAAAATTTTGTCACATTTAAGATACCCAAATAATACTATAAAACAAATCAACTCATATGAAAGTAGTGGTTATTGCATTAGCTAGATTTTCTAAAGTGTATGTATATGCCACTATATGCCTTGATCATTATTTTTATCATTGTGACTGATATCTTATGATATAAACAAGGTACAGAATGAAAGAAATTTGTTGAAGACAGACTCATAAATAATTTTTCAAATACTACTTTTTCAACTCAACCCTTGTCAAGAGAGCCAAGTAAATATTACCCCAAAGAGAGATGAAGGCTACAAGTGTAATATTCTGGACTCTGGTTTATAGAAAACGAAGCCATGATTCAAGAGTCACACAAATGCTCTGCTATAGTAAGGGTGGATAAGTGGTAAGCCAAGGTCTGACCCAGATTTCTCTTGTTTTGTTGCTAAAGAAGAAAGTACATAAAATTTACATTTAATTTTTTATATAGTAAATAATAAGAATAATTAGCAATATACTTCTTTGCAATCAACACAAATAGCTGGTTTAAGTAATGCTATAAAATTATACATGGGGAACTCAATTTCTTTTGTGACTCAGTGAAGATGTATAGGCTGTGGTGGTTCTTTACTACAGAGATGGGTGGTGGTTCTTTACTACAGAGATGGCAGAAAGGCTCTGGTTTTTATGGCTTTCTGTGACTCCCATGGCAAACTTGACTGTTTTCACTCATAGATTTTCTCACAGGGTGTTGATCTATGAGAAAGTAGATTCTCCCTCTTCTCCATCTAGCAGAAACCAAGGGAACATGGAAGTCTGTGCTGAGAAAGAAAAGCATAAAACGAGAATCTTCTCTGCTCTCTGAGTCTCCTGACCCACGATACTAAATCTTCTCTGAGAACATCAGGTTGCTTAATGCTACTCTTCTCAGATGGCGAGGGATGGCTCACCATCTATGAATAACTCAGGTATAGAAACACACTCACCTCTCTGTGCTTCATGGAGCAGTGGACTTAAAAAACACCTGCTTCCTAGAAAGAAGACCAGTACCCCAGAGTCCACATTTGTGTTTGCTGTCTAAGATTAACAGTTAGCAGTGCCTCCTTCCCTTTGAAAATATTCCTGTTTTCAGAATAATAAATGATATTATCACTTTAATGATAAAAAGATAAGAGTTAGCCAAGAAGATGCTAGAGATAATGGGCCAAGCAGTGTTTTAATGAATATAGTTTCTGTGTGATTATTTCAGGTGTAAGCCAGCCAGGCAGCCAGGAAGAACAAGTGGCTCTCTCCCTAAAACACACCTGTGGTGTGGTTGCCTCATTTATATATGACTCAGCTAAGGTCTTGTGCATATGCGTGGTTGCTAAAAACATTTATGACTCAGCTAAGCCCTTGTGCCCATGCATGAGCTCCATAATCTATGTGTGACTAAGTCATGTCAACCCCCAGTGTTTGTGTGCTAGGCAGCTTTTAAGAGCTGGATATGCTATCCCCCTCTTTCTCTCTCTCTTTTTCTCTTTCTTTCTCTCTGTGCACACAGACTTTATAGGCCTGTACCCCCCCTCTAATAAACTCCCAAGAATTTTTGTTGCATGTTCCATGTTTCCTTCTAACTTGGGGAAGGTAGCTTTATGTACAGCACATGGATATTACTCACATTGCAGAGTTTGGAAAATAATATATGTGCATGTGACAGTTGATATACAGTAAGAATTCTTGATGGCCATTGCACAAATTGGAGAAGCCACTAAGCATGTAATAACTTCTTTCTTAAAATGCTTCTGATGTATGGGAACCCCTAAAATCATTAAGATGGATAATGGGACAGGATATGCTAGGAAAACATTTCAACAATTTTGAAATTGCAAACATAAGACAGGTATTCAAGGACAAGGAATTCTGGAACATGCCATGGCTCCTTGAAAACATAACTTCAAAAAATAAAAACAGGACAATTATATCTTCAAACACCACATAGTGCCTTGAACCATGCACTTTTTACACTATACTTCTTGACTATGGATGTCCATGAGCAATCAGCGGCAAACAGATTTTGGCATGATGACACAAAGGCGACCTTTGCTAAAACAAGGTAAAAAGACAATTGCACTGGATTATGGAAGGGATCCAATCCTGTATTAATTTGGGATTGAGATTAGGCTTGTGCTTTTTTCCACAGAAAAAAATAAAGCTATATGAGATGAGGTATATACAGAAGGAGTCTATAGTTCACCACCCTAGAAAAGCTAAGTAATAAGGAGAACACAAAGAAAAACATGCATAGATTCCCCTGAGATGGGAAATAGAAAAGTTCTCCTGAGAAAATTAGAAATGTGCTGGTCGGGGAAAAGGGAATGCAAAAGTTCACAATGATATATATTGCTGAGGTCAAAATACAAAGCAGCTCTCTTATTGCTAGCTGATGTAATTTCCTTGCTATGGTAGATTTATAAACAAAAGTTATGATTATTTCCATATGTCTGTCCTCAATTTCCTGATATAAGAAACTATTGATGAGTGGGTATATGCTCTAAAGTTTTAAAGTAGAGTTGACTGATTGTTTTTTATGTATAGATGCTTAGATCTGTGATTCCTCTGTTTAATTTAAAATACTGTCTTCATAAAGCACTCTCCTGTCTCCACCAACAGAAAAGCATTAATGACCAGCTGGCAAGGGAATCTCCTGATTCTGTTCTTGAATTGAATAAGACTCATCAATGTAAGGCATTAGTCAAGTGCTTATAAGATCTTGATTCAAGCAGTTGTCTGTTGCATGCTGCAGAGTCATTTTGAAGTGCCTAAAACCCCTTATACTGCAAACTTAAATATCTTATACTCCTTACTTTGTACAGCCACTGTGGAGTCAGTGTGACTGCTCCAGAGGAAGATTGGAATAGACCTACCCCAGCATCCAGCTATACCACTCTGGAGCATATACCCAAATGACTCTACATCCTACTAGAGACACTCACTCAATAATGTTAATTTCTACTCTAAAGATAATTGCCAGAAATTGGAAAGAGTCTATTTGCTCTTTTTATCACCCATTCTAGGATTCTTTTCTTCTTGTGGATCCATTCTACTCCCTGCCTTTGACAAGGATATTTATAATGATCTTTGAATCTCATGGAGATAATGTCAAATACATTCCTATTTCAATATATGTAATTTAATCATAAATAATACATCATTGTGACGTTGAATTGCCCTGGAAAATAAACCAAGTTATGTGTAGGTCTTATTGCCCATCCTTCCATGAGGGTTCAGTGCCTCAACTGGCACTGAGCATTGAGAGTTTAGTTTGTTTATATTGTGTTACTATAACTTTGTGATAAGTGCAAACTCGTTGTTTAGACACATCTTGATGCCTTCATATTTTAAACATTTAAATAAAAAGATAGTGTATTCCTAAAAATGAGTTGATCATGTCTGACATAGATTTCTTTAAAGAAATCAGTTTACTCGAGTTTTTTTTCTATATTTACAGTCATATTAATATCACAGTCACTGTGATAGGTGTTCAAAGTTAGGCAAATCATTGTCTTTCTTAACTCTGAAACATCCAAAGTGGCAAAAAGAGATTTAATTGTGTTTTAACATCACAGTACCAGTGAATAAAATCCTAGGCCCTGTGTGGTGACTTTCAGTGTCTTCTGTACTTCTGGCCCTCCTCCAGTATGCTCGAGGTCTGAAACAAATAAGTTAACTAGTCATGTCGTTGCCTACAGTTTATGTTTTCTGTTGGTGCAGTTTTTAAGGAATCAGAGGACAGCATAAAGATGAAGCTACTGTTATTGAATAAATAGAAATGCAAATACATAAGGCAGAAATTAACAGAGTATTAACAGTCAATGAAATATCACTCTCTTCCATGTAATTACAGACTGCATAGCTGCCAGTCTGCAAGGGCACCTCTTTTTCCTTGCTTCATTCACATAGTGCCCGTCTGATGTGTTGTACACTGAACGCCTGTCTCTACCAGGTGGACTACTTTCTTTGTGGAAATAGTTAACTCCCATGAGAGCTTCTGTGCCTCTCCTCACAGACGGCTCCCCCTGAGTCCTAAAACTTAAGTCCTTCATCAAAGCCAGTACCAGGCATAGAATGCAAGTCTTTCCTGGATCCCCCAAAACCTGAGTTGAAAAGCCAAAGCTGGGTCTGGGTACTCATGGTGTACCCATGAGCAGCCATGGACAGATTTACTTCTTCATTCCTGATGCTGATTTACCCTGCGTGTGAGTGTCAATACTCATTACAGGGCAGAATTATATTATCACCTATTCCAATCTTATCCCAGGGCAGAATTATATTATCACCTATTCCAATCTTATCCCATGCTTTCCTTTCTCCACAATTGTCCTGTCCCAGGTTAACCTGAAGGAACCTGACCCTGGGCTCTTGCAGCCCTCCCAGGATCTCATACTGACCTGCTCTTTCTCTGGGTTTTCACTGAGCACTTCTGGTAAAGAAACTGCCTGTGCTTTCTATAGGACAGGAGCTTAGGTAGGCGGAGTAAACAGAACAGGATGCCTGGAGAAAGAAGCAGAGTCAGGCAGATACCACGCCTCTCCTCTCCTCTCCAGGACTGATGCCGGTTAGACTCATCCTGGTAAGCCACAGTCAAATGGTGATACAGATGATTAGAAATGGGTTAAAAGAGTATGTAAGAGTTATCCAAGAAGAGGCCAGATATAATGGGCCAGGCAGTGTTTAAAAGAATACAGTTTCCATGTAATTATTTCCAGTAAAGTTAGCCAGCCGGCCAGAAGCCAGGCAGGACAAAAAGCAGCCCACTGCTCCTTCTACAGAGTTTAATCTCTATTTCAATATGAACATGTTTTCTTGAGTTGTTAACTGGTCTGCGAATGCTTATTCTTTATGTTGACTCCTGTACCTGAGTTTCTCAGGACACATGAATACATGGGGTATTACATCTGAACCAAAGATTCATTGCTCTTCTTTGACTTCTGGTGCTCTGCCCCAGTTGTAGCTCAATGAAGGCTGCAAAGAACATAGCCTCTCATTTTGTCACATATTATAAGTCACTGCTAGAACTGGATCTCCCAGTGCAGCGTATTTGCAAGTATACAGCATATGGCAATTGATAATTCAGTAGTTGACCCACCCGATGTATAGTTTTTTGATGGATGTGATTCTTTTTAGCAAGGCTTATAGGACCACTGACTCTGAAAATCAGTGGGCTGTATCTGTAATTCCTGTATCTGTAATTTCTCTCATGTGTCACTTTATTTCTTCCTTAAGAACTGCTTTGGCTCTTTTCCACTGCTTGAGTGTTCATCTCATGAAAATATTCCATCTATTGCACTGTAATATAGCTGTGAATTGTTAGGTAGGTGGTTTTGCTTAAGCTGTATAGTTTTGATTAATAAAAATAATTGTAGGATATTTTACACTACTCAAACTGACATTGGATTCTCGGTCTCAAAGACAGCCTTTTGAAAAGACAGGTAATTTGGTACCTCAGAGAAGATTCACAGGAGACTGGTTGCACCTAGACAAAGATATCTGGTTTCCTCTAGACAAATAAATGAGGTAATTTTCCCAATGTTTTCTGATTCAACACCAGAGCTTGAACCAACTTTAGAAATAACTCCCTGCAATAATGGCTCTTTCTGCATATACTCTTCAACCTCAAAGTCCAGATAATTGTATTGTTAAGTTTCAAAATACAATGCTGTGGGACAATGGTCTTGTCCTTGTAAAGTTTTGTAAATTGTACTGGTTTAATAAAATGGTAATTGCCAGTAGCCTGGCAGGAAGTAAAGATGAGATGACCAGAATAGGAGAATTCTGGGAAGAGGAAAGGTTCGGTCTGCAGTTGTTACCCAGGTGAAGAGGAAGCAAAATGAGAATGCCTCTCTGATAAAAGGCACCAAGCCATGTATGTAGCTGATACATACAAGAATTATTGATTATATTAGGATACAATGGTTAATAAGCCTGCGGTAATAGGCCAACCAGTTTAAAATTAATGTAAACCCCTGTTTGTTTCTTTGGGGCAGAACAGCTGCGGGATTGTATAGTACAGAAACCCCTGTCAACATTCCAATGTCATTTTCTGTATGGAAAACAGTTGTGTGCAATGCCTAGGATTGTTCATTGGTCACTTAGAATGCCATCCCTATCCTAAGAGAAACTGTGTGCCTTATCTTGTGTTATGGAAATGGATTAGGTCCTAAAAATGTAACTTACAATTATCCAGAGTTTTGGCAGTGAGAAAAAGAGCAGAATTGGTAGGGGGGAGAGAGAAAGAGAGAGAGAGAGAGAGAGAGAGAGAGAGAGAGAGAGAGAGAGAGAGAGAGAGAGAGGAGGAGGCAGTGTAGAAGAAGAAGGTGGAGTTAACTAGAAGTTGCTGAGTAGAACAGTGGGAGGAGATATGTAGTGCTAATTGGGAAGCTGTGTAGTAGAGGAAGAGAGATTTTTCAGAGAGAATGTTTCAAGATAAAGTAAAAGAAAGTTACCATCAGAAAGCATCTGTATTTCCTTACTTTCCTCTTGGATAGAAAAGTCTTACTCTCATCGCTTTCATGGATTGTCTTACTTACCCTGGTATTGACTGGGGGCTGACCCCTCCCATGGATGTTACACACCAGAGGAGAACCTGGCATTAAGAGGTATATTGGTGATTATATAGACACAATTTAAAATCAATATCTGTAATAAACCGTCAATATCTCCCTGAAAACAAAGTTCTTATCTCTGCAACTGAGCTCTGTGAGCACTAAAGCTTCAGGGATAAGTTTGTGCTCATGACAGAAAGTGCAACTTAGTGTAAGCCATGACAAACCAACCTGCAGGGGAGCTCAGAGCCAGCAGGGGGCACAGTGGAGCTAAGAATCCCCATAGAGAGATGAGGTCCATGTGGAAGGGACTCTGTGGCCTCTGTGGTTTTAAAGTCTGTTAGCTGACCTGTACCTGCTATGATTGACATGTGATGTTTATATGCTCAAACATAGTACACAATTCTTTGTCAAACTCTTCAGAGGTTTACACTTTCTTGTTTATTTTATTCAGTTTTATGTACTTTTTATATTTTTGAAAATAAATTTTGATATATTTTCATTACTGATTCCCCTCCACCACTTTTTCCTAGATTCTTCATACCTCCCCTCTAGAACTTTTATTTCTCTTTGTAGAAAATAAACACATAGGTGAAAACAAAATAAAACAAAAATATTTAAGAAATAGTAAAAACACAAAACATACACAGAACACAGAAATACACCCATTCAATCACCCCCAACAAATAAAATCCAAAACCAAACCAAATCAAAATAAAAGAAAAACTGATAAGAATACAACTATGGAGCCATAATATCAGACAAAAAGAAATGCACTAAAATTTGGTGCGATAGAAAATGTTTGCAAACATACCATTGAGTTCATATTGTGTTGGCCTTCTACTATTGGACATGGATCCAGTCTTCATTGTGGTTAATGTATCAAACGAGAAACCTTTAGAAAAAAATATTTTTCCTTTGCCAGCAAGTTTCAATTGCTCAAACTTCTTGATTCATGTGAAGAACCTATGTCTGTGTCCTTGCAACTCAATCTGTATTAAATCTGTGCACACCTTGTGTATGCTGTTACAATCTTGGTAGGTTCATAAGTGCATTAGTCCTGCTATATCTGGAAAATTGTTTCCTTAAGTCATTCATATGCCCTGGCTCTTACAATCTATTGTCTTTGAATTTTTCCCAGATATAAAGTCTAAATATTGAGTTATTTTGTGGGCAATTAAAAACAATGGCAGCACCGCATACTGTTTTCAGCATCTATTGGGTCTCTCTGACCACTAAAACATAGGGAGTTATCCGAGCTTGGCACTGAGATGTTCAATTCATAACTCATGTCTTTGGAAGCAGCACTGTCCAGTCATGAAGATACTTCTGTAGAAAGGATCACAGGTTAAAAAAAATACAAAATACAAAAAGGCTCATCCATGTTTTTTGCATTCAGCTTTCTGCAATGACTCATATAACCATGGAATGTGATGAAGACCAGACCATTGAGACAATACTAATAGCTAAACTAAAAGTCTTATCTAAATATAATCAGTTTTGTCTATGGCTTTCATCATTTTTAAATTATTATTCTTTTTTAGTAAAATACTGCATCAGCAGATACATAAAAGCCACACCAAGAGCTGAATAAAAATATTGTCAACACAAAGAAAATTGAAATTGCAATCTAGAATTAGGTAACCATGAATTGTTCATTATATCCTCATGTTTTTTATATAAATAACAAGGGGAATTTACATTTCTCTACTTTAGTGTGCTTTTCCTTTTACTATCAATATTCTTACTGTTTTCTAATGATATACACATTCCATGTGTTTTGTGGATTTATTTTTTGCTTATTCTACAAGATCATATATTTACACATAGTTTTATTTAAATCCCTAATTTCTGGTTTGCCTTACACCAATGCTGCATTTCTCCATTTTCCCCAAACTGTTTCATGTTTGAGCCTTTCCTTCTCCAGTATCCTCAGCTGGTTTCATTTTATTCCTATTTTACTCTATCCTCTTCCTTAATTCCTCAGATCCTACTGCCTACTTTCTAGTCACGTGGCTTCTATAAATTAAACCCACCAAGCAAATATTCATACCTGGGGACCACATATAAATGAGAACATTAAACATTTGTCTTCAATTACTCAGATGACCTCACAACATATTTTTACAAGTTCCATCCACTTAAATGTAGAGCTAACAATTCTTGTTTTACCACTGAGCAATATTCCATTGTCTGTATGCCTCCACTTTTTTTTTAAAGTAATTTTATTAAATTATAAAAGTTTCCATTTCCGCACCTCTTTCCAACACCCTCCGACTTCCCCCACTCCCTCTCCTCCTCCCTCTTCGTCCCTTAGGGCAGTCAGGGTTTCCTGCCCTGTGGGAAGTTCAAGTTCCTCCCCCCTCCCTCCAGGTCCAGGAAGGTGATTATCCAAACAGACTGGATCCCCTAAATCCAGTATATGCAGAGGAAACAAGTCCCAGTGTCATAGTCAATGACTTTTCAGAAAGACTTTGGATCAGCCACATTCAGAGAATCCGGCCAAATTCAGAGAATCTGGTTAGATCACGTCCTCGTTCAGTCCCAGTCCAGTTGGCCTTGGTAAACTCCCATTAGATCCGTCCCCTTGTATCAGTGGGTGATAGCATCCCTCGCAGTCCTGATTTCTTTTTTCATTTTCTTCGTCCTTCTGCTCCTCATTTGAACCTTGGGGGGCTCAGTCTGGTGCTCCAATGTGGGTCTCCGTCTGTATCGCAGTCCTTCGCCAGATGAAGTATCTACGGTGATAAGCAAAATATTCATCAGTATGGTTATGGGCCAAGGCCGGTTCAGGCACCCGCTCCTCTGTCCAGAGAACAATCTGGGGATCTCTCCTTGGACCTGGGATCCCATATATAATCAAGTCTTCTGTAAACCCTAAAATGACACCCTTAGTTGAAATATATTCTTCCCTGATACCATATTCATCCTTCCTCCCTCCCCCCCATCCCGGTCAACCGAGCTTTCCCCATTCCTCCCCTTCTCTCTAACCCTCTCCCCTTCCAACAACCCTCCCACCCCCCCATGCACCCGAGGTTACCTGGGACTCTTGTCTCTTTCCTACCACCTGGCAGATAACTAAATAATCTTCATCAGGTTCATTTTCTTATTTAGCTTCTCTAGGATCACGAATAATAGGCTCAAAGACCTTTAATTATGGTTAGAATCCATTTATGAGTGAATACATACCGTGTTTCTCTTTTTGGGTCTGGCTTACCTCACTCAGTAAAGCATTTTCTATTTCCATCCATTTGCATGCAAAATTCAAGATGTCATTATTTTTTACCACTGAGTAAAACTCTAATGTATATATGTTCCACACCTTTTTTTAACCATTCTTCTATTGAGGGGCACCTAGGCTGTTTCCAGGTTCTGGCTATTACAAATAGTGCTGCTATGAAGATAGTTCAACAAATGGTTTTGTAGTATGTTCGGGAATCTCTAGGGTATATTCCCAAGAGAGGAATTGCTGGGTCCTGAGGGAGGTTGACTCCCAGTTTCCTGAGAAACCGCCACACTGATTTCCACAGTGGCTGCACAAGTTTGCATTCCCACCAACAATGGATGAGTGTTCCCCTCATTCCACATCCTCTCCTGTATAGGCTATCATTTGTGTTTTTGACTTTAGCTATTCTGACAGGTGTAAGATGGTATGTCAAAGTGGTTTTGATTTGCATTTCCCTGATCGCTAAGGAGGTTGAGCATGACCTTAAGTGTCTTCTGGCCATTCGAAGTTCATCTGTTGTGAATTCTCTGTTCAGATCAGTACCCCATTTTTTATTGGGTTAATTAGAGTTATAGTGTCTAGTTTCTTGAGTTCTTTGTATATTCTGGAGATCAAACCTTTGTCTGATGAGGGGTTGGTGAAGATCTTCTCCCAGTCAGAAGGCAGCCTTTTTGTCTTACTGACAGTGACCTTTGCTTTACAGAAGTTTCTCAGCTTCAGGAGGTCCCATTTATTCATTGTTTCTCTTATTGTCTGTGCTACTGGGGTCCTACAACATCAACATTAATCCGTCCACTTTGAACCTGATAGAAGAGAAAGTGGGAAGTAGTCTACAAGATTTAGGCACAGGAGGCCTCTTCCTAAGCAGAAGATCTTCACCAACCCCTCATCAGACAAAGGTCTGATCTCCAAAATATACAAAGAACTCAAGAAACTAGGCACTAAAACTCTAATTAACCCAATTAAAAAATGGGGTACTGAACTTAACAGAGAATTCACAACAGATGAACTTCGAATGGCCAGAAGACACTTAAGGTCATGCTCAACCTCCTTAGCGATCAGGGAAATGCAAATCAAAACCACTTTGAGATACCATCTTACACCTGTCAGAATAGCTAAAGTCAAAAACACCAATGATAGCCTATGCTGGAGAGGATGTGGGGTGAGGGGAACACTCATCCATTGTTGGTGGGAATGCAAACTCGTGCAGCCACTGTGGAAATCAGTGTGGCGGTTTCTCAGGAAACTGGGAGTCAACCTCCCTCAGGACCCAGCAATTCCTCTCTTGGGAATATACCCTAAAGATTCCCGATCATACTACAAAAGCATTTGTTCTACTATGTTCATAGCAGCACTATTTGTAATAGCCAGAACCTGGAAACAGCCTAGGTGCCCCTCAATAGAAGAATGGTTAAAAAAAGGTGTGGAACATATACACATTAGAGTTTTACTCAGCGGTAAAAAACAATGACATCTTGAATTTTGCATGCAAATGGATGGAAATAGAAAACGCTTTACTGAGTGAGGTAAGCCAGACCCAAAAAGAGGAACACGGTATGTATTCACTCATAAGTGGATTCTAACCATAATTAAAGGTCTTTGAGCCTATTATTCGTGATCCTAGAGAAGCTAAATAAGAAGATGAACCTGATGAAGATTATTTAGCTATCCACCAGGAGGTAGGAAATAGACAAGAGTCCCAGGTAACCTCGGGTGCATGGGGGGGATGGAGGGTCGATGGAAGGGGAGAAGGTTAGAGAGAAGGGAGTAGGGGAAGAAAGGGGAAATCTTGGTGGCCTGGGATGGGGGGGGAGGGAGGAAGGATGAATATGGGATCAGGGAAGATTATATTTCAACTAAGGGACCCATTTTAGGGTTTACAGGAGACTTGATTATATATGGGATCCCAGGTCCAAGGAGAGATCCCCCAGATTGCTCTCTGGACAGAGGAGTGGGTGCCTGAATCGGCCGTGGCCCATGTCCATACTGATGTATATTTTGCTTATCACCATAGATCCTGCATCTGACGAAGGACGGCGATACAGTCGGTGACCCACATTGCAGCACCGGACTGAGCCCCCCGAGGTCCAAATGAGGAGCAGAAGGAGGAAGAACATGAAAAACGAAATCAGGACTGCGAGGGATGCTATCACCCACTGATACAAGGGAACGGATCTGATGAGAGTTTACCAAGGCCAGTTGGACTGGGACTGAAAGAGGACGTGATCTAACCAGACTCTCCGAATTTGGCCGGATTCTCTGACTGTGGCTGACCCGAAGTCTTTCTGAAAAGCCATTGACTATGACACTGGGACCTGTTTCCTCTACATATAATGGATTTTGGGGATCCAGTCTGTTTGGACACTCACCTTCCTGGACCTGGAGGGAGGGGGAAGGATCTGGAACTTCCCACAGGGCAGGAAACCCTGACTGCCCTGGGGGACGAAGAGGGAGGAGGAGGGGGAGTAGGGGGAGTGGGAGGGTGTTGGGAGGGGGGGTGGAAATGGAAACTTTTATAATTTAATAAAATTTACTAAAAAAAAAACAAAAAAAAAGAAGTTAGAATCACTTGTTTTTTTTTTTTTTTTAGAAATATGGCGACTTGGCGATTACTCATGACCTAGTAGATATCACCCACCATATCCATATAGATAGCATTTATTAGACATACTGAGTTATTCATTAATAAAACAAAAGAGATCAATATGTTAGAAGAAAGATCTTTTGTTTTGGGAGATCATAAGGGGAGCACGAGGGATAAAGTGGGTGAGAATATGATCAAGAATATTGCATTCATAAATGAAAATTTCAAGGGATGAAAAAAATCATTCTGAAATAGCAATATTCCATATGTTTAGAATTTTCATATAGGTGTATAATGTCCACTGTACGTATTTAACCTATAAAGTCATCCTAGCATTTTCTTTCCCCTCCACATCCATTTGACAATTTTATTTCATTGGACATTTTCAGTTCTACATTCTTACATATGTGCATTCACAATTATTTCTAGCTATAAGATTTCTAAAGACTACAAATTAAACTCAGAAAATATCTGTTTCTTAGTGGGTCTTAAATTACTTAATAATGTCTTCACCAATTGCATTCATTTTTCTCAAAGTGATATAAGTTCCTTATACATTACTGATGAATAGACCATGTTTTAAGCATATATATATCTTGTTTTCTTTATAAAGTCATTTGTTCAAAGACATATAGTTTGGTTTTATAATTTATCTACTGTAGACAGTGCTGCAATAACATTTGTGTGCAAAAATTTCTGAGAAATTTTCACTTTTGATCATTTGTGTAGGTGTTTTAGAATGCAATCTTTTGCAAAAACACTTGCTAATGCCATGTATATGAACAAAGACTAGAAGTTCTCTTAATTTATGAGTTTTGAAATCCTTTTCACAACTACTAACTGTAAATCTTTTGTCACAAGAGGAACAACTGTCTATGGCTCAAGTCACATTGTAAACTGTGAGCTTATGTCTTGATGTTACATTCACAGGTCTACAAAAGGCTTGGGGATATAGTATTTGCTTCATTTATGCAGACAGGATTAGAACTGGACTTTGGCATCCTCCTGCCTGACCCAAGGTACCTATCTCTTTCTTCCAAAGCTGTACTAGGATCTTATCTAAGAGGTACACTGTTCATGAATATACAAATCACATGGTAAATATGGAGATGTCCACACCCCAGAACAACATATGATAAGTGCCCTCTCCACAGTCACAGAGCACACAGGTCCTTACCATGGAGTGGAGCTGGATCACTCTCTTCCTCATTTCACTAACTACAGGTAAAGGGGCATTTCAGTTCCAAATTTGGAGAGGAAACAGGGACTGAGGTGACAATGAAACCTAAACTGTCTTTTCTACACAGGTGTCCACTCTCAGGTACAGCTGCAGCAGTCTGGGCCTGAGCTTGTGAGGCCTGGGACCTCAGTGAAATTGTCCTGCAGGACCTCTGACAATATCGCTAGTTACTATATTCACTGGGTGAAGCAGAGTCCTGGTCAGGGCCTGGAGTGGATTGCATGGATTGATCCTGCAGATGGTAGAACTGGCTACAATCAGAAGTTCCAGGGCAAGGCCACACTGACCGCAGACACATCCTCCAACACAGCCTACATGGAGCTCAGAAGCCTGACATCTGAAGACTCTGCGGTCTATTACTGTACAAGACACAGTGCTGCAACCACATCCTGAGTGTGTCAGAAACCCTGGAGGAGCAGAAAGTTGTCCTGGGACTGAGATGACAGAGACGACTAGCCTGAAGATTTCCACAGAAATAATCTTTCTGAGTGTCTGTTTTTCTACCTTCTTCTCTATAAATAGAATGATGCTAATTGACCTCCATTTACATGTTTCTCTGTAATAAAACACTAAAGAAGGGAAAATTGTGTTGAAGCATAGTGACAGAATTATCTCTGGATTTGAAGAGACTTGAACTTTTTGGAGTTGCTTTGAAATGCATATAGTATGATTTTATCAGTAAAGTTTCCTAAACAGCATATTACCTATCCAAAACTCCTCACACAGTTTTAAGTGGCATGAATGTGTGTTTTTTAATTCTACCTCTGCTGTGTAGTAGAATTTCAGTTTCTCAGAAACGAAGATTTATTTGCATCATAATGTACTACCACATAAGTGTAAATCTTATTAGCTGACAAAATATGATTAAATTAGTTTTCATAGTGCTGGCTTATTTACCCAGTGTGTATATGTGTCAGTTAATAATATGTTCAAGAGTCTTCATATTAATCTGATCTTAAGTTTACTTCCTTTCTAGATCCAGTACCCTGACCTACAGTCTCAGGCTTTTACAGACACTGTCTTACTCTGACATGCCATCATCGTTCATGTTCCTCTGGATATGTTGAAGTCACTCTTGTTCTATAGAGTGATTGGTTTTGGATACCTGGGCCAATAGCAAACAACATGGAATCCTGTTTGAATTTAAAATACTGTCTTCATAAAGCTCTCTCCTGTCTCCACCAAGAGGGAAACATTAATGATCAGGTGGCAAGGGAATCTCCCAATCCTGTCCTCTGAATTGAATAAGAATCAACAATGTAAGGCATCAGACAAGTGACTGTAAGACCTAGATTCAAGCAGTTGTCTGTTGCATGCTTCAGAGCCATCTTGAAGTACCCAAACCCCTAATACTGCAAACTTAAACACCTTGTACTCCCTACTTTGTAGAGCCACTGTGAAATCTGCGTGACTTTCACAGAGGAAGACAGAAATTGACCTACCCCTGCATCTAGCTATACCACTCTGGAGCAACTACCCAAATGACTCTACATCCTACTAGAAACACTCACTCAATTATGCTCACTGATACTCTACAGATAACAGCCAGAAATTGGAAAGAGGCTCTTTCCTCCTCTTATCAACTATCCCAGGATCCTTTTTCCTTGAGTATCCATTCTACTCCCTGCCTTTGATGAGGATATTTATGATGATCTTTGAATCTCATGGACATAATGTCACATAGATTCCTATTTCAATTTCTTTCTTCAAAACCTTAAAGTTCTTGTCAAATAGATCTTTCACTTCCTTGGTAAGAGTTACCCAAAGATACTTTATGCTATTTGTGGCTATCGTGAAAGGTGATGTTTCTCTGATTTCCCTCTCTGTATCTTTGTTCTTTGGGTATAGGAGGACAACTGATTTTTTGGAGTTGATCTTGAATCCTGCCACAGTACTGAAGGTGTTTATCAGCTGTAGGATTTATCTGGTAGAGTTTTTGGGGTTGCTTATGAACACTATCATATCATCTGCAAATAAGGAGTGTTTAACTTCTTACTTTCCAATTCAAATCCCTTTGATCCCCTTATGTTGTGTTATTGCTATTGCTTGAACTTCAAGCACTATATTGAAGAGGTATAGAGAGAGTGGACAGCCTTGTCTTGTTCCTGATTTTAATGGGAAGGCTTTGAGTTTTTCTCCATTTAAATTAATGTTAGCTGTTGGCTTGCTGTATATTGCTTTTATTATATTTAGGAATGAACCTTGTATCCCTAATCTCTCCAAGACCTTTATCATAAAGTGGTGTTGAATTTTGTCAAATGCTTTTTCAGCATCCAATGAAATGATCATATGATTTTTTTCTTTCTGTTTATTTATATGATGGATTACTCTAATAGATTATTGTATGTTGAACCAGCCCTGCCTCTCTGAGATGAAGCCTACTTGATCATAATGGATAATTTTTATAATGTGTTCTTGGATTCAGTTTGCCAGTACTTTATTGAGAATTTTTTGCATCGACGTTCATGAGTGAGATTGGCCTGTAATTCTCTTTCCTGATTGTGTCTTTGTGTGGTTTTGGTATCAGGGTGACTGTAGCTTCTTAAAAGGAATTTGGCAAAGACTCTTCTGTTTCTATATTGTGGAATACATTAAGGAGTATAGGTTTTAGCTCTTCCTGGAAGTTCTGGTAGAATTCTGCATTGAAACCATCTGGTCCTGGGCTTTTTTTGGTAGGGAGATTTTTGATAACAGCTTCTAATTCTTCACGACTGACAGGCCTATTTAGATTGTTCACCTGTTCTTGGTTCAACATTGGTATATGGTACCTATCTAAAAAATGTCCATTTATTTTACATTTTCCAACTTTGTGGCATATAAACTTTCATAGTAAGATGTAATGATTCTCTGAATTTCCTCTGTGTCTGTGGTTATGTCTCCCTTTTTATATCTGATCTTATTAATTTGCATGTTCTCTCTCTGCCTTTTGATTAGTTTCGATAGGGGTTTTTTGATCTTGTTGATTTTCTCCAAGAACCAGCTTTTTGTTTCATTGATTCTTTGGATTGTTTTCTGTGTTTCTATTTGGTTGATTTCAGCCCTCAGTTTGATTATTTCCAGTTTTCTACTCCTCCTGGGTGAACCATTTTCTAGAGCTTTCAAGTGTTCTATTAAGTCTCCAATGTGTGCTTTCTCCGTTTTCTTTAATTGGGCACTTAGTGCTATGAACTTTCCTCTTAGCTCTGTTTCATAGTGTCCCATAAGTTTGAATATGTTGTGTCTTTATTTTCATTAAATTCAAGGAAGACTTTAATTTCTTTCTTTATTTCTTCCTTGACCCAGGGGTGATTTAATAGTTGACAGTTCAACTTCCATGAGTTTGTTGGCTTCCTGGGGGTAGCATTGTTGTTGAATTCTAACCTTAATCCATGGTGATCTGACAAGACACAGGTGGTTACTAATATTTTTTGTATCTGTGGAAGTTTGCTTTGATACCCAGTATGTGGTCAATTTTTGAGAAGGTTCCATGGGCTGCAGAGAAGAAGGTATATTCTTTCCTATTTGGGTGGAATGTTCTGTTGATATCTGTTAAGTCCATTTGATTCAATACCTCCAATAATTCTCTTATTTCTCTGTTAGGTTTCTGTCTGATTGACCTGTCCATTGGTGAGAGAGGAGTGTTGAAGTCTCCTACATTTAGTGTGTGTGGTTTGATGACTGTCTTGAGTTCTAGAAGTGTTTCTTTTACATAAGTAGGAGACTTTATATTAGGGGCATAGATATTCAGGATTGAGACTTCCTCCTGATGAATTGTTCCTGTTATGAGTATAAAATGTCCATCTCCATCTCTTCTGATTGATTTTAGTTTGAAGTCATTTTTGTTGGAGATTAGAATGGCCACACCTGCTTGTTTCTTAAGTCCGTTTGCTCTAAAAACCTTTTCCCAGCCCTTTACTCTGAGTAGATGTCTGTCTTTGTGGTTGAGGTGTGTTTCTTGTAAACAGCAGAATGTTGGATCATGTTTTCGTATCCAGTATCTTAGTCTGTGCCTTTTTATAGGTGAATTGAGTCTATTAATATTAAGTGATATTAATGACCAGTGGTTGTTGACTCCGGTTATTATTATTTTTTGTTTGTCTGATTAATAGAGTTTGTATGTGTCCCTTCTTTGAGTTAAGCTCTTGAAGGGTTGCTAGATGTCTGAGTTATTGTAAGCAGTGTTGGCAATGTTGGATTCCTTGGGTTGTGATTTTCCTTCTATTCCTTTCTGTAAGGCTGGGTTTGTGGCTACGAATTGTTTAAATTCGTTCTTATCCTGGAATATTTTGTTTTCTCCATTGATAGTGAATGATAGCTTGGCTGGGTATAGTAGTCTGGGTTTGCATCCATGGTCTCTTAGTTTCTGCAGTACCTCTATCCAGGACCTTCTGGCATTCATGGTTTCCATAGCGAAGTCCGGTGTAAGTCTGATAGGTTTACCTTTATAAGTTACTTGCCCTTTTTCCTTTGCAGCTCTTAATATTCTTTCTTTAATCTGTATGTTTTGAGTTTCGATTATTATATGGTGAGGGGATTTTTTTTTTTTTGATCAAGCCTATTCGGTGTTCTGTATGCTTCTTGAACCTTCATAGGAATATCATTCTTTAGATTGGGAAAGTTTTCTTCTATAATTTGGTTGAATATATTTTCTGGTCCTTTGATCTGCAGTTCTTCTCCTTCTTCAATCCCTATTATTATTAGTTTTGGTTTTTTTATTGTGTCCCAGATTTCTTGAATGTTTTGTGATGAGAATTTTTGCATTTGCTGTTTTCTTTGATCAGAGAATTTAATTTCTCTATGGTATCTTCAGACTCTGAGATTCATTCTTCCATCTCTTGTATCGTATTGGTTATGCTTGATTCTGTAGTCTCTCTTCGTTTACCTAGATTATCCATATCCACCCGGCCTTCGTTTTGTGTTTTCTTCATTGCCTCCATTTCAGTTTTCAATTCTTGAACTGTTTCCATTACCTGCTTGATTGCTTTTTCTTGGTTTCCCAGTTTATCATTCATGGATTTACTCAATTCTTCGATCTTTTTGTTATATTTTTCATCCATTTCTTTACTCATTTCTTCAATCTTTTTGTTATACTTTTCATCCAATTCTTTAAGGGAGCTATTCATATCCTGTTTAAGGGACTCTATTGCTTTCATAATGGCATTTTTTCCCGCTTCTTCTGAATTAAGAGGTTCAAGACCTTCTATTGTAGGGTCATTGGTATCTGGTGTTTTCATGTTGTTTTTTAGATTGTTGGAGGAGTTCTTGCCTTGTCGTCTGCCCATCTCTTCCTTCAAATGCTCTCTATTGGATCTTCTGGTACCAGGTCAGGTTCCCTTGTTGGGCAGGGACTTCACTGACAGAAGGTCTACCTTTCCTCAGGCAGTCTATTGAAACACAGGCACTCCCTCCTGCCGGGCTGCTCTCACAGCCCCGGCCCAGCACGCAAGGGAGCTGCTCTGTGGAGATCTTATGGCCCCAGGGGGAAGGGGGGAAGAGAGAAAGGTGTACCTGGATGAAGGCTGGGATGGGATTCGGGAGAGCTCCGCAGGGTGTAGCCACCACTGCAGGGCGACCAGAAGATCGAGGGTTGCGGGGAAAGTCTGAATTCCTCCTAGCCAAAGCCCTCGGTCCAGGAGGAAACTCACCCCTCCTCCAATGGATGTCTGCTAGAAGATCACTGTCTCTTGCTGGCTGAAACGATTCAGGGCCTGCCTGTCAGGAAGGCTCTCAAAGCACAGGAACTGCCCCTGCCTGGCTGAGCCCACAGCCCAGGCTGAGCGTGCAAGGGAACAGCTCTGGGGAGATCTTGTGGCCCCAGGGGGAAGGGAGAAAGAGAGGAAGGTGTACCTGGATGAAGACTGGGATGGGATTCGGGAGAGCTCTGCAGGGTGTAGCCACCACTGCAGGGCGACCAGAAGGTCGAGGGGGCCCTCTTTATTTTTTTCATCCTGGTTTTACTCTGTTAAGCCATTAGCTGAAAGTAGTTTCTTTATTAACCAATGGCAATAAAACATATTCACAGCATACATCAACTCCCACATTATATGCTCATGAATATATGTATGCATAAGTATACACACACACACACACGCACACACACACACACACACACACACACACACACACACACACACATATATATATATATATATATGAGAGTAATCATATGTTCAAACTGTATGCAACTTACATTTATTGTCCCCAACAAGAACTGTGGTGGTAGATCACTTTGCTGGACCCATCTACATGTGTGGAGGACCCTAGAACACAAGGAAAGTCATGGAAAGGACACCCAGTATCCATAGTCTAGACCTGGATGGGTCCCAGCTGGCGGCCTGACTCTGAAATGACTGAGCAGAAGCAGAGCCCCAGACAAGAACTATCCTGTTTCAGGAGGTTGCAGGTCATCAGGCGGTGCTCACAGCTCAGCCAGGGCAGCCATTAGCTGAAAGTAGTTTCTTTATTAACCAATGGCAATAAAACATATTCACAGCATACATCAACTCCCACATTATATTCTCATGTATATATGTATGTATACATATACACACACACACACACACACACACACACGTATATATATGAGAGTAATCATATGTTCAAACTGTATGCAACTTACATTTATTGTCCCCAACAAGAACTGTGGTGGTAGATCACTTTGCTGGACCCATCTACATGTGTGGAGGACCCTAGAACACAAG
Source organism: Myodes glareolus (assembly GCF_982192425.1). Classification (NCBI taxonomy): domain Eukaryota; kingdom Metazoa; phylum Chordata; class Mammalia; order Rodentia; family Cricetidae; genus Myodes; species Myodes glareolus. Next base: position 6,639,712 of record NC_142036.1, on the reverse strand, counting down.
GAAAGTCATGGAAAGGACACCCAGTATCCACAGTCTAGACCTGGATGGGTCCCAGCTGGTGGCCTGACTCTGAAGTGACTGAGCAGAAGCAGAGCCCCAGACAAGAACTATCCTGTTTCAGGAGGTTGCAGGTCATCAGGCGGTGCTCACAGCTCAGCCAGGGCAGCAACCCGAGGAGCAGATGCATACAGCAGACAGCAAGGGAGGTTCCAGGATCCATCAGGGTTTCTTCCTCTCTCTTAAACACGTTATACAGTCAGTCAAGATCCCAAAAATCATTTCTTTCTGAACTGTACAGAATTCTTTCTTTTTATGTTTCTCTGGAGGACCCAAAGCAGAAGTACCTACAGATAAATGTCACTGTTCCTGGGATGTTATGTAAATAGAAATGCCACAACCCACAGGACCTCTTAGTCACAGTGAAGACAGTTTTCCCTCACAATAGGATGAATTATCACACTGAAAAAGTAGAAAGCAAGTATTTTTCTCATAGAGGGAGCTGAAACAACTGTCTTAATCTTGGATCTTAGCCATGGCTACTATGGGAATGTCATGCCATTAGGTAGACAAGAGATTCCAGGCTGCAGACTCCTCTCCATCTTCTGATGACTGCAGATATAGGACCTATGCTTATTTGGAAGACAATAAATAGTGATTTGATTTCTAAGGATGTTTAAACAAACACCCCACACAGAGATATCCTGAAACATGCAAGTAGAGATTTTCCAATTGTTTATATTATTAATCAAACAATATTTTTTAAATTAATTTTCTTCAGTGTTGTGGATCCCCAGGACTCTATGTATGCTAGATTACTAAGTTATATCTTCAAATCAATTTGTTAATTTAGATGTATGAATTAAATATTCATTAAGTTTTCTATTTGTCCTCCAGCACATAAAATTATTTTATTTGTTTTGTGAGACAGGAAAGGCAAAGAAAAAAGTGTTATGGGTAAGATGCACAAACACTTGATAATATTACACAGTTATGTCCACCATTCCCTTTATTCCATGTTGGTCATCTGCACTGACAACTGACCTTTCAGCTCCTACTCAAGAATTCCCTATATAGCAGTAGGACATGCCAATGGTTCTTCAGCTCATGGAAACCGGACCAGCCCTGACCCTTGCTCTTAGAGGGCACCCAAACCCCTGAACTCCCAGGTTTTCCCATGCAGCAATTAGCACTGAACACAGAACCCTCACCACAGAGTTGTCGATCACCTAGGTTATCTTGTTGGTGTTTTAAGGGTTAATTTGCATAGAATAAGAGATGCCAAGTGTGTGAATAGACATGAATGACAGGGAATGTGGACACGTGACAGTTTTCTGACCAGGCTTTTTTTGTGTTTGCAGATGTGTGTCCAGTGTGAGGTGCAGCAGGAGGAGTCTTAGGCACTCTCTTGTCCAGACATTGATTTCACCTTTAGTAACTACTGGATGAATGTGTCTGCCAGGCTCTGGGGAAATAGCTCGAGTAGGTCCCAGTGGTTACTTCTGGGAACAGTGAATATGACCCAGACTCTGTGAAGGACCTATTCTCAGTGACTCCAGAGACAATTCCGACAACACTTTCCATCTCCACTGAACGTTTGAGATCTGAGGACACTGCTGTCTACTGCGTATTACTGTACTAGAGGCATAGTGAGGGGACTTCCACGTGAGTCCAACATAAACCACTCCAATGGTTTGTTCTCTGCTTTGTGTTTGCATTTGAAGATGTGATCTTTCAGCTTCCTGCTCCCGCCACCATGCCTGTCCATGCAGAAGTCTCTTTTTACAGAACCACTCGAGGGGGGGGGTTCTTCTTGAGACCTGATTGAATCACCATCCTCAGAAACCTAAAGTCTACACACTAAAATCAGTGACAAGGAAGAATAGACAAGAAGTACCAGTAGGAAGGGAAGATGGGAACGCGAGAGGGAATGAGAGGTGAGGAAAGGAGAGAGAGAGAGAGAGAGAGAGAGAGAGAGAGAGAGAGAGAGAGAGAGAGAGAGAGAGAGAGAAGGTTTGGTGATACATTTGGGAAGGAATTGGAGGGCGTTATCAAAATACATTGCATGACAAGATTAATAAAAAAGAGAAGAATAAAATAAATACAAGCCTATAAGGCTTAAAAATATCTATTGCTTTTTGTTGGATTTGAGAGACAAGAAATCAGGAAGCAAATTTCTAGCCAAGTAATTGTCAGCCCTTAGTTCATCAAGAGCCTCATCTGATTCATGCTATCACTGAATACAAAACACAATCCTGGATCATCAGATGTCTTGGCTGAGAACAAGCTTCTATCTAGAACAGGACCCTGAAATCATGAAGAAGAAACATAACTGAAAATGTCCCTGATGCTTTCCTCTTATCCCTTCTCTGACAGCTGAAGTGGAATTGATCATTTGGTTTTATGCAGTTATTTCTAGGTTATTGCACTGATAAATTTAAATGCTTTCAATTCCTAAGAAATATGATGAGGCCAATCTAAACATTCATGTTCATTTCATTGCAGTCTACTACACATCTATCAGAAGTATTCCTAGAATATTGCCCAGGTATCCTTGTGAGAAGAAAACCACTGAGACGGCAGCATCTACATGTGCAAAGGAGCACTGAGCTCAAGAGAAACCATGCAGCAGAAGTCTATGTCTACATGGTAGGCCTGGATGAGTCCTACATATAATCTATACCCTGTTTTAGGAGCAAATCCAGGCAAGATCATCCTGATGCAAAAGGAATGTATGTCTACAGGTGATACTGACACCTCAGCCATTCGGCGCCCCAAGGGTCAGGTGCCAACACAGGACAGCAAGAGAGGTTACTGCATCCGTCCAAAGTTTCTTCATTTAACTTACCCAGATATAATCATGTTAAATATATGAAACCCATGGAAGAAATGATTTGATCACTTAAGGAACAAAGCAGAAATGACTTCAGATCACCAGCTCACTGCATTTGGTTGTTTAATTAGATCTATTTACCTGAGAATGCCACAGAAAGAAAAATACTGCAATCCACAAACTGTTTTAGCCATGCCAAAAACAATTTCTCTATTAGTAGAATTAATTAATTACTCTATTGGACAGTTAGTCCCCATTTCTCCTTTCTAATACGGGGGTAGCTATTCCAAGGGTCCTCTTGAGACTGATCCCACAATCAGCAAGGACGTCCTACTTCAATTCAGGGGAACTGAATAAGTAAGAAGACAGATAACTCTGACACTACAGACAGGTAGCAGACTCTTCTCCTTCCTGTGGGAACCACAGACAAAGACATAGACTTTGTTTGGGGAAACTGAAATAATAATGGCATTATTGCCAAGGATGTTAATGAACACATCCACATATAAGCATACAAGATATATGTAAACAAAAGTTTGTTTATTATTATTTCTCAAAGAATAGTCTGAGATATCTTCAATGCTAATTTATTTTTTTCTAATTTTCTTTTTGTTTTTCGAGACAGGGTTTCTCTGTAGCTTTGGAGCTTGTCCTGTAACTAGCTCTTTTTTTAAAAAAATATTTATTTATTTATTATATATACAATATTTTGTCTGTGTGTATGTCTCCAGGCCAGAAGAGGGCACCAGATCTCATTACAGATGATTGTGAGCCACCATGTGGTTTCCGGGAATTGAACTCAGGACCTTTGGAAGAGCAGGCAATGCTCTTAACCACTGAACCATCTCTCCAGCCATCAATGCTAATTTAATATATACTTTATCTTTTCAATAATGAGGATAAATCTTGGGACTTGTGGGTGCTACACTGTCCCACTATGCTATGCCCTCAGCTCAGTTTTGTTACATTAATTTTTTATATACTTTCACTATTCATTGAAGTTTGTTAATTACACTAAAATTATAATATTGTAATATTTATTTCAAAACTTCCTATGAGTTTATTGTATAATATCTGGTAAGACAGGCAGTGAAAGGTGATTGTGGACAATAAACATAAATTGAAGTTGCTATGTTTTATTGCAAATACAAAAGGAACAACATTTTGATGAAATCATGCTTACTTTGCTACTTCACTTTTTTTTCCGGACACTTGCACCATTAACTGCTGCCCCAAAGGCTCACAGGTCAGAGCATAAGATATGCAGCAAAATATGCAAATATGGCCTTCCTCTGCTCATGAAAACCAGCCCTGCCCTGACCCTGCAGATCAGGCAGAGGACTCTAGCCATGTCTTCACATTTGGACATCAGCACTGGAAACAGAAAAATCAACATGGGATTGGGGCTGAACTGTGTCATTTTGGTTGTTCTTTTAAAAGGTAAATAACAACGGATACTGAGTGTATGAGTAGACGTGACTGAGAGATACAATAGTCATTCATGACAGTTTCTTGATCAAGATCCTCTTTGTTTGCAGGTGTCCATGGAGAGGTGCAGCTCGTTGAGTCTGGGGGAGGATTGGTGCAGCCTAAGGGGTCACTGAAACTCTCCTGCGTGACCTCTGGATTCACCTTTAGTAACTATGCCATGCACTGGATCCGCCAGGCTCCTGGGAAGGGGCTTGAGTGGGTTGCTAGCATAAAAAGTAAAAGTAATAATTATGCAACATATTATGCTGATTCAGTGAAGGGCAGATTCACCATCTCCAGAGATGATTCCCAAAGCACAGCCTACCTGCAGATGAACAATCTTCAAACTGAGGACACAGCCATGTATTACTGTTCTAGAGACACAGTGAGCAGTCTTCAGTGAGAGCCCCTGACAAAAACCTCCCTGCCAGGTACAATAACCAGCAGGGGGCGCTCACCACATATAAAGCCCAGGGGCCCACATAGCATCTTTTTTTCTTTTTTATTGTGTTATCTAGGCACCCTCTCCATCTAATCCTCTTTACAATTACAATTACAGACTGTAGGTATTGATCGTGTCTCAGAAAATAGAAAATAGTCCAGTTTTGACTGACTTTCTTAAAAGAGATATGTCATCTAGTCTCACCTGAGGAAAAAAAAAGCAAGTATCTATGAGGGCAAAAGTGGTTCTCTGTGGTCCCAGGATCAGGTGCTGGAGACGCTCAGGAACCTCTGATAGACTCTTCATTCAGACTGAAGTTAGGGAAGACCTCTATTGGAACAGAGTTAGTAATTCAGGATGAAACAAGTGGAAGAGGGTCAGAAATATCCACACCAGCATCCAGAAGACGAGAAAAGGTTTTTCCATTTATAAACAAAGTGAGTTCTGGTTGCTGTGAATGATGGCTTGTAGCCAATAGGCATCAGATGAACCAAATCCAGCCTCTCCCCCGTCACCTTCCTTAACTTGATTATTTGTAGGTTGCACTTGAGGAAGGAAAATTAAGTGTACATGCCTCTGGTGAGTGAGTCATAACCCGGACTTCTCCTTCAATATCGGCGTCAATCACTCCAGGAGCAACAAAGACCCCTTGTACAGTGGAGCTAATTCTCCCCAATAGTAGACCTGCAGCGCTTCCTGGTAAAGTCCATTAACCCCAGTGGGGAGAGCTACTTCTCCCCAATAGTAGTCTACAGTGATTCCTGGTAAAGTCCATTAACCCCAGTGGGGAGAGCTACTTCTCCCCAACAGTATTCCTACAGTGCTTCCTGGTAAACATCCATTAACCATAGTGGGGAGAGCTACTTCTCCCCAATAGTAGTCTACAGTGATTCCTGGTAAACGTCCATTAACCCCAGTGGGGAGAGCTTGCATACCCACTTCAGGAGTTAAAATTGTGTAAATGGAAGATCTGAGAATGAGCCCTGCACTGCCAGGGGAGGCTGTGCTAAGGTCCTGAATAGATTTCCTTGTGGAGGAACAGGCTGCTTGATCACCCCATAGATTTGTCTTGGGCCCTGAGATGGGCCCCTCCCCTCATTTCCTGACATGGAATTCCCCTGGGAATTTTTCTTTGATCGGCATTTGTTAGTCTAATGTTTCCTTCTCCTGTATCTCAGGCACAATCCTGGTTCCTTCCTCCCACCTGGGCTTACTTTCCTCGTGTGACACTGCTTGATCCAATGCCACATAAGACTGCACCTGATGCTGCTCCCAGGAGTCACTACAACCCTCTTTCTCTCTGGGTCTTTATTTCTTTGTTAGGAAGGAACATCTTTAAGTGTCTTTCCATGTAAACCTGCAGCTAAAGCCAGTCCTTGTGTATCCGAGGGGCCAATGTCTGAACGAATCTGAGTATAATCAGAGAAGCCACCTTTCTATCTAAAAGGTGTCAAAGCAGCTTTATATAGATTCAGCATTCTCAAAGGCGAGCTGTTTAACTGCCAAAGTCCTGCTTCTGCATCTCTAATCAACCTGCTTGATACCTGCTTCAGCCTGGAGACAAAGTCCTGAAACAGCTCATCAGGTCCACGTTTTACATTAGAAAAGTGCTCAGCCTACTCTTTAAAAGATGGAAGTTTATTTATATGCAGGCCTTGTTGGCAGCTGCTTTAATTTGGGCAAATGTTGCTATATCAAAGTTTAAATGCTGATCTGTTCCTCTATAAGGCCCCTCACCTGCAGGCATATCCTACAAAATAGGAACTTGTTGGGCCATATTTCTCTCAGCTGTGGCCTGACATTGTTTTGCAAACTCATTTGTCCACAACAGATAGTTCCCTCCTGACAGGCAAGCTTTGGCCAACTGTTGCCAATCCTTGAGGACAGGGCTTCTAAAGCCATATTCTCCAGCTGTGTTTGCATAAAAGGGGCCACTGGATCATATTGTGTACAAACTATTTTTAATTCTTCTTGTAGTTTGAATGAGATTGGAGCATGTACCCTGACGTCCCTGAGAATGAAATATTTGAAACCCTTGCATATCCTTCCCTCTGTGTGCAATCTCTCTGTTGCTATCTTGCAAGGGAGATGCACAATTAATACTAAATGTGTGCCGTCCTCCTGGAGCTGTCTGCACCATAGACAGATCTAAACCAGCTATTATGGTAGGAAAAGGCTTACTCTTCTAATAAGAGGAGATTTGCAGAGTGTCTAGTTTCTATGAAAGTGATGCTATCAACTCGTTCAAGTCTTTTAGATCCTTCTGGATCTTCCCAGCAGGTCTTTGCCTCTCAGTATTCCAGATCATAAGGGAGGGAGGTGTAAACTCATCATTATGGTATTTAACGCTTCTTCCTTTCAGTCGTGAGGCTCAGACAGATCACAATCACACAGTCCTGTACATGCTTCCTCATCTAGCAGCTCCTCCAGCAGCTTGTAGGGCTCTGTTTCACTTCTAACTGTTTCAGGTGGAAGTATCTCCTACCATTTGGGGCATAAATTCAAACTTTTCTATACTGGTATACTATTTGCCTTTTAATAAATAAAACCTGCCTGAAGATCACAGGGCAATGCAACCATACTAGTCAGCCATACAGACCAGGAAGTGGTGGCGCACACCTTTAATCCCAGCATTTAGGAGATGGAGGTGGATGGATCTCCATGAGTTGAAGGCCACCATGGAGTACACAAGATTGAATCTGTCTAAAAGGGACACAGAGCTCATGAAAAGGGGATCCTAGAACTTGGGATCCCACACCTTTAATCAACACTAGGGAGGAAGAGACAGGATCTATGTGAATGGGAAGAGAAAGGAATATAAGGTGGGAAGAGACAGGAACTCAGTAGAGTGTGAAGTCTGAGGATTCATGGGTACAGGATCTTATCCTTTCTGTCTGCAGATTTCGGAGAGATAAAAGGTCTCCCTAGCAGTTGGATGCTTTTGCTTTTTTATTTTTAGCTTGAACTCTAATATCTGTCTGTGGGTTTTTATTATTCCTGCTACACTCTCCTGTATGAGTGTTCAGAAATGAAGAGTATCTCTACAGATATTTTCAGGCCCATATTTGTAATAATGTTGTTAGATTTTTTTATCCCAATTCCTTTCCATGTTCCCATGTCCAAGGTCCTGTACTTGGGAAACCAAGGGCTCAGCTGCCGTATAAATTCTAATATTCTGCTCTTGCTGCTGCTTCACTCGAGCCTCTTTGTCCTTTAAAGTGTCTCTAAGTAAGTTCACATAAAACTGATTACATTTTCCATGCCCCATATCTATAATTTTAATTTACATTTTTATCCTGATATTTTAACTGATTTTCTACTTTTATTACCTATTTGAATGCTTGATTCCCACCTCTGCACCTGCAGTGTGATATTCATATGCAATGTCCATCATTTTCTCTACCTGGACCACTCACTGGTCACACATCTGGGTGCCGTCAGGGTTCTGTCTTGATGGGTTTATCTGTTCCAGGGTAGAGGCATGTGGATTAGAAGTTATAGGTAGAAAAAAACAGAGACACAAAAGGAAAGGACAGAGACACAGAACAGAGTCAGGAGGGCAACCCATGAATACTGAATTTGCCTAAGTTTATGTTCCATATGCTTTATATACGCCAACCCCAATGGGGGGAAGAAGGCAAAAGACTACTTTACTATGACAGAAAGAACAAGCAGTAATTACCTCTTTAATACCTGAAACATCAAGTAACTACATCTTGAGTTCATTATTTCATCCTTTAGAGAAGACATGCAGTGACCACCCTCTAGGTGAAACATCCTGTAGGTTGCTACACCCTGGGTCAAGTATTCTGTTATAACCTTGAAGGAACAAGAATAGGCCTAAATTCCAATCTTTGGTCAAGTTAGAACAAATTCATTTCTGTGGGTTCTGACACTCCAGGTACCCTGGTTCACTTTTGTGAGTCTGCAGTTCTTCACCAATGATACAGTCTTATTTGAAGATGCCACCAAGACCAGTGAAATTCCTCCCAAGCTCTCAGCTGTGGTTATGTTTGTCTATGAGGTTTCTGACATAAAATTTGCAGGAAGATATACCAATATGGTCTCCTGATGCTCATAAAAACCAGCAGAACTGTGATTCTGCTTTTCTGACACAGGAGCCCAGATCTCAAGGTCCCATTGTAATCAAAGCATTGTTATGGCTATTTTCAGTATGAGGTGCACTTAGAGCTCATCAGAGAGTCACAGATAGATAGCAGGTGTCTTAATGCTTTCTCCTGCTGCTGGCAGCTGGTGCCCAGTAGTTGGATTTCTGAGTGTTTGAAAGTTGAAAGCTGTCTGTTATGTGACTGAACCCATAAGCCCAAAAGGGCCAGCTTCAAGCCCCAGAATTTTCTTTAGAAAAGGTTTAATATTAGGATCTGCCCCTGGTGATTAGTCAACTTTTGGGCACCTGTTTCCCATGCTGGATTACCTCCCCCAGCCTTGACACAAAGGGAGGAGCTGGGTTCTGGATCAATTTGAACTGCCATGCTTTTATCTAGCCTATGCTAGGCCTGATCCTTTGCCAATGGAGATGGAGGAGTTGATGGAGAGGAGGGTAGATGGGAGGTGGTGGGATGGAACTAGAAGAGATGAGGGAGGAGGAACAGTGGTCAGTATGTAAAATAAATGAAAAATGTTATTTAAATAAAATAAAAAGAGAAAACGTTTTGTGTCCTTAACCAGTATGATGGGAAGTTGGGGGATGGAATATTCTAGAAGAGCATGAAGATTGAACCTCTCTGTAGTACCTGCCCAAGGGAAAACTAGGGCAGAAACTTCTCAAGGCAGGGCACTTTATAAACTAATATGTTGTACCAAATAAGGAAGTCATTCCTGTCAGCTTTTTTTTTTCCTTTTCTCTCTGCTGGTTTTTCTTTCTGTAAAATGTTAAAACTACTTTTCTTATACTAATCTGTTTAATTTATTACATAGTTACAGTCTTGTTTCCCACATTGGTCTCTGATTGACACTGAACTCAGAAAACTTTCCATGGAGTTGGGGCTGAAGTGGGTTTTCAAGGTTGCTATTTTAAGGGGTAATATGGGGAAGAGAAGATGACCGTGAGTGGGTAGGAGTAAGACACCTGCTGGGTGTGTGTGACAGGTTCCTTACCAGAATCTCTTTGTTTGAAGGTGTTCAGTGTGAATTTATCTGGTGTAGTCCTGGAGTACTTGGGTCATCCTGGGGTTCCATGATACTTTCCTGTTCAGTCTTCAACTCATCTTCAGTGATTAGTGGATGGATGTAATGGTCCTGTCAGGCTCCAGGAGAAGTCCTAGAGTGGTTGGCTCTCATATGGTATATTAGAAATTTATTTAGAACTCCAAATGGACACAACCATGCATATTGCAATCAGGATGTCAAATGTTCAAAGTAAAGAGTGAAGTCTAAGAGACAAAAGGGCAGGGTCGAGTGGAACACAGAAGACCCTGCAGCAGAAGCTGAAGGTGCCCTGCATTCCCCTCCGGCCACCCTGGCAGGCAGACACTCACCCCTCTGGGTGGATAGCCTTAGAGCAGGAGCAGGAACTGTTCCTGGGCCAAGAACCTTGCAGACAATAGGGCGCTATCTCTTGTATTCTGTTGGCTATTCTTGTCTCTGTAGTCCCTGTTCGTTTACCAAGATTTTCCATAAAATCTTCTGGTACAGGATCAGGGCCACTTGCTGGCCAGGGACCTCACAGACAAAAGGATGCTCTTGCTGGGTGCAGGCTCAGTGGGTCAAAGAAACTCCTTCAGCAGTTGCCCTCACCGCTTTGTTTTCAGACCCCCAGCCCCGAAGCAGGCTGAACTGGGGGATCCTATGTCCCCACAGAAGGAAAGAAAAACAAAGACAACCACAAACAATTTTTTTATTAATATAGATGTACAAATTCTAATAAAATGCTTGTCTTTAATCCCAGTATTTAGGAGCAGAGGCAAGTTGATCTCTGAGTTTGAGTCTTGCATGGTCTACAAGGTAAGTTCCAAGACAGTCATGGCTACACAGAGAAACCTCATTTTAAAAAAGAAAAACAAAGCAAAAATCAAAATATTTTAATAAATTAAAAAAGATTACACATTCATATCAACTGGATCTTCAGCCTAGTAAAACAAGATTTTTTTTCAACACATGCAAATCAATTAATGCAATAAAAACACCATAAGTACAAACTGAAGGAGTGAAATCACATAATTCTTTCAATGGATTATTAAATGACGTAAGACAAAATTCAACATGCCGTTATGATGAAATTTCTAGAAATTTTTTGAATAGATCAAGCATATATCAAAATAATAAAGGCTTGGTCCAAAACTCTTGTAGGCAACACATATTAAATGGTTACTTACCAAAATATTTCTTCTAAAATCAGAAATGAGACAAGACAAGGAAGTCTCCATCCCATCTCTCTTTCAATATAGTTCTCAAAGTCTCACTGCTGACACATAGTCAAGAAAACACACAAAAGGACTAACAATAGGAAAGAAGAGTTCAAACTATCCCTACTTGAATATGACATAATTCTTTACTGAAAATGCCATGATGAATCCAGGATAAGACTCTTGGACCTAATAAACACTCGCAGTAAAGTGGAGTAGAAATCAGTATAAAGAGTAGTCTCCATTTGTAATAGTAGCCTACTCTTCAGAAAAAGAAAACAGGAAAAGTATTTCATCCAAAATGACTCACTCAAAATTGTTTAGGGATATACCTAATCAGAGACATCTCACAAGGTGCTGGTGTGTGCATTACAGTCAGGGCTGGGATCTCATTGATATTCAGAATTCCTAATATAATGTTTTATAGTCTTATTTACATATAGTATCTTCAAAGCTCAGCTTCATCAAATAGAAAGAAAAAATGGTGTTTGACAAAGCATTGAGATCAACAGGAATGATTAGGAAAAGGAAAAACAAGTTACTGAGTTAAGAATTGGCCCTTAAGAGTTATATGTTTTATCTATAATCCATAGCACACATAGGTAATAATAATAATATATATCTCAAAATTGAGAACGTGCCTTCTTTAAATATTGCCAATAGCATAACAAACACATGCTGACTGTATCAAATCATTGGATGACTATTTCTGCAGTGTCATACTTCAAAAATCAAGGAAAAGATCTACTATTTTGTAAGTATAATAAAAAATATAAGTTAAGTGTAACAGAGAGATGGCTCCAGTTAAGAAACGCTAATCAAACCTGCTTCCAGATACTCCCATTAGCTGCCAATGACTTCCTGCAACATTAGCTCCAGGAAATCTGAATCTATTTTCTGCTGTCTTGGGGCTGCTGCTCACATACAGAACACATAAGCAAACACACACGTATACAAATTGATAAATAAAAATAAAGCATACAAAACACAATGTAGACATAAGCAAACACACATACACACATACACAAATTGATAAATAAAAATAAAGTATACAAAACACTATGTAGACATAAAAGGTAAAACATTTATTAGAAATTATATAAGCAGAAGAATACTACTCCGAATAAATATGCCAGTACCAACTGTAAGATTGTTCTTTAAAAGTTCTTTCCAGGAGACCTCAGCATTTCCCCAAACAGCAGCTATTGTCATCTTCTTTGTTGCCCAGCAGAACTAGATCACTAGACTCTATTGCTAAAGACATTACATTTCTTTGATGTAAGACAGATATAAGTCAAGATGGAAGGGAGTTGAAAGCCTCCTCCTACTTGTACAGCTTTCATCAAGGTAATAGGAATAATGCTGTGTAGGCTGTGGTGGAGAAAAGGCATCAGTGGTCCGACCCAGCTGTGAACTCTACCAGCATCAGTACTAACCAACAAGGCAGCATGAGCCCACTGCTGTAGCTGTGACAAGGCTTTTACACAGGCAACCAAGCTAACTCTGATTGGATCTGAAGTCTATTCCAAAGGAGGAAATCCATGTCTGGTTCTATAACCTCTGTCAAAAACCCATGGCTAAGAAGGTCAGAGACTCTAAAAGTGTGATTCCTTTAAGATCCCTAAAGGGATCTATTATTGTTTTTTAATGAAACCAAGATGTCACTCATTTGCTCTCTAAACACACATGTTTGTAGCCACAGAGAAACAGTATGCTCAGACACAAGTTAGGTTAGATTGTTAATTGATTGGTCAGAATGCAGTGACTCTTGATTGCTTAGGATGCTAGAAAAAAGAATGGTTGTGTCCTCAGCCCTCCAATGTCTGTTATCACTCTAGAACTCATAGACTATAGTGTAAGAGCTGGAAGATATGGAGAAGGGCTGCAAAATGCTGTGTCCTGGTCATAACAAAATTATTGCCATCACTCATTCAGCAGCGGCTGTGGTTGCTTATACTGGACCCGTGCAGGGACAGCTCCATGAGTGATGACTCTTGGATAATGGAGGGGATCATGAGATCCTACTGCTTCCCTCATTAATTAATGAATTCTGATAGATTCTGGGTGAACAGAGTATTATATTCAGGTGTACGCTTTCTGGAGTACCCACTAAGATCCACTTGTCTTAATTCCATGGTTATATAGACAACCCTTGTTAAAGTTAATGGGTCCAAAACAAATCAAAATGAAATGAACATGTGCAGGGTCTTGAGGAAGAAAGGAGGTTGTGTGACAGGGACATGAGAAAGGTGAGAGATGTATGAGTCATTTACATGTATGTAAACTTCAGAACCCAAAATTAGTTAATAAAAACTAACAAATAAGCAACTAAAACATTTTTTTCTTTTCAAAGTATTTCAGAGACCTCTTTTTAAGCCAAATTCTCTTATCAGGATCCAGTTCTAACTAGAAAGTTGGGAGTTTACACTGGAAAGTCCACTCAGTGTGTCAGTGAACACAGCCAAGGAGCAATTCACCCCGAAGCTGAGCTCTGTTGCCACTAAAGGCACAGTCTTGTGTTACTGTGCAGCAGACACAGTGAGCAGGTTCTCTGTCTGCTCAGAAACAACCTCAATTGAGGATGCTCATGATCTGCAGGGGATGCTGTTGGTCCAAGTTTCACCAGGAATGATCATGTAGTGGGTAAGAGAAACATCTGGAGAGTGGGGGAGTCCCCTGAGGCTCTAAGGTTTCCTACCCTAACCTCAAATAACTGCAGAGACCATGTACAACATGTGATGTACTACTGTGTGTAACATATGACTATACTCTAAACTTAGTACAGTAAAAATTCTTTCTTAAGCAATATTGTACATATATTTTATTCCTTACATATGAACCTATTGGATGGACAAAATCAATGGCATTTACATAAAGTATAATAGAAATTTTCAAACATGAGGTATCAAACACCTGATCATCATCAGCTGCACCAGAATCAGTAGCAGCATCTGTAATTATATCTGTAACTACTTTTCTCTGGCAGGTGGGGTTTTCTCAGCTGGAATATATGATTGTGACCTGGATTTCAGGCCTTGATGTTCCATCCACAGTGTTGAGCCCATGCAATTCTGCTAAGAAAGTGTAGGAGACCTGGTATCAAGACATTGTCCACTGCCCCGTGAATCCCTCAGCTCAGAAGAAGGAGGGAATAAGATGGGCATAATTGCATACTCTGAACTTTGTCATAGGTTTTCATCATTTATTTTTCTGTGAATGTTTCCCCTAAAATGAAAGATTTTGATCAAAATAGTAATTGTATGGTTTTTGTAACTTGGGAAAAGAGAAGAAAGTCAATTAATTACAGAAGTCCCTTTGCATATCTAGGATCCTGAAAGTGGAGAAGTCCTCACAAATAAACCACAAGATAATCCCATTCATGAATTTATTCAATGTACTGAATACTCTGACTGATTTTACCATGTAACTTATTCTTTGTGGGAAGCAGAAATGGATTTCTCTGAGGGCTTCTGTGCCTTTTATAACAGACTGGCTCTTCCTGAATCTTAAACTTAAGTCCACCAGCAGGTGGGGAGGGCATGCAAATCTCTGCCTGCCCCACCCAACCCTGGGTGAAAAGCCAAAGTGGGGTCTGGGTACACTCGCTGGTGTGCAGTCATGGACAGGCTTATGTCCTCATTCCTGCTGCTGATTGTCCCTGCATGTGAGTGCCAAGTCTCCCTAAGGAATGAACTTCCATATCCTCGCCCTGTTCCAACATAACTTCATCCCTTTTCTCCACAGATGTCCTTTCCCAGGTTATCCTGAAGAATTCTGGTCCTGGGCTGTTGTAGCCCTCCCAGACTCTCAGTCTGACCTGCACATTGTCTGGGTTTTCACTGAGCACTTCTGGCATGGGTGTGGGCTGGATCCGTCAGTGCTCAGAGAAGGGTTTGGAATGGCTGGCAGACATTTGGTGGAATGACGAGAAGTATTACAACCCATCCCTGAAGAGCCAGCTCACAATCTCTAAGGACACCTCCAACAAGCAGGTATTCCTCAAGATCACCAGTGTTGACACTGCAGATACTGCCACATACTCCTGTGCTCGGAGAGCACAACAGAGCACAGAGACACAGCCTCGGCTGACAGCTGTACAATACTTCAAATTGTTCTCATCTCTGTTCCTTCCTCAAGCAGGGAGGAAGTCTGGTGGATGGGACAGAACTTCCCTGCTAGCCTCTGAGGTTTCCTCTTCATTTTGAGCTTCAGAGCCTGGATTTCCTGTCATATACCCTAGGTTTCTGTTAAAATGTTCAGAAATGAGGGTTTGTCTATGTTTGGTTTTATTAAGATAAAGGGTGCCTGGTCCCTAAACCAGGTGGTTCAGGACTGTGGTTCCTTTATCTGTAACAGGTTTCAGGTTATTGTGATTTCCACCTTCAGAAAACAATGGACTTCGAGAAGATAGGTTTTAGTGGATAAGCATACTCAAATGGAGTCATTGGCCAAAGAGGTCCCAGGAAATCTTGCAAATATCTCTGGCTATTACTAAGACTCCTACCCCCACAAGTTGATGGCAGCACCCTATCATTGAAAACACTACTTAAGTATTTCAGCGATCACAGAGAAGTTGAGCCCAAGTAGAAACTTAATCCCTACTGATAACATTCACAGTGTTGCATGCACTTAGCAAGCTTTCAGAGGACAAAGGTGCTTCTTCTTGAAATTGATTCGAAGTAACAGAGAACCACAAATGAACACTGTGTACAGAGAGATTCGTGAACTCAGCCCTAAAAGGAGGATCTTCATCAAACCTTCGTCTCAGAACGGATGGACCAAGGTAGAGGAGGAGGTGGAAAGATTGCAAGAGCCAGAGGTGTATAATATTTAAGAGAACCCACTCATGAATGCAACAGAAAGTTTCTCTTCTGGATCTGTGAGTGTCGATATCATACCAGGGTATAGTAATGACTTCAACCTACATAGATTTTTTTCCATTCACAGAAACCTGATTCAATAGGCAAAATTATATGGAGATTATTAAAGGTAGACTTACCATATCCACTGACAACTCTAGGAACAGTTTGTGCTGATCCTATTGTTCTTTACTACTGTGTGAGAAACACCATGACTAGTCATCACTGCAATTCCAAAAACAGTATTCTCTTCATGGGGGGCTGAATACCAGCAATGGGTGTTCAGCAAATGTGAGCTCATACTTACGCTAGGAGAAGGTCAGACATAGTAACTGTCTCCTTGCAGATTTGCAGTTGCCTTTCAACCTAACATTTATTTTTCCAGAATAATTCACCAAATTTATGGTGTACATTATTCTGTGACATCTCTTAATGTAAAATTATTCTTGAATTTTCTAAAATAAAATATTGTGGAATATCAGATCCCAAGGAAGCTCAGGAAAGCACAGAACTTTCTGTTGATTCTGGGCAGAACTTCAGTGGGATTTCCTGGCTAAGATAGTATTTGAGATTCTGGAGGAACCAAGAGAAAGGCAGGGAATGCTCCTGAATCTTGGAATCCTTATAAGTCTAAAACCTCCATTTCTCTTCATGAGGTACATTCTAAGATCAGATATGCTCAATTTTGACTTTTATCAGATGCACTTCCTCACCCTCAGACCGTCTGCACACTATGCACTTCACTTTGTTCCCTAGGAGAGAAAACATAGTTTCTGAATTTTGTAGTCTATTTTTATATAGATGGTCAAATTTATAGGACCTAGAATTACCTGGGAAATGAGTCTTGGACTTGCTTTTGATGGTGTCATTAGATTAGCTTTAGATATTAGATTGTCCAGTGAGAGAAGTACAAGATTGCTGAAACCGAGTTTAAAACCTGTCCCAAGTGTTGACAACACTATCGTTACAGTCTGGGGTCCTGACGTGAATATAAATTAGATAGCAAACTAAGTGTAAGTATTTATCTTTGCTGCTTCTAAATGTGGAATCTACGTGACTTGCTCCATCAAGGTCTTGAGTTCACGGCTTCCCTGTTGTGATGAACTGGGAACATATGTCTTTCCTCCTTGAGTTGTTATTGCCATATAGTTTTTCCCTGCAATACAACTAGTAACTAACACCATAAGTGGTGTCATTATTCTGAAAAGCTTGAATGCAACCTTATTGTTCTATTGCTATGGAGAGACACAATGACCAAGGTCACTTTTATAAGAGATAATATTTAATTGGAGAAGTTCTTGCATTTAAAGGGTATTCCTTTTCATCATAGTGGGTACCATGGTGGCCAATGAATCTAGTACAGGAGATGAGAGTTTTATCCTGATTTGCAGGTAGAGAAAGTCACAGGCCCTGGTACAGTTTATGAAACCACCAATCCACTCCCAGTGACTCTTTTTCTTCAACAAGGTCACAGACTCTAATTCATCTAATTTTTTGAACCTGTTTTATTCACTTGTTATTAATAAAAATATGCATCTATGTAGAATGTGCTTATTTAAAATTTACGACATTTAGCAACATTATTTCCTGCTTCTGAAAGGGTCTTTACACCATAGCTTAAAGTGACCGCTTTTCCCAATCTTGAAAGCTGAGGGCAGGCACAAAATAGCCGTTATCAATGACTATGGGGTCTTCGGTTTGTCAGAATAGCAAAACTTTAATGGAAAAAGTTCATTATCCTGTAATAATTCAAGACTTAATGGTGCAGTGTTAGTTTTGTACAAGTGTTAGTGTTTGGCTTGTACTGCAGATTTATATGGTATGCTTGTTTTATGAGTAGTACTGAAGTGTTGTAAAAGTCTTGAACTTATCAGATATGTATGCAAGGCCATTATCAGTTTTGATTATCTTAGGATTGTTCATAGAGGCATAGAGGCAAGCATGTAAGACTGATATGGTGTGAATAATACACTCTTCATGTTGTTGGGCTGCTACCCATGTCATATTTGGGAAGAAAGCTACTGAGATATTAGCATACTTTTTCCTTGACAAGTTCCAGGATTATCTCAATGTCCCTTACTGTATATAGCATACCATATATACAAATAGTCAAAGGCTATTTTTTTGTTTTTCAGGGATTAATCCTTGGAGATGATCACCATTTTTTCGACTACACCATTATCATTAACCAAGCTTACATTAAACACTTACAAGTCCTTGAAAATCTTTAGTAGCCATAACCTACATAAGAGTAGGCTGAACTTGGTGAAGTTAAATCCAGAGTGAGAATAGAGCTGCCTGAAGAAACTCAGAAAGATTTATGGCAAAAATGGACCACTCCACCCCTTTTAAGTCTTTTGTTTTTAAAAGTAATTTTATTAAATTATGAAAGTTTCCATTTCCGTCCCTCTTCCCAACACCCTCCCACTCCCCCCACTCCCTCTCCTCCTCCCTCTTCATCCCTTAGGGCAGTCAGGGTTTTTTGCCCTGTGGGAAGTTCAAGTTCCTCTCCCCTCCCTCCAGGTCCAGGAAGATGAGTATCCAAACAGACTGGATCCCCAAAATCCAGTATATGCAGAGGAAGCGAGTCCCAGTGTCATAGTCAATGGCTTTTCAGAAAGACTTCGGGCCAGCCACATTCAGTGAATCCGGCCAAATTCCGAGAATCTGGTTAGATCACGTCCTCGTTCAGTCCCAGTCCAACTGGCCTTGGTAAACTCTCATTAGATCCGTCCCCTTGTATCAGTGGGTAATAGCATCCCTCGCAGTCCTGATTTCCTTTTTCATGTTCTTCCTCCTTCTGCTCCTCATTTGGACCTTGGGGGCTCAGTCCGGTGCTCCAATGTGGGTCTCCATCTGTATCGCCATCCATCGTCGGATGAAGGTTCCCTCTGATCTTGCCTTCCTTGCTCACGTTCTCTTTCCTTCTGCTCCTCATTTGGACCTTGGGGGGCTCAGTCCGGTGCTCCAATGTGGGTCTCCGTCTGTATCGCTGTCCTTCGCCAGATGAAGGATCTATGGTGATAAGCAAAATATTCATCAGTATGGTTATGGGCCAAGGCCGGTTCAGGCACCCTCTCCTCTGTCCAGATAACAATCTGGGGATCTCTCCTTGGACCTGGGATCCCATATAAACTCAAGTCTCCTGTAAACCCTAAAATGACTCCCTTAGTTGAAATATATTCTTCCCTGATCCCATATTCATCCTTCCTCCCTCCCCCCATCCCAGGCCACCTAGCTTTACCCATTCCTCCCCTACTCCCTTCTCTCTAACCCTCTCCCCTTCCAACAACCCTCCCACCCCCCCATGCACCCGAGGTTACATTTTCAACAATTAGAGCCATCAGTCTACCACCACACTAGAGCATGAAGTAGAGTCTTAGAAACATCATGTAGACAATAACAGAAGATGAAATGCCAGATTAAGCCCATCCAGCACCATGAATTGTAGGAGAACTGTTCCTTTTTAATGAGGCAGTGCCTTGATGGTGCTGCCCTTTGGCCTGAAAGTCCCAATGACATCATACCAATTCTGTCCAGTGATAGAAGTCATGCAACTGAATGTTTCAAGATGCTTGTCTCCTGTGGTATTTAGTGCAACAGATTCATGATCCTGAAGTTAGAACAAAACATACATAAATAGGTAGACTTTCTGTAGCATGAATTTTTGTGTTTATATATGAAGTTGTATTTCAGACATTTAAAGAGGCAAATTGACAAAATTCTGGGTTGTATTATTGGTTTCTCTCATTCCTGGAGGAACCTTCCAAATTTAGCCTTCATTGAGAAAACATTCAGCTCCTAAAAGCTTTACTAACACATTCTCTGTCCAGGAGCATGAAGATTCTGAATTCATAGACGTAGACAGAGAGAGATTAAGCTGTCTAAGGAGACATACACTCTATACACAAGGACCCTTGTCAAATATTTCTTCTCTCCCCTTTCATTATCTTAAATACATGCAAATGCAGTATGAGAAATATATTGAGTCACAGTCCAAACTAACCTGAATTTAATCTCTATTTCAATATGAACATGTTTTTTTCTTTTTTGAGTTTTTAACTGGTCTGTGAATGCTTATTCTTTGTGTTGACTCCTATACCTGAGTTTTCAGGACACATGAATACATGGGGTATTACATCTGAACTAAAGATTCATTGTGCCTCTTTGACTTCTGGTGCTCTGCCCCAGTTGTAGCCCAATGAAGGCTGCAAAGAACATAGTCTCTCATTTTGTCACATATTATAAGTCACTGCCAGAACTGGATCTCCCAGTGCAGCGTCTGTGCAAGTATACAGCATATGGCAATTGATAATTCAGTAGTTGACCCACCAGATGTATAGTTTTTTGATGGATATGATTCTTTTTAGCAAGGCTTATAGGACCACTGACTCTGAAAATCAGTGGGCTGTATCTGTAATTCCCGTATCTGTAATTTCTCTCATGTGTCACTTCATTTCTTCTTTAAGAACTGCTTTGGCTCTATTCCACTGCTTGAGTGTTCATCTCTTGAAAATTTTCCATCTATTGCACTCTAATATAGCTGTGGATTGTGAGAAAGATGGTTTTGCTTAATAAAAATAATAGTAGGATATTTTACACTACTCAAACTGACATAGGATTCTCAGTCTCAAAGACAGCCTTTTGAACAGTCAGGTACTTTTGTACCCCAGAGAAGATTCACAGGATGATGGTTACACCTAGATAAAAATATCTGGTTTCCTCTAGACAAATAAATGAGGTCATTTTCCCAAATGTTTTGCTGATTCAAGACCAGAGCTTGAAGTAACTTTAAAAATAACTCCCTTCTACAATGGTTCTTTCTGCACATACTCTTCAACCTCAAAGTCCAGATAATAATATTGTTAAGTTTCAATATACAATACTGTGGGACAATGGTATTATTGCTTGTAAAGTTTTGTAAGTTGTACTGGTTTAATAAAATGCTGATTGCCAGTAGCCCAGCAGGAAGTATATGTGGGACAACCAGAATAGAATTCTGGGAAGAGGAAAGGTTCAGTCTGCAGTTGTTACCCAGGTGAAGAGGAAGCAAGATGAGAATGCCTCTCTGATAAAAGGCACCAAGCCATGTATGTAGCTGATACATACAAGAAATATTGGTTATATTAGGATAAAAGAGTTATTAGCCTGAGGTAAAAGGCCAACCAGTTTAAAATTAATGTAAACCCCTGTGTGTTTATTTGGGGCAGAACAGCTGCAGGATTGTATAGTACAGAAACTTCTGTCAACAATCCAATATCATTTTCTGTATGGAAAAGAGTTGTGTGCAAGGCCTAGGATTGATCACTGGTCACTCAGAATGCCGTTCCTATCCTAAGAGAAACTGTGTGACTTGTTTTCTGCTAAGGAAATGGCTTAGGTCCTAAAATTGTAACTTATAATTGTCCAGAGTTTTCACAGCGAGAAAAGAGCACAATTGGTAGGAGAGAGAGAGAAAGAGAGAGAGAGAGAGAGAGAGAGAGAGAGAGAGAGAGAGAGAGAGAGAGAGAGAAGAGGAGCCAGTGTAGGAGAAGAAGGTAGAGTTAATTAGAAGATGCTGAGTAGAACAGTGGAAGGAGATATGTAGGGCTAATTGGGAAGCTGTGTAGAGGAAGAGAGATTTTTAAGAGAGAATTTTTCAAGATAAAGTAAAAGAAAGTTACCATCAGAAAGCATCTGTATTTCATTATTTTCCCCTCAGATAGAAAAGTCTTGCTTGTCACCTTCATAGATTTTCTTACTTTCCCTGGTGTTGACTGGGGGCTGACACCTCCCATGTGTGTTACACACCAGAGGAGAGTCTGGCATAAATAACAGTCAATGTCTCCCTGAAAACAAAGTTTTTATCTCTGCACCTGGGCTCTGTGAGCACTAAAGCTTCAGGGATAAGTTGGTGCTCATGGCAGAAAGTACAACTTTAGTGTAAGCCATGACTAACCAACCTGCAGGGAAGCTCAGAATCAGCAGGGGTCACAATGGAGCCAAGAATCTCCATAGAGAGATGAGATCGGTGTGGAAGGGACTCTGTAGCCTCTGTGGTTTTAAAGACTGTTAACTGACCTGCACCTGCTGTGAATGACATGTTCATATGCTCAAACATAGTAACGATTTTTGTCAAACTCTTCAGAGGTTTACACTTTCTTGTTTATTTTATTCAGTTTTTATGTACTTTTTTATGTTTTTGAAAATAAATTTTGATTTTTTGAATTACTGATTCCCCTCCACCACTTTTTCCTAGATTCTTCATACCTCCCCTCTAGAACTCTTATTTCTCTTTGTAGAAAATAAACACATAGGTGAAAACAAAATAAAACAAAATATTTAAGAAATAGTAAAAACACAAAAACATACACAGAACACAGAAATACACCCGCCCAATCACCCCCAACAAATAAAATCCAAAACCAAACCAAATCAAAATAAAAGGAAAACCTACCAGAATACAACTATGGAGTCATTATATCAGACAAAAAGAAATGCACTAAAATTTGATGCGATAGAAAATGTCTGCAAACATACCATTGAGTTCATATTGTGTTGGCCTTCTACTGTAGGGCATGGATCCACTCTTCAGTGTGGTTAATATAACAAATGAGACAGGTTTAGATAAAAATATTTTTCCTTTGCCAGCAAGTTTCAATTGCTCAAACTTCTTGATTCGTGTTAAGAACCTAAGTCTGTGTCCTCGCAACTCTGTTACTCAATCTGTATTAAATCTGTGCACACCTTGTGTATGCTGTTACATTCTCAGTAGGATCATAAGTGCATTAGTCCTGCTATATCTAGAAGATTGTTTCCTTAAGTCATTCATATGCCCTGGATCCTACAATCTATTGTGTTTGAAATTTACCCAGAAATAAAGTCTAACTATTGAGTAATTTTGTGGGCAACTAAAAACAATGGCAGCACCGCATACTGTTTTCAGCATCTATTGGGTTGACCCAATAGATTGACCAGTAAAGCATAGGGAGTTAGCTGAGCTCGGCACTGAGACGTTCAATTAGTAACTCATGTCTTTGGAAGCAGCACTGTCCAGCCATGCAGATACTTCTGTAGAAAGGCTCACAGGTTAAAAAAAATACAAAATACAAAATACAAAAAGGCTCATCCATGTTTTTTGCCTTCAGCTTTCTGCAATAACTCAGATAACCATGGAATGTGATGAAGACCAGACCATTGAGACAATACTAATAGCTAAACTAAAAGTCTTACCTAAATATAATCAGTTTTGTCTATGGCTTTCTTCAGTTTTAAATTATTATACTTTTTTAGTAAAATACTGTATCAGCAGATACATGAAAGCCACACCAAAAGCTGAACAAAAATATTGTCAACACAAAGAAAATTGAAATTGCAATATAGAATTAGGTAAACATGAATTGGTCATTATATCCTCATGTTTTGTTATAGAAATAACAAAGGCAATTTATAGTTCTCTACTTTATAATGCTTTTCCCTTTACTACCAATATTATTACTGTTTTCTCATGATATACACATTCCATGTGTTTTGTGGATTTATTTTTTGCTTATTCTACAAGATCAAATATTGACACATAGTTTTATTTTCATCCCTAATTTCTGGATTGACCTACACCAATGCTGCATTTCTTCATTTTCCAACATCATTTCATGTTTGAGCCTTTTCTTCTCCAGTATCTCCAGCTGGTTTAACTTTATTCCTGTTTTACTATATCCTCTTCCCTACTTCTCCAGACCCTAATATCTTCTTTCTAGTCACTTGGCTTCTATAAATTAAACCCACCAAGCAAGTATTCAAACCTTGGAACCACATATAAATGAGAGCATGAAACATTTGTCTTCAAGGACCTGGGAGACCTCACTTAACATATTTTTACAAGTTCTATCCACTTAAATGTAAAGTTAACAATTCTTTTCTAACCACTGAGTAATATTCCATTGTCTGTATGTCTCACCTTTTCAACATATATTTGTTCTTTGTTGGAAATCAAGGCTGATTCTGTTTCCTAGGTTCTGTGACTAGATTGACAATAAACACTGATGTGTAAGTGTCTTTCTAGTAAAATGTATTCCTGTACCAGACCTTACAGCTTACAATATTAGACTTCAGGTAAGGTGCACCCTCTAGTACCTGACTCTTATTTAGTGATTAACTGATTTCTAATTGTATTCATTGCCTGATTCACAGGGAAGTCTTCATCCCAGGTAAATATGTCTTGGGATGACATAGGCCCTAGTAGACCTTATGCTAGTATCTTTGCTAATAGCTTTGTAATCAAACTGTCTCATACATATTTATGTTTACACCCAATATATTAGTTCTGGTCACTTCCTTGATCACAGAAACTTCCATATGCCAGATGTAATGATAAATACAGACATTCGCCTCTGGCCAAAGTGCTAAGAATATGACTGAATATTCATCCACAGATGAGTCTTCTTTGTTTATGTTCCACCCACAACTCAAGGACTCTCATAAAAAAGATTGGAAAGCATTAAGATCCAGAATATGGAATTGACAGCCTTGAAATGCTGTCTCCAGGACCTGACATGACCTCTGTACACATGAGCTCACAGCAGCTATAATTACCAGCAGAGGACCTTAATTAAGTCAAACTTAGCAGTATTATTTTGGTTGCTTGGACTACGTGGTGGAAATGTGAATTCAATATCATAAGTTGTTCTTCAAGATTCTTTCATGCAACTTGCTGAATTTTTGCCTTGATTTCAGCAATAAACAAAATGTAACATGTTTTAAAAATATTAGAACATGACTAGTTGAGGCTCTATGTCTCCCATTACTAAGAGTCTTTGCTAGGGTTAACTTCATAGATTGCATGAATTTTCCATTGTATTTGGTTTCATGAATTCACTATCTTCTGTACAGGGCCTAAAGTGAAAGGATCAGATACCAAAGCAGTCAGAAATCCTTTGACCTACAGTTAGGTTGTCCTGTCTGGAGAGTTTTCTGGGACCGGAATGTAGCCCAATCATCGTGAAAGAGACCAGAGAGACTTCATCCAGAAACTTATGAGAGCAGGTGCACAGTGACACAGCCAAACAATAAGTGGAATTCATGTAGTCATATAGAGGAGAGGAAGAAAATATTGGGGGAACCAGAGTGTAGTGGCAGCAAGAATAGGAGGGGCAGGAGAAAATGATAAGCCAGCGCAGACGGGTGCTGGGTACACTAGTGTTAGTGTGTGGCACCCACACAGCTTCTTGAAACCCTGCCCACTGCTTCCTGTGGCTGCTGCAGTTTGGCAGCTTACCCCAGCGTCATGTGTGTGCAGCTACCTACGTGGCTTCCACAGTTTTCTTGACTCCTGCATCCCATGGGCAACTTCTGTACATCCTTCCTGACCTGTGTCTCTTTAACAAAAGTCTGTTCAGTTTGGTTTTGAGTTCTGCTTCAAAAATCAACAGAGTTTTCTGGCTCATGTTGTTATAAAACCTTAAAAGTATAAGCTAAGGCAGGATTTTAACAGAGGTAAGTCATCTGCTAACTATATATATTTTTGAATTTATAAATCACTTCTAAGATAATGTCTGATAATATCCCCATTCAGGAATTTAATATTTTTTTCATTTCTATTATGAGTGAAATTCTAGGAGAGGTCTATGACCTAACTGGGGTGTATACACTCTTAGTCACAGTTGCTATCAGTTTGATAATTCATATTATATCTTTAAAGAAAAGGTTTGATAATAGAGCCAAGAATGAGAGGCTTTTAGAAATGATACAGACTTTACAGACTAGTAATGGGAAGGTGGCAGAAAGGATTCATACCACTGAAAATGGTAACCATAAATTGAGAGGTAAAACTGATTCCATGTCAATGGGTTATGAAACCATACCAAATGATACTGAGAGATTATCTGAAAGGATTCATACTATTGAAATTGACAATCAAATCGTTAAAAAGTTATGATAAGCCATTAGATCGAACATACCTCCTGGAAGGCAATCTACATGCCATCCAAATAATCTTTAAGGATGAGAAGATATCATTAATGGAAAAATTAAAAAAAACTTGAAATCACATGTGCAGAATGAGAACTAGGAATTATTGGATTTGAGGAAATCATTAGAAATTTTCACAGGCCAGTAGATTCAAACCTTATAAAATACAGTGATAAAAAGATTTGAATCAATTTAGGAACTTGTCAGAACTAGCAAGCAAGGAGAGAAGGTAGAGGCAAAAGACAAGTGAAAATTTAGCATCTCCAGCACCTTTCAGAGTCAGAGATCACTTACCAAGAGTTTCTGCTACTTTTGCTGTTGCTACCTATAAAAAGTCACCAAATACACAATACCCAAAAGGGATCTAGAAGTAGTATCAAAAAGTTACACAATAGCTCAGAATGGACTATAGCAAATATTTACTTATTTGGGGGTAAACTCATAGTAAGGGTAGCTATCCACAGACCTCTGCATGTGCTGATAAATGGAACCAAATCTAGAAAAATGGGAGTTGCACATGTTTATCATCTGCACTTATAGTACATGAGAATATGCCCTAAATGGCTGGTATCTTAAATGCTATTGTTTGAAGGAGTTCCCACAACAGTTTATAGAATGAAAATGGGAACCTAACATATGAAAACTCTGAAAGATATTAAGCAAGCAATGGTGTCATATGGCATATTTTCACCATATATTGAGGGAGTTGATAAAGTCATGGGCTTCAAGAAATAAGGTTTTTCCACATGATTGGTTTCAACAAATCTCAGCTATACTAGACCATGGGCCACAGCTTCAGTGAAAGAGTTTTTGGAGTAAAGAAACTAAGGCCCTTTAACATCAAAGTAGAGTCAGAGGTTTTGAGGTCTTCCAAGATCAGATTCTTGGTGAGGGCCCTTATTCTGATTCAGATAGGCAAGATATATACAATGATTACATCTCGTCCCTATGCCATACAGCAGTCATGAATGGTTGGGACAAGATTCAAGAACCTGGAAAATAATCCAATTACATACTAAGGTTATTTAAAGCTCAAGAGATCCTTTTAGTTAATCTTTATGAAGATTAACTATAGCTGATAGATAGGGCTCGCATATCTAGAATCCAGAGAAGTACTCATTGAATCTCTGGCTTTTGAAAATGCTAACTTAGAATGCAAAAAAATACTTTAGCCCTTAAATATAGATCAGCACCAACTGATGAATGGATCCTACACAAACCAATATTGAGTCCTTTGACTATATCACTGAGTCTTTTTAGCTAACAGCCCAGACCAGAACTTGGATTAGAATTCCAGCTTTAGGAATTGGAATCTAAATGAAGCCACCTGGGTTTGGGACAACTGCTAGCACTTTCCGCTCCTTTTGCTGCCATGCCCATCATTGCTGCCACTACACCAGAGAAGTCATGAACACCATGAGATATTGGCCCACCGATCAACTGACTGGGACAAATATGGCTAGCAGAATTCAGGGTGCCTCTAGGGACCTAACTTAGGTCGTCTGCATATGTGTTATTGTTGAGGAGCTCGGAGTGCTTGCGTGATTACTAACTGGGAGTAGGTCCTCTCTCTGTCTCTTTTGACTACTTGCAGGACCCCTTTCTTCCTACTTAGTTGTCTAATCAAGACTTTATATAACGGTAAGTGATTCGTCTTATTGTAGCTTACTGTGAACCATTTGTTAAATATCCCTGGGATGCCTGCTCTTTTCTCAGGGGAAGCAAAGAGGGTTGAATGTTGGGAAGAGGGGGAAGTATGGGTAAGAGGCTGGGGGAAAGGGGAATTGTCATCATTATTTATACCCCAGCAATGTTCAAATAAGCATGGACAGCATGCTTACTGCAATTCTCCAGTTGTTCCTATCCTGGGCAGTTCTAGATGCTTGGGTGTGGGAGCATTTAATTGCCCAAGTTTCAGAGATGTAAAGAAAGCAGCTCAAGACAAGTGTCTCATATATTTGTAATTTTGTTGTTGTCGTTATGTTTCTTGCTGACCAAACCTTTTCCAATGTCTGGAATGCAGCCCTCGCTATGGCTATCCACCTCTTGACATCTGAAATAGTTCCCTCCTTTTATCTGAGGTTTCCTCCCTGATAGAAATAATTGTCTGGTTTTTTTTGAAGTTCTGATTATTTATTACAATGTTAAAATCCTCTTGTGCCCTTCCCATGTATTGTATCTTAGTCCTTTATGTTTACTTTCATATAAATATTTTTGTTTACTTCCACCACTCTATCTACCATGGTCTGCAGCTCATTTGGGCTTTCTGCAAGTAGTGATGATCATCAGTAAGATATTTCAGTTAGTGAACATCTTTCAGTAAGGTCTTCTCCCCCATTGTGCTGAAAAGGACCAAGGCCAGAGCAGAAGAAATCCTAGCAGAGGCCCAGAGTGGATTCATAGCACAAATTATCATATCTTCACCTTGAGGTACCTGGACGAAAAAATATGAAGATTTTGGAAAAGACTTGCATATCTGTTACATTGACTTCAGGAAGGTATTTGATAGCATTTGAAGGAAAGGACTTTGGGAAACAATGAGGTTCTATGGGTAAACAGAGAAAACCGTAAGAACACAAGAAAAGACCTATAAAGACACCTTTGCATCAGTCAAAGTCTGTGGAGAACTAAGTGATTAGTTTAAGATAAATGTAGGAGTGTTGTGGGATGTTTCCTGTCATCAGTACTCTTTAATACATTCCTGGAATTCATAATAACAACAATAATGGAGGATGAGGAGATGGACATGCACATAGGTGGTGTGTGAATCAATACTTGCATTTCACTGACAATGAGGGGGAACTGTGGTCAGGATGTAATATATGAGAGAAGAATTAAAAGTTGAAGTAATGTTTAAAATAACATTACAACATGACAAAGAGGGACTGTTGGGGGCCCCATGAAACTTTGGGTCTATTGGCATTTGATAACTGATGAGAAAAATACAATCACTTTGTTTAGGAAGGCTTTTAAAGGTTCCTTATGTACTAGTGAATGACAACATGTTTGTCTACAGCTAGCCCTGACTAGCTAGACTGACTAGGACTCAGTCTGTTATTATGAAAGAAAGAGGTCAAGAAGTTGGAGGAGAGACTTATTAAAAGGTCCTAATGGAAGTCAGTGGGACATACTTGGGGATACACAGAATCACAATATATTTAATACGTGATTGGAAATTTCAAAGAATATAAAATTATTTGGAATTATGAAAATACATTTTTATACATGTTTATAATTTTATACCTTTATATTATACACTCTGCTAAACTTCCCCCCAAATTTCCACCCTTCTTTTTCTTGATATTCCAGTTTTTTGCTATATTCAAATACACAGTTTCATTTATATGTTGTTATATATTTGTATACATAGTTCTGTGTACCTATTCAATTTCTAAAAATTAGAGTCTCATATAATGTCTGTGTTTCAGAGATAATCTTAATTAATACAGTTATCTCCAGTTTGCTACAATTTATACAGTGGTATAATTTCCTTATTATTTCACATGAAATATTTCTCTTCCGTTGCATGTATATCCATATCTTCTTGATGCAATCATCTAATGATAGACATGAGGTTTATTTCTTTATGTTATTGAAGATAGTGCTGAATAAACAACCATGTATAAACATTTATGAGAAGTGTTCCCTTTAGGTAATTTCAATAAGTTTTTTTTGTTTGCAAACTTATGGAATGGCAATATTAATTGTAAGTATCTAAAAGGAGGTTGTGAATTCTCAAAACTTAGCAGACTTTAAAATTTCCAGTCACCACCATCATCATCACGATCTCCTTCTGCGCATCAATCTGACAACCATGTTACAAAGTAGAACAACTGCCTCAGACCAGAAATCTTTTGTGAGCTTGGGTCCTGATGTAACACCCAAAGCATCTGCAGAGCTGAGGGAAGTTGAGTGGGATGGATTTGTTCAGATAGGAATCAAATTAGAGCTCAGTTTTGTGTGATTTGACCAGGGTGTGCTGCCTCCAACTTCTCCAGCTAGAGTAGGTCCTTATCTAAGAAGTTCATTGCTCATGAATATGCAAATTACACGAATATATTATGGTAAATGCTGGGATGCCCACATCCCAGACGAACATATAATCCTTGCCCTCTCTACAGTCACTGAGCACACAGGTCCTCACCATGGGATGGAGCTGAATTGTTCTCTTCCTCATGTCAGCAACTACAGGCAAGGCACATTCCAGTTCCAAACCTACAGAAGAAACAGGGACTGACGTGACACTGACATCTAAAATGCCTTTCCTCCACAGCTCTCCACTCCCAGGCCCAGATGCAGCAATCTGGGCCTGAGCTGGGAAACCCTGAAGCCCCAGTGAGTTGTCCTGTAAGACTTCTGGCTATACTTTCACTGACTACTTTACTACCTGTGTGAAGCAGAGGACTGCACAAGGCCTGGAGTGGATTAGATGAATTGATCCTGAAGATGGTTAAACTAAATATGCTCAGAAGTTCCAGGGACAGAACATGCTGACTGCAGACACATCCTCTAGTACAGCCTACATAGATCTCAGTAGCAGCAGACCCTGCAGTCAATCACTGCGTGAGACACAGCATTGCAGCCACATCCTGAGACTGTCAGAAGCCCAGGAGTAGCAGGAAGCAGTTCTGGGACAGAGATGACAGAGAATATTAGACTGGAGACTTGCTCATAAATAATCTCTGAGTGTCCATTTTGTGCCTCATCCTCATAGTACTTTAGTTTTCTATATTTTTCATATTACAAACATAAATAATATGATGCTGATTGAACAAGTTCTCATTATATCATACTGTGACATTCTCTTCACCAATGACCATCTCCAGTGACAAGTATGTTCCTTAATAAAATAATAAAAACTGAAAGCTGGGATTATGCTTTATGACAAAATACCTCTGGATTATTAAAAACTGGGCCCTTTGGCAGGGTAACTTTCAATGAAATAAATACAAATTTGGCAAATAAGAGGTCAATAAATAAAGTGTAGCTAAACAAAACCATTTTCATGCTCTTAAATGTTACTTAATATCATATGTATGGTTAAGTCTGGCTTTCTCGTCCAGCAGAAGTCCAGTGTCTTAGAATGTATAAAAATGCACAGCCACATGAGTGTAATTTCTGCAAGTTTGTTTTACTAAAGTACATTTCACAAAAATCATTAAGCCAATCAATGCACTTTCTAATTGAGGTGTGATCTGAGATCATACATTACTCCTTGGTCTCATATTTACTTCCTTCATGGTCTCAGAAACCTGTCCTACAGTCTCAAGTATTAACAGAATGTGAACCTATACTGATACAGCACCAACTCTCACAGGCCATTGGATTCCTGCTGGTCATCTTTCCTGTGTAGTGTATTTTTATTTTGTCCAGGTGGAGTGCTTGTAGACATCCATCATCTGTTGAGGTGTGTATCAACTTCATCATCAGTGATGACTGCTACAGATAGACCTCTCAACACCTAAAGAAAGGAGTGGGTTTTGTGGAGATGTGGAAAACGGCTATGCACAGCTCACCATTCTTCCTTGAATCATCTACTCAACATCACCTGAGGACACTGAAGACAGACGTCAGAGTCATAGTTTGGGCACTGTGTGAGCTCATATATAAACTTGTATTAGCCGATTCTTCAAACCAGCAGGTGGCACTGTAGGTCCATCCACCAATGCCTGAGAAATAAAAGACAGCAGAAACTGATAAGGAAGTTGTGCACTGACTGATTTCCTCTGTGGATTCCATTGCCAACATTATTATATTCAGAGACTGTAGAGTAGTTGAAATGTGAGATCCCTGTGGTGCTACAATACTTGAGAGCTTCTTTGTTTAATACAATCAATACGTGACGTCAAATTGTAAAATATGAGCTAAATTGAAATTAGTCTATTGCCACTGGATAGGAAACTAGGTCATGAACCACTCATTATTATAGGTTAAGAGTATTTGGGCCTCAGGATCATGGGAAATATTTTGGGGAAAATTGTCCCCAAACACACAGATGATATCTCAGGCGTATTCAAAGTTCTGCAGACCACTGGTAATGAATGGACGACAGCAGTGTCCAGTGTTCTATGCTAGTGTCTGTTGGGGGCAGGATGGTCAATGCATCTTCACAGCATCACTGTTATGGTGGACTCTGAGGAGAACCAGATGGCCCATCAACCATTTACATGTGGGTCACATTAACAAACATGGATGTGACATTGTTCTCAGCGTGATGGCAGAGCTCTGTCTGCAAAGGTGCAATAATGGAACACGGAATGCATTTCCCCAGACAGGTTTAGGACTTGAAACTCACCATCCCAGTGACTAACACAGAGAACCTTTATTTTTCTCTGTCCAACAGATTCCTGCTTTGATTGAAGGAAAGCTGTTTTTCATGTGTAAATTTCAGAAATTATGTTTTTAAACACATTTATGTTCATCTACCCCACAGTGACACATTAATATTCTCTTGTTCACTATCCCTGAGCACACAGGTTCTTAGCATGAACTGCTGGTAGATCATACTCTACCTACAGGTAAGTATGTTCCCAGAACCGGGTTTGGTGTGAAGCCACAGTATGGGGTTACAAAGGCATTCTTTCCAAATTGTCTACTCTTATATTCACATACAGCAACCTGTGGCTGAACCTAGGAATCCTGGAGGCACATTAAATGTGTCCTACAAGGATATTTACTCATATCTTCCCCACTGGGTATTGTAGAACACTGAACATGGGATTGAAAGGATTAGGTGGAAACTCCTAAGCATTATGAGAACAGCACATGGACAGAAGCTTGAGGACAGAGCTCCTCTGGATGTAGACACAATGCCTGATACTTCCTACATGGAGCTCAGAAGCCTGATATGAGTAGTCTGCCATCTATTACTGTGTAAGTAAGACACAGTGTCATGACCACAGCTGAGCTGTTTCAGAAACTCTGAAGGAGCAGGAGACTGTCTTGGGATGAGAGAACAGGAAAGGGTAACTTAAAGACTTGCTCAAAACTTGTGATTAAGTATTGATGAAATAAATATTTGACAAAAATTAATACTTATTGTGTAAAGAAATTCCTAATCACCATGCATGCAAAAATCAGTTTTTAATTTGTAAAGTTGACCCACATATCCCCCTGCTATTGTCAGTGTCAACACCTGTGTCTGCCATAATTGGGTCAACACTGAAACAGAAATGTTTG
Source organism: Myodes glareolus (assembly GCF_982192425.1). NCBI lineage: Eukaryota > Metazoa > Chordata > Mammalia > Rodentia > Cricetidae > Myodes > Myodes glareolus. Next base: position 6,606,622 of record NC_142036.1, on the reverse strand, counting down.
ATCACATATTAAATAAATGTCTAACTCCTAGGACATTACCAATATTGCTGTTGGGATATTAAAAGTACTGATTGATCAATACAATCCATATTTATGTGTTTTGAGAAATAGATTCAGGGTTTAAGACATCAATAATCTCACAGAGTACCAGGCCTTGCAGTCCTCTCTATCAGCCTCCAGGTAAGAGGTACCAACTAGTGGTTCCTGTTACACGCTGAATAACCATTTGCTAAATCGAATTGTGACCTGTTCCATAGTAAAGACTTCATCCCAGGTGAACTTGTTCAAAAACTCATGACTAGGAATGATATAGCCCAAGTAGACTCTAGTTGTATTACTAATGGTCATGTTGTCTAACTGCCTATAAATATATATGTTTATATATAATAGATTAGTGCTGCTTTCAGTCTTAATCATGGAAGCATCTGTATGCAGTGTGCAATGATCTTTGTACACATTCATGACTGGTCAAATTGATGAGAATGAATGACTGAGTGAGTACTCAGCCACTGTGAATCCTCTTTGTCAACCTCCTCCCTTCCTAGAACACAGGTAGAGGAAGGACACCCCATGGATCTCTGTAAGCTAAAATGATGTTAGGATTGGAAGAATGCATAAGAAGTTAGAATCACTTTTTTTTAGAAATATGGCCACTTGGCAGTTACTCATGACCTAGTAGATAACATGCACCATATCCATATAGACAGCTTTTATTAGACATACTGAATTATTCATTAATAAAACAAAAGAGATCAATATGTTAGAAGAAAGACCTTTTTTGGGAGATCTTAAGGAGAGCAAGAGCCATATAGTGGCTGAGAATATGATCAAGATATATTGCATTCATAAATGAAAAGTTCAAGGGATGAACAAAATCCTTTGAAATAGCAATATTCCATATGTTTAGAATTTTCATATAGGTGTATAATTTACACTGTACATATTTAACCTATAAAGTCATTCTAGCATTTTCTCCCCCCCACATCTATTTGCCACTTTTATTTCATTGGACATTTTCAGTTCTATGGCCTTACATATGTGCATTGACAATTATTTCTAACTATATGATATCTAAGGACTACAAATTAAACTCAGAAAATATCTGTTTCTGAGAGGGTCTTAGATTACTTAATAATGTCATCACCAATTGCATTCATTTTACTCAAAGTGATATAAGTTCCTTATACATTACTGATGAATAGACCATGTTTTAAGCATATATATCATGTTTTCTTTATACAGTCATTTGTTCAAAGACATATAGTTTGTGTCTATAATTTATCTACTGTAGACAGTGCTGCAATAACATTTGTGTACAAAAATTTCTGAGACATTTTCACTTTTAATCATTTGTGTAGGTGTTTTAGAATGCAATCTTCTGGAAAAACACTTGCCAATGTAATGTATATTAACAAAGACAAGAAGTTCTCTTAATTTATGATTTTTGAAATCCTTTTCACAACTACTAACTGTAAATCTTTTGTCACAAGAGGAACAGCTGTCTATAGCTCAAGTCACATTGTAAACTGTGAGCTTATGTCTGGATGTTACATCCACAGGTCTACACAAGGCTTGGGGATATAGTATTTGCTTCATTTATGCAGACAGGATTAGAACTGGACTTCGGCATCCTCCTGCCTGACCCAAGGTACCCTACCTCTTTCATCCAAAGCTGTACTAGGACCTTATCTAAGAGGTACACTGTTCATGAATATACAAATCACATGGAAAATATAGAGATGTCCACTCCCCAGAACAACATATGATCAGTGCCCTCTCCACAGTCACAGAGCACACAGGTCCTTACCATGGAGTGGAGCTCAATCACTCTCTTCCTCATGTCACTAACTACAGGTAAGGGGCATTCCAGTTCCAAATCTGAAGAGGAAACAGGGACTGAGGTGACAAAGAAACACAAACTGTTTTTTCTCTACAGGTGTCCACTCCCAGGTACAGCTGCAGCAGTCTGGGCCTGAGCTTGTGAGGCCTGGGACCTCAGTTAAATTGTCCTGCAGGACCTCTGACAATATCGTTAATTACTATATTTACTGGGTGAAGCAGAGTCCTGGTCAGGGCCTAGAGTGGACTGGAGATATTGATCCTGAAGATGGTAATACTGAATACAATCAGAAGCTCCAGGGAAAAGCCACACTGACTGCAGACAAATCCTCCAACACAGCCTACATGGAGCTCAGAAGCCTGACATCTGAAGACTCTGCGGTCTATTACTGTGCGAGACACCGTGTTGCAACCACATCCTGAGTGTGTCAGAAACCTTGGAGGAGCAGGAAGTTGTCCTGGGACTGAGATGACAGAGACGACTAGCCTGAAGATTTACACAGAAATAATCTTCTGAGTGTCTGTTTTTCTGCCTCCTTCTCTATAAATAAAATGATACTAATTGATCTCCATTTACATGTTTCTCTGTAATAAAACCCTAAGGAAGGGAAAATTGTGTTAATGCGCAGTGACAGAATTATCTCTGGATTCAAAGAGACTTGAAATTTTTGGAGTAGCTTTGAATAATGTATTATATGAATTTTATCAGTAAAGTTTACCTAAAAAGTATATTACCAATCCAGAACTCCTCACACATTTTTAAGTAGCATGAATGTGCGTTTTTTAATTCTACCTCTGTTGTGTAGCAGAATTTCAGTTTCTCAGAAAAGAAGATTTATTTACATCATAATGTACTACCACATAAGTGTAAATCTTATAAGCTGACAAAATATGATTAAATTACATTTCATAGTACTGGTTTATTTACCCAGTGTGTATACATGTCAGTTAATAATAGGTTTGAGATTCTTCATATTAATCTGATCTTAAGTTTACTGCCTTTCTAGATCCAGTACCCTGACCTACAGTCTCAGGCTTTTACAGACACTGTCTTACTCTGACATGCCATCATCCTTCATGTTCCTCTGGATATGTTGAAGTCACTCTTGTTCTATAGAGTGATTGGTTTTGGATACCTGGGCCAATAGCAAACAACATGGAATCCTGTTTGAATTTAAAATACTGTCTTCATAAAGCTCTCTCCTGTCTCCACCAACAGAAAAGCATTAATGATTAACTGGCAAGTGAATCTCCCAATCCTGTCCTCTGAATTGAATAAGACTCAACAATGTAAGGCGTCAGTCAAGTGACTGTAAGTCCTAGATTCAGGCAGTTGTCTGTTGCATGCTTCAGAGCCACTTTGAAGTACCCAAACCCCTAATACTGCAAACTTAAACACCTTGTACTCCCTACTTTGTAGAGCCACTGTGGAATCTGTGTGACTTCCACAGAGGAAGACAAGAATTGACCTACCCCAGCATCTAGCTATACCACTCTGGAGCATATAACCAAATGACTCTCCATCCTACTAGAGACACTCACTCAAAAATTTTCACTGCTACTATGCAGATAACAGCCAGAAAATGGAAAGAGGCTCTTTACTCCTGTTATCAACTATCCCAGGATCCTTTTTTCCTGAGTAGCCATTCTACTCCCTGCCTTTGATGAGGTTATTTATGATGATCTTTGAATCTCATGGAGATAATGTCACATACTTTCCTATTTCAATTTCTTTCTTCAAAACCTTAAAGTTCCTATCAAATAGATCTTTCATTCCCTTGGTGAGAGTTACCCCAAGATACTTTATGCTATTTGTGGCTATCGTGAAAGGTGATGTTTCTCTGATTTCCCTCTCTGTATCTTTGTTCTTTGTGTATAGAAGGGCAACTGATTTTTTTTGGAGTTGATCTCGTATCCTGCCACAGTACTAAAGGTGTTGATCAGCTGTAGGAGTTATCTGGTAGAGTTTTTGGGGTCACTTATGTACACTATCATATCATCTGCAAATAATGAAATTTGACTTCTTAGTTTCCAATTCGAATCCCCTTGATCTCTTTATGCTGTCTTATTGCTATTTCTAGAACTTCAAGCACTATATTGCAGAGCTATGGAGAGAGTGGACAGCCTTGTCTTGTTCCTGATTTTAGTGGGAAGGCTTTGAGTTTCTCACCATTTAAATTAATGTTAGCTGTCAGCTAGCTGTATATTGCTTTTTACTATGTTTAGGAATGAACCTTGTAGCCCTAATCTCTCCAAGACCTTTATCATAAAGGGGTGTTGAATTTTGTCAAATGCTTTTTCAGCATCTAATGAAATGATCATGTGGTTTTGTTCCTTCAGTTTATTTATTTTTTATTTTTTTATTTTTTTTGTTTTGAGAACTCTTTTTTACTTTAGGATATCTGTCAGTATAAAATTTTGTATCATATGGATTTCTTTTTCTTTTTTAACTTTGAAGACACTACCCTCAATTTGTCTCACTTGGTGGTCAAAACAATCCATGAACCAGGCATGGAAATTAAATAACTATTACTCTTAATAAAGATGAAACTGAAGTTCCGAGACCTCTAGGGGCTCAATTATTCAGTGACCCTGATGAGTCTGATGGTGTTTTTTTTTTCTTGTTGTTGTTTTATTTATTTATTTATTTATTTGCTTGTTTGTTTGTTTATAAAAATTTCCACTTCCTCCCCTTCTCCCCATACCCTCCCATTCCCCCCACTCCTTCTACTCCCCCCCAATCCCTGTCCTCCTCCCTCTCCAGTCCTAAGAGCAGTCAGGGTTTCCTGCCCTGTGGGAAGTTCAAGTTCCTTCCCTCTCCCTCCAGGTCTAGGAAGGTGATCATCCAAAAAGGCTAGGATCCCAAAAAACCAGTACATGCAGATGAAACAAGACCCAGTGCCCTTGTCAATGACTTCTCAGTCAGCCCCCATGTCAGCCACATTCAGAGACTCCGGTTTGATCACATGCTCGTTCAGTCCAAGTCCAGCTGGCCTTGGTGAGCTCTCATTCGATCAGTCCCCTTGTATCAAAGGGTGAACGCACCCCTAGCGGTCCTGACTTCCTTGTTCATGTTCTCCCTACTTCTGCTCCCCATTTGGACCTTGGGGGCTCAATCCAGTGCTCCAATGTGGGTCTCCGTCTCTATCTCCATCTATCGTCAGATGAAGGTTCCCTCTGGTCCTGCCTTTCTTGCTCACGTTCTCCCTCCTTCTGCTTCTCATTTGGACCTAGGGAGTTAAGTCCAGTGTTCCTATATGTGTCTCTGTCTCTATCTCCATCCATCGCCAGATGAAGGTTCTATGGTGATATGCAAAATATTCATCAGTATGGTTATGGGCCAAGACCAGTTCAGGCATCCTCTACTCTGCTGCCCAGGGAACAATCTAGGGACCTCTTCTTGGGCCTGGGAACCCTTCCAGAATCAAGTATCTTACAAACCCTAAAATGGCTCCCTTAGTTGAGATATATACTTCCCTGCTCCCATATCCATCCTTCCTCCCTCCCTCTCCATCCCATTCCCCCAAGCCATCCCCAATCCTCCCCCTCTACCTTCTCTCTAACCATCTCCCCTTACTTCCACCCTCCCATCCTCCGTGCACCCAAGTTTTCCTGGCAATCTTGTCTACTTCCAATATCCAGGAGGATAACTATATGATTTTCTTCAGGTTCACCTCCTTATTTAGCTTCTCTAGGATCACGAATTATAGGCTCAAAGACTTTTAATTATGGCTGGAATCCACTTATGAGTGAGTACATACCATATTCCTCTTTTTGGGTCTGGGTTACCTCACTCAGTAAAGCGTTTTCTATTTCCATCCATTTGCATGCAAAATTCAAGATGTCATTGTTTTTTGCTGCTGAAGCAATAATGTATTATTGGAGTTGTTTTAATTTTAATTTCATGGGCGAACTGAGGACTTTGGTTGCAGGCCATAGAGAATTCAGTCTTGAAATGAACAGGAAATTCTCTCTGCTGGTTATGTTTTCTACTGCAGGAAGGTTCTATGAAGCCTGCAGGGAGAGAAAGACATCAATAATCTTACACAGTACCAGACCTTGTAGTCTACTCTATCAGCCTCCAGGTAAGAGGTACAAATCAGTGATTCCTTTAGATGCCGAATAACTAATGTCTAAATGGATTTGTGACATGCTCCATAGAAAAGACACCATCCCAGATAAAAATTATCATATGGGTTTTTTTCCTTCAGCTTATTTATATGATGGATTATGCTAATAGATTGTCGTATGTTGAACCAGCCCTGCCTCTCTGGGATGAAGCCTACTTGATCATAATGGATAATTTTTGAATATTTTCTTTGTTTCTGTTTGCTAGTAATTTATTGAGAATTTTTTGCATCGATGTTCATGAGTGAGATTGGCATGTAATTCTCTTTCTCCGTTGTGTCTGTGTGTGGTTTTGGTATCAGGGTGACTGTAGCCTCATAAAAGGAGTTAGGCAATGAGTCTTCTGTTTCTATTTTGTGAAACACTTTAAGGAGTATAGGTATTAACTCTTCTTGGCAGTTCTGATAGAATTCTGCATTGAAACCATCTAGTCCAGGGTTTTTTTTGGTAGGGAGGTTTGTGATGAAAGCTTCTATTTCCTCACGACTTACAGGTCTTTTTAAACTGCTCACCTGGTCTTGATTTAATTTCGGTATATGGTATTTATCTAAAAAAGTATCCATTTCTTTCATATTTTCCAATTTTGTAGCATACAGGCTTTTGTAGTAAGATCTAATGATTCTCTGAATTTCCTCTGTGTCTGTGGTTATGTCCCACTTTTCATTTCTGATCTTGTTAGTTTGCATGTTCTCTCTCTGTCGTTTGGTTAGTTTGGATAGGGGTTTGTCAATCTTGGTGATTTTCTCCAGGAACCAGCTTTTTGTTTCATTGATTCTTTGGATTATTTTCTGTGTTTCAGTTTTGTTGATTTCAGCCCTCACTTTATTTCCAGTCTTCTGCTCCTCCTGGGTGAATCAGCTTCTTTTTTTCTAGAGCTTTCAGGTGTGCTGTTAAGTCTCTAATGTGTGCTTTCTCCGTTTTCTTTAATTGGGCACTTAGTGCTATGAACTTTCCTCTTAGCACTGCTTTCATAATGTCCCATAGGTTTGGGTATGTTGTGTCTTTATTTTCATTGTATTCAAGGAAGACTTTAATTTCTCTCTTTATTTCTTCCTTGACCCAGGGATGGTTCAGTAGTTGACTGTTCAGTTTCCATGAGTTTGTAGGTTTTCTGGGGTTAGAATTGTTGTTGAATTCTAACTTTATTCCATGGTGATCTGATAGTTTCTTGTAGGCAGCAGAATGTTGGATCCTGATTTCGTATTCATTCTCTTAACCTGTGCCTTTTTATAAATGAGTTAAGTCCATTGATATTAAGCGATATTAATGATCAGTGATTGTTGAGTCTGGATATTTTTCATGGTGGTAGCATTTGTGTGTTTCCCTTCTTTGAGTTGTGCTGGTGGAGGGTTGTCAGATACTTGAGTTATTATGGGTGTTGTTGGTTTCTTTGGTTTGTGATTTTCCTTCTAGTATTTTCTGTAAGGCTTGGTTTGTGGCTATGTATTGTTTAAATCTGTTTTTGTCCTGGAATATCTTGTTTTCTCTGATGGTGAATGCAAGCTTTGCTGGGTATAGTAGTCTGGGCTTCCTTCCTTGGTCTCTTAGTTTCTGAAGCACATCTATCCAAGACCTTCTGACTTTCATGGTTTCCATTGAGAAGTCAGTTGTAATTCTGATAGGTTTTCCTTTGTATGTTACTTGATCTTTTCCCCTTGCCGCTCTTAATAGTTTTCTTTATTTTGTATGATTGTGTTTTGATTATTATATGGTGAGGGGATTTCTTTTTGATCCAGTCTATTTGGTGTTCTGTATGCTTCTTGTACCTTCATAGGAATATCTTCTTTATATTGGGAAAGTTTTCTTCAATAATTTTGGTGAATATATTTTCTTGGCCTTTGAGCTGTATATCTTCTCCCTCTACTACCCCTATTATTCTTAGGTTTAGTCTTTTAACGGTGTCCCAGATTTCCTGGATGTTTTATGTTAAGAATTTGTTGAATTTGTTTTGATCTTTAATCAGTGTGTTTATTTCCTCTGTAGTATCTTCAGTGTCTGAGATTCTTTCTTCTATCTCTCGTATTCTGTTGGTAATACTTGTCTCTGCAGTTCCTATTCGTTTACTCAAATTTTCCATATGCAGCTTTCCCTCGGTTTGTGTTTTCTTCATTACCTCTATTTCATTTTTCAAGTCTTGAACTGTTTTCCTTACCTGTTTGATTGCTTTTTCTTGTTTTTCTTGGGTTTCTTTGAGAGATTTATTCATTTCAGCTACCTTTTTATTTGTTCTCTCCATTTCTTTATGTCAGTTTTTCACCTCCTGTTTAAGTTCCTCTATTATTTTTCATATAGTTCCATTTAAAGTTGATTTATTCTACTTCTTTTGTGGTAGGGTGTTCAATTCTTCTTGTTTCGTGATCCCTGCATTCTGGTGATGTCATGTTGCCTTTCGGGTTGTTGGAGGAATTCTTGCACTGGTGCCTGCCCATCTCTTCCTTCAAATGCAGCCAGGAGAGTGTTGGTGTCTTGGTCCCACCTTTGCTGTGACTGACTCTGGGTGGATCTCCTCAGTGCTGGCGCAGGAACTGTTCCCAAGTTGGCAGGTCTGAAAGGTTGTCCCCAGCACAGGGGCAGGACTCCTGGAGGTCTAACGACCCAGCAGTCAAAAGGGTGAAGTCGAGGGTGAGGGGAGAGTTGTGCGGAGCCAAGAAGCCCCTACAGCAGGAGCTGGAGGGACCATGCAGGCTGGGTGGGTGCAACTAACATAGATTTCTTTCTTTTTTTAAATTAATTAATTTATTTATTAAAAATTTCCACCTCCTCCCCACCTTCCTTCCTCCCCTCCCCATCTCCTCATCCCTCTCTAGTACTAAGAGCACTCAGGGTTCCCTGCCCCGTGAGAAGTCGAGGGTCCTCACCCCTCCATCCAGATTTATAAAGGTGAGCATCCAAATAAACCAGGCTCCCATAAAGTCAGTCCAGGCAGTAAAATCAAAATCCAGTGCCTTTGTCCTTGGCTTCTCAGTCAACCTAATTGCCATCCACATTCAGAGTGCCCAGTTTGATCACATGCTCCATCACTCCCAGTCCAGTTGGCTTTGGTGAGCTCCCATTAGATCAGTCCCACCGTCTCTGTTGGTGGACACACCATTCGTGGTCCTGACTTCCTTTCTCATGTTTTCCTTTCTTCTGCTCCTCATTTGGATCTTGGGAGCTCAGTCCAGTGCTCCAATGTGGGTCTCTGTCTCTATCTCCATTCATTGCCAGATGAAGGTTCTATGGTGATATGCAAAATATTCATCAGTGTGGCTATGGGACAAGGCCAGTTCAGGCACCTTCTCCTCTGCTGCCCAAGGACCAATCTGGGGACCTCTCCTTGGACCTGGGAACCCCTCTAGAATCAAGTCTCTTGCAAACCCTAAAATGGCTCCCTTAATTAAGATATTTACTTCCCTGCTCCCACATCTATTCTTCATCCATCCCACCCATCCCATTCCACCAAGCTTTCCCGAATCCTCCCCTTTTCCCTTCTCTCTACCCATCTCCCCTTACATTCACCCCTTCTCACCCCTGTGCACCCAATTTTTGCCTGGCAATCTTGTCTACTTCCAATATCCAGGAGGATAACTATATGATTTTCTTAAAGTTCACCTTCTTATTTAGCTCTCTAAGATCATGAATTAAAGGCTCAATGTCCTTTAATTATGGCAAAAATCCACTTATGATTGAGTACATACTTTATTCCTCTATTGGGGTCTGGGTTACCTCACTCCATAAAGCGTTTTCTATTTCCATTCATTTGCATGCAAAATTCAAGATGTCATTCATTTTTACTGCTGAGTGAAACTCCAATGTGTATATGTTCCACAGATTCTTTAACCATTCTTCTATTTAGGGCACCTAGGTTGTTTCCAGGATCTGGCTATTACAAATAGTGCTGCTATGAACATAGTTGAACAAATGCTTTTGTAGTATGATAGAGCATCTCTTGAGTATATTCCCAAGAGTGGAATTGCTGGGTCCTGAGGTAGGTTGATTCCCAGTTTCCTGAGAAACCACCACGCTGACTTCCACAGTGGATGCAGAAGTTTGCATTCCCACCAACAATGGATGAGTGTTCCCCTTAGTCCACATCCTCTTCAGCATAGACTATCATTGGAGTTTTTAATTTTAGCTATTCTGACAGGTATAAGATGGTATCTCAAAGTTGTTTTCATTTGCATTTCCCTGATTGCTAAGGAGGTTGAGCATGTCCTTAACTGATTTTTGGCCATTTGAACTTCTTCTGTTGAGAATTCTCTGTTCAGTTCAGTACCCCATTTTTTAATTGAGTTAATTAGAGTTTTAGTGTCTAGTATCTTGAGATCTTTGTATGTTTTGGGGATCAGCCCTTTGTCTGATGAGGAGTTTGTGAAGATCTTCTCCCAGTCAGAGGGTAACCTTTTTGTTTTACTGACAGTGTCCTTTGGTTTACAGAAGCTTCTCAGTTTCAGGAGGTCCCATTTATTCATTGATTCTCTTATTGTCTGTTCTACTAGGTTTCTATTTAGGAAGTGGTCTCCTGTGCCCATGTCTTGTAGACTACTTCCCACTTTCTCTCCTATGAGGTTCAATGTGGTCAGATCAATATTGAGGTCTTTGATCCATTTGAACTTGAGTTTTGTGCATGGTGATAGATATGAATCTACTTTCATTCTTCTACAGGTTGACATCCAGTTATGCCAGCACCATTTATTAAAGATGCTTTCTTTCGGTAGCAGAAGATTCATCTGAGGGGTGCGTGTGCTCCTGACCCTGGCAGAAGCCCCGAAACGGAGCACAGTCTTTCTCCGGCCCCCTTAACTCCCTGGTCATTCTGCAGGGGCTGCTCCACGCTGCTACAACCTCTCTGTTCCTATCCCATCCCAGCTTTCACCCTGGAACCCCTTCCCTTCTTCTTTCCTTCCTTGGGCCCATAAAATCCCCCAGCTCAGCCTGTTTGGGCGTTGGGATGGGCTGGTGAGTGCAACTGGGAAGGCAGGAGTTACTTTGTTTCAACAGCCTGCCCCCAGAAAGGTAGGCCTTTTGCCAGTGAGATCCCTGACCAACAAGGGAACCTGACCCTGTACCAGAAGATCCATTAGAGAGCATTTGAAGGAAGAGGTGGGCAGGCGCCAAGGAAAGAATTCCTCCAACAATCTGAAAAACAACATGAAAGCACCAGAACCCAGCGATCTTACAACAGAAGGACTTAAATACCCTAATCCAGAAGAAGTGGAAAACAGTGACATAATGAACATGATATAGTCCCTTAAATAGAATATGAATAACCTCCTTAAAGAAATGGAAGAGAGGTATAACAAAAAGTTTGTAGAAATGAGTAAATCCGTAAATGATACACTCAGAAACCAAGCAAAAACAATCAAACAGGTAATGGAAACAGTTCAGAAATTGAAAACTGAAATGGAGGCAATGAAGAAAACACAAACCAAGGGCCAGCTGGATATTGAAAGTCTGGGTAAACGAACAGAGACTATAGAAACAAGCATAACCAATAGACTACAAGAGATAGAAGAATGAATTTCAGATTCTGAAGACACCATAGAGAAAATAAACACTCTGATCAAAGAAAACAGCAAATTTAACAAATTCTCATCACAAAACATTCAGGAAATCTGAGACACAATGAAAAGACCAAACCTAAGAATAATTGTTGTAGAACAAGGAGAAGAATTGCAGATCAAAGGCCCAGAAAATATATTCGACAAAATTATAGAAGAAAACTTTGCCAACCTAAAGAGCAATATTCCTATGAAGGTTCAAGAAGCATACAAACCAGGCTCCCACAAAGTCAATCCATGCAGTAGAATAAAAATCCAGTGCCATTGTCCTTGGCTTCTCAGTCAGCCTTCATTGCCAGCCACATTCAGAGTGTCCATTTTTATCACATGCTCCAATACTCCCAGTCCAGCTGGCCTTGGTGAGCTCCCATTAGATCAGTGCTGAGGAGTTCCATCCAGAGGGGTGAGTGTGTGCTATCTGGTGTGGACTGTCACCCAAGAGAGCACAGTCCCCATGCCCTGCTTCTGCTGTAGCATCTTCTTTGTTCCACTCAACTCTATCCTGCCCCCACGGTCGCCCTTTTGTCTCCTGTGTTCTTGGAATACCAACTGTCCCTATTTCAGTGCTGAAGAGTTCCATCCAGAGGGCTGAGTCTGTGCTATCTGGGGCGGACTGTCCTGGTAGAGAAAACAGTCCCACTACCTAGCTTCTGCTGCAGGGTCTTCTGTGTTCCACTCGACTCTGCCCTGTCCCCACGGTCACCCTTTTGTCTCCTGTGTCCTTGGAATACCAGCTGTCCCCATTTCAATGCTGAGGAGTTCCATCCAGAGGGGTGAGTGTGTAGCATAAATTTTTGTGTTTATATATGCAGTTATATTTCAGACATTTAAACAGGAATATTGACAAAATTCTGTGTTTTGCTCTTGGTTTCTCTCATTCCTGGAAGAACCTTCCAAATTGAGCCTTCATTCTGAAAACATCCAGCTCCTAAAAGCTTTACTAACATACTCCCTGTCCAGGAGTAAGAAGGTCCTGAATTCATAGAGGTAGACAGAGAGAGATTACACTGTCTAAGGAGACATACCCTCTTACCCACGAGGACCTTTGTCAAATATTTCTTCTGTCTCCTTTCATTCTCTTAAATACATGCAAATGCAGTATGGGAAATATAATGAGTCACAGTCCAAACTGACCTGAGTTTTGATGTAGGTGGGTCTTCTGTCTATGTGTTATTTTCATTGGTTAATAAAGAAACTGCCTGGGCTTTCTATAGGATAGCAGTTTAGGTAGACAGAGTAGACAGCACAGGATCCTGGGAGAAAGAAGCAGAGTCAGGCAGGTGCCATGCCTCTCCTTTCCTCTCCGAGACTGACACCGGTTAGTCTCATCCTGGTAAGCCACAGTCAAATGGTGATACAGATTATTAGAAATGGGTTAAAAGAGTATGTAAGAGTTAGCCAAGAAGTGGCTAGATATAATGTGCCAGGTAGTGTTTAAAAGAATAGTTATTGTAAAAAAAAAAAAGAATACAGTTTCCATGTCATTATTTCCGGTAAAGCTAGCCAGGTGTCCAGAAGATGGGCAGGACAAAAAGCAGCCCACTGTTCCTTCTACAGAGTTTAATCTCTTTTTCAATATGAAAATGTTTTCTTGAGTTGTTAACTGGTCTGTGAGTGCTTATTCTTTGTGTTGACTCCTGTACCTGAGCTTCTCAGGACACATGAATACATGGGGTATTATATCTGAACTAAAGATTGATTGTGCCTCTTTGACTTCTGGTGCTCTGCTCCTGTTGTAGCCCAATGAAGGATGCAAGAACATAATTAAAAGTTGCTGAGTAGAAGAGTGGAAGGAGATATGTAGGGCTAATTGGGAAGCTGTGTAGTAGAGGAAGAGAGATTTTTCAGAGAGAATTTTTCAAGATAAAGTAAAAAAAAGTAACCATCAGAAAGCATCTGTATTTCCTTACTTTTCTCTTAGATTGAAAAGTCTTACCCTCATCATCTTCATGGATTTTCTTACCCTGGTACTGACTGGGGGCTGGCCCCTCCCATGTATGGTACACACAAGAGGAGAACCTGGCATTAAGAGGTATAATGGTGATTATATAGACAATATTTAAAATAAATATCTGTAATAAACAGTCAATATCTCCCTGTAAACAAAGTTTTTATCTCTGCAACTGAGCTCTGTGAGCACTAAACCTTCAGGGATAAGTTGGGGCTCATGGCAGAAAGTGCAACTTTAGTGTAAGCCTTATCAATCCCATCTGCAGGGGAGCTCAGAGCCAGCAGTGGGCACAATGGAGCTAAGAATCCCCATAGAGAGATGAGGTACCTGTGGAAGGGACTCTGTAGCCGCTGTGGCTTTAAAGTCTGTTAGCTGACCTGCACCTGCTGTGGTTGACATGTGAAATTTATATGCTCAAACATAGTAACGATTCTTTGTCAAACTCTTCAGAGGTTTACACTTTTTTGTTTATTTTATTCAGTTTTTATGTACTTTTTTATATTTTTCAAAATAAATTTTGATATATTTTCATTACTGATTCCCCTTCACCACTTTTTCCTAGATTCTTCATACCTCCCCTCTAGAACTCTTATTTCTCTTTGTAGAAAATAAACACATAGGTGAAAACAAAATAAAACAAAAATATTTAAGAAATAGTAAAAACATAAAAACATACACAGAACACAGAAATACACCCACCCAATCACCCCCAACAAATAAAATCCCAAACCAAACCAAATCAAAATAAAAGAAAAGCCTATAAGAATACAACTATGGAACCATATTATCAGACAAAAAGAAATGCACTAAAATTTTGTGCGATAGAAAATGTCTGCAAACATACCATTGAGTTCATATTGTGTTGGCCTTCTACTGTTGGACATGGATTCACTCTTCAGTGTGGTTAATATATCAAATGAGACTCCTTTAGAAAAAAATATTTTTCTTTTGCCAGCAAGTTTCAATTTCTCAAACTTCTTGATTCATGTGAAGAACCTATGTCTGTGTCCTCGCAACACTGTTACTCAATCTGTATTAAATCTGTGCACACCTTGTGTATGCTGTTACAATCTTGGTAGGTTCATAAGTGCATTAGTCCTGCTATATCTGGAAGATTGTTTCCTTAAGTCATTCATATGCCCTGGCTCCTACAATCTATTGCGTTTGATAGATATTTGATATTGCGTTTTCTGTGCCTATATCTTGTAGACTACTTCCCACTTTCTCTTCTATCAGGTTCAAACTGGACAGACTAATGTTGATGTTTTTAATCCATTTGGACTTTAGTTTTGTGCATGGTGATAGATATGGATCTACTTTCATTCTTCTACAGGTTGACATCCAGTTACGCCAGCACCATTTGTTAAAGATGCTATCCTGCTCCCATTGTATACCTTTAGTTCCCTTCTCGAAAATCAGGTGTTCATAGGTTTGTGGGTTAATATCCGGGACTTCTATTCGATTCCATAGGTCGACTTCTCTGTTCTTATGCCAATATCAAGTTGTTTTCAATACTGTAGCTCTGTAATAGAGTTTGAAGTCAGGGATGGTAATGCCTCCAGAATTTCCTTTATTGTATAAGATTGTTTTGGCTATCCTGGGTTTTCTGTTTTGCCATATAAACTTGATTATTGTTCTCTCAAGGTCTGTGAAGAATTTTGATGGGATTTTGATGGGGATTGCATTGAATCTATAGATTGCTTTTGGTAGAATTGCCATTTTTACTATGTTGATTCTCCCAATCCAAGGGCAGGGGAGGTCTTTCCATTTTCCGGTATCCTCCTCAATTTCTTTCTTCAAAGACTTAAAGTTCTTGTCAAATAGGTCTTTCACTTCCTTGGTTAGAGTTACCCCAAGATATTTTATGCTATTTGTGGCTATCATGAAAGGTGATGTTTCTCTGATTTCCCTCTCTGCTTCTTTATCCTTTGTGTATAGGAGGGCAACCAACTTTTTGGAGTTGATCTTGTATCCTGCCCCATTACTAAAAGTGTTTCTCAGCTGTAGGAGTTCTTTGGTAGAGTTTTGGGGTCGCTTATGTACACTATCATATCGTCTGCAAATAAAGAAAGTTTAACTTCATCATTTCAAATTCGAATCCCCTTGATCCCCTTATGTTGTCTTATTGCTATTGCTAGAACTTCAAGCACTATATTGAAGAGGTACGGAGAGAGTGGACAGCCTCGTCATTTTCCTGATTTTAGTGGAATGGCTTTGAGTTTCTCTCCATTCAATTTGATGTTAGCTGTCGGCTTACTATATATTGCTTTTATTATATTTAGGTATGATCCTCATATCCCCAATCTCTCCAACACCTTCATCATAAAGTGGTGTTGAATTTTGTCAAATGCTTTTTCAGTATCCAATGAAATGATCATATGGCTTTTTCTTTCAGTTTATTTATATGATGGATTACATTGATAGCTTTGCATATGTTGAACCAGTCCTGCATCTCTGGGATGAAGCCTACTTGATCATAATGGATAATTTTTCTAATGTGTTCTTGGATTCGTTTTGTAAGTATTTTATTGAGAATTTTTGCGTCAATGTTCATGAGAGAGATTGGCCTGTAATTCTCTTTCTTGGTTGTGTCTTTGTGTAGTTTTCTTATCAGAGTAACTGTAGCTTCATAAAAGGAGTCTGGCAATAAGTCTTCTCTTTCTATATTGTGAAATACATTAAGGACTGTAGGTATTAGCTCTTCCTGGAAGTTCTGGTAGAATTCTGCATTGAAACCATCTGGTTCTGGGCTTTTTTTGGTAGGGAGATTTTTGATACCAGCTTCTAATTCTTCACGACTGACAGTTCTATTTAGATTGTTCACCTGGTCTTGGTTCAATTTCGGTATATGCTACTTATCTAAAAAAAACTGTCCATTTCTTTTACATTTTCCAATTTTGTGGCGTACAGGTTTTTGTAGTAAGATCTAATGATTCTCTGAATTTTCTCTGTGTCTGTGGTTATGTCCCCCTTTTCATTTTATTAATTTGCATGTTCTCTCTCTGCCGTTTGATTAGTTTGTGGAGGGGTTTGTCAATCTTGTTGATTTTCTCCAAGAACCAGCTTTTTGATTCATTGATTCTTTGGATTGTTTTTTGTGTTTCTATTTTGTTTATTTCAGCCCTCAGTCTGATTACTTCCAGTCTTCTGCTCCTCCTGGGTGAATCAGTTTCTTTTTTTTTCTAGCATTTTCAAGTGTGCTGTTAAGTCTCCAATGCGTGCTCTCTCCGTTTTCTTTAATTGGGCACTTAGTGCTATGAACTTTCCTCTTAACACTGCTTTCATAGTGTTCCATAGGTTTGAGTTTGTTGTGTCTTTATTTTCATTAAATTCAAGGAAGTCTTGAATTTCTTTCTTTATTTCTTCCTTGACCCAAGGGTGATTTAGTAGTTGACTGTTCAACTTCCATGAGTTTGTTGGCTTCCTGGTTGGTAGCATTGTTGTTGAATTCTATCTTTAATCCATGGTAGTCTTACAAGACACAGATGGTTGCTAATATTTTTTTTTGTATCTTTGGAAGTTTGCTTTGTTACCGAATATGTGGTCAATTTTCGAGAAGGTTCCATGAGCTGCAGAGAAGAATGTACATTCTCTCCTATTTGGGTGGAGTGTTATATAGATGTTTGTTATGTCCATTTGATTCAATACCTCCAATAATTCTCTTATTTCTCTCTTATGTTTCTGTCTGATTGACTGGTGAGAGAGGAGTGTTGAAGTTTCCTACTATTAGTGTCTGTGGATTGATGACTGCCTTGAGTTCTTGAAGTGTTTCTTTTACATTATTCCCTGGTCCCATATTTACTTCCTTCATGGTCTCAGAAACCTGTCATACAGTCTCAAGTATTAACAGAACGTGAAGCAATACTGATACAGCATCAACTCTTACAGGCCATTGGATTCCTGCTGGTCATCTTTCTTGTAAAGTGTGATTTGATTTTGGCCAGACTTGTAGAGTCCCTCCATCAGTTGAGCTGTGTATCAACTTCATCATCAGTGGTGGCTGCTACAGATAGATCTCATAACACCTAAGAAAAGACTGGGATTCATGGAGATGTGGAAAACGACTATGTGCAGCTCACCATTCATCCTTGAATCATCTACTCAGCATCACCTTAGGACACTGAAGACAGATTGAGATTTATAGTTTGGGCACTGTGTGAGCTCATACACAATCTTGTATTAGCTGATTCTCCAAACCAGCAGGTGGCACTGTAGATCCATCCACCAATGTTTGAGAAAAAAAAGGTAGCAGAAGCTGATTAAGAAGTTGTGCACTGACTGATTTCTCCTGTGGATTCCATTGCCAACATCATTATATTCAGAGACTGTGTAGTAGTTGAAATGTGAGCTCCCTGTGCTACAATACTTGAGAGCTTCTTTGTTTAATACAATCAATACGTGACATCAAATTGTGAAATATGAGTTAATAGGAATTTGCCTATTGCCACTGGATAGGAAACTAGGTCACGAACAATTCATTATTATAGGTTAAGAATATTTGGGCCTCAGGATCATGGGAAATATTTTGGGGAAAATTGTCCCCAGAATACACAGATGATATCTCAGGTGTATTCAGAGTTCTGCAGACCACTTAATGAATGGACGACAGCAGTCTCCAGTGTTCTATGTTAGTGTCTGTTGGGGGCAGGATGATTAATGTATCTCCACAGCATCACTGCTATTCTGGACTCTGGGACGGAACAGATGGCCATGAACCATTGACATGTGGGTCACATTAACAAACATGGATGTGACGGTATTTTTCTCAGTGAGATGGAAGAGCTCTTGTCTATATAGGTGCAATAATGAAACAGGGAATGCATTTCCCCAGACAGGTTTAGGACTTGGAACTCACCATCCCACTGACTAACTCAGAGATCCTTTATTTTTCTGTGTCAAACAGATTCCTGCTTTGATTGAAGGAAAGCTCTTTTTCATTCATGTGTAAATTTCAGAAATTACGTTTGCAAATACAGCGATGTGCACCTACCCCACAGTCCCACAATAATACTCTCTTGTTCACTGCTCCTGAGCATACAGGTGCTCAGTCTGTACTGCAGTTAGCTCATCCTCTACCTGGTGTCAGCAGCTACAGGTAAGTGTGTTACAGGAACCAGGTTTGGTGTGAAGCCACAATATGGAGTTACAAAGGCATTCTTTCCAAATTGTCTACTCTGACGTTCACTTACAACAGCCTGTGGCTGAACATAGCAATCCTGGAGGCATTTTAAATGTGTCCTGCTAGGATATTTACTCATACCTTCCCCACTGTAGAACATTGTACATGGGATTGAGAGGATTAGGTGGAAACTCCCAAGCATTATGAGAACAAAACATGGACAGAAGCTTGAGGACCGAGCTCCTCTGGATGGGATGTAGACACAATGCCTGATACTTCCTACATGGAGCTCAGAAGCCTGATATGAGTAGTCTGTCATCTATTACTGTGTAAGACACAGTGTCATGTCCACAACTGAGCTGTTTCAGAAACTCTGAAGGAACAGGAGGCTGTCTTGGGATGAGAAAACAGGAAAAGGTAACCTAAAGACTTACTCAAAACTTGTGATTAAGTATTGATGAAATAAATATTTGACAAAAATTAACACTTATTGCATAAAGAAATTCCTAATCACCATGCATGCAAAAATCAGTTTTAAATTTGTAAAGTTGACCCACATATCCCCCTGCTGTTGTCAGTGTCAACACCTGTGTCTGCCATAATTGGGTCAACACTTTGGAACAGAAATGTTTGATCACATATTAAATAAATGTTTAACTCCTAGGACATTACCAATATTGCTGTTGGGATATTAAAAATACTGATTCATCAATCCAATCCATATTTATATGTTTGGAGAAATAGATTCAGTGTTTAAGCATTTCACATAGTCTTCTCCAGTCTGAATAACTTTCCCTGTAATCACAAACCTGTTACATATTGGATACTCAATTTGTGCACCTTAGGAGATGATGCCCTTCTCATTTCTCCACAATCTCACAGAGTCCGGGACTTTGTGAATGAATTCCCTGATGATAACTGGATGTCTCTGTTAATCTATACTGCTTAATCTGGAAAGTATTTCTCTATTATCACCTATGATAGGAATCAGCATTCTATCAAACTGCTCTTTTCCTTCCTTCTCTTCCTCCAATTCCTACCTACATTTTCCCCAGTTCCCCCATCCAGTTCTCAATTTCTATTCAGTGGAGGTCAGGTTTCCCATGGATATCAATAAAGCATGGCATATCAATTTGGTGAGGCAATTCAATATGAACAAAAGGGTCCCAAAAGCCAATAAATGTGTGAGAGACAGATGCCCACTTTTCAGAATCCTACAAGAAGACCAAGTTACGTAACTGTAACCTATACAGAGGGCCTAGGTCAGGCTCTGCTTTCCAGTTAAGACTCTGTGACCCCTTATCAGCTTACATTGATACTTTGGCTTTTCTTGTAGTGGTCGTGACACCTCTGGACTCTACAATCTTTCCTCCTCCTCTTCTACAGGATTCCCTGAGTCTGCCTAATGTTTGACTGTGGGTCTCTTTATTTGTTTCCAATAGCTGTTTTATGAAGCCTTTCTGATGACAACTGGGCTAGGCACCAGTCTATGAGTATAGCAGAATAGCATTAGTAATCATTTCATTAATTTTACAGAGTCACGTGTGGTTTTATTTTAGGTCACTGGACTATCCATCCTCTGGATCATGGCCCTGCAAGCAGGGTTAAGGGTGGTCTCCCTTTCATGCCATGGCTCTTAACATGGACCAATCATTGCTTGACCACTCCCAAATTTCTGTGCCACCTACACCCTAGCATATCTTGTACCTAGGACAAATTGTAGACTGGATTTTTTTGTGGATGGATTGGTGGCCCAGTCCCTCCACTGAAAGTTTTACCTGGTTATTGGAGATTGTCAGTCAAGATTCTGTATCTTCCATTGTTAGAGTTACCTTCATAGATTCCAGGGAATTTCTATTGTGATAAGTATCTATCTTGTCCCCCAGATGCCTCCCCAATCCAGTTGTCTCTCCCAGCACACTCTCCTTTCCATCCTCCCTACACTTGACCCCTTCTGTTCCTGTCCCACTTAAGCCTCACCTCCAGCCATGATGTCTATTCCATTTCCCCATCATAGGGAGATTCATGTGTTACTCATTGATCTCCCCTTCTTACTTTGATTACCTGTGGATTATAGCACGATTTTCCTTTACAGATAATATCCACTTACAAGTGAGTACATTCCATGTTTGTCTTTTGAGATCTTGGTTGCCTCACCCAGGATGAATTTTTCTAGTTCTATTCATTTTCCCACAATGTCACGATGTAATTTTTTAATACCTGAGTATTCCTTCATTGTGTAAATGTATCACAATTTCTTTATTCACTCTCTGTTGAGGGACATCTAGTTTGTTTGCAGTTTCTAGCTATTATGTATAATGCTGCTATGAATACAGTTGAGCAAGTATCATTGTGACAAGGTGGAGTGTCATTTCAGTATATGCTCGAGATTGGTATAGGTAGATCTTGTGGTAGAGTTTCCCCATTTCTGGGTAAATTACATATGATTTCCAAAGTGTCTGCACAAGTTTGCACTCCCATCATCAGTGGAAGAGAGTTTCTCTTGCTCTATATCCTCTGCAGGATGATGTATTGTTATGATTTTAATGTTAGCCATTATGACAGGTATAAGATGTAATCTCAGAGTTATTTTGTATTGGGGACCTCTGAGAGACAGCGTCAGAGTCCTGTCAGTGTTCATGATGACTAACAATGTTTAAAATCTTTTTAAAGTGCTTCTCCAACATTGAATTTATTGAATTTTTGCTTTTTATTAATTTTTATTGAGCTCTGTAAACTGCCATATAGTTTCTTTGATAGTTTCCTTTGCCTTACAAAAGCTTTTTATTTTCATCTGGTGCCATATGTTAATTGGCGATCTTATTGCCTGTGCAATTGATGCTCTATTCAGGAAATTTTCTCCTGTGCCAATGTGTTCAAGGCTATTCCCCACTTGATCATCTATCAGGTGCACTGTATTTCGTTTTATGTTGAGGTCTTTTATCCACTTTGCCTTGAATTTTTGCAGGGTGATAGATGTGGACCTATTTGTACTCTTCTGCATGCTGACATCCATTTAGACCACCATTTTTGAAGATGCTTTCTTTTTCCATTGTATAATTTTTTCTTCCTTCTCAAAAACCAAGTGCCCATAGGTGTGTGAATTTACCTCTGGGCCTTCAGTTCAAGTCCATTGATCTACCTGTCTCTTTTTATGTCAATACAACAAAATTTTTATAACATTTCTCTACAGTACAGGTTGAAATCAGGGATGGTGATACCTCCAGATGTTCTTTTTTTAAAAAGTTTATTAAATTATGAAAGTTTTCATTTCCGCCCCTCCTCCCAACACCGTCCCACTCCCCCCTCCCCCTCCTCCTCCCTCTTCATCCCTAAGAGCAGTCAGGGCTTCCAGCCCTGTGGGAAGTTCAAGTTCCTCCCCACTCCTTCCAGGTCCCTGAAGGTGAGTATCCGAACAGACTGGATCCCAAAAATCCAGTATATGCAGAAGAAACAAGTCCCAGTGTCATTGTCAGTGGCTTTTCAGAAAGGCTCCAGACCAGCCACATTCAGAGATCCAGCCATATTCAGAAAATCTGTTTGGATCACATGCTCGTTCAGTCCCAGTCCAAGTGGCATTGTTGAACTCTCATTAGATCAGTCCCCTTGTATCAGTGGGTGCTCGCACCCCTCGCGGACCTGAGTTTTTTTTCATGTTCTTCCTTTTTCTGCCCCTCATTTGGACCATGGTGGGCTCAGTCTGGTGCTCCAATGTGGGTCTCCATCTGTATCGCCATCCATCGTCAGATGAAAGATCTATGGTGATAAGCAAAATCTTCATCAGTATGGTTATAGGCCAAGGCCGGTTCAGGCACCCTCTCCTCTGTCTAGAGAACAGTCTGGGGATCTCTCCTCGGACCTGGGATCCCATTTATAATCAAGTCTCCTGTAAACCCTAAAATGACTCCCTTAGTTGAGATATATTCTTCCCTGATCTCATATCCATCCTTCCTCCCTCCCCACATCCCAGTCCACCTAGCTTTCCCCATTCCTCCCCTACTCCCTTCTCTCTAACCCTCTCCCCTTCCAACAACCCTCCTACCCCCCATGCACCCGAGGTTACCTGGGACTCTTGTCTATTTCCAATCTCCAGGCAGATAGCTACATGATTTTCAACAGGTTCACGTTCTTATTTAGCTTCTCTATGATCACGAATAATAGGTTCAAAGACCTTTAATTATGGTTAGAATCCACATATGAGTGAATACATACCATATTCCTCTTTTTGGGTCTGGCTTACCTCACTCAGTAAGGCGTTTTCTATTTCCATCCATTTGCATGCAAAATTCAAGATGTCATTGTTTTTTACCGCTGAGTAGAACTCTAATGTGTATATGTTCCACACCTTTACTAACCATTCTTCTATTGAGGGGCACCTAGGTCAAAACAACTTTGAGATATCATCTTACACCTGTCAGAATAGCCAAACTCAAAAACACCAATGATAGCCTATGCTGGAGAGGATGTGGAGGGAGGGGAACACTCATCCATTGTTGGTGGGAATGCAAACTTGAGCAGCCACTGTGGAAATCAGTGTGGCGGTTTCTCAGGAAACTGGGAGTCAACCTCCCTCAGGACCCAGCAATTCCACTCTTGGGAATATACCCAAGAGATGCCCTATCATACCACAAAAGCATTTGTTCAACTATGTTCATAGCAGCACTATTTGTAATAGCCAGATGTTCTTTTATTGTACAGTATTATTTTAGCTATCCGCAACCTGATTTCTAAAGTCACTACAGAAGTTTACACTTACATCAACATGTGTCTATAGATTACCCTTTCCCTACATCCATGTCTGCATTTGTTGTCTTTTATTTGCTTGTTTACAGTCATTCTTTTTGAGCCAATAATGTAGCATTGGAGATGTTTTAATATGAATTTCATGGATGAACTAAGGACTTTGGTTGCAGACCATAGAGAATTCAATCTAGAACTAAACAGGAAATTCTTTCTGCTGGCTATGTTTTCTAATACAAGAAGGTACTATGAAGGATGCAGGGAGATAAAGACATCAATAATCTCACAGAGTATCAGGCCTTGCATTCCCCTCTATCAGCCTCCAGGTAAGAGGTACCTACTAGTGGTTCCTGTTACATGCTGAATAACCGCTTTCTAATTGGAATTGTGACCTACTCCTTAGGAAAGACTTCATCCCCGGTGAACTTGTTCAAAAACTCATGACTAGGAATGATATAGCCCAAGTAGACTCTAGTTGTATTGCTTATGGTCATGTTGTCTAACTGCCTATAAATATATATGTTTATGTATAATAGATTAGTGCTGATTTCAGCCTTGACACAGAAGCATCTTTGTGCAGTGTGTAATGATCCCTGTAGACATTCATGAATGGTCAAAGTGCAGATAATGTACAACTGAATACTCAGCCACAGTGAATCCTCTTTATCAAGGTCCTCCTTTCCACCAAATTAACGATCATCATGAAACAGAGAAAAGAAAGAATGTAATTTTCAGAGAATGAGGTTGAAAGTCATGGAATTCTATCCACAGAGATTGAAATGTTCTCATTGCACAAATGACCTCCTAGCAGCTCTTGAAACCAACCTAGGTCCTGCACAAAATCAAATCAGTTAAAATTACAGTGGCAAAGCCTGTGGAAAGGCTAAGCAAGTAAATACGTCTCTTGGCAAAACTGACAAAGTTAGTTTGATTTCTGAAAGCCACCTCTTAGAAGAAGAGAACAACTGAACACAATAAATTGTCTTCTATGTCCTTGGCACATGTGTGCCCTGCCCCTCCCCCTACTAAACCCAGTATATCTTAAAAGACTACAACACAGGTAGGGGAGGGACGCCCCATGGATCAGTAAGAGGAGATGTTAGGACTGGAAGAATTCTTAGAAGTTAAAATCACTTTTATTCTAGAAGTGTGCCCACTTGGAGGTTACTCATGACCTAGTAGATAAGGCCCACCATATCCAAACAAACAGCATTTATTAGACTAACTGAGTTATTCATTAATAAAACAAAAGAGATCAATATGTTAGAAGGCACATCCTTTGTTTTGGGAGATCATATGGGGAGCATGAGGGATATAGTGGGTGAGAATATGATCAAGAATATTGCATTCATAAATGACAATTTCAAGGGATAAACAAAATCATTCTGAAATAGCAATATTCCATATGTTTACAATTTTCATATAGATGTATAATGTCAACTGTACATATTTTCCCTACAAAGTCAACTTATCATTTTCTTGCCCCTCTACATTTGTCACTTTTATTCCATTGGACATTTTCAGTTCTACGTTCTTATATATGTGTGCGTTCGCAATTATTTCTAACTATATGATATATAAGGACTATAAATAAAACTCAGAAAATATCTGTTTCTGAGAGGGTGTTAAATTACTTAATAATGTTATCACCAATTGCATTCATTTTCCTCAAAGTTATATAACTTCCTTATACATTACTGATGAATAAATTATGTTTTATAGCATATGTATCATGTTTTCTTGATACAGTCATTTGTTCAAAGACATGTAGTTTGTGTCTATAATTGATCTACTATAGGCAATGCTGCAATAACATTTGTGTGCAAAAATTTCTGAGAAATTTTCTCTTTTAATCATTTGTGTAGGTGTTTTAGTATGCAATCTTCTAGAGCAACACTTGCCAACTTCATGTATATGAGAAAAGACAAGAAGTTCTCATAATATACTAGTTTTGAAATTCTTTTCACAACTACTAACTGTAAATCTTTTGTCACAAGAAGAAGAAATGTCTCTGGCTGAAGTCTTTTGTAAGCTGCGAACTTATGTCTTGGTGTTACATCCACAGGTCTACACAAGGATTGTGGATAGTAGGTGCTTAATTTATACAGATAGGATTAGAACTGGACTTTAGCATCCTCCTGCCTGACCCAAGGTCCCCTCCCTCTTTCTTCTAAAGCTGTACTAGGATCTTATCTAAGAGGTACACTGTTCATGAATATACAAATCACATGGTAAATATAGAGATGTCCACACCCCAGAACAACATATGATCAGTGTCCTCTCCACAGTCACAGAGCACACAGGTCCTTACCATGGAGTGGAGCTGGATAACTCTCTTCCTCATGTCACTAACTACAGGTAAAGGGACATTCCAGTTCCAAATCTGAAGAGGGAACAGGGACAGAGGTGACAATGATACCTAAACTGTCTTTTCTCTACAGGTGTCCACTCCCAGGTACAGCTGCAGCAGTCTGGGCCTGAGCTTGTGAAGCCTGGGACCTCAGTGAAATTGTCCTGCAGGGTCTCTGACGATATCAGTTATTACAATATTGACTGGGTGAAGCAGAGTCCTGGTCAGGGCCTGGAGTGGATTGCATGGATTTATCCTGGAGATGATGACACTAAATACAACGAGAAGTTCCAGGGCAAGGCCACACTGACTGCAGACACATCCTCCAACACAGCCTACATGGAGCTCAGAAGCCTGACATCTGAGGACTCTGCGGTCTATTACCGTACAACACACAGTGCTGCAACCACATCCTGAGTGTGTCAGAAACCCTGGGCGAGCAGGAAGTTGCCCTGGGACTGAGATGACAGAGACGACTAGCCTGAAGATTTACACAGAAATAATCTTCTGAGTGTCTGTTTTTCTACCTCCTTCTCTATAAATAAAATGATGTTAATTGACCCCCATTTACATACTTCTCAGTAATAAAACACTAAAGAAGGGAAAACTGTGTTAATACATAGTGACAAAATTATCTCTGGATTCGAAGTGACTTGAACTTTTTGAAGTAGCTTTGAATAATGTGTAATATAAATTTTACCAGTAAAGTTCACATAAACATCATCCTACCAAATCAAAACTCCTCTCACCGTCTTAAGTAGCATGATTGTTTTTTTTTTTAAAATTCTACCCATGTTGTGCAGCAGAATTTCAATTTCTCAGAATGGAAGAGACATTTACATCATAAAGTACTACCACATGGGTGTAAATCTTATAAGTTAACAAAAATATCACTAATCAATTTTCATAGAACTGATTTATTTACCCAGTGTGTACACATGTCAGTTAGAATAGGACTGAGGTTATTCATATTAATCTGATCTTAAGTTTATTGCCTTTCCAGAATCAGTACCCTGACCCACCGTCTCAGGCTTTTACTATGACATGACATCATCCTTCATGTTACTCTGGAGATGATGAAGTCACTCTTGTTCTATAGAGTGATTGGTTTTGGATATCTGGGCCAATAACAAGAACCATGGAATCCTGTGGTACTTGATAATTTCAAGGGGTTGATTCAGTACGAAATCTCTGTAGTGTAGAAGGATAGTTTGGCATTTTCCTGTAACCAACAAAAATCCCCTTGAAATATGAATTCTATGTACTGAATATCAATGTCATAATGTTCATATGCTGTGGTAGGCAGAAATACCATTGGCCTATTCTATGATAGAGACATTTAAACCTGTCTTCATAAAGCACTCTCCTGTCTTTACCAACAGAAAAGCATTAATGACCAGCTGGAAAGGGAATCTCCTGATTCTGTCCTTGAATTGGATAAGACTCAGCAATGTAAGGTATTAGTCAAATACCTATAAGACCTTCATTCTAGCAGCTGTCTATTGCATGCTGCATAGTCATTTATAATGCCCAAACCACTTATACTGCAAACTTAAACACCTTGTACTCGCTACTTTGTACAGCCACTGTGGAATCAGCTTGACTGCTCCAGAGGAAGACTGGAATAGACCTACCCTGGCATCCAGCTGTACCACTCTGGAACATAACCCAAAAGACTCTACATCCTACTAGAGACACTCACTCAATAATGTTCACTGCTACTCTAAAGATAATAGCCAGAAATTGGAAAGAGTCTCTTTGATCTTGTTATCATCCATTCTAGGATTCTTTTTTCTTGTGGATCCATTCTACTACCTGCCTTTGACAAGGATATTTATGATGATCTATGAATCTCATGGAGATAATGTCAAATACATTCCTATTTCAATATATGTAATTTAATCATAAATGAAAAGTCATTGTGACATTGAAATGCCTTGGAAAATGAACCAAGTTAGGTGTAGGCCTTATTGCCCATCCTTCCATGAGGGTTCAGTGCCTCAGCTGGCTCTCAGCATTGAGAGTTTAGTTTGTTTATATTGTGTTACTATAACTTTGTGATAAGTGCAAACTCATGGTTTAGACACATCTTTATGCCTTCATATTTTAAACATTTAAATAAAATATAGTTTATTCCTAAAAATGAGTTGATCATTTTTGACATAGATTTCTTTAAAGAAATCAGTTTACTCAAGTTTTTTTTTTGACATTTACAGTCATATTAATATCACAGTCACTGCGAAAGGTGTTCAAAGTTAGGCAAATAATTGTCTTTCTTAACTCTGAAACATCCAAAGTGGCAAAAAAGAGATTTCATTGTGTTTTAACATCACAGAACCAGTGAATAAAATCCTTGGCCCTGTGCGGTGACTTTCAGTGTCTTCTGTCCTTCTGGCCCTCCTCCAGTATTCTCGAGGTCTGAGAGAAATAAGTTAACTAATCATGTCTTTGCCTACAGCTTGTGTTTTCTGTTGGTGCAGTTTTTAAAGAATCGGAGGGCAGCATAAAGATGAAGCTACTGTTATTGAATAAATAGAAATGCAAATACATGAGGCAGAAATTAAATGACTATTAACAGTCAATGAAATATCACTCTCTTCCGTGTAATTACAGACTGCATAGCCGCCAGCCTGCAAGGGCACCTACTTTTTCTTGCTGCATTCACACAGTGCCCATCTGATGTGTTGTACACTGAACGCCTGTCTCTACCAGGTGGGCTACTTTCTTTGCGGAAATAGTTAACTCCCATGAGGGCTTCTGTGCCTCTCCTCACAAATGGCTCCCCCTGAATCCTGAAACTTAAGTCCTTCATCAAAGCCAGTTCCTGGCATGGAATGCAAGTCTTTTCTGGATCCCCCCAACCCTGGGTTGAAAAGCCAAAGCTGTGTCTGGGTACTCATGGTGTGCAGCCATGGACAGATTTACTTCTTCATTCCTGATGCTGATTTGCCCTGCATGTGAGTGTCAAGGCTCATTACAGGGCAGAATTATATTATCACCTATTCCGACCTTATCCCATGCTTTCCTTTATCCACAGTTGTCCTGTCCCAGGTTACCCTGAAGGAACCTGATCCTGGGCTCTTGCAGCCCTCCAAGGATCTCATACTGACCTGCTCTTTCTCTGGGTTTTCACTGAGCACTTCTGGTATAGGTGTTGGTTGGATCTGCCAGCCCTCAGTAAGGGGTTGGAAGTGGTTTGCAAACATTTGTTGGCATGATACTAAGTTCTACAACACACCCACGATGATCTGGCTCACAGTCTCCAAGGACACCAACAACTGGGAATTCCTCAAGGTCACCAGTGTGTATGCTGCATGTACTGCTAAATACTATTGTGCACGGCGAGCACACTGACAAAGTCTCAGTCGACAACTGCTTCTCAGTTGAGGGTGCTTCTCATATCCATGCCTTCGTCCTACAATTTATGGGTTTGGGAGTGAACACAGATTTTCTGCTCGCTTCTCAGGTTTCCTCTCTACTCTTTGTTTCAGAATCCTGGCATTCTGATAAACAAATGAAGTTCCCTTTGAAAATTATTCAGAAATGAGAATCTGTTGCTAAGATTTTTGTGGAGATACAAAAATGTGAACCTATTTCCAGCTTGTCTGAATGTCAGAGAATTTTTACTTGTCCAAAGTTGTTGACAAGTGTGATTGCACATCCTGACCTATGGTGCAGTTACTTGGTCCTTTTGACATTGAGATGGTCCATATAGGCAGATCCACTCCATCCTGACTAATGATCATGATTTTTAAGCATACCTCTTCTCCTTATTTTGAAATAGGAGTTTTCACCTTGGGAATCTCTTCCTTCAGGATAATTGGTCTAGGGTAGGTTCACTGCCTAAACAACAAAGTGCTAATAACTTGATCTCTTAAAGTACTGAAACAAATAACTGTTCTAGTTGTCCTTTGTATCATGTTAAAGCAGTTGCTTGTCTTCTGTTGTATTATGTGTGGAAAATTAAATGCAGCTAATTTTCAGTATTCACTGTAACCTTCTCTCGATACTATCCTATGCTTTGTTTTATTATTTTTATTCGTGTACTCATACTCTTTACTGATATTTCTAATCTCCATACCCCTACCCTGGTAAGTGGTATCTTTACTGAACCTGGTCTCCAACAGTTTTTTTTAAATTTTTATTGCTATATAAATAATAACATTCAAAATTTCCACTTTCTGCTCTCTTTCCCCCTTCCTCCTGGGGCCACAAGATCTCCCCAGAGCTGCTCCCTTACACACTGAGTCTGGGCTGTGGGCTCAGCCGGGCAAGGGCAGTTCCTGTGCTTTGAGAGCCTGCCTGAGGACAAGTAGGCCCTGAATCAGCTAAGCCACATTCCTGGCCAGCAGGAGACAGTGAACTTCTAGCAGACATCCATTGGAGGAGGGGTGAGTTTGCTCCTGGCCCGAGGGCTTCGGCTAGGAGGAATTCAGACTTTTCCCGCTCCCCTCAACTTTCTGGTTGCCCTGCAGTGGTGGCTCCACCCTGTGGAGCTCTCCCGAATCCCATCCCAGCCTTCATCCAGGTACACCTTCCTCTCTTTCCTCCTTCCCCCTGGGGCCACAAGATCTCCCCAGAGCAGCTCCCTTGCGTGCTGGGCTGGGGTTGTGAGTGTAACACGGAAGGAGGGAGTGCCTGTGTTTCAATAGACTGCCTGAGGAAAGGTAGACCTTCTGTCAGTGAAGTCCCTGCCCAACAAGGGAACCTGACCTGGTACCAGAAGATCCAATAAAGAGCAGTTGAAGGAAGAGATGGGCAGACGCCAAGGCAAGAACTCCTCCAACCATCTAAAAAACAACATGAAATCACCAGATCCCAACGACCCTACAATAGAAGTACTTGAACCTCTTAATTCAGAAGAAGTGGAAAAAAGTGTCATTATGAAAGCAATAGAGTCCCTTAAACAGGATATGAATAATTACCTTAAATAACTGGATGAGATGTACAACAAAAAGATTGAAGAAATGAGTAAAGAAATGGATGAGAAGTATAACAAAAAGTTGGAAGAAATGAGTAAATCCATGAATGATACACTGGGAAACAAAGAAAAAACAATCAAACAGGTAATGGAAACAGTTCAAGAATTGAAAACTGAAATGGAGGCAATGAAGAAAACACAAAACGAGGGCCGGCTGGATATGGAAAATCTAGGTAAACGAACAGAGACTACAGAATCAAGCATAACCAATAGGATACAAGAGATGGAAGAAGGAATCTCAGAGTCTGAAGATACCATAGAGAAAATAAATGCTCAGATCATAGAAAACAGCAAATCCAACAAATTCTCATCACAAAACATTCAAGAAATCTGGGACACAATAAAAAAACCAAATCTAAGAATAATTGGAATTGAAGAAGGACAAGAACTGCAGATCAAAGGTCCAGAAAATATATTCAACAAATTATAGAAGAAAACTTTCCCAACCTAAAGAATGATATTCCTATGAAGTTTCAAGAAACATACAGAACACCAAAAAGACTTGATAAAAAAAAATCCCCTCTCCATATAATAATCAAAACACAAAACATACAGATTAAAGAAAGAATATTAAGAGCTGCAAAGGAAAAAGGTCAAGTAACTTATAAAGGTAAACCTATCAGACTTACACTGGACTTCTCTATGGAAACCATGAAAGCCAGAAGATCCTGGATAGAGGTACTGCAGAAACTAAGAGACCATGGATGCAAACCCAGACTACTAGACCCAGTCAAGCTATCATTCACTATCAACGGAGAAAACAAAATATTCCAGAATAAGAACAAATTTAAACAATTCATAGTCACAAACCCAGACTTACAGAAAGTAATAGAAGGAAAATCACAACCCCAGGAAGCCAACATTGCCAACACTGCCTACAATAACTCAGACATCTAGCGACCCTTCACGAGCTTAACTCAAAGAAGGGACACATACAAACTCTATAAAACAAACAAACAAAAAATAATAGTAACTGGAGTCAACAACCACTGGTCATTAATATCACTTAATATTAATGGACTCAATTCACCTATATAAAGGCACAGACTAAGAGATTGGATATGAAAATATGACCCAACATTCTGCTGTTTACAAGAAACACACCTCAACCACAAAGACAGAAATCTACTCAGAGTAAAGGGCTGGGAAAAGGTTTTCCAAGCAAATGGACCTAAGAAACAAGAGGGTGTGGCCATTGTAATATCGAACAAAATTGACTTCAAACTAAAATCAATCAGAAGAGATGGAGATGGACATTTTATACTCATAACAGGAACAATTCATCAGGAGGAAGTCTCAATCCTGAATATCTATGCCCCTAATATAAAGATACCCACATATGTAAAAGAAACACTTCTAGAACTCCAGGCAATCATAAATCCACAGACACTAATAGTAGGAGACTTCAACACTCCTCTATCACCAATGGACAGGTCAATCAGACAGAAATCTAGCAGAGAAATAAGAGAATTATTGGAGGTATTGAATCAAATGGACTTAACAGACATTTATAGAACATTCCACCCAAATAGGAAAGAATATACCTTCTTCTCTGCAGCTCATGGAACCTTCTCGAAAATTGACCACATACTGGGTAACAAAGCAAACTTCCACAGATACAAAAAAATATTAGTAACCACCTGTGTCTTGTCAGACCACCATGGATTAAAGTTAGAATTCAAGAACAGTGCTACCCCCAGGAAGCCAACAAATTCATGGAAGTTGAACAGTCAACTACTGAATCACCCCTGGGTCAAGGAAGAAATAAAGAAAGAAATTAAAGTCTTCCTTGAATTTAATGAAAATAAAGACACAACATACTCAAACCTATGGGACACTATGAAAGCAGTGCTAAGAGGAAAGTTCATAGCACTAAGTGCCCAATTAAAGAAAACGGAGAAAGCACACATTGGAGACTTAACAGCACACTTGAAAGCTCTAGAAAAAAAAGAAGCTGATACACCCAGGAGGTCTAGAAGACTGAAAATAACCAAACTGAGGGCTGAAATCAACAAAATAGAAACACAGAAAACAATCCAAAGAATCAATGAATCAAAAAGCTGGTTCTTGGAGAAAACCAACAAGATTGACAAACCCCTATCCAAATTAATCAAACGGCAGAGAGAGAACATGCAAATTAATAAGATCAGAAATGAAAAGGGGGACATAACCACAGACACAGAGGAAATTCAGAGAATCATTAGACCTTACTATGAAAATATATATGCCACAAAGTTGGAAAATGTAAAAGAAATGGACATTTTTTTAGATAAGTACCATATACCAAAGTTGAACCAAGACCAGGTGAACAATCTAAATAGACCTGTCAGTCGTGAAGAATTAGAAGCTGTTATCAAAAATCTCCCTACCAAAAAAAGTCCAGGACCAGATGGTTTCAATGCAAAATTCTACCAGAACTTCCAGGAAGAGCTGATACCTTTACTCCGTAATGTATTTCACAATATAGAAACGGAAGAATCATTGCCAAACTCTTTTCATGAAGCTACAGTTACTCTGATACCAAAACCACACAAAGACACAACCAAGAAAGAGAATTACAGGCCAATCTCACTCATGAACATTGACAAAAAAATACTCAATAAAATACTGGCAAACCGAATCCAAGAATATATTAGAAAAATCATCCATTATGATCGAGTAGGCTTCATCCCAGAGATGCAGGACTGGTTCAACATATGCAAAGCTATCAATGTAATCCATCATATAAATAAACTGAAAGAAAAAACCATATGATCATTTCATTGGATACCGAAAAAGCATTTGACAAAATTCTATACCCCTTTATGATAAGGGTGTTGGAGAGATTGTGTTTATGAGGATCATACCTAAATATAATAAAAGCAATATACAGCAAGCCGACAGCTAACATCAAATTGAATGGAGAAAAACCTCAAAGCCATTCCACTAAAATCAGGAACACGAAAAGGCTGTCCACTCTCTCCATACCTTTTCAATATAGTGCATGAAGTTCTAGCAATAGCAATAAGACAACATAAGGGGATCAAGGGGATTTGAATTGGAAAGGATGAAGCTAAACTTTCGTTATTTGCAGACGATATGATAGTGTACATAAGCGACCGCAAAAACTCTACCAAAGAACTCCTACAGCTGATAGACACCTTTCGTAATGTGGCAGGAGACAAGATCAACTCCAAAAAATCGGTTGCCCTCCTATACACAAAGAACAAAGAAGCAGAGAGGAAGTCAGAGAAACATCACCTTTCATGATAGCCACAAATAGCATAAAATATCTTGGGGTAACTCTAACTAAGGAAGTGAAAGACCTATTTGACAAGAACTTTAAGTCCTTGAAGAAAGGAATTGAGGAGGATACCAGAAAATGGAAAGACCTCCCCTGCTCTTGGATTGGGAGAATCAACATAGTAAAAATGGCATTTCTACCAAAAGCAATCTATAGATTCAATGCAATTCCCATCAAAATCCCACCAAACTTCTTCACAGACCTTGAGAGAACAATAATCAAGTTTATATGGAAAAACAAAAAACCGAGGATAGCCAAAACAATCTTATACAATAAGGAACTTCTGGAGGCATAACCATCCCTGACTTCAAACTCTATTACAGAGCAACAGTGTTGAAAACAGCTTGGTATTGGCATAACAGGAGAGACGTCGACCTATGGAATGAAGTAGAAGACCCGGGTATTAACCCACAAACTTATGAACACCTTATTTTTGACAAGGGAGCTAAAGGTATACAATGGAAGAATGATAGCATCTTTAACAAATGGTGCTGGCATAACTGGATGTCAACCTGTAGAAGAATGAAAATAGATCCATATCTATCACCATGCACAAAACTCAGGTCCAAATGGATTAAAGACATCAACATTAATCTGACCACTTTGAACCTGATAGAAGAGAAAGTGGGAAGTAGTCTATAAGATATATCACAGGAGACCACTTCCTAAGCAGAACACTAGCAGTGGAGACAATAAGAGAAACAATGAATAAATGGGACCTACTGAAGTTGAGAAGCTTCTGTAAAGCAAAGGACACTGTCAGTAAGACAAAAAGTCTAACTTCCGACTGGGAGAATTTCTTCACAAATCCCTCATTAGACAAAGGTCTGATCTCCAAAATATAGAAAGAACTCACGATACTAGTCACTAAAACTCTAATTAACCCAATTAAAAAATGGGGTACTGATCTAAACAGAGAATTAACAACAGATGAACTTCTAATGGCCAAAAGGCACTTAAGGTCATGCTCAACCTCTATCAATCAGGGAAATGCAAATCAAAACAACTTTGAGATACCATCTTACACCTGTCAAAATAGCCAAACTCAAAATCACCAATGATAGCCTATGCTGGAGAGGATGTGGAGGGAGGGGAACACTCATCCATTGTTGGTGGGAATGCAAACTTCTGCAGCCACTGTGGAAATCAGTGTGGCTGTTTCTCAGGAAACTGGGAGTCAACCTCCCTCAGGACCCACCAATTCCACTCTTGGGAATATACCCAAGAGATTTCCTATCATACTACAAAAGCATTTGTTCAACTATGTTCATAGCTGCACTATTAGTAATAGCCAGCACCTGGAAACAACCTAGGTGCCCCTCAATAGAAGAATGGTTAAAAAAGGTGTGGAACATGTACACATTAGAGTTCTACTCAGCGGTAAAAAGCAATGACATCTTGAATTTTGCATGCAAATGGATGGAAATTGAAAACGCTTTACTGAGTGAGGTAAGCCAGACCCAAAAAGAGGAACATGGTATGTGTTCACTCACAAGTGGATTCTAGCCATAATTAAAGGTCTTTGAGCCTATTATTTGTGATCCTCGAGAAGCTAAATAAGAAGACGAACCTGATGAAGATTATTTATCTATCTGCCAGGAGATAGGAAATAGACAAGAGTCCCAGGTAACCTCGTGTGCATGGGGGGTTGGGAGAGTTGTTGGAAGGGGAGAGGGTTAGAGAGAAGGGAGTGGGGGAGTAATGGAGAAAGCTTGGTGGACCGGGATGGGGGGGAGGGAGGAAGGATGAATATGGGATCAGGGAAGAATATATTTCAACTAAGGGAGTCATTTTAGGGTTTACAGGAGACTTGATTATAAATGGGATCCCAGGTCCCAGGAGAGATCCCCAGATTGTTCTCTGGACAGATTAGAGGGTGCATGAACCGGCCTTGGCCCATAACCATACTGATGAATATTTTGCTTATCACCACAGAACCTTCATCTGGCGATGGATGGAGATAGAGACAGAGACCCACATTGGAACACTGGACTTAACTCCCTAGGTCCAAACGAGAAGCCAAAGGAAAGAGAATGTGAGCAAAGAAGGCAAGACCAGAGGGGAACCTTCATCCAAGGATGGATGGCGATGCAGACGGAGACCCACATTGGAGCACTGGACTGAGCCCCCCAAAGTCCAAATGAGGAGCAGAAGGAGGAAGACAATGTAATAGTAAATCAAGACTGTGAGGGATGCGATCACCCACTGATACAAGGGGACGGATCTAATGAGAGTTCACCAAGACCAGTTGGACTGGGACTGTACGAGCACGTGATCCAACCAGATTCTCCGAATTGGCTGGCCCGGAGTCTTTCTGAAAAGCCATTGACAATGACACTGGGACTTGTTTCCTCTGCATATACTGGATTATGGGGATCCAGTCTGTTCGGATACACACCTTCCTGGACCTGGAGGGAGGGGGGAGGAACTTGAACTTCCCACAGGGCAGTAAACCCTGATTGCTCTTAGGGATGGAGAGGGAGGAGGAGAAGGAGTGGTGGGAGTGGGAGGGTATTGGGAGGAGGGGCGGAAATGGAAACTTTTATAATTTAATAAAATTACTTTCCCATAAAAAAAATTTCCACTTTCTCCCCTCCTCCCATATCCTTCCCACTCTCCAACTCACCTTTTCCCCCACCCCTCCAGTACTAAGTGAGGGCAGGGTACTCTGCCCTGTGGGAATTCCAAGGCCCTCCCCTTCTCCCCAGGCCTAGGAAGGTGAGCATTCAAACAGACTAGGATCCCCAAAAGCCAGGAAATGCAGTAGAGACAAATCCCAGAGCAATTATCATTGGCTTCTCAGTCTCCCCCAGTGTCAGCCACATTCAGAGTGTCCGGTTTGATCACATGCTGATTCAATCCCAGTCCAACTGGCATTGGTGTGCTCCCATTAAATTAGGCACATTGTCTCAGTGGGTGGACCAACTCCTGGAGGTCCTGTCTTCCTTGCTCATGTTCTCCCTCCTTCTGTTCTTCAATTGGACATTGGGAGCTCAGTCCAGTGCTTCGATGTGGGTCTCTGACTCTGTTTCCATCTGTGGCAGGATGAAATTTCTATGATGATATTCAAGATAGTCATCAGTATGACTATGGGACAAAGCCAGTTCAGGCACCCTCTCCTTTACTGCCTAAGGACCTAGCTGGGGATATCCCCATGGACCCCTGGGAACCCTTCTAGAGCCAAGTCTCTTGCGATCCCAAATTGGCTCCCTTAATTTCGATATATTCTTCCTTGCTCACATATCTGCTCTTCTTCCATCTCAACTATCCCGCTCCCCCAAGCTCTCCCCAATCCTCCCGTTTTCCTATCTTTCTCCCCCTCTCTCCTTCTTCATTACTTCACTCCCACACCCATGCTCCCAACTTTTGCCTGGTGATCTTTTCTGCTTCCAATTTCCAGGAGGATATATATATATATATATATATATATATATATATATATATATATAAAATTTGGGGGAGTTCACCTTATTATTTAGCTTCTCTAGGATCTCAAACTATAGGCTCAATGTCCTTTGCTTATAGCTAGAATTCACTAATGAGTGAGTACATACCATATTCATATTTTTGTGAGTGGGTTATCTCCCTCAGGATAATGTTTTCTATTTCCATCCATTTTCATGCAAAATTCAAGGTGCCATTTTCTTTTCTGGCTGAGTAGTACTCTAATGTGTACATGTGTCACATCTTCTTTACCCATTCTTCCATTGAGGGGCATCTAGGATTTTTCCAGGTTCTTACTTTTACAAATAATGCTTCTATGAACATAGTTGAACAAATGCTTTTGTAGTATGATTGGGCATCTCTTGGGTATATTCCCAAGAGTGGTATTGCTAGATTTCGAGGTTGGTTGACTCCCAATTTTGAGAAATCGCCACACTGACTAGCACAGTGGCTGCACAAGTTTATATTCCCACCTTCAATTGATGAGTTTTCCCC
Organism: Myodes glareolus; assembly: GCF_982192425.1. Lineage (NCBI taxonomy): Eukaryota > Metazoa > Chordata > Mammalia > Rodentia > Cricetidae > Myodes > Myodes glareolus. Next base: position 6,568,752 of record NC_142036.1, on the reverse strand, counting down.
TTATTCCATATTCTCTGTAGAATAGGTTATCATTGGTGTTTTTAATTTTTAGCCATTCTGATAGGTGTAAGATGGTATCTCAAAGTTGTTTTGATTTTCATTTCCCTGATCGCTAAGAAGTTGAACATGACCTTAAGCATCTTTTTTCCATTTGACTTTCTTCTGTTGAGAATTCTCTGTTCAGTTCAGTACACCATTTTTAAAGGAGTTATTTAGAATTTTAATGTCTAGTTTCTTGAGTTCTTTATATATTTTTGAGATCAGATCATTGCCTGATGTGGAATTGGTAAAAATCTTCTCCCATTCAGTAGGTTGCCTTTTTGTGTTAATGACAGTGTCCTTTGTTCTACAGAAGCATCTCAGTTTCAGGAGCTCCTATTTATTCACTGTTGCTCTTATTGTTCATGCTGCATAGGAAGTGGTCTCCTGTGCCCATGTATTGCAGGTTACTTCCCACTTTCTCTTCTATCATGTTCAGTGTGGTCAGATTTATATTGAGGTCTTTAATCCACTTGGTTTTGACTTTTGTGCATTGTGTTCGATATGGATCTATTTTCATTCTTCTACAGGTTGACATCCAGTTATGCAAGCACCATTTGTTAAAGATGCTTTCTTTCTTCCATTGTATAATTTTAGTTTCTTTTTCAAAAATCAGGTGTTCATAGGTTTGTGGATTAATATCCGGGTCTTTAATTCAATTCCATTAGTCAATGTCTCTGTTTTTATGCCAATACCAAGCTGTTCTCATTACTGTATCTCTATAATAGAGTTTGAAGTCAGAGACGGTAATTACTTCGGAAGTTCCTTTGTTGCATAGGAATATTTTGGCTATCTCCATATTTTTTCCATATAAAGTTGATTATTGTTCTCTCAAGGTCTGTGAAGAATTTTGTTAGAATTTTGATAGAGATTGCATTGAATCTATAGATTGCCCTTGGTTGAACTGCTCATTTTTACTATGTTGATCATCCCAATCCAAGAGCAAGGGAGATCCTTCCATTTTCTGGTATCCTCTTCAATTTCTTTCTTCAAAACCTTAAAGTTCTTGTCAAATAGATCTTTCACTTTTTTGGTTAGTGTCACCCCAAGATACTTTATGCTATTTGTGGCTATCGTGAAAGGTGATGTTTCTCTGATTTCCCAATCTGCTTCTTTATCCTTTGTGTATAAGAGGGCTACTCATTTTTCTGAGTTGATCTTGATTCTGCCACATCACTGAAGGTATTTTTCAGATATAGAACTTCTTTTGAAGAGTTTTTGGGGTCACTAGTGTACACTATCATATCACCTGAAAATAGCAAAAGTTTGACTTCTTCCTTTCTAATTTGAATCTCCTTGATCTCCTTATGTTGTCTTATTGGTATTGCTAGAAGTTGGAGAAAATGGTCAGCCTTGTCTTGTTCCCCGATTTTAGTGGAATGGCTTTGAGTTTCTCTCCATTTAATTTGATGTTAGCTGTCAGCTTGCTGTATATTGCTTTTATTATATTTAAGAATGGACCTTGTATTCCTAATCTCTCCAAGACCTTTATCATAAAGTGGTGTTGAACTTTGTCAAATGCTTTTTTGGCATCTAATAAAATGATCATATGGATTTTTTTCTCAGTTTATTTATATGATTGATTACATTGATAAATTTTTTATGTTGATTCATCCCTGCATCCTGGGATGAAGCCTATTTGATCATAATGTATGATTTTTTTGTTTTCTTGGATTTGGTTTACCATTATTCTATTGAAAATTTTTGCATCGATGTTCATGAGCGAGATTGGTCTGTAATTCTCTTTCTTGGTTGAGACCTTTTGTGGTTTTGGTATCAGGGTAAGTGTACCTTCATAAAAAGAGTTTGGCAATAACTCTTCTGTTTCAATATTGTGAAATACATTAAGGAGTGTAACATAAGGAGTGTTAGCTCTTCTTGGTAGTTCTGGTAGAATTCTGCATTAAAACTATCTGGTCATGGGCTTTGTTTTAGTAGCGAGGTTTTTGATGACTGCTTCTAATTCTCACGACTTATAGATCTATTTATATTATTCGCCTGTTCTTGATTTAATTTTAGAATTGTTAGTTATCTAAGAAATGTCCATTTCATTTACATTTTCCAATTTTGTGGCATACAGGTTTTTGTAGTAAGACCAATGACTCTGAGTTTCCTCTGTGTCTGTAGTTATGTCCCTGTTTTCATTTCTGATCTTATTAATTTGCGTGTTCTCTCTCTGCCGTTTGATTAGTTTGGATAGGGGTTTGTCAATCTTGTTGATTTTGTCCAAGAACCAGCTTTTTGTTTCATTGATTCTTTGGATTGTTTTCTGTGTTTCTATTTTGTTGATTTCAGCCCTCAGTTTATTTATTTCCATTCTTCTACTCCTCTTGGCTCCTGGGTAAGTCTCCTTTTTTTCCTCGAGCTTTATGTTATGCTGTTAAGTCTCTAATGTGAGCTTTCTCCGTTCTGTTTTTTTTTTTTTTTTATTGTGGGCGCTTAGTGCTATGAACTTTCCTCTTAGCACTGCTTTCATAGTGTCCCACAGGTCTGGGAGTGTTGTGTTGTGTCTTTATTTCCGTTTAATTGAAAGAAGACTTTCATTTCTCTTTTTTTTCTTCTGTGACCCAAGGTTGGTTCAGTAGTTGACTGTTCAGTTTCCATGAGTTTGTAGGCTTTCTGGGGGTAAAACTGTTGTTGAATTCTAACTTTTTTCCATGATGATCCAATAGTACACAGGTGGTTACTACAATTTTTGTTTTGTATCTGTGGATGTTTGCTTTGTTACCGATTATATGATCATATTTTGAGAAGGTTCCATGAGATGCTGGGAAGAAGGTATATTCTTTTCTGTTTGGGTGGAATGTTCTATAGATGTCTGTTAAGTCCACTTGGTTCATTACATCTATTAGTTCTCTTATTTCTCTGTTAAGTTTCTGTCTGGTTGACCTGTCCATTGGTGAGTTAGGAGTGTTGAAATCTCCTGCTATTAGAGTGTGGGGTTTGATGTATGCTTTGAATTCTAGTAATGTTTCTTTTACAAATGTGAGTGCTTTTATATTAGGGGCACAGATATTCAGGATTGAGACATCTCCTGATGAATTGTTCCTGCTATGAGTATAAAATGTCTTTCTCCATGTCTTCAAATTGATTTTAGTTTGAAATCAATTTTGTTAGATATTAGTATAGCCATATCCACTTGTTTCTTAGGTTCATTTGTTTGGAAAACCTTTTCCCAAACCTTTAATCTGAGGTTGTCTGCCTTTGAGGTTGAGGTATGTTTCTTATAAACAGTAGAATGTTGGGTCCTGTTTCCATATCCATTTTCTTAACTTGTGCCTTTTTATAGGTGAATTGAGTCTATTGATATACCACCCGGTTCTGCATCACCCTTTCGGTACGGTCCACGCACCTCCATACCGATCACGAGTTTGGGCAAAGGCCTGGAGATTGAACAAAAGACACAACACAAGAGACCAGGGTCATCCAAAAAGAGATCACTGAATGCCACATTATTTAGCTGAATGCAAGGCTAATATACCTTGGTCCCAGTAAGGGAACTCCCTCCCAACCCTAGGGGAAACTGGCGCTGTATGGGACCTGTCACCATAGGGAATTCCATCCCAGGCAGGGCGTGAAGAGCAGCAACAGCAGGGAGACCTTGGCGCCATGTAATTCTCCAGGGCAGGTGGGAAATTACCATACCAAAGGTGGACTGTGCCCTGTAGCTAAATCACCAGGCTAGCAGAATGAGCACAAGAATTAGCAGGAAGCTTTAGCTGGCTGACCAGGACTGTCCTCAGCGACGCACCCTAGGGAGTAAGGGGAGACAAGGTCCAACACATTGATATTAAGTGATATTAATGACCAGTGGTTTTTAACTCTGTTTTTTTTTGGGGGGGGTAGTAGTGTTTCTGTGTTTCCCTTATTTGTGTTGTGCTGGTGGAGGGTTGTCAGATGCCTGTCTTATTATGGGTATTTTAGGCTTCCTTAGGTTTTGGTTTCTTTCTAATACTTTCTGTATGACTAGGTTTGTGGATACATATTGTTTAAATCTGCTTTTGTCTTGGAATATCTTGTTTTCTCCATTGATTGGAAATGCAAGTTTTGGTGGGTATAGTTGTCTGGGCTTGCATTCATGTTCCCCTAGTGTCTGCTGCACATCTATCCAATACCTTTGACTTTCGTGGTTCCCATTGAGAAGATAGGTGTAATTCTGATAGTACCTTTATATGTTACTTGACCTTTTTCCCTTGTGGCTCTTAATATTTGTTCTTTATTCTGTATGTTTTGTGTTTTGATTATTATATGGTGAGGGGATTTTTTTTTGATCCAGTCTATTTGGTGTTCTGTATGCTTCTTGTACCTTCATAGAAACATGGTTCTTTAGGTTGGGAAAGTTTTCTTCTATAATTTTGTTGAATATATTTTCTGGGCCTTTTAGCTGTAGTTCTTCTCCTTCTTCTACCTCTATTATTTTTAGGTTTTGTCTTTTCATGGTGTCCCAGATTTCCTGAATGCTTTGTGTTAGGAATTTGTTGGATTTCTTCTTTTCCTTGGTCAATGAGTTTATTTCCTCTATTATCTTTTGTATCTGAGATTGTTTCTTCTATCTCTTGAATTCTGTTGGTTATACTTGTCTCTAGTTCCTGTTCCTCTACCCAGATTTTTCGTATCCTGCCATCTCTCGGTCTGTGTTTTCTTCATTGCCCCCATTTCATTTTTTAAATCATGAACTGTTTCCATTACCTGTATGACTGCATTTTTTTTGTTTTTCTTGGGTATCTTTGAAAAAATTATTCATTTCTTCTATCTTTTTGTTTGTCTTCTCCCTTTCTTTAAAGGAGTTTTTCACATCCTGTTTAAAGTCCTCTATTATTTTCATAATGTTATGTTTAAAGTCTATTTCTCCTTCTTCTGAAATAGGGTGTTCAAGTCTTCTTGTTGCATGATCCCTGGATTCTGGTGTTGTCATGTTGCCTTTCAGGTTGTTGGAACAATTCTTGCATTGGTGCCTTCCCATCTCTTCCTTCAAATGCAGCCAAGACAGTCTTGGTTTCTTGGTCTAATCTTTACTGTGGCTGACTGTATACTTGGGGAATTTTCTTGATTTGGCTTCTCTTAGGGCTTCTTGGCACTGGAGCTGGCCATGCTGGTGGGTCTTAGGACCTTACAGAGGGAAAGAAGTGCCCTCTGGATGTTTTATTTAAGAGCAGAAACAGGATCTGTTCCTGAGCCAAGGACCTCTCAGACAGCAGGGCAGGCTTGTGGGAGGCAGGGAAATGTGGAACAAAGAAGCCCCTACAGCAGGAGCTGAAGGGGCCCTGTGCTCCATTCCAAGACCATCTGCCCCAGGCTGGCACATACTCATCTGTCTGGTTGGATCTCCTCAGTGCAGGAGCAGGGACTCCTGGTAGTCCAATGACCCCACAGACAAAAGAGCAAACTTGGAGGGGGGGGACAGGGTCATGTAGAACAAAGAAGCCCCTGCAGCAGGAGCTGGAGGGGCCTTGCAGTGGCTTTGTCACTATCCCCTGCATTGGAGCAAAGCAAAAGGATGGGTGTGCCCAGGGCAGTTCATGCTGTTTATCAGCCACTAGAAGCTTCCTGGCTTTTAGTGCTCTATGCCTAGCCTCTGGGGTTTCTTTTTCTGTGTACTACATCTAACCTCCCGAGTGACTCATTCCCCCCCAGTTTTGAAACAAATAACAGGGCAGATTTTAAAACAAGATTTGTCTTGATGCCTACAGTGTTTCCAGGTGAGACTCGGAAACAGCACGATCTGCTGGTTAAAAGGGAAAATGACAGGTTTCATTTTTAATGGGACTCTTGCTGCGGTTTTTGCTGCCACTTTGGAAGAAATCAGAAGAGGCCTTTATGCCTATGGAGATAATGTCAGGGCTAGGCCCCATGATTTCTCACAGTTAGCATCCGTGGTGTGGGAAGATGGACCTTCCTTGATGTTTGGAATTTATTTCAGAGAAGAATCCAAACATATGGAACAGCAAGGGAGAGCAAAGGGTGTGGAGTTTCCCAGGATCAAATTCTTGGTGTAGGAGCTTGTGCTGATCCACAGGTCCAAGTTCTTTTCGATGAAGAAGTATTGTCCCTATGCTACAAAGCAGCCTTGAATACTTGGGATAGAATACCAGAAGTAGGAAAAAATAAAAAAAAATAGAGTCATATACCAGAGTTATGCAGAGACATGGAGAATAGTATACTAACTTTTTGCATAGATTAATTAAGGCTCTGAACATAGGAGTAACAGACCCAGAAACTAGAAGAATAGTTCTTAGCAAACCTCTACAAATGTTCAGAGACCAAGGCTGAGAGTATATGTAAATGGAATTGTGATTGTTGACTTGATCGACACAGGCGCAGATGTATCATCAGTCCATTATCTTGGCATCAAAATTGGCCTCTTCAAGAGGCAAATGTTCAATCATTAGGAATTGGAACCTTATCTCTAGATATACAAAGAATGAGATGAGTTGACTGTATTGGGACAGAAGGTCAAAAAGGAAATCTAAGGCCATATGTAGATGATATTGCAATAAATTTATGGGGCCATGACCTGCTACAGCAATGGAATATGCAGATTAACATTCCTGCATTCCCAGGAACTCATAATTCTGGGAAGGATGTATTAAAGTACTATGCACGAAGGTCACCATCCATTCATGCTGTACAAGAACATAAAGCAACTAACAAACCTTTAGAGGTACATACAGTCCTACCTTTAAAATGGCTGACTGTGAAGTCAATATGGGTTAAACAATGACCTGTAACTGAAGATAAATTGCAGGCTTTAGAACAGTTGGTACGGGAGCAATTAGATGCTTGACATATTGAGGAGTCAGCTAGCCCTTGGACATCTCTGGTGTTTGTTTTAGAAAAGGAATCTAGCAAATGGAGAATGGTGACAGATCTAAGGGCTATCAACAAGCTAATTCAACCTATGGGCTCTCTACAGTCTGGAATTCCTTTGCCTTCTCTGTTACCCAAAGGATGGCCTCTTATAGTTATTGATTTGAAGGATTGCTTCTTCACTATACCTTTACAAGAAAAGGATAGAGAAAAATTTGCCTTCACGGTGTCTACTTATAATAAGTCTCAGCATACTAGGAAATGCCACTGAACTGTCCTACCAAGAGAATGCTCAATAGCCCTAGCCTGTGTCAATACTTTGTAAGCCATTAGAAATAATATGTAAGCAATTCCCTAAGTCTATAATTTACCATTGCATGAATGACATTTTGCTATCTAATTCAAACATGAATATATTGGACAGAATGTTTGAGGAAATAAAGATAGTTTTGCCGAAATGGGCAAAATTTTCAAGATTGCTCCTGAAAACATTCAAAGAGGAGATTCTGTTAATTATCTAGGTTTCAGAATAGGTTTACAGAAAATTAGAACATAAAAGACACAAATTATGAGAGACTGGTTACAGACTCTTAATGACTTTCAAAGATTGTTAGGAGACATTTCCAGCCTACGACTGTTTGTTGGGATAAAACCTGATCAAATAGTTCATTTAAACAAAACCTTAGATGGTGACAAAGGTTTGAATATCCCCAGAGAATTGACAGCTGAAGGAGAAAAGGAACTTATGATGGTTCAGGAAAAATTACAGGAGGTACATGTGAATAGGGTGAATCCTAATCTTAGTTGTATTCTAGTCATATTACCTTCTAGAATTTTCCAACAGGAATTTTAATGCAGAGGGAAGGAATTATTTTCGAATGGAACTTTTAAACACACAAACCAAGTAAAAATTTAAAAACTTATATAGAAAAGGTCTCTGAATTAATTACAAAAGGTAAACTGAGACTTTGTCAACTAGCAGGTATAGACCCAGCAGAAATTACAGTGCCCTTCACTACTGATGAAATAAAAAGAGTTATGGGAAGACAATGAAGCATGGTATAGGTTTTGTTCTAATTTTGGGGGGAGAAATTAATAGCAACTATTCCCAAAACAGTAGACTTTACCTTATAAAGAGAACTTCCTGGATTCTTCCTCAAATTGTATGTGATACTCCAATAACTCGAGCCCATACATTTAATACTGATGCTAATAAATCAGGGAAGATGGGTTACAAATCAAACAGATTGATTATAGTGAAACAAACCTTTATACATCTGTCTAGAAGGCACGTTTATATGCCATTCTTATGGTGGTAAGGGATTTTAAAGAACCTCTTAATATAGTTATGGATTCACAACATGTAGAAAAAGTTCTCTTACATATTGAAACCGCTGAATTTATACCAGATGATACAGAGTTGACTTCATTGTTTATCCAGGTACAAGACATATTCAGGAATAGGCTTTGTCCGGTGTATATAACACACATCCATTCTCATAGAGGTCTGCCATTTCCTCTAGCACAAAGTAATGCAGAAATTGATGAATTATTGATTGGAAGCATGTTGCAGGCCTCAGAATTTCATAAAAAATCATGTCAATAGCAAAAGTTTAAAGACAGAGTTTTCTATTACATGGCGACAAGCTAAGGAGATTACAAAGTGATGTCCTACTTGCTCTTTACATATCCAAACACTGCTACCTTCAGGGATTAACCCAAATGTTACTATGGTACTCAAAGGAATTAAATCTGACAGATTGATGTGTTCTACTGTGCAGAATTTGGAAAATTAAAATATGTACACCATACCATTGACACTTATTCAGGCTTTCAATGGCCAACTGCTTTAAGCTCAGAAAAAGCTGATTTAGTAATCACACATTTATTAGAAGTTATGGCCACCATGTTCATACCGTCACAAATAAAAACTGATAATGGCCCAGCTTATGTCTCTAGGAAAATGAAACTGTTTTTCGCTTATTATAATATTAAGCATATTACAGGTATACCACATAATCCTATATGTCAAATAGGGATAGAAAGATCAAATCGAACTATAAAGGATATGTTAAATAAACTGAAAGGGGTGAAAAATGCACCCAGAAATAGATTACATAGTGCCTTATTAACCTTGAATTTTCTTAACGCTAATGAGAAAGGACCAACAGCGGCAGAAAGACATTGGATAATGGAAAAGTCTGCTGAACTAAATCAACTGGTTTATTTCAAGGATGTGTTGATCTCTCAATGGAAGCCAGGAGATATGCTGCATTGGGGAAGGGGTTTTGCTTTTATTTCCTGAAGAGAAGAAAAATTGTGGATACCACCAAAATTAATAAAAGTTCTATTTGAAGAGGAGAAACCCCTTGGATAAGAGAAATGACAGCTCATCCACAATGATGATAATCATACAGGTGGTAAGAAAAACATGTATAATGGGGGCAGGGTTCTGCTCTTATCCCTGCAGAACAACACTCATCTTCAAAAATTTCAAGGGACCCTGGATATTTGAATACTGGCAGATGGAAAAAATTGCTACCCAGTACAGATCACCAAGAAAATCGAATAGTTTCTGTAAGTAATAATGTTTGCAAATATTTTTGTTAATTTTCACTCATAAGTATATAGAGCTGGTTTTGGAGTTTAATTCTGGCTCAGTTCCTCTCAAATTCCAAGCCTATTGTTAAGAGAAAAGCCCAGAGTTTCTGTCTCATGTCAAGTGCCTGAATATGGGACAGAAGGAAAAAAGGAATTTGGAAAACATCTTTGCTTTTCTTCATATCTATCATACTTTTCATTGAGTATATCTATCATGCCTTTCATTGAATATATGTATGTCTGTATGTGTTTATATAATTAATGTTTAAGTTTTCCACAATGAACAATGAAGTTTTCTGTAAAAATCTTTGAAGTTTCCAGGAAAAAGATGGGTCCCCACAAAAACAACTCCACCTGGTTGATATGATATCATGATACTGATAGCATGACTACAAGGACTGTTTTGGGTGTCAACTGCTCAAAATGGTTCCAACTTGGTTAGCTGAAATGGTACACATCTTTTACAGCATTCTGGCCAGACCTCCACAAAATACTCAGAGACTATTTGCAAACTTATCAGACTTTAATCCTGAAATTTAACTATAATTTTACTTTCACAGGATCCCCTAGAAAGAACATCGCCCCATGACAGCTGGAAGTAATTCTAGTCAACAATGTCCCTGAGTTTGTCTTCGGGTTTAAGGACATCGTTTAGGGGTTGATTATAATTAGTATACAGTTGAGGGTTGGTGAAGGAATTTATAAACTCAGGGATCGTTTTAGGAAAAAAAGGGAAAATTGGATGATGGTATAATACATTGGTATTTGTGAGTTATTGTTTATAGATAATAACATTGGCATAGATTTTTGTATATGGATACAAATTTAAATTATATTGATATTGTATGCATGCAAGCTTCTACCTCTGTTTAAAACAGTTTTTACGTGTTGATATATATATATATATATATATGTAGTATTAATATATATATATTTACTATATTGCAGTGTACATTTTTACCTCTGATTAAGAAACTTACATATTTTTACGTATTGATATATATTTATCATATTGCAATGTATTATTGTACATTGTTTTTATTTGGAGGTTATTGTCCTTATTCATTGCACAGTTGTTTATTCTCTTAGTCCTTAGTAAGAAAGATATTAAGAATTGTAGATCAATAGTCATCTATGTTTGTCATATTTATACTTAGACTAATCAGATTTTTTAGATACATAGAGTATATATTCTGTATAAATAATCTTCAACTTCTTCAAAGAGTTGTAGAAAATGGCATTTACTTTAATCTTAGAGTACTGTGGTAGTGAGACACAATTGCTCCTGGCAACCCCGATCTATTCCCGAGAGATTGTTGAGCACCAAAGACACTCCACTTGGTGCTTGTCTTCTTGGCAAATCGGCCTCTGGGCAAGGAACTACCCATACTTCAACTACTGACAAAATACATAGTATCCACAAATGGATAAGCAGAACTGTCAAATCTTGCCAAGACGGGATAAGACGGTTTTGAAAAATTTCTTGCCTACTAAAATTAATCTGCCAGTTTTTCTAGGCCTTAACCAAAGTTGGTTGCTTCAACGCTGCAAACGTGTCTTTGGGTGATTGCCCAGGTAGCCAGTTGCCTCTGTGATTTGTTGCATATTTTAGAAGTTGTTTGATTGCACCTCCCAATTACTCAGGTACATTATTTCCCTTCTCAGATCTTCGATAGGGTTGAAGACTGTATAAATGTAGTTACTTTCCTCTCATAACTTGGCCAAGTTATTTATTATACAAGACTTAAGCTAGTTAGAATAGGATATTTGTTCTTATTGTATATAATTTCATTGTAGGTTTAGAACTCTGTTACATAAACAAAAGGGGGAGGTGCTGAGGGAGCTCCTTCTGCTCCTTCAGCCAATATCTACTGAGATATCAGCCCACTGTTGTGTGGTCTCTCTCACTTTAAAAAGCAACAGCAGCTCTCAGCTCACACTCTTGCTCCAGCGACTAGACTTCTTTCCTGGCTATCGTGTAGGACAGTGTTCTGGAAGTTTTTCCCCTCAAATAAATACACTTTTGAATCCAAGCTTGTGTGGAATTGTTTCACACATTAAATATACAAAGGAAAATTCTTATGTATTTTTGAAAACCTTGCTAAAGCCTGGTTACAATATACTAACTTAGATCCAGAAACCACAGAAGGGAGACAGTTACTCATGACTCACTTTTTTTCCTGAGTGCTTCCCTGGCATGCAGGCTAAACTTAGACATTTGGAGAAAGGTCCCTTGACCCCACAAGCAGAAGTCGTAGAGTTGGCTTTTAAGGTGTACCATGTGAGGAATGACAAAGCCCACAATCATCACTGTCATTTGATAGCTACAGCCCTCTGACAAGTTGAGGCAACAGACTTCCCTATCTGTGCTGTCTTTGCTGACAGAACTTCTTTAAAGTAATTTTTGTAACTCCCACAGCTGCTAAGCTTGAGATACTCTCCTATTGGATCTACCTGTCTCACCTGAAACCGTTTACTCTTCTAGCTCAACATATTTCCTTGTATATGGGAACTCAAACAGGGCTACTCACTTAAGTTCCAGAGGGCAACAAGATCAGTCACTCTCTAGTTCTCGAAAAATAAAATTTTCTTTCTTTTTTTTCTCAAAGTTTATTAAAATACAAAAGCCTCCATTTCCGCCCCTCCTCCCAACCCCCTCCTACTCCCCCCACTCCATCCCCTCCTCCCTCTCCATCCCCAAGAGCAGTCAGGGTCTCCCACCTTGTGGATAGTTCAAGCTCCTCCCCCCTCACTCCAGGTCCAGGAAGGTGAGCATCCAAACAGACTGGATCCCAGAAATCCAGTATATGCAGAGGAAACAAGTCCCAGTGTTATTGTCAATGGCTTTTCAGAAAGACTCCAGGCCAGCCACATTCAGAGAATTCGGCCTCATTCAGAGAATCTGGCTTGATCACGTGCTCGCTCAGTCCCAGTCAACTGACCTTGGTGAACTCTCATTAGATCAGTCCCCTTGTATCAGTGGGTGATTGCACCCCTTGCGGTCCTGATTTCCTTTTTCATGTTCTTCCTCCTTCTGCTCCTCATTTCGACCTTGGGGAATCCCGTCCAGTGCTCTAATGTGGGTCTCCCACTGTATCGCCATTCATCGTCGATGAAGGTTCCCTCTGATCTTGCCTTCCTTGCTCACGTTCTCTTTCCTTCTGCTTCTCGTTTGGACCTAGGGAGTTAAGTCCAGTGTTCCAATGTGGGTCTCTGTCTCTATCTCCATCCATCGCCAGATGAAGGATCTATGGTGATAAGCAAAATATTCCTCAGTAAGGTTATGGGCCAAGGCCAGTTCAGGCATCCTCTCCTCTGTCCAGAGAACAATCTGGGGATCTCTCCTTGGACCTGGAATCCCATTTATAATCAAGTCTCTAGTAAACCCTAAATTGACTCCCTTAGTTGAGATATAGTCTTTTTTTTTTCATTTGCATGGTTTGCTGGCTTATTTTTTTAAAAGTAATTTTATTGAATTATAAAAGTCTCCATTTACGCCCCTCTTCCCAACACCCTCCTACTCCCTCCCCTCCCTCTCCTCCTCCCTCTTTGTCCCTAAGGGCAGTCAGGGTTTCCAGCCCTGTGGGAAGTCCAAGTTCGTCCCCCCTCCCTCCAGGTCCAGGAAGGTGAGTATCCAAACAGACTGGATCTCAAAAATCCAGTATATGCAGAGGAAACTAGTCCCAGTGTCATTGTCAATGGCTTCTCAGAAAGACTCCGGGCCAGTCACATTCAGAGAATCCGGCAACATTCAGAGAATCTGGTTGGATCACGTGCTCATTCAGTCGCAGTCCAACTGCCCTTGGTAAATTCTCATTAGATCCGACCCCTTGTATCAGTGGGTGATAGTATCCCTCGCAGTCCTTCGTCATTTTCTTCCTCCTTTTGCTCCTCGTTTGGAACTTGGGGGGCTCAGTTCGGTGCTCCAACGCGGGCCTCCATCTGTATCGTCATCCAACGCCAGGTGAGGGATCTATGGTGATAAGCAAAATATTCATCAGTATGGTTATGGGCCAAGGCCGGTTCAGGCACCCTCTCCTCTGTCCAGAGAACAATCTGGGGATGTCTCCTTGAACCTGGGATTCCATATATAATTAAGTTTCCTATAAACCCTAAAATGACGCCCTTAGTTGAAATATATTCTTCCCTGATCCCATATTCATCCTTCCTCCCTTCCCCCCATCCCAGTCAACCAAGCTTTCTCCATTCCTCCCCTACTCCATTCTCTCTAACCCTCTCCCCTTCCAACAACCCTACTACCCCCCCCATGCACCCAAGGTTACCTGGGACTCTTGACTATTTCCTATCTGCCTGGCAGATAAATAAATAATCTTCATTAGGTTCGTCTTCTTATTTAGCTTCTCTAGGATCACAAATAATAGGCTCAAAGACCTTTAAATTATGGTTAGAATCCACTTATGAGTGAATACATACCATGTTCCTCTTTTTGGGTCTGGCTTACCTCACTCAGTAAAGCGTTTTCTATGTGCATCCATTTGCATGCAAAATTCAAGATGTCATTATTTTTTACCTCTGAGTAAAACTCTAATGTGTATATGTTCCACACCTTTTTTAACCATTCTTCTATTGAGGGGCACCTAGGCTGTTTCCAGGTTCTGGCTATTAAAAAAGTGCTGCTATGAACATAGCTGAACAAATGCTTTTGTAGTATGCTAGGGAATCTCTAGGGTATATTCCCAGGAGAGGAACTGCAGGGTCCTGAGGGAGGTTGACTCCCAGTTTCCTGAGAAACAGCCACACTGATTTCCACAGTGGCTGCACGAGTTTGCATTCCCACCAACAATGGATGATTGTTCCCCTCACCCCACATCCTCTCCAGCATAGGCTATCGTTGGTGTTTTTGACTTTAGCTATTCTGACAGGTGTAAGATGGTATCTCAAAGTTGTTTTGATTTGCATTTCCCTGATCGCTAAGGAGGTTGAGCATGACCTTAAGTGTCTTCTGGCCATTCGAAGTTCATCTGTTGTTGATGGAGGAGGGTTATCTGTCTATTGTGTTATTTTCATTGGTCAATAAAGAGACTGCCTTGGCCCTTTGATAAGACAGAAAATTAGATAGGCGGAGTAAACAGAATAGAATGCTGGGAAGAGGGCAATGAGGCAGACACCATGGAGCCAGCCACCAGATCAGACATGCTGAATCTTTCCCGGTAAGCCACCACCTCGTGGTGCTACCACGAGATTATTAGAAATGGGTTAATATCAAGATATGAGAGTTAGTCAGTAACTAACTCTCTAGAGATAATGGGCCAGGCAGTGCTTAAATGAATACAATTTGTGTGTTGTTATTTCTGGGACTAAGCTAGCCATGCGGGAGCTGGGTGAGGCAAAAAGCAGGCCTGCCTATAGCCCCTCACTACAGATGGCGCCAACGTGGATAACTGAATCCACAGAAAGCTTAAGAAAGTTTGGGAAAGAATAGAGTAAGGCATGTTTTCTTGGTGGCAGCAATTTCTCGGGTCTGTTCTGCTTGCTAGAGGCAAGCAATGCTCTCATTTAAGAGAGGCTTCCTGACTCAGCTTTAGATGCAAAACTTTGTATCTCATTAAGAGGTCCTGCCGCGAAACACTTAAATGGTATTGATGAAAAGCTGAATGCATGCTTTTCAGTTTTCAGTCGTAGCAGGAAAAGCGCTGCGCTGTTTTAAAATGCCGGTTTTCTGGGCCGTCCTGCCAGGGCAAACTCTGATTCTTTCAGGCAGGCAGTCCGACTGAGTGTGGTCTGTGAGCAGAATGCTCCAGCTTGTTTGCTGGCAGGGACCTTGAAACGCCATAGAGTTGTGGCAGTAAAAGGCTCCAATGGTACCTCTAATATGAGTCTGGAAAGCTAAAAAATGGACTGGGTCTAACCGTCAAAGCCACGGTTTTAGACTCATGTGGTCACAAAAAAGAGAGAGAGATACAGTAAAGAGAGGTTCAAAGACAAAGAAAACCTCTAAATGGTTTACTATGTGTTAAAAATATATGCAGGCTAAAGGTTAAAGTTCTTAGGGTAAAAGAGGAAGAAAGAAAGTAGTTGGATGTGGTGGTAGCATACACCTTTAATCCCAACACTTGGGAAGCAGAGGTAGATTGACCTCTGTGACCTCAAGGTGTGGTAGTACACACCTTTAATCCCAATGCCTGGGAGGCAAAGGTATATTGACCTTTGTGACTTCAAGGGGCAGAGGTAGATTGACCTCTGTGACTTCAAGGTGTGGTAGTACACACCTTTAATCCCAATGCCTGGGAGGTAGAGACAGGCTGATCTCTGTGAGTTCAAGGACAGCCTGGTCTACAGAGTTATTCCAGGACAAAGATATACAGAGAACCTGTCTCTAAAAGTAAAAGTAAAAATAAAAGAAATAGAGGTTAAAATAAAGCTGCATAAAGATGGAAAATACACAGAGAATCTTGTTACTGTATGCTATTTTGCTCTCTTTGAATTGTTTGAATGCTGAGGAAGGAGCAACAGCTGCTAAAAGATATTTGTTTATAAATGCTGCTGAACTAATCCAAGATAGATATGTTGAAAATACCTTGACTTCTGAATTTGGATCTAAGGATATAATACTTTGGAAAGGAGGTTCTTCTTTTGTTTTCACAGAGGATGAGACCCTGTTGATTGCTTCTATCCCAATATGGTATGATAGACCACGCCCTCCTGAAAGGTTTCTGTAAACACCCTCAAAAAATTTCTTCACTCAACTGCCGACTGAGATGAACCTGGCAGACAGGTTATACCATGAAAGACCTGATTAACTGCGCCCCTATACAGCAGGAAGAAGTTTGGAGAGAAATAACTACGTCCATATTCCCAAATATTGTTTATAAATGTTCTTTTACATTTAAAGGGGGATATGATATAGATATGAATAATTTGCTTTGTTTTGGATTTTAAGGTCAATTTTGTATATGTTTCTGATCTTGATTGAGATATTGTGATTGTGTAGTTTATTTAAAAATGCAATGTATAATTAAAAATACAGGTTGTTAATGGATAATACTAGCTTGTAGTAATGTTAGTCTGATTTTCTAGAAGTGCATAGATATATTTCAGATAGACATTCATATCTTTCAAAGACTACAGAACATGGCATTTAATGTTTTAATAACTTAGGACTTTTCATGACAATGAGACACGTCTGCTCCTGGCAGTACCAATCTACTTCAAGAGGAAGATGGGCATCGAAGAGGCTCCTTATGGAGTTGGTTAGCCATTTGGACAAGAAACTGCCCTTGCCTGGACTGTTATATAAACTGGACACAGAGAACCCGCAGAGAGAGGACTGCTGAACTTGCCTAAGGTGAAATGATCTTTCGGGGTTCCTGATTCATGAAAGAGTCTGCGAGACATTCTGCATGACACAGCAGATAGTGACTGAATTGCCTTTGAAATTTCCTGCTTCATGGAAATGTCTCTGGATATTATGGGCCTGAAGGCCGAAGATGGGTGCCCCAACGATACAGAGGAACTTTGGGTGACTGTTCAGGCAACGAGATGTCTCTGTCATTTCTAGAGTTTTGGAAGTTGCTTACTTCTTGTTTACTTAGGTAATATATCCTTCTGGAGTCTTTGATGGAGTTAAAGAATGGATAGTCGTAGTTATAGTTTTCCGTTATTATGATAAAGATATAGTTATAAATATTGTGACTGTAATTCATGCTTGATAACTGTTTTATTATGTGTAATTTTACTATGTTAAAATGAAAGCCTTTCTTTTTTGTTTAAACAGAAAAAGGGGAAATGATGGAGGAGGGTTATCTGTCTATTGTGTTATTTTCATTGGTCAATAAAGAGACTGCCTTGGCCCTTTGATAGGACAGAAAATTAGATAGGCGGAGTAAACAGAATAGAATGCTGGGAAGAGGGCAATGAGGCAGACACCATGGAGCCAGCCACCATATCAGACATGCTGAATCTTTCCCGGTAAGCCACCACCTCGTGGTGCTACCACGAGATTATTAGAAATGGGTTAATATCAAGATATGAGAGTTAGTCAGTAACTAACTCTCTAGAGATAATGGGCCAGGCAGTGCTTAAATGAATACAATTTGTGTGTTGTTATTTCTGGGACTAAGCTAGCCATGCGGGAGCTGGGTGAGGCAAAAAGCAGGCCTGCCTATAGCCCCTCACTACATGTTGTGAATTCTCTGTTCAGTTCAGTACCCCATTTTTTAATTGGGTTAATTAGAGTTTTAGTGCCTAGTTTCTTGAGTTCTTTGTATATTTTGGAGATCAGACCTTTGTCTGATGAGGGGTTGGTTAAGATCTTCTCCCTGTCAGAAGGCAGCCTTTTTGTCTTACTGACAGTGTCCTTTGCTTTACAGAAGCTTCTCAGTTTCAGTAGATCCCATTTATTCATTGTTTCTCTTATTGTCTGTGCTACTGGGGTCCTGCTTAGGAAGAGGCCTCCTGTGCCTATATCTTGTAAACTACTTCCCACTTTCTCTTCTATCAGGTTCAAAGTGGACGGATTAATGTTGATGTCTTTAATCCATTTGGACCTGAGTTTTGTGCATGGTGATAGGTATGGATCTACTTTCATCCTTCTACAGGTTGACATCCAGTTACGCCAGCACCATTTGTTAAAGATGCTTTCCTTCTTCCATTGTATACCTTTAGCTCCCTTGTCAAAAATTAGGTGCTCATAGGTTTGTGGGTTAATATCCGGGTCTTCTATTTGATTCCAAAGGTCGATTTCTCTGTTCTTATGCCAATACCAAGCTGTTTTCAATACTGTAGCTCTGTAATGGAGTTTGAAGTCAGGGATGGTAATGCCTCCTGAAGTTCCTTTATTGTATAAGATTGTTTTTGCTATCCTGGGTTTTTTGTTTTGCCATATAAACTTGATTATTGTTTTCTCAAGGTCTGTGAAGAAGTTTGATGGGATTTTGATGGGGATTGAATTGAATCTATAGATTGCTTTTGGTAGAATTGCCATTTTTACTATGTTGATCCTCCCAATCCAAGAACAAGGGAGATCTTTCCATTTTCTGGTATCCTCCTCAATTTCTTTCTTCAAAGACTTAAAGTTCTTGTCAAATAGGTCTTTCACTTCCTTGGTTAGAGTAACCCCAAGATATTTTATGCTATTTGTGGCTATCGTGAAAAGTGATGTTTCTCTCATTTCCCTCTCAGCTTCTTTATCCTTTGTGTATAGGAGGGCCACTGATTTTTTGGAGTTGATCTTGTATCCTGCCACATTACTAAAGGTGTTTATCAGCTGTAGGAGTTCTCTGGTAGAGTTTTTGGGGTCACTTATGTAAACTATCATATCGTCAGCAAATAACGAAAGTTTAACTTCATCCTTTCCAATTCGAATCCCCTTGATCTCCTTATGTTGTCTTATTGCTATTGCTAGAACTTCAAGCACTATATTGAAGAGGTATGGAGAGAGTGGACAGCCTTGTCGTGTTCCTGATTTTAGTGGAAAGGCTTTGAGTTTCTCTCCATTCAGTTTGATGTTAGCTGTCGGCTTGCTGTATATTGCTTTTATTATATTTAGGTATGATCCTTGTATCCCCAGTCTCTCTAACACCTTTATCATAAATGGGTGTTGAATTTTATCAAATGCTTTTTCAGCATCCAATGAAATGATCATATGGTTTTTTTCTTTCAGTTTATTTATATGATGGATTACATTGATAGATTTGCGTATGTTGAACCAGCCCTGCATCTCTGGGATGAAGCCTACTTGATCATAATGAATAATTTTTCTAATGTGTTCCTGGATTCGGTTTGCCAGAATTTTATTGAGAATTTTCGCGTCGATGTTCATGAGTGAGATTGGCCTGTAATTCTCTTTCTTGGTTGTGTCTTTATGTGGTTTTGGTATTAAGGTAACTGTAGCTTCATAAAAGGAGTTTGGCAATGACTCTTCTGTTTCTATATTATGGAATACATTAAGGAGTATAGGAATTAGCTCTTCCTGGAAGTTCTGGTAGAATTCTGCATTGAAACTATCTGGTCCTGGGCTTTTTTTGGCAGGGAGATTTCTGATAACAGCTTCTAATTCTTCACGATTAACAGGTCTATTTAGATTGTTCACCTGGTCTTGGTTCAACTTTGGTATATGGTACTTATCTAAAAAAAATGTCCATTTCTTTTTCATTTTCCAACTTTGTGGCATATAAACTTTCGTAGTAAGATCTAATGATTCTCTGAATTTCCTCTGTGTCTGTGGTTATATCCCCCTTTTCATTTCTGATCCTATTATTTTGCATGTGCTCTCTCTGCCGTTTCATTAGTTTGGATAGGGGTTTGTCAATCTTGTTGATTTTCTCCAAGAACTAGCTTTTTGCATCATTGATTCTTTGGATTGTTTTCTGTTTTTCTGTTTTGTTGATTTCAGCCCTCAGTTTGATTATTTCCAGTCTTCTACTCCTCCTGGGTGAATCAGCTTCTTTTTTTTCTAGAACTTTCAAGTGTACTGTTAGGTCTCCAATGTGTGCTTTCTCCGTTTTCTTTATTTGGGCACCTATTGCTATGAACTTTCCTCTTAGCACTGCTTTCATAGTGTCCCATAGGTTTGAGTATGTTGTGTCTTTATTTTCATTAAATTCAAGGAAGACTTTAATTTCTTTCTTAATTTCGTCCTTGACCCAGGGGTGATTTAGTAGTTGACTGTTCAACTTCCATGAGTTTGTTGACTTCCTGGGGGAAGCATTGTTGTTGAATTCTAATTTTAGTCCATGGTGATCTGACAAGACACAGGTGGTTACTAATATTTTTTTGTATCTGTGGGAGTTTGTTTTGTTACTGAGTATGTGGTCAATCTTCGAGAAGGTTCCATGAACTGTAGAGAAGAAGGTGTATTCTTTCCTATTTGGGTGGAGTGTTCTATAGATGTCTGTTAAGTCCATTTGATTCAATACCTCCAATAAATCTCTTAATTCTCTGTTTGGTTTCTGTCTGATTGACCTGTCCATTGGTGAGAGAGGAGTTTTGAAGTCTCCTTCTATCAGTGTGTGTGGTTTGATGACTGCCTTGAGTTCTAGAAAAGTTTCTTTTACATATGTGGGTGCCTTTACATTCGGGGCATAGATATTCATGATTGAGACTTCTTCCTGATGAGTTCTTCTTGTTATGAGTATGTAATGTCCATTTCCATCTCTTCTGATTGATTTTAGTTTGAAGTCGATTTTGTTAGATATTAGAATGCCCACACCCGCTTGTTTCTTAGGTCCATTTGCTTGGAAAACCTTTTCCCAACCCTTTACTCTGAGTAGGTGTCTGTCTTTGTGGTTGAGGTGTGTTTCTTGTAAACAGCAGAATGTTGGATCCTGTTTTCGTATCCAATCTCTAAGTCTGTGCCTCTTTATAGGTGAATTGAGTCCATTGATATTAAGAGATATTAATGACCATTGGTTGTTGACTCCGATCATTTTTTTTTTTTTAGGTAGTAGAGTGTATGTGTTTTTCTTCTTTGATTTGTGCTTGTGAAGGGTCACTAGATGTCTGAATTATTGTAGTCAGTGTTGGCAATGTTGGATTCCTTGGGATGTAATTTTCCTTCTAAAATTCTCTGTAAGGCTGGATTAGTAGTTACGTATTGTTTAAATTTGTTTTTATTCTGGAATATTTTGTTTTCTCCGTTGATAGTGAATGAAAGCTTGGCTGGGTAAAGTAATCTGGGCTTGCATTCATGGTCCCTTAATTTCTGCAGTACCTCTATCCAGAACTTTCTGGCTTTCATGGTTTCTATAGAGAAGTCTGGTGTAAGTCAGATAGGTTTACCTTTATAGGTTACTTGACCTTTTTCCTTTGCAGCTCTTCATATCCTTTCTTTAATCTGACTGCTTTGTGCTTTGATTATTATATGGCGAGGGGATGTTTTTTCTGATCCAATCTATTCGGTGTTCTGTATGCTTCTTGCACCTCCATAGGCATATCCCTCTTTAGGATGGGAAAGTTTTCTTCTATAATTTTGTTGAATATATCTTCTGGACCTTTGATCTGCAATTCTTCTCCTTCTTCTACTCCTATTATTCTTAGATTTGTTTTTTTTTTTTTGTTGTGTCTCATATTTCCTGAATGTTTTGTGATGAGAATTTGTTGGATTTGCTGTTTTCTTTGGTCAGGGCATTTATTTTCTCTATGGTGTCTTCATAATCTGAGATTCGTTCTTCTATCTCTTGTATTCTATTGCTTAAGCTTGATTCTGTAGTCTCCGTTCGTTTACCTAGATTTTCCATATCCAGCCGGCCCTCGGTTTGTGTTTTCCTCACTGCCTCCATTTCAGTTTTCAATTCTTGAACTGATTCCATTACCTGTTTGATTGCTTTTTCTTGTTTTTCCAGGGTATCATTTACGAATTTACTCATTTCTTCAAACTTTTTGTTATATTTGTGTTCCATTTCTTTACTCATTTCTTCCATCTTTTTGTTATATTTCTCTTCTATTTCTTTAAGTGAGTTATTCATACCTTGTTTAAGAGACTCTATTGCTTTCATAATGACACTGTTTTCCACTTCTTCCGTAATAGGGCGTTCAAGTCCTTCTGACGTAAGATCGCTGGGATCTGGTGTTTTCATGTTGTTTTTCAGATTGTTGGAGGAATTCTTGCCTTGGCGCCTGCCCATCTCTTCCTTCAGATGCTCTCCAATGGCTCTTCCCTCCGCTGGGTCTTCTTCTACTGGATTAGTGCCCCTTGCTATCCAGGAATCACTTTGCCTGCAGTCTTAGCTTGCTGCAGGCAGGCTATTAGAACAAAGGGACTTCCTTCCCTTTGCACTCACCACCTGTCCCGACTCGCGGTGCCCACCCCGGCTGAGATGGAGCAATTTAAGCCCGAAAAAGGGAGAGAGGAGGGGAGGGGTTTGAGGCCGAAAGCTGGGATGGCGTAGCAGGAGAGAGGGATTAGCTGGGGGAAGCTGCCCCTTTGGAGTAGCCAGGGAGATAAGGATGGCGGGAATATTGTGTGTTCCCTAACCGGACTTGTATGGCGGTCAACACACTTACCCCTCCACAGGATCAGAGCCCCTTGCTGGTCAGAAGACTCCCTGCCTTCGGTCTTAGCTTGCTGCAGGCCGGCTATCAGAACAAATGGACTCCCGTCCCTTTGCACTCACCACCTGTCCCGACTCGCGGTGCCCACTCCGGCTGATATGGAGGAATTTAAGCCCCGAAAAAAAGAGAGAGGACAGGAGGGGTTCGAGGCCGAAAGCTGGGATTGCGTAGCAGGAGAGAGGGATTAGCTGGGGGAAGCTGCCCCTTTGGAGCATCCAGGGAGATAAGGATGGTGAGAATACCGTGTGTACCTAACCGGACTAGTATGGCAGTCAACACACTCACCCCTCCACAGGATCAGAGCCCCTCGCTGGTCAGAAGACTCTCTGCCTGCGGTCTTAGCTTGCTGCAAGCCGGCTATCAGAACAAAGGGCAAGATATATTCTTCCCTGATCCCATATCTATCCTTTCTTCCTCCTCCCCTCCCAGTCCCCTGAGCATTCCCCATTCCTCCCCTACTCCCTTCTCTCTAACCCTCTCCCCTTCCAACAACCCTCCTACCCCACCCCATGCACCTGAGGTTACCTGGGACTCTTGTCTATTTCCAATCTCCAGGAGGAAAACTACCTGAATTTTCTTCAGGTTCACCCTCCTATCCAGCTTCTCTAGGATCACGAATAATAAGCTCAAAGACCTTTAATTATGGCTAGAATCCATTTATGAGTGAATACATACCATATTCCTGTTTTTGGATCTGGCTTACCTGACTCAGTAAAGTGTTTTCTTTTCTAGAGAATTCACAACAGATGAACTTCGAATGGCCAGAAGACACTTAAGGTCATGCTCAACCTCCTTAGCGATCAGGAAAATGCAAATCAAAACCACTTTGAGATACCATCTTACACCTGTCAGAATAGCTAAACTCAAAAACACCAACGATAGCCTATGCTGGAGAGGATGTGGAATGAGGGGAACACTCATCCATTGTTGGTGGGAATGCAAACTTGTGCAGTCACTGTGGAAATCAGTGTGGCGGTTTCTCAGGAAACTGGGAGTCAACCTCCCTTAGGACTCAGCAATTCCACTCTTGGAAATATACCCAAGAGATGCCCTATCATACTACAAGAGTATTTGTTCAAATATATTCATAGCTGTACTATTTGTAATAGCCAGAACATGGAAACAACCTACGTGCCCTTCAATAGAAGAATGGTTAAAAAAGGTGTGGAACATGTATACATTAGAATTTTACTCAGCAGTAAAAAACAAGGACATCTTGAATTTTGCATGCAAATGGATGGAAATAGAAAACACTTTACTGAGTGAGGTAACCCAGACCCAAAAAGAGGAATATGGTATGTACTCACTCATAAGTGGATTCTAGCCATAGTTAAAGGTCTTTGAGTCTATAATTTGTGATCCTAGAAAAGCTAAATAAGAAGGTGAACCTGAAGAAAATCATATAGTTATCCTCCTGGATAGTGGAACTAGGCAAGATTGCCAGGCAAACTCGGGTGCATGGGGGTGGGGGGATGGAAGTAGGGGAAGATGGTCAAGGAGTGGGGATAGGGGGAGGATTGGGGAAGGCTTGGGGGAAGGGAGGGAAGGAGGAAGAATGGTTGGGGGGAGCAGGGAGGTTTATATCTCAGCTAAGGGAGCCATTTTAGGGTTTGCAAGAGACTTGATTCAGGAGGGGTTCCCAGTAAAAATTAAATAAAAAATAAAAATAAATAAAAAATTAAAAAAATAATAATAGAAAGAAAAATAATATTTTCATCACCATACTCAACTCTCCTGTGCCCAAACTGCCATATACTCTCTCTTCCTGTTTCTCCTATCGGCCTTACCAACTTCTCTATATCTCCAATGTCATACTTAAATTTTCATTTAACCACTCAGCTTTGATTACAAAGACCATCATTAAACACAGAGCTGGAGGTACAAGAATTGCCAAAAGCCCAGATGGTAAAAAATAATAATGAGTTTGAGGAAATTCATAGCCCCAGCTCCAAAAACTCACAAAGCATACTTAGACATAACAGGTTAATTAGAGACCACAACAATGCCATCTGGATGTTAAGGTAATACCATGATGCTAAAGAGAACAAGTGCCTTAAGATTTGCTTCAGATAAAACACTGAGAGGTCTAAAAATTTCCCTTTCTAATAATTACACTTTCCACCATCCTACCCACATTCTTCCTTTCCAACACTATATCATTGTGATCATAAACATTTAATATGTCTTAAATTTATTTCTTTTCAAACATTTTTTCATAGGCTCCAGAGAGCCAATTGTATTAACAGACCATATTTGTCCAGAATAAGTTTCATTTATTTTCTTCCTTATCATTCTTGGTCTCAGAAACCTTTGAGAAATTCTGTCCTCCAACCCCCACTCCTATATTAAACTCTATCTACCATCTTGGAACTCTCCTCCCTTAATCATCAAGATCTACAATATGTCCAGACATAATTTTCTGCGTTTCTAGCAACTTGCGAGGTCCAAGCTGCCAGGCAGCCAGTTCCAAAGAGCCCCAAAAAGACAAAAGCAATTAGTCACCCCAGGATGTGGTCAAGCATCTCAATTCCCTGACGCCCACAAAATCAGTAGAAAGCAGTCACAAAAACCTTATGATGCCCCATTCCCATCTATTAAAGCCCCCATATTGTAGTATGGAGGAAACTTTTTGTTTATTCTTGGCCACTTTGCCCCAAAATAATCATATAGAAACTGTATTAATTAAATCACTGCTTGACCATTAGCTCTAGCTTCTGACTGGCTGATCACTTACATATTAATTTAATCCATTTCACCACCAAGCTCCTTAAATCTTTTTTTTCATTTTTATTTTTGTTAAAAATTCAAGCATTTTATTTTTATTGCTTTAAAAATAATACCATTCAAAATTTCTACCTCCTCCCCTCCTCCCATTTCCTTCTCACTCCACTCATCCTCCCTCCTCCACCTCCATTCCTAAGAGAAGGTAGGGTACCCTACCCTGTGGGAAGTCCAAGGCCCTCCCCCTTCTATCCAGGCCTAGGAAGGTGTGCATCCAAGCAGACTAGGATCCCAAAAAGTCAGTACATGCAGTAGAATCAAATCCTAGTGCCAAGTGCCATTATCATTGGTTTCTTAGTCATCCCCTATTGTCCAGTTTGATTACATGCTCATTCAGTTCCAAACCAGCTGGCATTGGTAAGCTAGCCTTAGATTAGTCACACTGTCTTAGTGGGTAGATGAACCTCTCGTGGTCCTGACTTCCTTGTTTACCTTCTTCCTCTATCTGCTCATCAACTGGACCATGAAAGTTCAGTCCAGTACTCTGATGTGGGTCTCTGTCTATCTCTATCCATCGCCTGATGAAGGTTCTATCATGATATTCAAGATATTCATCAGTGTCGTTATGGGACAAGGCCAGTTAAGGAACCCTCTTCTCTACTGCCCAAGGACCTAGCTGGGGACATCCCCTTGGACACCTGGGAGCCCCTCTAGTTCCAAGTTTTTTTTTAAATAAATTTTTATAGTAAACAAAAAGGTGGAATGTTATGATTTCAGCCACAATAAGGCTGATACTTCTGCTTCTAGGGACATACTAATGGCCCTGGGGATGTTAAAGGGCCCTGAGTGACTCATGTATGGTATAGTAAGTCCTTCTTCCTATGTGTTGCTTGCATTGGTTAATGAATAAAGAAACTGCCTTGGCCTCATAGGAGCAGAACCTAGGTAGGCAGAGAAGACAGAAATGAATTCTGGGAGGAGGAAAGCAGAGTCATAGAGAAGTCATGGGTCCTCTGCCTGAGATGGACATTGGTTAGAATCTTTCCCAGTAAGCCACTGCCACACGGTAATAAACAGATTAGTAGAAATGTGTTAAATCTAGATGTGAGTGTTAGCTAATAAGAGGCTGGAAATAATGGTCCAAGCAGTGGTTTAATGAATACAGTTTCTGTTTGAGTATTTTGGGTGTAAGCTAACTGGTGGCCTTGAAGAACAAGGTGCCCTCTTCTTACTACAATTGGCACTCCAATGTGATCAATTAAATCTACATAAACCTTAGAGGGCTTGAAAAAGATAATTCTAGAATAAAAAAATATAGAGGGAACTTAACACATCCTTTTTTCTGTTTAGTGTTCATGTGCTGAAGCTCCTTGAAGAAAGATATTCCTGACTCAGCAACCACAGCAGAAGAAAAGCCACACAATTTTAAAATGCTTACTTTCTAGACTATGCTGAAAGCTCTTTTGTGAGACCAGCATTTGGATAGGGCTTGTGAGTAAAGTGCTACAACTCACTTGATGGCAACATGAACTTGCCCTGTACCTGAATGTGGGGCACTGCTCGGCTCAGAGGCACAAGCGGCTCTGCCATGCTAGGCTGTTCAGAGCAGCAGGAACTACGGTATTTATCATAATAACGGCACAGCTTAAGTTTTAGACTAGGCAGTCAAAGAGTTGGTATCGTATTGCCCTTACTAATGGTGCATCTTTAGTTTTTTAAAAAGTGCTTATCAGTCGGGCGGGGCAGGGTCCCGGTGAGGAGGAGCTTGGGCGTTCCCCGACCCCATAGACGCCCAGGTCGCCCTGCAGTGCTGGCTCCCCCCTCCCGCCTGCCATCCCAGCTCCCATCCAGGTACGAATTCCTATATTTCTCCCTTCCCCCTGGGGCCATAAAATTTCCCCAGCTCAGCTGCCTTGCGAGCTGGGCCTGGGCTGTAGGCACATCCCGGCTGGAGGCAGTTGCTGGGTCTTAAAGGCCTCCCTGAGGTCAGGTGGACCAGAGGCCAGCTCAG
This sequence comes from Myodes glareolus, assembly GCF_982192425.1. NCBI lineage: Eukaryota > Metazoa > Chordata > Mammalia > Rodentia > Cricetidae > Myodes > Myodes glareolus. Next base: position 6,541,562 of record NC_142036.1, on the reverse strand, counting down.
CCACATTCCTGACCAGCAGGGGCCCTGACTTCTATCTGAGGGCCATCAGAGGGGTGAGTTTCCTTCAGGCCGGAGCAGGGTCCCGGTGAGGAGGAGCTTGGGCGTTCCCCGACCCCATAGACGCCCAGGTCGCCCTGCAGTGCTGGCTACCCCCTCCCGCCTGCCATCCCAGCTCCCATCCAGGTACAAATTCCTATATTTCTCCCTTCCCCCTGGGGCCATAAAATTTCCCCAGCTCAGCTGCCTGGCAAGCTGGACCTGCATTGTAAGCACATCCTGGAAAGAAGGAGTGCCTGTGCTTCAATAGCCTGCCTGAGGAAAGGTGGGCATTCTGTCAGTGAAGTCCCTGCCCAAGAAGGGAACCTGACCCAGTAACAGAAGTTCCAATAGAGAACATTTGAAGTAAGAGATGGGCAGACGCCAAGGCAGGACCTCATCCAACAATCTGAAAAACAACATGAAAACACCAGATCATAAGGACCCTACAATAGAAGGACTTGAACACCTTAACCCAGAAGAAGTGGAAAAAAGTGCCATTATGAAAGCAATAGAGTCTCTTAAACAGGATATGAATAACTCCCTTAAAGAATTGGATGAGAAATATAACAAAAAGTTTGAAGAAATGAGTATAGAATTAGATGAGAAATAAAACAAAAAGTTTGAAGAAATAAGTAAATCCGTGAATGAGACCCTGAGAAACCAAGAAAAACAATCAAACAAGTAAAGGAAACAGTCCAAGAATTGAAAACTGAAATGGAGGCAATGAAGAAAACACAAAACGAGAACCGGCTGGATATGGAAAACCTAGGTAAACGAACGGAGACTACAGAATCAAGCATAACCAATAGAATATAAGAGATAGAAGAACGAATCTCAGAATCTGAAGATACCATAGAGAAAATAAATGCTCTGGTAAAGAAAATGGCAAATCCAACAAATTCTCTTCACAAAACATTCAGGAAATCTGGGACACAATAAAAAAACCAAATCTAAGAATAATAGGGATTGAAGAAGGAGAAGAACTGCAGATCAAAGGCCCAGAAAATATATTCAACAAAATTATAGAAGAAAACTTTCCCAACCTAAAGAACAATATTCCTATGAAGGTTCAAGAAGCATACAGAACACCGAATAGACTGGATCAGAAAAAAACATCCCCTCGCCATATAATAATCAAAACACAAAACATACATATTAAAGAAAAAATTTTAAGAGGTGCAAAGGAAAAAGTCAAGTAACTTATAAAGGTAAACCTATCAGACTGACACCAGATTTCTCTATGGAAACCATGAGAGCCAGAAGATCCTGGATAGAGGTACTGCAGAAACTAAGAGACCATGGATGCAAACCCCGACTACTATACCCAGCCAAGCTATTGTTCACTATCAACAGAGAAAACAAAATATTCCAGGATAAAAACAAATTTAAACAATACGTAACTACTAATCCAGCCTTACAGAGAATTTTAGAAGGAAAATCACTACCGAAGGAATCCAACATTGCCAACACTGACTACAATAACTCGAACATTTAGCGACCATTCACAAGCACAAATCAAAGAAGGAAAACACATACACTCTACTACCTAAAAAAAAAATGACCGGAGTCAACAACCACTGGTCATTAATATCACTTAATATCAATGGACTCAATTCACCTATAAAGAGGCACAGACTTAGAGATTGGATACGAAAACAGGATCCAACATTCTGCTGTTTACAAGAAACACACCTCAACCACAAAGACAGACACCTACTCAGAGTAAAGGGTTGGGAAAAGGTTTTCCAAGCAAATGGACCTAAGAAACAAGCGGGTATGGCCATTCTAATATCTAACAAAATCGACTTCAAACTAAAATCAATCAGAAGAGATGGAGATGGACCTTTCATACTCATAACTGGAACAATTCATTGGGAGGAAGTCTCAATCCTGAATATCTATGCTCCTAATGTAAAGGCAGCCACATATGTAAAAGAAACTCTTCTGGAAATCAAGGCAGTCATAAAACCACACACACTAACAGTAGGAGACTAAAACACTCCTCTCTCACCAATGGACAGGTCAATCAGACAGAAACCAAACAGAAAATTGAGAGATTAATTGGAGGTACTGAATCAAATGGACTTAACAGACATCTATAGAACAGACATCTATAGACATCTCCACCCAAATAGGAGAGAATATACCTTTTTCTCTGCAGCTCATGGAACCTTCTCGAAAATTGACCAAATACTCGGTAACAAAGCAAACTTCCACAGATATAAAAAAATATTAGTAACCACCTGTGTCTTGTCAGATCACCATGGATTAAAATTAGAATTCAACAACAATGCTTCCCCAGGAAGTCAACAAACTCATGGAAGCTGAACAGTCAACTACTAAACCACCCCTGGGTCAAGGAAGAAATAAAGAAAGAAATTAAAGTCTTCCTTGAATTTAATGAAAACAAAGACACAACATACTCAAACCTATGGGACACTATGAAAGCAGTGCTAAGAGGAAAGTTCATAGCACTAAGTGCCCAATTAAAGAAAGCAGAAAAAGCACACATTGGAGACTTAACAGCACACTTGAAAGATCTAGAAAAAAAGAAGCTGATTCACCCAGGAGAAGTAGAAGACTGGAAATAATCAAACTGAGGGCTGAAATCAACAAAATAGAAACAGAGAAAACAATTCAAAGAATCAATGAATCAAAAAGCTGGTTCTTGGAGAAAGTCAACAAAATTGACAAACCCCTCCATAAACTAATCAAACGGCAGAGAGAGAACACGCAAATTAATAAAATGAAAAGGGGGACATAACCACAGACACAGAGGAAATTCAGAGAATCATTAGATCTTACTATGAAAGTTTATATGCCACAAAGTTGGAAAATGTAAAAGAAATGGACATTTTTTTAAATAAGTACCATATACCAAAGTTTAACCAAGAACAGGTGAACAATCTAAATAGACCTGTTAGTCGCGAAGAATTAGAAGCTGTTATCAAAAATCTCCCTACCAAAAAAAGCCCAGGACCAGATGGTTTCAATGCAGAATTCTACCAGAACTTCCAGGAAGAGCTAATACCTATACTCCTTAACGTATTCCACAATATAGAAACAGAAGAGTCATTGCCTAACTCCTTTTATGAAGCTACAGTAACCCTAATACCAAAACCACACAAAGACACAACCAAGAAAGAAAATTACAGGCCAATCTCTCTCATGAACATCGACGCGAAAATTCTCAATAAAATACTGGCAAACCGAATCCAAGAACACATTAGAAAAATTATCCATTATGATCAAGTCGGCTTCATTCCAGAGATGCAGGGCTGGTTCAACATACGCAAATCTATCAATGTAATCCATCATATAAATAAACTGAAAGAAAAAAGCCATATGATCATCTCACTAGATGCAGAAAAAGCATTTGACAAAATTCAACACCCATTTATGATAAAGGTGTTGAAGAGACTGGGGATACAAGGATCATACCTAAATATAATAAAAGCAATATACAGCAAGCCGACAGCTAACATCAAACTGAATGGAGAGAAACTCAAAGCCTTTCCACTAAAATCAGGAACATGACAAGGCTGTCCACTCTCTCCATACCTCTTCAATATAGTGCTTGAAGTTCTAGCAATAGCAATAAGACAACATGAGAAGATCAAGGGTATTCGTATTGGAAAGGATGAAGTTAAACTTTCGTTATTTGCTGACGATATGATAGTTTGCATAAGTGACCCCAAAAACTCTACCAAAGAACTCCTACAGCTGATTAACACCTTTAGTAACGTGGCAGGATACAAGATCAACTCCAAAAAATCAGTGGCCCTCCTATACACAAAGGATAAAGAAGCAGAGAGGGAAATCAGAGAAACATCACCTTTCACGATAGCCACAAATAGCGTAAAATATCTTGGGGTTACTCTAACCAAGGAAGTGAAAGACCTATTTGACAAAAACTTTATGTCTTTGAACAAAGAAATTGAGGAGGATACCTGAAAATGGAAAGATCTCCCCTGCTCTTGGATTGGGAGAATCAACATAGTAAAAATGGCAATTCTACCAAAAGCAATCTATAGATTCAATGCAATCCCCATCAAAATCCCATCAAACTTCTTCACAGACCTTGAGAGAACAATAATCAAGTTTATATGGCAGAACAAAAAATCCAGGATAGCCAAAACAATCTTATACAATAAAAGAACTTCTGGAGGCATTACCAACCCTGACTCAAACTCTATTATAGAGCTACAGTATTGAAAACAGCATGGTATTGGCATAAGAACAGAGAAGTCGACCTATGGAATCGAATAGAAGACCCAGATATTAACCCACAAACCTATGAACACTTGATTTTCGACAAGGGATCTAAAGGTATACAATGGAAGAAAGAAAGCATCTTTAACAAATGGTGCTGGCATAACTGGATGTCAACATGTAAAAAAATGAAAGTAGATCCATATCTATCACCATGCACAAAAATCAAGTCCAAATGGATTAAAGACATCAACATTAATCCATCCACTTTGAACCTGATAGAAGAGAAAGTGGGAAGTAGTTTACAAGATATAGGCACAGGAGGCCTCTTCCTAAGTAGGACCCCAGTAGCACAGACAAGAAGAGAAACAATGAAAAAATGGGATCTACTGAAACTGAGAAGCTTCTGTAAAGCAAAGGACACCGTCAGTAGGACAAAAAGGCTGCCTTCTGACTAGGAGAAGATCTTCACCAACCCATCATCAGAAAAAGGTCTGATCTTCAAAATATACAAAGAACTCAAGAAACTAAACACTAAAACTCTAATTAACCCAATTAAAAAATGGGGTACTGAACTTAACATAGAATTCACAACAGATGAACTTCGAATGGCCAGAAGACACTTAAGGTCATGCTCAACCTCCTTAGCGATCAGGGAAATGCAAATCAAAATAACTTTGAGATACCATCTTACACCTGTCAGAATAGCTAAAGTCAAAAACACCAACGATAGTCTATGCTGGAGAGGATGTGGGGTGAGGGGAACACTCATCCATTGTTGGTGGGAATGCAACCTCGTGCAGCCACTGTGGAAATCAGTGTGGCTGTTTCTCAGGAAACTGGGAGTCATCCTCCCTCAGGACCCAGCATTTCCACTCTTGGGAATATACCCTAGAGATTCCCTAACATACTACAAAAGCATTTGTTCTACTATGTTCATAGCAGCACTATTTGTAATAGCCAGAACCTGGAAACAGCCTAGGTGCCCCTCAATAGAAGAATGGTTAAAAAAGGTGTGGAACATATACACATTAGAGTTTTACTCAGGAAAACCTGACTGCACTAAGGGACCAAGAGGGAGGAGGAGAGGGAGTGGGGGGAGTGGGAGGGTGTTGGGAAGAGGGGCGGAAATGGAAACTTTTATAATATAATAAAATTTACTTTAAAAAAAAGTGCTTAGCATTACAAGAAGTTCTTTTGGACAGTAAACCATTACAGATTTACAATAGGACAGATTCAGACATAAACGACCACTAGATGGGTCAAAATGTTTGATAAATGGACATAGGTTTGGGAAAAAAAGAAAAAGAGTATAGAGAGTCATACAATAAAGTTAATGTTTTTAAAAGGGGGTAAAGTCTTTAAAGAGATAGAGTACAGTTAATTATATATGAAAACGAGTAAAGAAATGTAAGCCACATACAAATGGAAAATTCACAGGGAGTCTGGATCATGTATATTGTGTTTTCTTTGAATTATTTGACTGTGAAAGTGCTAAGTACAGAGAGACATTTCATTGTATGGGCCACTAAGCTAAACCAGAACGTATATTATAAAGGTATCTTGACTTCAGAATTTGGGTCTAAGGATATGGTGCTTAGAAAAAAAGGTTCTTCTTCTGTTTTCATAGAAGATGAGATCCTGTGAATTGCTTCTACACCAATATGGTTTCATGGATCAAGGCTACCTGAAAGGTCAACGTGAACACCCTGAAACAACTACTTTGCTCTGTTGGTGACTGAGATGGACCTAGCACACAGGCAATACCATATAAGACCTAATTAATGAGGCCCTCAAACAGCAGGAATCACCAGGAATGGTACTAAAGCCATATTCCCAAAATTGTCTATAAATGTTTCTTCATATTTATAGGGGATATGAAATGGGTATGAATAATTTGTACTGGAATGGATCTTGGTTTTATTGATAAAAATTTAAGGTTAATTTTGTTATATGCATGTTTCTGCTCTTGATTAAGGTATCCTGTTTGTGTAGCTCATTTAAAAAATATAATGTATAATTAAGAAATATAGGTTAGTAGATAATCATCAATAATAGTCAAGTTTGTAGTCATGTTAGTTAGTTTTTTCTAGATGTGCAGAGAAGTATTTCAGATGGATAGGGATTCTTCAATCTTTCAGAGACCTTCAGAATATGGCATTTAAATGTTTTAAAATTTTAGGACTTTTCATGACAATGAGACACATCTATTCCTGTCAGCACCAATTACTTCAAGAGGAAGATGGGCATTGAAGAGACCATTTGGGCAAAAAACTGCTCTTGCCTGAACTGCTTCCCTGGACATGCAGTACTCACAGAAAGGTGATGCTGAACTTGCCTAAAAGGTGAGATGATCCTTCGGGATTCCTGTTTCATGAAAGAGTCTGTGAAACATGCTGCAGGATACAGAATAAAGTGACTGAGCTGTCTTTGAATTTACTTCCTTCATGTAAAAGTCTGCTGGAGCCTATGGGCCTGTAGGCTGAAGATGGATGCCCCAGTGGTACAGAAGCTCTCTGGGTAACTATCCAGATAGCGAGATGTGTCTGTCAATTCTAGAGCTTTGGAAGTTGCTTAAAATGCACTTTATGTTTATTTAAGTAATACTATATTCTGGATTCTCTGATGGAATTGAAAAATAGATAGTAATAATATAGCTATCCTTAGTTATAAAAGATAAAGTCGATTAAAATATTGTAATTGTAATTCTTATTTGACACCTATTTTGTCTTATGTAATTTTACTATGCTAATTTTAAAAGCCTTCCTATTTGTTTGAACAGAAAAGGAGAAATGGTATAGGAGGTCCTTCTTTCTATGTGTTCCTTGTATTGGACAATGAATTAAGAAACTGCCTAGGCCTGATAGGGGCAGGACTTAAGTGAGTGAAGAAGACAGAACTGAATTCTGGGAGGAAGAATGCAGAGTCAGAGAGAAGCCACGGATCATCTGCCTGAGATGAATGCTGGTTAGAATCTCTTCCAGTAAGGCACTGCCATGCGGTGATATACAGATTAAGAGAAATAGGTTAAATCAAGATATGAGAAGCCAAGGACAATGGCTCTGGGTTTTTATTCTACTGTATGAACTGACTTTTTGGGAGCCTGGTTTGTTTGGATGCTCACCTTTATAGACCTGGATAGAGCGGGGAGGACCTTGGACTTCCCACGGGGCTGGGAAACATGACTGCTCTTAGTACTAGAGAGGGATGGGGAGGTGGGGAGGGGGAGGAAAAAGGGAGGTGGGGATGAGGTGGAAATTTTTAATAAATAAATAAATTAATTAATTAAAAAATAAATTAAAAAATAATTACATAGAAACTCTATTCTTTTAAACACTGCCTGGCCCATTATCTGTAGCCTCTTATTGACTAACTCTCACATCTTGACTAACCCATATCTAATAATCTGTGTATAACCATGAAGTGGTGGCTTACTGGGAAGATTCTAACAACTGACTGTCTTGGGTAGGAGAAACATGGCATCTGACCCACCTCCCTTCTTCCCAGCATTCTGTTCTGTCTACTTGCCTACCTATGTTCTGACCTATCAGGCCAAGCAGTTTCTTTATTAATTAATCAATGAAAGCAACAAATAGAAAGAAGACCCACCTACATTAGAGTCTAATAATTATCCTTATCATTAATTTCCTCCTTCTTCCTCCCTCCCACTATTTTCCATTTTATTGTTATAATCATAAACTGTTAATCTGTCTAAAATTTATTTCTTTTCAAACATTTTTATAAGCTCCAGGGAGCCAATTTGACCTACCTAATTGGATCAGACTTGCCCGGAATAAGTATCATTTAATTATTTCCTTGTCATTCCTGGTTTCAGGAACCCTTAACTCCCCTCTATCTTTCATCTTAATCCTCTCCTCTATTAATCACTAGAATCTAATTTTTTTCAGCCAAACATAATTTTGTCTTTCCAGACTTTTGCAAGGTTCAAGCTGCCAGCCTACCCCGTTCCTCTGAGCACGGAAAATACAGCCATAATCAGTCACCCCAGGATGTGTGGTCAAACATCCCAAACTCCTCAACGTCCACAAAGTCAGCGTGAAGCAATCATGAGAGACCTTACTGCACCCCATTCACACCCATTAAGATCCTCAAACACCCCAAATTTTTTTTTTTTGTAATTTTATTAAATTATAAAAAGTTTCCATTTACGCCCCTCCTCCCAACGCCCTCCCACTCCCCCCCTCCCTCTCCTCCTCCCTCTTTGTCCCCTAGGGAAGTCAGGGTCTCCTGCCCTGTGGGAAGTCCAAGTTCCTCCCCCCTCACTCCAGGTCCAGGAAGGTGAGCATCCAAACAGACTGGATCCCAAAAATCCAGTATATGCAGAGGAAACCAGTCCCAGTGTCATTGTCAATGGCTTCTCGGAAAGACTGCAGGCCAGCCACATTCAGAAAATCCGGCCACATTCAGAGAATCTGGTTGGATCACATGCTCGTTCAGTCACGGTCCATCTGGCCTTGGTAAACTCTCATTAGATCCGACCCCTTGTATCAGTGGGTGATAGTATCCCTCGCAGTCCTTCGTCATTTTCTTCCTCCTTTTACTCCTCGTTTGGATCTTGGGGGGCTCAGTTCGGTGCTCCAACGCGGGCCTCCATCTGTATCGTCATCCAACGCCAAATGAGGGATCTATGGTGATAAGCAAAATATTCATCAGTATGGTCACGGGCCAAGGCCGGTTCAGGCACCCCCTCCTCTGTCCAGAGAACAATCTGGGGATCTCTCCTTGGACCTGGGATCCCATATATAATCAAGTTTCCTGTAAACTCTAATATGACTCCCTTAGTTGAAATATATTCTTCCCTGATCCCACATTCATCCTTCCTCCCTTCCCCCCCATCCCGGTCAACCGAGCTTTCTCCATTCCTCCCCTACTCCCTTCTCTCTAACCCTCTCCCCTTCCATCAACCCTCCCCCCCCCCCATGCACCCAAGGTTACCTGGGACTCTTGACTATTTCCTACCTCCTGGCGGATAGGTAAATAATCTTCATCAGGTTCGTCTTCTTATTTAGCTTCTCTAGGATCACGAATAATAGGCTCAAAGAAAATTTTTATAATAAACAAAAGGGTAAAATGTAATTATTCATCCACCCATAAGGTTACACTTCTGGGTTGTAAGGCAGGCACATGTGGGTGCACCCTTGGGAACAAAGGGTCTGTGTGACCCACGTGCACGCATGCATGGTTACCTTCACCTGCGACTCAACTAACTCCCTGTGTGCGCTTGTGTGGGTCGCCCACCATCTGTGTCATCAGTGTCTGATGTGTTCACGCACAACCCCTGTGTGCATGTGCAAAGAGTAGGGTTGCCCTTCATCAGTGTCTGATGTAGGCACGTCTTCCCCCTCATGTGCATGGAAGCCTTTAATAGCAGGACGCGCCATCTTTACCCTCTCCCCCTGCCCCACACACTGTTTCCTCAGGCTCGTGAGCACATTCCTCTTTTTTATTTTATTTTACTTTTTCTCAACGTTTATTAAAATACAAAAGTCTATATTCCTCTTCTTTAATAAACTCCTATGTGGGTTTGTTTTTGTCTCATGTCTTTTTCTCACTCACATACAACATTTCATACATAGAAACTGTGACTAAGCAAGCCATTTAGGTTGGACTCAAATTTTAGCTACTGACCCAGTTCTGGCTCCAGGCTGGCTTGAAGAGGATTCTGAAACCCTGAATCTTGAGATTCATGGACCTTCTTTCCCTTACTAATGTTGTAAAACTGATAAAGGATTTCTTAAAGTGTCCCAAACTCTCATAATTCATAAAATATAATTGGAAATACGTTATTAATAATCTCACAGTCACCACACAATTTAACTGATGCAATTTGAGAGTCCTCTTGAAAGCAATTCCTTAAAAATAATACTGTGATAGAATTTGTTTCCCTAAAGTTTAAATTACACAAAAGTTAGTTAATCACCCCAAAAGAAAGGTTTATTTTTTGTTTCTCTTTTTACTATAATTTTGTCACATTTAAGATACGCAAATAATAGTATGAAACAAGTCAACTCATATGAAAGTAGTGGTTATTGCATTAGCTAGATTTTCTAAAGTGTATGTATGTGCCACTATATGCCTTAATTATTATTTTTATCATTGTGACTGATATCTTATGATATAAACGAGGTCCAGAATGAAAGAAATTTGTTGAAGACAGACTCATAAATAATTTTTCAAATACTACTTTTTCAACTCAACCCTTGTCAAGAGAGCCAAGTAAATATTACCCCAAAGAGAGATGAAGGCTACAAGTGTAATATTCTGGACCCTGGTTTATAGAAAATGAAGCCATGATTCAAGAGTCACACAAATGCTCTGCTATCATAAGGGTGGATAAGTGGTAAGCCAAGATCTGACCCAGATTTCTCTTGTTTTGCTGCTAAAGAAGAAAGTAGATAAAATTTACATTTAATTTTTTATATAGTAAGTAATAAGAATAATTAGCAACATACTTCTTTGCAATCAACACAAATAGCTGGTTTAAGTAATGCTATAAAATTATACACGGGGAACTCAATTTCTTTTGTGACTCAGTGAAGATGTACAGACTGTGGTGGTTCTTTACTACAGAGATGGCAGAAAGGCTCTGGTTTTTATGGTTTTCTGTGAATCCCACGGCAGACTTGACTGTTTTCACTCATAGATTTTCTCACAGGGTGTTGATCTATGAGAAAGTCGATTCTCCCTCTTCTCCTTCTAGCAGAAACCAAGGGAACATGGAAGTCTGTGCTGAGAAAGAAAAGCATAAAACAAGAATCTTCTCTGCTCTCTGAGACTCCTGACCCACGATACTAAATCTTCTCTGAGAACAGGTTGCTTAATGCTACTCTTCTCAGATGGCGAGGGATGGCTCACCATCTATGAATAACTCAGGTAAAGAAACACACTCACCTCTCTGTGCTTCATGGAGCAGTGGACTTAAAAAACACCTGCTTCCTAGAAAGAAGACCAGTACCCCAGAGTCTGGAGACTGTCCACATTTGTGCTTGCTGTCTAAGATTAACAGTTAGCAGTGACCCCTTCCCTTTGAAAATATTCCTGTTTTCAGAATAAATGATATTATCACTTTAATGATAAAAAAGATAAGAGTTAGCCAAGAAGATGCTAGAGATAATGGGCCAAGCAGTGTTTTAATGAATATAGTTTCTGTGTGATTATTTCAGGTGTAAGCTAGCCAGGCAGCCAGGAAGAACAAGTGGCTCTCTCCCTAAAACACACCTGTGGTGTGGTTGCCTCATTTATATATGACTCAGCTAAGGCCTTGTGCATATGCGTGGTTGCTAAAACCATTTATGACTCAGCTAAGCCCTTGTGCCCATGCATGAGCTCCATAATCTATGTATGGCTAAGTCATGTCAACCCCCAGTGTTTGTGTGCTAGGCAGCTTTTAAGAGCTGGATATGCCATCCCCCTCTTTCTCTCTCTCTTTCTCTCTTTCTTTCTCTCTGTGCAGACAGACTTTATAGGCCTGTACCCGCCCCCTCTAATAAACTCCCAAGAATTTTTGCTGCATGTTCCATGTTTCCTTCTAACTTGGGGAAGGTAGCTTTATGTACAGCACATGGATATTACTCACATTGCAGAGTTTGGAAAATTAATATATGTGCATGTGACAGTTGATATACAGTAAGAATTCTTGATGGCCATTGCACAAATTGGAGAAGCCATTAAGCATGTAATAACTTCTTACTTAAAATGCTTCTGATGTATGGGAACCCCAAAAATCATAAAGATGGATAATGGGTCAGGATATGCTAGGAAAACATTTCAACAATTTTGCAATTTTGAAATTGCAAACATAAGACAGGTATTCAAGGAAAGGAATTCTGGAACATGCCATGGCTCCTTGAAAACATAACTTCAAAAAATAAAAACAGGACAATTATATCTTCAAACACCACATAGTGCCTTGAGCCATGCACTTTTTACACTATACTTCTTGACTATGGATATCCATGAGCAATCTGCGGCAGACAGATTTTGGCATGATGACACAAAGGCGACCTTTGCTAAAACAAGGTAAAAAGACAATTGTACTGGATTATGGAAGGGATCCAATCCTGTATTAATTTGGTATTGAGATTAGGCTTGTGCTTTTTCCACAGAAAAAAATAAAGCTATATGAGATGAGGTATATGCAGAAGGAGCCTATAGTTCACCACCCTAGAAAAGCTAAGTAATAAGGAGAACACAAAGAAAAACATGCATAGATTCCCCTGAGATGGGAAAAAGAAAAGTTCTCCTGAGAAAATTAGAAGTGTGTTGGTCGGGGAAAAGGGAATGCAAAGTTCACAATGATATACATTGCTGAGGTCAAAATACAAAGCAGCTCTCTTATTGATAGCTGATGTAATTTTCTTGCTATGGTAGATTTATAAACAAAGGTTATGATTATTTCCATATGTCTGTCCTCAATTTCCTGATATAAGAAACTATTGATGAGTGGGTATATGCTCTAAAGTTTTAAAGTAGAGTTGACTGATTCTTTTTTATGTATAGATGCTTAGATCTGTGATTCCATTAAGATTCCTTATTAAATCACCTCTCAAGATAAAGAATTAAGTAATTGTTTTTTTGAAAGTGTAAAATGTAGCCTGCCAGTGAAAGATCTGACTAAAAAGAATACCTTCCTTGCCATCACAGTTAATCTTTAAGAACTTACTTGGATGTTTCACTTGAAAAGCAAAATGAAGTCACATTGTAATTCCTAATTTGCCAGAAAAGCTTTGTTGAGGAATATAAATTACAGAAAAAGTTCACAGTATAAAGAGCATGGAAACAATAATCAATAAAGAGGAAAACAATGAAGCGAGTGTTTGAGTGTCTTTTTCCTACCCCACCACCCAGACAGAAAAATCATAGTATGCATTATAATCTGGGATTCTGTTTGAGTCTCTGTAGGCTGGCAACCAAGACTGTAGTAGAAAATACTTTAGCTAACTATCCAATAGGATTGGAAGTTGGGGAATAAAATATTCAAAATGATTATGAAGGTAAAATCTCTCTGGAGTACCTGCCTGTGGGAAAAAGAGGGCATAAATTTCTTAAGGCCAGTGACTTTATGAACTAACATTTTGTACTATATTAGAAACACAACCATTTTTTTCTTTTTACCTATGTTAGTTTTTCTTTCTGTAAAATGTTAAGACTGGTTTCCCTTCACTAGTCCTGTTAATCAATTATGCAGTGTCAGTCTTGTTTCTTACAACATTCATGATTTCCATTGAATACAGAATATTTCCCATGGAGCTGGGTCTGAAGTGGGTTTTCTAGTGTTGCTCTTTTAAGAGGTAAATTATGGGGAAAGTGAAGCTGAATATGTGTGAACATGAGTGAGAGTGATGTTGTGTGCCTGTAACCAGATCCTGACCAGAAATATTTTGAATTATGTCTTCAGTGTGAATGCATTACTTGAGTCTTGGGGGTACTTGGGGTAGCATGGGGGTCCCATGATACTTTCTTGTGCAGTTTTTAGATTCAGCCACAATGAAAAATAAATGTGTTGAATTGTCCTGTCAGGCTCCAGGCAAATTTCTGAGATCATTGAATTACATAGGTATGGTAGAAAAGCTATTTAGAACTCCTTGTCACATTCAAATAACATGTCAAATATTCTTAATAAAAAATTAAGTCCAAAAGAAGCATGGGAAAGAACTGACAACTGACATAGAAAGACAAACACTAGTAATAGCTAAGATTTTTATCAGCAGTCATGAAGTTGGAAGGAAATGGAATGCACTATTTTAATTTCTTAAAGTAACCAACTCTGAACCAAGAAAACTACTCTGTTAGACTACCTTTCAATACTTATTGAAAAATCAAATATTTCAAAGCAAACACATAATTAGGGCAACTCATGACAACTAACTCAGAAGTACAGTAATTTCTTTGGGATTACTTTCTAGGAATTCAGATTAAATATAGCCTGACAGTACATAAACTAGTCATGGGTATTAAACAGCCATGCTCTCTATACAGCAGATTTGCAAATCCCCAAAACTAGCATGGGAAAAAGAAAAGAAAGAATCAATATCTCTGAAAAAAAGAACATCACTAAAAAATGTTTATTGGAAATACCAAAGCTCTTTCTACACTATACTTATATGTAAATAGCTCTAGTAAATCACCAAAAAATACAACAAATCAATGAGATAAAAAACCAACTATATTTTGTGCTCAGGGAACACACTTTATCTGGAAAGATACCTAAAATCTCATTATAAAAGGATGAAAAAGCACTGTCCCCAATTGGAAATTGTACAAAAGCATGTGTAGTTATCCTCATATCAATCAATGTAAACTAACTAAAAATAATTGGAAATAATTTTAGTGAAAGTAAGAATTAATCCAGGAGATATAACAATTACAAACTTTTATTCTAAAGTTTTCCATTTAGAATTTTTATAAAACAAACCCTAAAAGATAAAATACTATATACATCCTGACATTCTAGTTATATGGAACATCTATACTCTACTCTAAAATTAAGATTGTTTTTCCAACTAAAATCTAGTAAACAAAATTCAGATCTACCATGTACTAAGAATTAACTTCATTTATGAGTTATATGAGACTATTCCACCTAACCTCTTTGGAATACACCATATTTTACTTATGAAACCTCTCAAATTCACTTCATTGGACACAAGTTAAATCTTGAGAAATTCTAAACATTGAGATAATATATTATTTTCTATAAGAAAAGTACAGTAAAATTAGAAGTCAACAGGAGAAATGACAGAAACCAGAAAAGAGCTTGGAGAGTAAACATCTGACTTCTTAACTGAACAACAGGTTATCCAGGAAATCACAGATGGTATTTTTTTAAGGATTGATAATTGCAATTATCATAATTTCTGTAAATTAAAACAGTTCCTGTCACACAGTTTAGTTTTGCTAAGGCAGTCTATGAGAAAAGTTAATAGCAAGAAATGTTTATTTAAAACATCTGAGAGATCTCATATGAATTTATTTATGCACTTCAAAACTCTTAAACAACATTTAACTGCAAACACAGTTGATGATAATAAATAATAAATATTGAAGAAAAAAATTAATGGCATTTAGGTTAAAATACGACACAAAAGCAGTCAAAGAAATGGCACTTTAAAAAATTTAATAATATAGACAAATTTTCAGCTAAACTGACAAAAAGACATAGGAAAATTACATGTTGCTATAGCTTCAAAATGAAAATAGTGTTGTTATAAATGATTCCAAGAAAATTCAGAATATCATTAGAAATTGCTATAGAAATTTATGTTGTGCAGTGCTGAGTGACTTAGAAGAAATATGTTGGTGGTGGCTTCTCATTCATCCCAGCTGTCCAGACCTGAAATAAACACACAGATCATTTGGTAGATCATGAGACTCTTAATCTCAGGGTCATGGGTTTGTGCCCCACATGGGGTGCCATTCTGGTAACAGAGGCTGCATGGTCATTCCTGGCCACTCAGACTCAAAATATTCACACAGAAACTATATTATTTGCAATAGTGCTTGACTAATAGCTTAAGCATTTTTCCAGCCAGCTCCCACATCCTAAATTAACCCATTTCTATTCATCTGTGTAATGTCACATGTCTAGGGCTTACTAGGCAAAGTTCTGGTATCTATCTATTCCAGTGGCTTCATTGTTTCTCCTAGATTCTGAATACTTTCCTCCTCTATCTGGTTGCAATTCCCACCCGGCTCTATTCTGCTAAGCCACTGGCTGAAACAACTTTATTCATTAACCATTAGAAGTAACGCATATCCAGAAGGACTGAAAAATTCTAAATATAAAATACAAAGTTTAGATGCATTTTTTCCTTGTTGTTGCTGAATGGGCTCTGTTTTCTGAAGGCGAACAGGGTTACCATACCTCCTTTAAGACAGGTCTTACTAATTCAGCATTAGCAGAAAAAAATGAGGCTTTTTAAAGAAATGATGGCTTTCTGTTTTGTTATAGCTTCACATCCAGGTCTGGCTCTTTCAGAAGGCCAAGCATTTAAATGGAGTCTGTGAGAAGTATGTTACAAATTGCTTAATGGTGACACAGTTCCACTCTGATCCTAGATCTTGGTGGAGAGAATATGCTCTCAGCAGCAGCCGACATGCCTCCACCACGCTGTGCTGGATTGGGTGGAATAAGCAGAGGGTGGGGACTGCGGAGATCGTTCTAGCCATGGCTGCTTAGCATTTAAAAGAAAAAACTGCTCCTGTTCAAAAAATAAAGATATGCACACAATAAAGACAAATCCAGATAAAAAAGACCTCTAAATGAGTCAGATTGTTGGATTATTGTACATAGACTTGACAGAGAAATGAAAAAGAGTATAGACAGTTAGGATATAAGAGTACAGACCGTCATAGTTTAAAGGAGTAAAGATGTTGAAATGAATAATAAACTTTAGAAAAAGTAATGGAATAAGAATAATAAACCATGGGTCAATTGAATATTCACAGAGAGACTGGATTATGTACGCAATTGTGTTTTCTTTGAATTTTTGACAGTGAATGAGCTAAGTACAAAGAGACATTTCATTGTATGCACTAAAAGCTAAACCAACATATATCTGATAAAGGTATCTTGGCTTCAAAATTTGAGTCTAAGGATATGTTGCTTAGGAAAACAGGTTCTAATTTCGTTTCTCAAAGGATTAAAACCTGTGGATTCTTCCCAGACTAATGTTGACTGATCAAACAAGAGCCCCTGAAACAATGCCCTAGATGATCCAATATCCATCACGGCTTCAGGACTGCTGGCTGAGATGGACCTACCATACAGGATATACATGACAGACCAGATGAACAGCACTCCCCATAAGCAGGAAGTATTCTAGACAACTTGCAAATTCCCTAAATAATTCTTTATACATGTTTGTTTACATGTAAAGTAGGATATACTAGAGATATGAATATTTTGCATTGGTTTGGATCTTGGTCTAATGATAAAAATTTGATGAAAATTTGTTTTATGTGCATTTCTGTTCTTGATTAAGGTATTGTGTTTGTTAGGCTGATTTAAAATGTAATTTATGAAGTCAGGAGCAAATCCGGTTCCGGGAGCCAACCCAGTCCTTGGACACTTGCAGACCAAGACTGAAGCAGTGACCTGATCCAGAGTTTGCGATCTCCACGGCAACGAAAGTGTGACTGAACCAGATATCTAGGACAGAGAGGCCTAAGGAAGTAAGCTCTCCTGGGAGTAGAAGCCAGGAGCAAATCTAGTCACTGTTGTCAACCCAGTCCCAGCAGATAAGAACTGAGCCAGCGAACAGATTCCGAGCCTGTAATCTCCACTGGAGTAGGTATTTACTTCTGTCATAGGCTCAGAAACCGGTTCTATAGTCACAAGTATTAACAGAACATGAACCTATACTGATACAGCATCAGCACTCACAGGCCATTAATAACCTGCTGGTCACCTTTGGTGTATAGTGTGTTTGGATTTTGGCCTGGTGGCGTGTTTGTAGACTCCCTCTATCAGCTGAGTTCATCATCAGTGGTGACTGCTACAGATGGATCTCATAACACATAAAGAAAAGACTGGGTTTCAGGGAGATGTAAAAAATGGCTATGCACAGCTCATCATTCATCCTTGAATCATCTACTCAACGTTACCTGAGGACACTGAAGACAGATGTCAGAGTCATAGTTTGGGCACGGTGTGTGAACTCATATATAAACTTGTATTAGCTGATTCTTCAAACCAGCAGGTGGCACTGTAGGTCCATCCACCAATGCCTGAGAAATAAAAGATAACAGAACCTGATAAAGAAGTTGTGCACTGACTGATTTCCTCTGTTGATTCCATTGCCAACATCATTATATTCAGAGACTGTAGAGTAGTTGAAATGTGAGGTCCTGTGCTACAATACTTGAGAGCTTCTTTGTTTAATACAGTCAATACATGAGGTCAAATTAGAATATGTGAGCCAAATTACAATCCTATTGCCCCTATATAGGAAACTAGGGATGTACCACTCATTATTATAGGTTCAGAATGTTTGGGCCTCAGGATCACGGGAAATATTTTGGAAATTGTCCCAAAAGCACAAAGCTGATATCTCAGGTGTGTCCACATTTTTGCTGACCATGGTAATGAATGGATGACAGCACTCTCCAGTGTTCTATGCTAGTGTCTGATGGGGGCAGGATGGTCAATGCTTCTTCACAGCTTTTATGTGAATCACTTTTATGGCTGACTGTGAGGAAGATCAGATGGCCCATGAACCATTGACATGTGCGTCACATTAATAAACATTGATGTAGTGACATTGTTCTCAGTGGTATGGAAGAGCTCTTGTCTATATAGGTGCAATAAGACATTTCCTAATCACCATGCATGCAAAAATCAGTTTTAAATTTGTAAAGTTGACCCACATATCCCCCTGCAATTGTCAGTGTCAACACCTGTGTCTGTCATAATTGGGTCAACACTGCAACAGAAATATTTGATCACATATTAAATAAATGTCTAACTCCTAGGACATTACCAATATTGCTGTTGGGATATTAAAAGTACTGATTCATCAATACAATCCATATTTATGTGTTTTGAGAAATAGATTCAGGGTTTAAGCATTTCACATAGTCTTCTCCAGTCTGAATAACTTTCCCTGTAATCACAAGCCTGTTACATATTGGATACTCAATTTGTCTACCTTAGGAGAAGATGCTCTAATCATTTCTCCACAATCTCACAGAGTCCAGGACTTTGTGAATGAATTCCCTGATGAGAACAGGATTTCTCTGTGAATCTACTCTGCTTAATCATGCAAGTATTTCTCTAGTATCACCTGTGATAGGTTCCAGCATTCCACCATACTGCTATTTTCCTTCACACTTCTTCCTCCAATCCATACCTACATTTTCCCCTGTTCTCTCATCCAGTTCTCAATTTCTATTCAGTGGAGGGCAGGTTTCCCGTGGATATCAATAATACATGGTATATCAAGTTGGTGAGGCAATTTAATATGAGTAAATGGGTCCCAAAAGCCAATCAAAGTGTGAGAGACAGATGTATTCCCACTTTTCAGAATCCTATAAGAGACCAAGTTACATAACTGTAACATATACAGAGGGTCTAGGTCAGCTCAATGCAGGTTCTCTGCTTTTCAGTTTAGACTCTGTGAGCCCTTATGAGCCTACATTGATTTTTTGGCTTTACTCGTAGTGCTCATGACACCCCTGAAATCTACCTACCTTCCTCCCCCTCTTCTACTGGATTCTCTGAGCATGCCTACTGTTTGACTGTGGGTCTCTTCATTTGTTTCCATTAACTATTTTTGAAATCACTCTGATGACAATTGGGCTAGGCACCAATCTATGAGTATAGCAGAAGAGTGTTAGCCTTCATTTCATTAATTTTTTTCACAGTCATGTGTAGTTTTATCCTAGGACACTGGGTTATTCACCCTCTGAATTCTTGTCCTCCAAGCAGTGTCAGGGTAGGTTCCCTTGCATGGCATGTGTCTCAAGGTGGACCAGTCATTGCTTGACCACTCTCACAATTTCTCTTCCACCTTTACCCTAGCATATCTTGTGCCAGGAAAAATTTTAGGCTGGAGGTTTTGTGGATGGTTTGATGTCCCAGTCACTCCACTGAAAGTTTTACTTGATTATGAGAAATTGTTAGTTCAGATTCTGAATCTCCCATTGTTAGGATTCACAGTTGGGGTCACCTTCATAGAGTCCATGGAATTTCTATTTTGATAGGTGGCTAAATTGTTCCTGAGATGCCTCTCAGATTCAGCCATCTCTCCCAGTACTCTCACCTCTTCATCCTCCCTACTCTTGACCCCTTTTGTTCTGTCCCACTTAAGTCTCAACTCCAACCATGAAGTCTATTTTATTTCCCATCCCAGGGACATTCATGTGTTACCATTTGAACTCTCCTTGTTACTTTTGTTACCTGTGGATTGTAGCTTTGTTCTCTTTTGTAAATATCCACTTACAAATGAGTACATAACATGTTTGTCTTTCGACGTCTTGGTTACATCACTCAAATAAAAATTTCTAGTTCTATCCATTTGTCCAAAAATGTCATGATGTCATTTTTTAATATCTGAGTATTCCTTCATTGTGTAAATGTATCACAATTTCTTTATCCACTCTTTGTTTGAGGGCCATCTAGTTTGTTTCCAGTTTCTGTTTATTATGTGTAATATTGCTATGAACATAGTTGAGCAAGTGTCCTTGTGTTATGGTGGAGTGTCCTTTGGGTATATGCCAGAGGTGGTTATAGGTAGATCTTGAGGTAGAGGTCCCTCATTTCTGAGAAACTGACATATTGATTTCCAAAGTGGTTGTACAAGTTTACACTCCCATCATCAGTGGAGGAGAGTTTCTTTTCTCTATATCCTCTTCGACATGATGTGTTGCTGTGATTTTAATGCTAGTCATTCTGACAGGTGTACGATGGAACCTCAGAGTCATTTTGTAATGGGGACCTCTGAGTGCCAGCCTCAGTGTCCCCTCAGTGTTCATGATTGCTAACAATGTTGAAAATTTCTTAAAGTGCTTCCCCAACATTTGAGATTTCTCTGTTGAAGATTTTCCTTTTAGATCTATACCCTATTTTTATATTGAATTTTTTCTTTTTCATGAATTTTTATTGAGTTCTACATTTTTTTCTCTGCTACCCTTCCTGCTTCTCCCCTCCCCTTCCACCCTACTCAAGGTCCCCATGGACCAATTTACTCAATAGATCTTGTCTTTTTCTACCTCCCTTAGAGACTAGATTGATGTATGTCTCTCTTAGGGTCCTCATTGTTGTCTAGGTCTCTGGGAATTGTGATTTGTGGGCTGGTTTTCTTTGCTTTATTTTTGAAAACTACTTATGAGTCAGTATATACGATAATTGTCTTTCTGGGTCTGGGTTACCTTACTCTAAATGATGTTTTCTAGCTCCATATATTTTCCTGCAAAATTCATGATGTTGTTATTCTTTTCTGCTGTGTAGTACTATGTTTATAGCAACATTCTTTGTCATAGCCAGAACCTGGAATTATTTTTTTATGCCTATTCTTGAGTTCTTTATATATTTTAAATATTAACCCTCTGTTTGATGTATGGTTGGCAAAGACCTTTACCACTTTGTAAACTGTCATTTAGTTATTTTTATAGTTTCCTTTGCCTTACAAAAGCTTTTTAGTTTCATCAGGTGCCATTTGTTAATTGGTGATCTTATTACCTATGCAATTGATGCTCTGTTTAGGAAATTTTCTCCTGTGCCAATGTGTTCAAGGCTATTCCCCACTTTATCATCTATCAGATTCAGTATATCAGATTTTATGTTTAAGTTTTCTATCCACTTTGCCTTGAGTGTTATGCAGTGTGGTAGATATGGACCCATTTGCTCTCTTCTACATGTTTACATCCATTTAGACCACCATTTGTTGAAGATGCTTTTTTCCATTGTATAATTTTTTCTTCCTTCTCAAAAATCAAGTGTCCATAAGTATGTGGTTTACTTCTGGGTTTTCAGTTGAATTCCATTGATCAACCTGTCTGTTTTTATGTCAATACAATGAAACTTTTATTCCTTTTCTCTACAGTACAATTGAAATCAGGGATGGTGATAATTCCAGAAGTTCTTTTACCGTACAGGATAGTTTTAGCTATCAGCCACCTGATTTCCAAGGTCACTGCACAAGTTTACACTTATGTCAACATGTGACTATAGATTATCCTTTCCCCACATGCATGCTTGTATTTGTTTTCTTTTATTTGCTTGTTTACAGTCATTTTTATTGAGGCAATAATCTATCATTGGAATTGTTTTCTTCTGAATTTTATGGGAGAACTAAGGACTTTGGTTGCAGGGTCATAGAGAATCTAATCTTGAACTGAACAGGAAATTCTCCATGCTGGTTTTGTCTTCTAGTGCAGGAAGTTTCTATGAAGCCTGCAGGGAGAGAAAGACATCAATAATCTCACACAGTCCTAGACCTCACAGACTACTCTATCAGCCTCCAGGTAGGAGGTAACAACTAGTTATTATGCTGAATAACTGCCTTCTAATTAGATTTATGACCTGCTCCATAGGAAAGACACCATTCAAGGTAAACATGCTTAAAAACCCCCAACTACGAATGATACAGCCTAAGTAGACCCTAGTTGTATTGCTGATTGTCATGTTGTCCAACTGCCTACAAATATATATATATATATATATATATATATATATATATATATATATTCCCACTTTCCCCCAAAGCAGCCCCTGCTGATACTGGCCTGGAGATACCACGTGTGTGTTGGGTGGGGGTCGGTGGATTGGCAGCAAGGACACCAACTTCAAAGCTGCACATAGATCGCCGGGGAAGGGAGTTTCGATCGCCCAAAGGCTGATTAGTGCTTGTTTCAACCTTGATCATGGAAGTATCTGTGTGCAGTGTGCAATGGTCATTGTAGACATTCATGACTGGTCAAAGTGCTGAGAATGAATGACTGAGTTTTCAGCCACCATGAATCCTCTGTATCAACCACCTCCCTCCCCCAAATAAATGATCATCATGAAAGAGAGTAAAGAAAGAATGTAAGGTTCAGAGAATGAGACTAAAAGTCATGGAATTCTATCTACAGTGATTGACAGGTTCTAATGGCACAAATGAGCTCTTAGCAGCTATTTTTACCAGCATAACACCTGCACATAATCAAATCAGTTAAAATTGCAGTGTGAAAGCCTGTGGAAAGGCTAAGCAGGTAAAAATGACAATATTAGTTTGACTTCTGAAAGCCACCTCTTAGAAGAACAGAACTGAACTCCATAAGTTGTCTTCCAAG
Organism: Myodes glareolus; assembly: GCF_982192425.1. Classification (NCBI taxonomy): domain Eukaryota; kingdom Metazoa; phylum Chordata; class Mammalia; order Rodentia; family Cricetidae; genus Myodes; species Myodes glareolus. The sequence continues at coordinate 6,518,516 of NC_142036.1, read as the reverse complement.
TTCCTTAGCACATGCATGCCCTGTCCCCTTCCCCTACTAAACAAAGTATATTTAAAAGACTATAACACAGGTGGGTGAGGGACTCCCCATGGATCACTGCCAGATGAGGAGATGTTTGGATTGGAAGAATGCATAGGAAGTTAGAATCACTTTTTTTAGAAGTGTGTCCACTTGGCAGTTACTTATAAGTTAGTGGATAGTGCCCAAAATATCCATATAGACATCATTTATTGGACTTACTGAGTTATTCATTAATAAACAAAAGAGATAGAAGAAAGAACTTTTGTTTTGGGATATCATAAGGGGAGCAAGAGTGACATAATGGGTTAAAATATGATTAAAATGTATTGTATTCATAAATTAAAATTACAAGGGATAAACAAAATCATTCTGAAATAGCAATATACCATATGTTTAGAATTTTCACATAGGTGTATAATGTCCACTGTACATATTTACACTAAGAAGTCAACCTTTCATTTTCTTGCTCCTCCATATTCATTTGCCACTTTTATTCCATTGGACAATTTCAGTTCTATGTTCTTACATATGTGCATTCACATATATAAGATATTCTAACTATATGATATCTAAGAACTCCAAATAGAACTTAGACAATATCTGTTTCTGAGAGGGTCTTAAATTACTTAATAATGTTATCACCAACTGCATTTAATTTTCTCAAAGTTATATAAGTTCCTTATACATTACTGATGATTAAATTATGTTTTATTGCATATATATCATGGTTCTTGATACAGTCATTTGTTCAAAGACATGTAGTTTGTTTCTATAGTTTATCTACTATAGATAATGCTGCAATCACATTTGTGTGCAAAAATTTCTGAGACATTTTCACTTTTGATCATTTGTGTAAGTGTTTTAGTATGCAATCTTCTGGAGAAATACTGGCCAACTTCATGTATATGAGAAAAGACTAGAAGTTCTCAGAATGTACAAGTTTTGAAATCCTTTTCACAACTACTAACTGTAAATCTTTTGTCACAAGAAGAAAAACTGTCTCTGGCTGAATTCTCTTTGTAAATTGAGAGCTTATGTCTTGATGTTACATCCACAGGTCTGCACAGGGCTTTGGGATAAAGAATGGGTTTCATTTCCTCAGACAAGATTAGAACTTGGATTTGGCATCCTGCTGCCTGACCAAGCTCAACTACCTGTTTCTTCTAAAGCTGTACTAGGACCTTATCTAAGAGGTACACTGTTCATGAATACACAAATTACATGGTAAATATAGAGATGTCCACACCCCAGAACAACATATGATCAGTGCCCTCTCCACAGTCACCGAGCACACAGGTCCTTACCATGGAGTGGAGCTGGGTCACTCTCTTACTTATGTCACTGACTACAGGTAAGGGGGCATTGCAGTTCCAAATCTGAAGAGGGAACAGGGACAGAGGTGACAATGATACCTAAACTGTCTTTTCTCCACAGGTGTCCACTCCCAGGTACAGCTGCAACAGTCTGGGCCTGAGCTTGTGAGACCTGGGACTTCAGTGAAATTGTCCTGCAGGGCCTCTGAGGATATCAGTTATTACTATATTAACTGGGTGAAGCAGAGTCCTGGACAAGTCCTGGAGTGGATTGGAAGAATTTATCCAGCAGATGGTGATACTGATTACAATCAGAAGTTCCAGGGCAAGGCCACACTGACTGCAGACACATCCTCCAACACAGCCTACATGGAGCTCAGAAGTCTGACATCTGAAGACTCTGCAGTCTATTACTGTGCGAGACACAGTGTTGCAACCACATCCTGAGTGTGTCAGAAACACTGAAGGAGCAGGATGTTGCCCTGGGACTGAGATGACAGAGACGACTAGCCTGAAGATTTACACAGAAATAATCTTCTGAGTGTCTGTTTCTCTGCCTCCTTCTCTATAAATAGAATGATGCTAATTGACCTCCATTGACATGTTTCCCTGTAATAAAACACTAAAGAAGGGAAAACTGTGTTGAAGCATAGTGACAGAATTATCTCTGGATTCGAAGAGACTTGATCTTTTTGGAGTTGATTTGAATAATGCATAATATGAATTTTATCAGTAAAGTCTACCTAAACAGCATATTACCCATCCTAAACTCCTCACACAGTTTTAAGTAGCATGAATGTGTGTTTTTAAATTATACCTATGTTGTGTAGAATTTCAGTTTCTCAGAAAGGAAGATTTATTTACATCATAATGTACTACCACATAAGTGTAAATCTTATAAGCTGACAAAATATAATTAAATTACTTTTCATAGTACTGATTTATTTACCCAGTGTGTATACATGCCAGTTAATAATAGGTTTGAGATTCTTCATATTAATCTGATCTTAAGTTTACTGCCTTTCTAGAACCAGTACCCTGACCTACAGTCTCAGGCTTTTACACACACTGACTTACTCTGACAAGCCATCATCGTTCATGTTCCCCTGGATATGTTCAGGTCACTCTTGTTCTATAGAGTGATTGGTTTTGGATACCTGGGCCAATAGCAAACAACATGGAATCCTGTTTGAATTTAAAATACAGTCTTCATAAAGCTCTCTCCTGTCTCCACCAACAGAAAAGCATTAATGATCAGCTGGCAAGGGAAACTCCCAATCCTGTCCTCTGAATTGAATAAGAATCAACAATGTAAGGCATCAGACAAGTGACTGTAAGACCTAGATTCAAGCAGTTATCTGTTGCATTCTTCAGAGCCATTTTGAAGTGCCCAAACCCCTTATACTGCAAACTTAAACATCTTGTACTCCCTACTTTGTACAGCGACAGTGGAATCTGTGTGACTTGACAGAGGAAGAGTGGAATAGACCTACCCCAGCATCTAGCTATACCACTCTGTAGCATTTACCCAAATGACTCTACATCCTACTATAGACACTCACTCAGTAATGTTCACTGCTACTCTACAGATAAGAGCCAGAAATTGGAAAGAGACTCTCCTATTCTTATCAACTATCGCAGGATCCTTTTGTCTTGTGTATCCATTCTACTCCCTGACTTTGATGAGGATATTTATGATGATCTTTGAATCTCATGGAGATAATGTCACACACACACACTCCTATTTCAATTTTTTTCTTCAAAACCTTAAAGTTCTTGTCAAATAGATCTTTCACTTCCTTGGTCAAAGTTACACCAAGATACTTCATGCTATTTGTGGCTATCGTGAAAGGTGATATTTCTCTGATTTCCCACTCTGTATCTTTTTTCTTTGTGTATAGGAGCGAAACTGATTTTTTGGAGTTGATCTTGAATCCTGCCACAGTACTAAAGGTGTTGATCAGCTGTAGGAGTTATCTGGTAGAGTTTTTGGCGTCACTAATGTACACTATCATATCATCGGCAAATAATGAAAGTTTGACTTCATCCTTTCCAATTCGAATCCCCTTGGTCTCCTTATGTTGTCTTATTGCTATTAATAGAACTTCAAGCACTATATTGAAGAGTTATGGAGAGAGTGGACAGCCTTGTCTTGTTCCTGATTTTAGTGGGCTGACTTTGAGTTTCTCTCTATTTAATTTAATGTTAGCTGTCAGCTTGCTGTAGATAGCTTTTATTATATTTAGGTATGATCCTTGTATCCCTAGTCGCTCCAAAACCTTATCATAAAGTGGTGTTGAATTTTGTCAAATGCCTTTTCAGCATCTAATGAAATGATCATATAGTTTTTTTCCCTTCAGTGTATTTATATGATGGATTATGCTAATAGATTTTCGTATGTTGAACCAGCCCTGCCTCTCTGGGATGAAACCTACTTGATCATAATGCATAATTTTTTTTGGATGTGTTCTTTGATTCTGTTTGCCAGTAATTTATTGAGAATTTTTGCATCGATGTTCATGAGTGATATTGGTCTGTAATTCTCTTTCTTGGTTAAGTCTTTGTGTGGTTTTGGTATCAGGGAGACTGTAGGTTCATAAAAGGAGTTAGGCAATGACTCTTCTATTTCTATTTTGTGAAACACTTTAAGGAGTATAGGTATTAACTCTTCTTGGAAGTTCTGATAGAATTCTGCATTGAAACCATCTGGTCCAGGGCTATTTTTGGTAGGGAGGTTTCTGATGACAGCTTCTATTTCTTAGCGAATTACAGGTCTATTTAAACTGCTCACCTGGTCTTGACTTAATTTTGGTATATGGTATTTATCTAAAAAATGTGTCCATTTCTTTCACATTTTCCAATTTTGTGGCATACAGGCTTTTGTAGTAAGATCTAATGAATCTCTGAATTTCCTCTGTGTCTGTGGTTATATCCCCCTTTTCATTTCTGATCTTGTTAATTTGAGTGTTCTCTCTCTGGCATTTGATTAGTTTGGATAGGGGTTTATCAATCTTGTTGATTTTCTCCAGGAACCAGGTTTTTGTTTCATTGATTCTTTGGATTATTGTTTGTGTTTCAATTTTGTTGATTTCAGCCCTCAGTTTGATTATTTCCAGCTGTCTACGCCTCCTCGGTAAGTCTGCTTCTTTTTTTCTAGAACTTTCAGGTGTGCTGTTAAGTCTCCAATGCGAGCTTTCTCCATTTTATTTAATTGGGAACTTAGTGCTATGAACTTTCTTCTTAGCACTGCTTTCATAGTGTCCCATAGGTTTGAGTATGTTGTGTTTTTGTTTTTGTTGAATTCAAGGAAGACTTTAATTTCTCTCTTCATTTCTTCCTTGACCCAGGGATGGTTCATTAGATGACTGTTTAGTTTCCATGAGTTTGTAGGCTTTCTGGGGTTAGAATTGTTGTTGAATTCTAACTTTATTCCATGGTGATCCAATAGTACACAGGTGATTACTACAATTTCTTTATATCTATGGATATTTGCTTTGTTACCAATTATGTGATCAATTTTTTAGAAGGTTCCATGAGACGCTGAGATGAAGGTATATTCTTTTCTGTTTGAGTGGAATGTTCTATAGATATCTGTTAGGTCCATTTGGTTCATGATATCGGTTAATTCTCTTATTTCTCTCTTAAATTTCTGTCTGGTTGTCCTGTCCATAGGTGAGAGAGGAGTGTTGAAATCACCCACTATTAGAGTGTGGGGTTTGATGTATGCTCTGAGGTCTAATAATGTTTCTTTTACATTGTGGGTACTTTTATACTTCGGGTGAAGATATTCAGGATTGAGACTTCCTTCTGCTGAATTGTTCCTGATATGAGTATAAAGGGTCCATCTCTGTCCCTTCTAATTGATTTTAGTTTGAAATCAATTTTGTTAGATATTAGTATAACCACAACCACTTGTTTCTTTGGTCCATTTGTTTGGAAAACCTTTTCCCAACCCTTTACTCTGAGGTAGTGTCTGTCTTTGTGTTTGAGGTATGTTTCTTGTAGGCAGCCGAATGTTGAGTCCTTATTTCGTATCCATTCTCTTAACCTGTGCCTTTTTATAGGTGAATTGACTTCTTTTTATATTAAGCGATATTAATGACCAGTGGTTGTTGACTCTGGTTATTTTTCCTGGTGGTTGTGTTTGTGTGGTTCCCTTTTTTGAGTTGTGCTGGTGGAGGATTGTCAGATGCTTTTGTTATTATGGGTGTTTTTGACTTCTTGTTTTGTGATTTTCTTTCTAGCATTTTCTGAAAGGCTGGGTTTGTGGCTACATATTTTTAAGTTTGTTTTTGTCCTGGCATATTTTGTTTTCTACATCGATGGTGAATGCAAGCTGTGCTGGGTATAGTACTCTGGGCTTGCATCCTTGGTCTCTTAGTTTCTGCAGCACATCTATCCAAGACCTGGCTTTCATGAGAAGTCAGGTGTAATTCTGATAGGTTTCCCTTTATATGTTACTTGACCTTTTTCCCTTGAAGCTCTTAATATTTGTTATTTATTCTGTCTGTTTTGTGTTTTGATTATTATATGGTGAGGGGATTTTTTTAATTTTATTTTTATTTTTTCAAAGTTTATTAAATTATGAAGTTTCCATTTCCGCCCCTCCTCCCAACACCCTCCCACTCCCCCCTCCCCCCCTCCTCCCTCTCCATCCCTATGGGCAGTCAGGGCTTCCAGCCCTGTGGGAAGTTAAAGTTCCTCCCCGCTCCCTCCAGGTCCAGGAAGGTGAGTATCCAAACAGACTGGATCCCAAAAATCCAGTATATGCAGAGGAAACAAGTACCAGTGTCATTGTCAATGGCTTTTCAGAAAGGCTCCGGGCCAGCCACATTCAGAGAATCCGGCCACATTCAGAAAATCTGGTTGGATCACGTGCTCGTTCAGTCCCAGTCCAATTAGCCTTGGTGAACTCTCATTAGATCAGTCCCCTTGTATCAGGGGGTGATTGCACCCCTCGCAGTCCTGAGTTTTTTTTCCTGTTCTTCCTCCTTCTGCTCCTCATTTGGACCATGGGGGGCTCAGTCCGGTGCTCCAATGTGGATCTCCGTCTGTATTGCCATCCATCGTCGGATGAAGGATCTATGGTGATAAGCAAAATATTCATCAGTATGGTTATGGGACAAGGTCAGTTCAGGCACACTCTCCTCTGTCCAGATCTCTGGACATCTCTGGGGATCTCTCCTTGGACCTGGCATCCCCTTTATAATCAAGTCTCTTGTAAACCCTAAAATGACACTCTTAGTTGAGATATATACTTCCCTGATCCCATATACATCCTTCCTCCCTCCCACTCAACCCAATCCCCCGAGCTTTCCCCATTCCTCCCCTATTACCTTCTATCTAACCCTCTCCCCTTCCAACAACCCGCCCACCCCCCTATGCACCCGAAGCTGCCTGGCACTCTTGTCTACTTCCCATCTCCAGGAGGATAACTACATGATTTTCTTCAGGTTTACCTTCATATTTAGCTTCTCTAGGATCATGAATAATAGGCTCAAAGACCTTTAATTATGGCTAGAATTCACTTATGAGTGAATACATACCATATTCCTCTTTTTGGGTCTGGGTTACCTCACTCAGTAAAGCATTTTCTATGTCCATCCATTTGCATGCAAAATTCAAGATGTCGTTGTTTTTTACCGCTGTGTAAAACTCTAATGTATATATGTTCCACACCTTTTTAAACCATTCTTCTATTGAGGGGCACCTAGGTTGTTTCCAGGTTCTAGCTATTACAAATAGTGCTGCTATGAACATAGTTGAGCAATTGCTTTTGTGGTATGATAGGGCATTTCTTGGGTATATTCCCAAGAGTGGAATTGCTGGGTCTTAAGGGAGGTTGACCCACAGTTTCCTGAGAAACTGCCACACTGATTTCCACAGTGGCTGCACAAGTTTGCATTCCCACCAACAATGGATGAGAGTTCCCCTCTCTCCACATCCTCTCTAGCATAGGCTATCATTGGTGTTTTTGAATTTAGCTAATCTGTCCGGTGTATAATGGTATCTCATAGTTGTTTTGATTTGCATTTCCCTGATTGCTAAGGAGGTTGAGCATGACCTTAAGTGTCTTTTGGCCATTCGAAGTTCATCTGTTGAGAATTCTCTGTTCAGATCAGCACCCCATTTTTTAATTGTGTTAATTAGAGTTTTAGTGTCTAGTTTCTTGAGTTATCTGTATATTTTGGAGATCAGGCCTTTATCTGATGAGGGGTTGGTGAAGATCTTCTCCAAGTCAGAAGGTAGCCTTTTTGTCTTACTGACGGTGTCCTTTGCTTTACAGAAGCTTCTCAGTTACAGGAGGTCCCATTTATTCATTAATTCTCTTATTGTCTGTGCTATTGGGGTTCTACCTAGAAAGTGGTCTCCTGTGCCTATGTCTTGTAGACTACTTCCCACTTTCTCTGCTATCTGGTTCAAAGTGGTCAGATTAATGTTGAGGTCTTTAATCCATTTGGACTTGATTTTTGTGCATGGTGATAGATATGGATCTACTTTCATTCTTCTACATGTTGACATCCAGTTACGCCAGCACCATTTGTTAAAGATGCTTTCCTTCTTCCATTGCAGACCTTTAGCACCCTTGTCGAAAATCAAGTGTTCATAGGTTTGTGGGTTAATATCTGGGTCTTCTATTCAATTCCATAGTTCGACTTCTCTGTTCTTATGCCAGTACCAAGCTGTTTTCAATACTGTAGCTGTGTAATAGAGTTTGAAGTCAAGGATAGCTAAACCTCCAGACATTCCGTTATTATATAAGATTGTTTTGGCTATCCTGGGTTTTTTGTTTTTCCATATAAAATTAATTATTATTCACTCAAGGTCTGTGAAGAAGTTTGATGGGATTTTGATGGGGATTGCTTTGAATCTATAGATTCCTCTTGGTAGAATTGCCATTTTTACTCTGTTGATCCTCCCAATCCAAGAGCAAGGGAGATCTTTCCATTTTCTGGTATCCTCCTCAATTTCTTTCTTCAAAGACTTAAAGTTCTTGTCAAATAGGTCTTTCACTTTCTTGGTCAGAATTATCCCTTGAAGCTCTTAATATTTGCTATTTATTCTGTCTGTTTTGTGTTTTGATTATTATATGGTGAGGGGATTTTTTTTTTTGATTCAGTCTATTTGATGCTATTCTATATGCTTCTTGTACCTTCATAGGAATATCCTTCTTTAGATTGGGAAAGTTTTCTTCAATAATTTTGGTGAATATATTTTCTGGGCCTTTGAGCTGTAAATTCTTTCCTTCTTCTACCCCTATTAGTGTTAGGTTTGGTCTTTTCATGGTGTTTCAGATTTCCTGGATGTTTTGTGTTAAGAATTTGTTGGATTTGTTTTGTTCTTTTATCAGTGAGTTTATTTCCTCTGTAGTATCTTCAGTGTCTGAGATTCTTTCTTTTATCTCTTGTGTTCTGTTGGTAATATTTGTCTCTGCAAGTCCTATTTGTTTACCCAATTTTCCATATCCAGCCTTCCCTCATTTTATGTTTTCGTCATTACCTCCACTTCATTTTTTAATTCTTGAACTGTTTCCCTTACTTGTATGATTGCTCATCTTGTTTTTCTTGGGTTTCTTTGAGAGATTTATTCATTTCATCTACCTTTTTGTTTTTATCTCCATTTCTTTATGGCAGTTTTTACCTCCTTTTTAAGTTCCTCTATTATTTTCATATAGTTCGTTTAAAGTCTATTTATTCTACTTCTTCTTTAGTAGGGTGTTCAATTCTTCTTGTTTCGTGATTCCTGGATTCTGTTGATGTCATGTTGCCTTTTGGAGGAATTCTTGCACTGGCTCCTGCCCATCTCTTCCTTCATATGCAGCCAGGAGAGTCTTGGTGTCTTGGTCCAACCTTTGCTGTGACTGAATCTGGGTGAATCTCCACAGGGTAGGCACTGGAACTGTTCCCAGGTTGGCAGGTCAGTCTGAAAGGTTGTCCTCAGCACAGGGGCAGGAATCTTGGAGGTCTAAGGACCCCACAGACAAAAGTTCAAACTCGAGTGGGAGGGGAGAGCTGTGCAGAGCCAAGAAGCCCCTGAAGCAGGAGGTGGAGGTGCCTTGCACTTCCCTCTGGCCGGGTGGGTGCGCAATCATCCCTCTGGGTGGGTAGCCTCAGTGAAAGAGCAGGACCTGTTCCTGGGCCAAGGACCTCACAGACAACAGCGCAGGCTTGGGGGGTGGTGAGCAGTGGGCAGAGAAGTGTGAAACAGAGAAGCCCCTGCAGCAGAAGCTAAAGGGGTCCAGTGCTCCCCGGGTCCCAGGATGGCACCCACTCACTGGTCTGAAAGGCTGTCCTCAGCACAGGGACAGGACTCTTCAAGGTCTAAGGCCCCTGCAGACAAAAGGGCAAACACGAGGGGGGGCATTTTTTCTTTTCAAACAGATTTCAGAGATCTCTTTTTAAGCCAAATTCAAATGATCCAGTTCTAGTAAGATAGTAGGCAGCTTTCACTGAAAAGTCTACTCAGTGTGCCAGTGAACACAGTCAAGAAGCAGTTCACTCTGAAGCTGAGTTCTGTTGCCATTAAAGGCAGAGTCTTGTGTTACTGTGCAGCAAACACAGTGATCGGGTTCTCTGTCTGCTCAGAAACAACCTCAATTGAGGATGCTCATGAACTGCAGGAGATGCTGTTGATCCAACTTTGACCAGGAATGAACATGTAGTCGGTAAGAGAAACATCTGCCGAGTTGGGGAGTTCCCTGAGACTCTAAGGTTTCCTACCCTAACCTCAAGTATCTGCAGAGACCATGTACAACCTGGGATGTAGCTACTGTGGCTAGACTCTAATCTTCTAATCTGTGACTAGACTCTAGAAATCTTTGTTAAGCAATATTGTACATATATATTTTTAATTCCTTACGTATGAACCTATTGGACTGGCAAAATCAATGGCATTTACATAAAGTATAATAGAAATTTTGAAACATGAGTTATACAACACCTGTTCATCAGCAGTAGCACCAGAAACAGTAGCAGCAACTGTAATTCTACCTGTAAGTTCTTTTCTCTGTCAGGAGGGGTTTTCTCAGCTGGAATATATAATTGTGACCTGGATTTCAGGCCTTGATGTTTGATGTTCCATCCACAGTGCTGAGCCCATGCAATTCTGCTAAGCAAGTGTAGGAGACCTGGTCCGAAGGCATTGTCCACTGCTCAGTAAAGGAGAGAAGAAGATGGGCACAATTGCATGATCTGGACTTCATTGTAGGTTTTCCTCATTCATTTTTATGTGAAAGTTTTCCCTAAAGGGAAAGATTTTTAGTCAAATTAATAATATTAAACTGTAACATATGTTTTTGTCACTTGGGAAAAGAGAAGAAACTCAATTAATTACAGATGTCCCTTTGCAAATTTGGATCATGAAAATGAAGATGTGATGTACTCACAAATAAACCACACGATTACACCATTCATGAATTTCTACAATGTTCCTGACACATCCTGGGTTTGAGGTCACCTTCATCTGTTCACAGCATGCTGGACTGCAGGTGTAATTAGGTCCCTCTCCTTCTAGTACTGTATTTAATGGATGAGAGTCCTTCAATCTGGTGATTTTCTAGGTGAATGTACCCACCCTGTCCTAGTGCTCAGATTTACTCCCAGAAATAGAAAGTAATATAAAGATAAAGCCACTGACTGTCAAATAAATAGAAATATTAAATCTGTGAGTCAAGATATGACAGACAAGTAAAAACAGCAAACTACCATTCTCTTCCATGGAAGTTTAGAGTTCCAACTGGCAGATTGTAATGCCCTTAAACTATACAAAAGTCACCAATCACTGGACCATTTTGTGGAAAATATTTTTATTGACAAGGCTCAGATAGGAATCCTTCTCTGTATCCTGGTACAGAGCATCATAAAGGTAAGAAGAACATCAAATCTTTGAGGTCTTTTTATGTCCTCCAGGATAAAATTGGGTAATGAACCCTGGATGAGTGAGGACTCAGGTCCCTTCATTCTGGAGTGATCTTTAATCTTGCTGCATCCACACAGCACTCATCAGAAGCATTGTGCACTGAACAATCTGTCTGATTTTACCATGTAACTTACTCTCTATGGGAAGCAGAAATGGATGTCCATAAGGGCTTCTGTGCCTTGGCATCACAGACTGACTCCACCTGAATCTTAAACTTAAGTCCACGAACAGTTGGTGAGGGCATGCAAACCTCTCCTGATTCCACCCAACCCTAGGGTGAAAAGCCAAAGTTGGGTCTGGGTAATCGTTGGTGTGCAGTCATGAACAGGCTTACCTTTTTCATTCCTGCTGTTGTTTGTCCCTGCATATGAGTTCCAAGACTCCCTAAGGAATGAACTTGCATATCCTTGTCCTGTTCCAACATAACTTTATCCATTTTCTCCACAGATGTCCTTTCCCAGATTATCATGAAAAATTCTGACACTGGCCTTTACAGCCCTCCCAGACTCTAAGTCTGACTTGCCTATTGTCTGGGGTTTCACTGAGCATTTCTGCCATGGCTGTGGGCTGGATCTGTCAGTCCTCAGAGAAGGGTTTGGAATGACTTACAGACATTTGGTTGGAGTGATGAGAAGTATTACAACCCATACCAATCTTGAAAGCTGAGGGCAGGCACCAAATAGCAGTTATCAATGACTATGGGTCCTTCGATTAGTCAGAATAGCAAAACTTTAATGGGAAAAGTTTGTTATCCTGTAATAATTCAAGACTTAATGGTGCCATGTTAGTTTTGTACAAGTGTTAGTGTTTGGCTTGTACTGCAGATTTATATGCTATGCTGGTTTTATGAGAAAACTGAAGTGTTGTAAAAGTCCTGAACTTATCAGATATATATGCAAGGCCATTATCATGTTTGATTATCTTAGGATTGTTCATTGAGGCATAGAGGCAAGCACGTAAGGGTGATATGGTGTGAATAATACACTCTTCATGTTGGACTGCTACCCATGTCATATTTGGGAAGAAAGCTACTGAGATATGAGCATACTTTGTTCTTGACAAGTTCTAGGACTACCTCAATGTCCATTATTGTATATAGCATACTATATGTACATATAGTCAGAGGCTTTTTTTTGTCTTTCAGGGATTAATCATTGGAGATGATCACCATTTTTCATCTACACAGTTATCATTAACTAAACTCAAATCAAACACTTTCAAGTCCTTGAAAATCTTTAGTAGCCATAACCTACATAAGAGTAGGCTTGCCTTTTGTCTCCTGTGTCCTTGGAATACCAGCTATCCCTATGTCAGTGCTGGGGAGTTCCATCCAGAGGGGTGAGTGTGTGCTATCCGGGGCAGACTGTCCTGGAAGAGAGCACAGCCCCCCGCCCCCCAGCTTCTGCTGCAGGGTCTTCTGTGTTCACTCAACTCTGCCCTGCCTCCACAGTCACCCTTTTGTCTCCTGTGTCCTTGGAACACCAACCATTCCTATTTTAGTGCTGAGGAGTTCCATCCAGAGAGGTGAGTGTGTGCTATCTGGAGCAAACTGTCCTGGAAGAGAGAAAAGTCCCCCTGACCAGCTTCTGCTGCAGGGTCTTCTGTGTTCCACTCGACTCTGTCATGCCCCCACGGTCACCCTTTTGTCTCCTGTGTCCTTGGAATACCAGCTATCCTTATTTCAGTGCTGAGGAATTCCATTCAGAGGGGTGGGTGTGTGCTATCCGGGGCTGACTGTCCGAAAAGAGAGCACTGCACCGCCCCCCCCCCCCACCTTCTGCTGCAGGGTCTTCTGTGTTCCACTCGACTCTGCCCTGCTCCCACAGTCGCCCTTTTGTCTCCTGTATCCTTGGTATACCAACTATCCCTATTTCAATGCTGAGGAGTTCCATCCAGAGGGGTGAGTCTGTGCTATCCGGGGCTGACTGTCCCGGCAGAGAGCACAGCCCCCCAGCTTCTGTTGCAGGGTCTTCGGTGGTCCACTTGACCCTACTCTGCTGCCATGGTCGTACTTTTGTCTCTTGTGTCCTTGGAATACCAGATGTCCCTATTTCAGTACTGAGGAGTTCCATCCAGAGGGCTGTCTCTATTTCAGTGCTGAGGAGTTCCATTCCGATGGCTGTCCCTATTTCAGTTCTGAGGAGTTCCATCGAGAGGGCTGTCCCTATTTCAGTGCTGAGGAGTTCCATCCAGAGGGCTGTCCCTATTTCAGTGCTGAGGAGTTCCATCCAGAGGGACAGGAACATTTCCTGCTCCTGCACTGAAGAGATCCACCCAGAGAGTCAGTCACAGCAAAAATTGAACCAAGACACCAAGACTCTTCTGGCTCCATTTGAAGGAAGAGATGGGCAGGAACCAATACAAGAATTCCTCCAACAACCTGAAAGGCTAAATGACAACACCAGAATTCAGGGATCACTAAACTAGAAGAATTGAACACCCTACTCCAGAAGAAATAGAAGAAATCAACTCTAAGTGGAACTATATGAAAATAATAGAGGGTGTGTCAGCTCAGCGACATTCCTAACCAGCAAGGGTCACTGACTTCTAGCAGACAACCATCGGAGGGATGAGTTTGCTTCTGGTCTGTGGCAGGAGCCCAGCGAGGAAGAGTTCAGACTTTCCCTGACATGCTAGACTCCCAGGTCACCCTGCAGTGGTGGCTCCACCCTGCTAACCTCTCCTGCCTGCCATCCCAGTTTCCATCCAGGTACACCTTCCTATATTTCTCTCTTCCCCCTGGGACAATAAAATTTCCCCAGCTCAGCTGCCCTGCGCACTAGGCTTGGGCTGTAGGCGCAACCCGGAAGGAGGGAGTGCCTGTTTTTCAATAGCCTGCCTGAAAAAAAGGTAGGCCTTCTGTCAGTGAAGCCCCTGCCCAACAAGGGAACCTGACCCGGTACCAGAAGATCCAATAGAGAGCATTTGAAGGAAGAGATGGGCAGACGCCAAGGCAAGACCTCCTTCAACAATTTGAAAAACAAAATGAAAACACCAGTTCCCAACGACCATACAATAGAAGGACTTGAACACCTTAATTCAGAAGAAGTGGAAAAAAGTGCCATTATGAAAGCAATAGAGTCCCTTAAACAGGATATGGATAACTTCCTTAAAGAATTGGATGAGAAGTATAACAAAAAGTTTGAAGAAACGAGTAAAGAAATGGATGAGAAGTATAACAAAACGTTTGAAGAAATAAGTAAATCTGTGAATGATACCCTGGGAAATCAAGAAAAAACAATCAAACAGGTAATGGAAACAGTTCAAGAATTGAAAACTGAAATGGAGGCAATGAAGAAAACACAAACCGAGAACCGGCTGGATATGGAAAACCTAGGTAAACGAACGGAGACTACAGAATCAAGCATAACCAATAGAATACAAGAGATAGAAGAACGAATCTCAGATTCTGAAGATACCATAGAGAAAATAAACGCTCTGATCAAAGAAAACAGCAAATCCAACAAATTCTCTTCACAAAACATTCAAGAAATGTGGGACACAATAAAAAACCAAATCTAAGAATAATAGGGATTAAAGAAGGAGAAGAATTGCAGATCAAAGGCCCAGAAAATATACTCAACAAAATTATAGAAGAAAACTTTCCCAACCTAAAGAACAATATTCCTATGAAAGTTCAAGAAGCATACAGAACACCGAATAGACTGGATCCAAAAAAAATCCCCTCGCCATATAATAATCAAAACACAAAACATACAGATTAAAGAAAAAATATTAAGAGCTGCAAAGGAAAAAGTTCAAGTAACTTATAAAGGTAAACCTATCAGGCTCACACCGGACTTCTCTATGGAAACCATGAAAGCCAGAAGGTACTGGATAGAGGTACTTCAGAAACTAAGAGACCATGAATGCAAACCGAGACTACTATACCCAGTCAAGCTATCGTTCGCTATCAACGGAGAAAACAAAATATTCCAGGCTAAAAACAAATTTAAAGAATTCGTATATATGTTCCATACCTTCTTTAACCATTCTTCTATTGAGGGGCACCTAGGTTGTTTATAGGTTCTGGCTATTACAAATAGTGCTGCTATGAACATAGCTGAACAAATGCTTTTGTGGTATGATAGGGCATCTCTTGGGTATATTCCCAAGAGTGGAATTGCTGGGCCTTGAGGGAGGTTGACTCCCAGTTTCCTGAGAAACCGCCACACTGATTTCCACAGAGGCTGCACAAGTTTGCATTCCCACTAACAATGGATGAGAGTTCCCCTCTCTCCACATCCTCTCCAGCATAGGCTATCATTGGTGTTTTTGACTTTAGCTATTCTGACAGGTGTAAGATGGTATCTCATAGTTGTTTTGATTTGCATGGAACATACATACATACATTAGAGTTTTACACAGCCTTAAAAAACAATGGCATCATGAATAGTGCATGCAAATGGATGGACATAGAAAACGCTTTACTGAGTGAGGTAACCCAGACCCAAAAAGAGGAATATGGTATGTATTCACTCATAAGTGGATTCTAGCCATAATTAAAGGTCTTTGAGCCTATTATTCGTGATCCTAGAGAAGCTAAAGAAGAAGGTGAACCTGAAGAAAATCATGTAGTTATCCTCCTGGAGATGGGAAATAGACAAGAGTGCCAGGCAGCTTCGGGTGCATGGGGGGGGCGGGTTGTTGGAAGGGGAAAGGGTTAGATAGAAGGGAATAGGGGAGAAATGTGGAAAGCTCAGGGGATTGGGTTGAGTGAGAGGGAGGAAGGATGGATATGGGATCAGGGAAGTATATATCTCAAATAAGAGTGTCATTTTAGAGTTTACAAGAGACTTGATTATAAAGGGGATGCCAGGTCCAAGGAGAGATCCCCAGATTGTTCTCTGGACAGAGGAGAGTGTGCCTGAACCGGCCTTGGCCCATAACCATACTGATGAATTTTTTGCATATCTCCATAGAACCTTCATCCTGCGATGGATGGAGATTGAGACAGAGACCTACATTGGAACACTGGACTTAACTCCTTAGGTCCAAACGAAAAGCATAAGGAAAGAGAATGTGAGCTTAGAAGGCAAGACCAGAGGTAACCTTCGCCCCTTGATGGGTGGAGATTGAGACAGAGACCCACATTAGAGCACTGGACTGAGCCCCCAAGGTCTAAATGAGGAGCAGAAGGAGGGAGAACATTAACAAGACAGGCAGGACCGTGAGGAGTGCGTTCACCCACTGATACAAGGGGACTGATCTAATGACAGTTCACCAAGGCCAGTTGGACTGGGACTGAACGAGCACATGATCCAACCAGATTCTCTGAATGTGGCCGGATTCTCTGAATGTGGCTGGCACGAGGTCTTTCTGAAAAGCCATTGACAATGACACTGGGACTTGTTTCCTCTGCATATACTGCATATACTGGATTTTTGGGATCCAGTCTGTTTGGGTGTTTACCTTCATAGACCTGGAGGGAGGGGGGAGGAACTTGAATTTCCCACAGGGCAGAAAACCCTGACTGCTCTTAGGGATGGAGAGTGAAGAGGAGAGGGAGTGGGGTGAGTGGGAGGGTGGTGGGAGGAGGGTTGGAAATGGAAACTTTTATAATTTAATAAAATTACTTTCTAAAAAAATAAAATTAAAGGAAAAGATGAAAAAAAGAAATAGTAAAAACATAAAAACATATACAGAACACAGAAATACACCCACCCAATCACACCCAACAAATAAAATCCCAAACCAAACCAAATTAAAAAAAAGAAAAACCTATAATAATACAACTATGGAGCCATAATATCAGACAAAAATAAATGCACTAAAATTTGGTGCGATAGAAAATGTCTGCAAACATATCATTGAGATTTTATTGTGTTGGCCTTCTACTGTTGAACATGGATCCACTCTTCTGTGTGGTTAATGTATCAAACAAGACTCCTGTAGAAAAAAATATTTTTCCTTTGCCAGCAAGTTTCAATTATTCAAACTTCTTGATTCATGTGAACAACCTATGTCTGTGTCCTTGCAACACTGTTACTCAATCTGTATTAAATCTGTGCACACCTTGTGTATGCTGTTACAATCTCGGTAGGCTCATATGTGCATTAGTTCTGCTATATCTGGAAGATTGTTTCCTTAAGTCATTCATATGCCCTGGCTCCTACAATCTATTGCGTTTGAAATTGTCCCAGGAATAAAGTCTAACTATTGAGTTATTTTGTGGGCAACTAAAAACAATGGCAGCACCGCATACTGTTTTCAGCATCTATTGGGTCTCTCTGACCACTAAAGCACAGGCAGTTATCCGAGCTTGGCACTGAGATGTTCAATTAATAACTCATGTCTTTGGAAACAGCACTGTCCAGCCATGCAGATACTTGTGTAGAAAGGCTCACAGGTTAAAAAAAATACAAAATACAAAAAGGCTCATCCATGATTTTTTGCCTTCATCTTTCTGCAATCACTCAGATAACCATGGAATGTGATGAAGACCAGACCATTGAGACAATACTAATAGCTAAACTAAAAGTCTTATCTAAATATAATCAGCTTGTCTATGACTTTCTTCAATTTTGAATTATTAATCTTTTTTAATAAATTACTGTACCAGCAGATACATAAAAGGCACACCAAGAGCTGAATAAAATTATTGTCAACACAAAGAAAATTGAAATTACAATTTAGAATTAGGTAACCATGAATTGTTCATTATATTCTCATGTTTTGTTATAGAAATAACATGGGTAATTTACATTTCTCTACTTTAGAGTGCTTTTCCATTTATTATCAATATTCTTACTGTTTTCTCATGATATACACATTCTATGTGTTTTGTGGATTTATTTTTTGCTTATTCTACAAGATCATATATTTACACATAGTTTTATTTAAATCCCTAATTTCTGGTTTGCCTTACACCAATGCTGCTTTTCTCCATTTTCCCCAAACTGTTTCATGTTTGAGCCTTTCCTTCTCCAGTATCCCCAGCTGGTTTCATTTTATTTCTATTTGATTATATCCTCTTCCTTAATTCCTCAGATCCTACTGTCTTCTTTCTAGTCATGTGGCTTCTATAAATTAAACCCACCAAGCTAATATTCAAACCTGGGAGCCACATATAAGTGAGAACATGAAACATTTGTCTTCAAGGACTTGGATGACCTCACTTAACATATTTTTACAAGTTCCATCTACTTAAATGTAGAGTTAACAATTCTTGTTTTACCACTGAGTAATATTCCACTGTCTGTATGTCTCACCTTTTCAACATATTTGTTCTTTGTTGGAAATCTAGGTTGATTCTGTTTCCTAGGTTCTGTGAATAGATTGACAATAAACATTGATGTGTAAGTATCTTTCTAGTAAAATGTATTTCTGTATCAGACCTTACAGCTTACAATATTTGACTTCAGGTAAGATGTACCCTCTAGTACCTGACTCTTATTTAGTGATTAACTGATTTCTAATTGTATTCATTGCCTGATTCACAGGGAAGTCTTCATCCCAGGTAAATATGGTTTGGGATGACATAGGCCCTAGTAGACCTTATGCTAGTATTTTTGCTAATAGCTTTGTAATCAAACTGTCTCATACATATTTATGTTTACACCCAATAGATTAGTTCTGGTTTCTGCCTTGATCACAGAAACTTCCATATGTAACATGTAATGATAAATTCAGACATTCACATCTGGTCAAAGTGCTAAGACTATAACTGAATATTCATTCACAGATGAGTCATCTTTGTTTACGTTCTACCCACAACTCAAGGACTTTCATAAAAAAAAAAGACTGGAAAGCATTAAGATCCAGAATATGGAATTGACAGCCTTGAAATGTTGTCTCCAGAACCTGACATGACCTTTGTACACATGAACTCACAGCAGCAATAATTACCAGCAGAGGATCTTAATTAAGTCACGCTTAGCAGTATTATTTTGGTTGCTTGGACTACTTGGTGGAAATGAGAATTCAATTTCAAAAGTGGTTCTTCAAGATTCTTACATGCAATTTGCTGAATTTTTGCCTTGATTTCAGCAATAAACAAAATGTAACATGTTTGAAAAATATTACAACATGGCTAGTTCAGGCTCTATGTCTCCCATTACTAAGAGTCTTTGCTAGGGTTAACTTCATAGATTGCATGAATTTTCCATTGTATTTGGTTTCATGAATTCACTATCTTCTGTAACCATGCAAGTCCTAAAGTGAAAGGATCAGATACCAAAGAAGTCAGAAAACCTTTGACCTGCAGTTAGTTTGTCCTGCCCAGAGAGTTTTCTGGGACCGGAATGTAGTCCAATCATCGTGAAAGAGAACAGAGAGACTTCATCCAGCAACTTATGAGAACAGGTTCACAGTGACACAGCCAAACAATAAGTGGAGTTCATGTAGTCATATGGAGGGGAGGAAGGAAATATTGGGGGAACCAGAGTGTAGTGGCAGCAAGAATAGGAGGGGCAGGAGAAAATGATAAGCCAGCGCAGATGGGTGCTGGGTGCACTAGTGTTAGTGTGTGGCACCCACACAGCTTCTTGAAACCCTGCCCACTGCTTCCTGTGGCTGCAGCAGTTTAGCAGCTTGCCCCCAGTCTCATGTGTGTGCAGCTACCTACGTGGCTTCCACAGTTTTCCTGACTTTTGTATCCCATGGGCAACTGCTGTACATCCTTTCTGACCTGTGTCTCTTTACAAATTCTCTTCAGTTTGATTTTGAGTTCTGCTTCAAAAATCAACAGAGTTATGGGCCATGGCCGATTCAAGCACCCTCTCCTCTGTCCAGAGAACAATCTGGGGGATCTCTTCTTGGACCTGGGATCCCATATATAATCAAGTCTCCTGTAAACCCTAAAATGACTCCCTTAGTTGAAATATATTCTTCCCTGATCCCATATTCATCCTTTCTCCCCCCCCATCCCAGGCCACCGAGCTTTCCCCATTCCTCCCCTACTCCCTTCTCTCTAGCCCTCTCCCCTTCCATCAACCCTCCCACCCCCCCATGCACCCAAGGTTACCTGGGACTCTTGTCTATTTCCTACCTCCTGGTGGATAGCTAAATAATCTTCATCAGGTTCGTCTTCTTATTTAGCTTCTCTAGGATCACGTATATTTTGCTTATCACCATAGATCCTTCATCTGGCGGAGGACGGCGATACAGGCGGAGACCCACATTGGAGCACCGGACTGAGCCCCCCGAGGTCCAAATGAGGAGCAGAAGGAGGAAGAACATGAAAAACGAAATCAGTACTGCGAGGGATGCTATCACCCACTGATACAAGGGAACGGATCTAATGAGAGTTTACCAAGGCCAGTTGGACTGGGACTGAATGAGAAGGTGATCTAACCAGATTCTCTGAATGAGGCCGAATTCTCTGACTGTGGCTGGCCCGAAGTCTTTCTGAAAAGCCATTGACTATGATACTGGGACCTGTTTCCTCTGCATATACTGGATTTTGGGGATCCAGTCTGTTTGGACACACACCTTCCTGGACCTGGAGGGAGGGGGAAGGAACTGGAACTTCCCACAGGGCAGGAAACCCTGACTGCCCTAAGGGACGAAGAGGGAGGAGGAGAGGGAGTGGGGGGAGTGGGAGGGTGTTGGGAAGAGGGGCGGAAATGGAAACTTTTATAATTTAATAAAATTTACTTTCAAAAAAAAAGAATGTTTGCACGCTTACATTTTCCCTAATGTTAAGGGAAAATTAGTTAATGTATGTTAAGAACTAATAAGGGGTATGTGAAGTTCAAGTTGCAAAAAATAAAGGTCATACTGAAAGCAAAAAAAAAATCAACAGAGTTTTCTGGCTCATGTTGTTCTAAAACCTTAAAGTATCAACGAAGGCAGGATTTTAACAGAGATAAGTCGTCTGCTAACTATATATTTTTTTTGAATTTGTAAATCACTTCTATGATAATGTCTGATAATATCCCCATTCAGGAATTTAATAATTTTTTCATTTCTGTTATGGATGAAATTCTAGGAGAGGTCTATGACCTAACTGGTGTGTATACACTCTTAGTCACAGTTGCTATCAGTTTGATTATTCATATTATATCTTTAAAGAAAAGGTTTGATAATAGAGCCAAGAATGAGAGGCTTTTAGAAATGATACAGACTTTACAGACTAGTAATGAGAAGATGGCATAAAGGATTCAGACCACTGAAAATGGTAACCATAAATTGAGAGGCAAAACTGATTCCATGTCAATGGGTTATAAAACCATACCAAATGATACGGAGAAGATTATCTGAAGGGATTCATAGCATTGAAATTGACAATCAAATCAAATCAAAAGTTATGATAAGCTATCAGATCGAACATACCTCCTGAAAGGCAATCTTCATGCCATCCAAATAATCTTTAAGGATGAAAAGATATCATTAATGAAAAAATTAAATTATGTTATGTAATGGTATGTGCTTGGTCCTATTGTAGCTTACTGTGCACCATTTGTTAAATATCTTTGGAATGCCTGCTCTTTTCTCAGCGGAAGCAAAGAGGGTTGCATGTGGGGAAGAGAGGGAAGTATGGGGAAGAGGCTAGGGGGAAGGGGAATTGTCATCATTCTTTATACCCCATCAATGCTTAAATAAGCATGGACAGCATGCTTACTGCAATTCTCCAGTTGTTTCTATCCTGGGCAGTGCTAGATACTTGGGTGTGGAACACCCAAGGTTCCACAGTCTTCCTTATGCCATCTATCCAACATTTTTGAGCCTTCCTCTTCACTTTGTCCTGTGCACTCCTCTAAGCAGTACTATTTTGGGGTATCTGCCATCAGTCATTCTCATAACATGGCCAAAATATCTCAAGTCCCATTGCTGTATCTTGTAGTTTAATCCTTCTGTAGGTGGAGATGTTCTTAAAGTCATCATTGTGTAGTCAATCTCTTCATTTGATTACTAGAATCCTCCTGATTCTAATGTGTTACCTCCAACACATTCAGTCTCTGTCCTGAGGAGCATTTAATTGCCCAAGTTTCAGAGTTGTAAAGAAAGCAGTTCAAGACAAGTGTCTCATGTATTTGTAATTTTGTTGTTATGTTTCTTGTTGACCATACCTTTTCTAGTGTCTGGAATGCAGCCCTCACTATGGCTATCCACCTCTTGACAGCTGAAATAGTTCCCTTCTTTGAACTGAGGTTTCCTCTCAGATAGAAATAATTGTCTGTTTTTTTGAAGTTCTGATTATTTATTACAATGTTAAAATCCTCGTGTGCCCTTCCCATGTACTGTATCTCAGTCCTTGATGTTTACTTTCATGTTTTGTTCATTTCCACCACTCTATCTACCATGATATGCAGCTCATTTGGACTTTCTGCAAGTAGTTATGATCATCAGTAAGATATTTCAGTTAGTGAACATCTTTCAGTAAGGTCTTCTCCCCCATTGTGCTGAAAAAGGACCAAGGCCAGAGCAGAGGAAATCCTAGCAGAGGCCCCGTGTGGATTCATAGCACAAATTATCATATCTCCACTTTGAGGTACCTGGAAGAAAAATTATGAAGAATTTGGAAAAGATTTGTATGTCTGTTACACTGACTTCAGGAAGGTATTTGATTGCATTTGAAGGAAAGGACTTTGGGAAACAATGAGGTTCTATGGGTACACAGAGAAAATCGTAAGAACACAAGAAAATGCCTACAAAGACACCTTTCCATCAGTTAAAGTCTGTGGAGAACTAAGTGATTAGTTTAAGATAAATGTAGGAGTGTTGTGGGTTGTTTCCTGTCATCAGTACTCTTTAATACATTCCTGGAATTCATAATAACAACAGCACTGGAGGATGCAGAGATGAGAACGCAGATAGGTGGTGTGTGAATCAATACTTGCATTTCACTGACAATGAGGGGGAACTGTGGTCAGGATGTAATATATGAGAGAAGAATTAAAACTTGAAGTAATGTTTAAAAGAACATTACAACATGACAAGGAGGGACTGTTGGGAGCCCCAACAAGCTTTCGGTCTATTGGTATTTGATAACTGATGAGAAAAATATAATCACTTTATTTAAGGAGGCTTTTAAATGTTCCTTATGTACTAGTGAATGACAACATGTTTGTCTATAGCTAGCACTGATAGGACTCAGTCTGTTATTATGAAAGAAAGAGGTCAAGAAGTTGGAGGAGAGACTTATTAAAAGGTCCTAAGGGAAGTCAGTGGGACATAGTTGGGGATACACAAAATCACAATATATTTAATACGTGACTGGAAATGTCAAAGAATATGTAAAATTATTTGAAAATATGAAAATAACAATTTTATATATGTTTATAATTTTATACCTTTATATTATACACTCTGCTAAATTTCCCCCAAAATTTCTACCCTTCTTTTTCTTGACATTCCTGTTGTTTGCTATATTCTGCTACACAGTTTCATTTATACATTGTTATATATTTGTATACATAGTTCTGTGTACTTATTCAATTTCTAGAGTCTCATATAATGTCTGTGTTTCAGAGATTATCTTAACTAGTATAGTTGTCTCCAGTTTGCTACAATTTTCCTAATAGTGGTATAATCTCCTTATTATTTCACATGAAATATTCCTCTTCCGTTGCATGTATATCCATATCTTCTTGATGCAATCAGCTAATGATAGACAAGGGGTTTATTTCTTTAAGTTATTGAAGATAGTGCTGAATAAACAACAATGTATAAACATTTCTGAGAAGTGTTCCCTTTAGGTAATTTCATACTCCTTCTGCACATCAATCTGATAACCATGTTACAAAGTAGAACTACTGCCTCAGGCCTGAAATCTTTTGTGAGCTTAGGTCTTGATGTAACACCCAAAGCATCTGCAGAGCTGAGGGAAGGTGAGTGGGATGTATTTCTTCAGACAGGAATCAAATTAGAGCTCAGTATCATGTGATTTGACCCAAGTGTGCTGCCTCCAACTTCTCCAGCTAGAGTAGGTCCTTATGTAAGAAGTTCATTGCTCATGAATATGCAAATTACATATAGTATGGTAAATGCTGAGATGTCCACACCCCAGACGAACATATAATCCTTGTCCTCCTTATGGTCCCTGAGCACACAGGTCCTCACCATGAGATATAGGTGGATTGTTCTCTTCCTCATGTCACAACTACAGGTAAGGGGCATTCCAGTTCCAAACCTGCAGAAGGAAGAGAGACTGAAGTGACAGTGACACCTAAAATGCCTTTCCTCCACAGCTGTCCAGTCCCAGGCCCAGCTGGGCCTGAGATGGGAAACCCTGAAGCCCCATTGAGTTGTCCTGTAAGACTTCTGGCTATACTTTCACTGACTACTTTACTACCTGGGAGAAGCAGAGGACTGCACAAGGCCTGGAGGGGATTAGATGAATTGATCCTGAAGATGGTTAAAGTAAGTATGCTCAGAAGTTCCAGGGACAGAACACGCTGACTGCAGACACATCCTCTAGTACAGCCTACGTAGAGCTCAGTAGCAGCAGACTCTGCAGTCAATTACTGCGTGGGACACAGTGTTACATCCACATCCTGAGACTGTCAGAAGCACAGGAGTAGCAGGAAGCAGTTCTGGGACAGAGATGACAGAGAATATTAGACTGGTGACTTGCTCCTAAATAATCATCTGAGTGTCCATTTTCTCCCTCATCATCATAGTACTTTAGTTTTTTTTCAACTTTTTTCATATTACAAACATAAATAATATGATGCTGATTGAACAAGCCCTCATTATATCGTACTTGACAATCTCTTCACCAATGACCATCTCCATTGACAAATATGTTCCTAAATAAAATAATAAAAACTGAAAGCTGGGATTATGCTTTGTGAAAAAATACCTCTGGATTATTAAAAACTGGGCCCTTTGTCAGGGTAACTTTCAATAAAATAAATATGAGTTTGGCAAATAAAGGGTAAATAAATAAAGTGTAGCTAAACAAAACCATTTTCATGCTCTTAAATGTTACTTAACATCATATGTATAGTTAAGTCTGGCTTTGTAGTTTTCGTGGAGATGTGGAAAACGACTATGTGCAGCTCACCATTCATCCTTGAATCATCGACTCAACGTCACTTTTGGACACTGAAGACAGACGTCAGAGTCATAGTTTGGGCACTGTGTGAACTCATATATAAACTTGTATTAGCCAATTCTTCAAACCAGCAGGTGGCACTGTAGGTCTATCCACCAATGCCTGAGAAATAAAAGATAGCAGAAACTGATAAGGAAGTTGTGCACTGACTGATTTTTCCTGTGGATTCCATTGCCAACATTATTATGTTCAGAGACTGTGGAGTAGTTGAAATGTGAGATCACTGTGCTACAATGTTTGAGAGCTTCTTTTTTAATACAATCAATACGTGACATCAAATTGTAAAATAAGAGCTAAATTGGAATTTGCCTATTTCCACTGGATAGGAAACTAGGGATGAACCACTCATTATTATAGGTTAAGAGTATTTGGGCCTAAGGATCATGGAAAATATTTTGGGGTAAATTGTCCCAAAAATACACAGCTGATACCTCAGATTTGTCCACAGTTCTGCAGACCACTGTTAATGAATGGATGATGGCAGTTTCCAGTGTTCTATGCTAGTGTCTGTTGGGGGCAGGATGGTCAATGCATCTTCACAGCACCACTGTTATGGTTGACTCTGAGGAGGATAAGATGGCCCATGAACCATTTACATGTGGGTCACATTAACAAACATGGATGTGATGACATTGTTCTCAGTGGGATAGGAGAGCTCTGTCTGCAAAGGTGCAATAATGAAACAGAGAATGCATTTCCCCAGAGAGGACTTGAAACTCACCATCCCAGTGACTAACATAGAGAACCTTTATTTTTCTCTGTCCAACAGATTCCTGCTTTGATTGAAGGAAAGCTGTTTTTCATGAGTAAATTTCAGAAATTATGTTTTTAAACACAGTTATGTTCATCTATCCCACAGTGACACATTAATATTCTCTTGTTCACTATCCCTGAGCACACAGGTTCTTAGCATGGACTGCAGTTAGATCATTCTCTACCTACAGGTAAGTGTGTTCCCAGAACCTGGTTTGGTGTGAAGTCAAAAATATGGAGTTACAAAGACATTCTTTCCAAATTGTCTGCTCTTACATTCACCTACAGCAGCCTGTGGTTGAACATAGGAATCCTGGAGGCACATTAAATGTGTCCTACAAGGATATTTACTCATATCTTCCCCAATGGGTATTGTATTACAATTGACATGGGATTGAAAGGATTAGGTGGAAACTCCCAAGCATTATGAGAACAAAACATGGACAGAAGCTTGAGGACAGAGCTCCTCTGGATGTAGACACAATGCCTGATACTTCCTACATGGAGCTTAGAAGCCTGATATGAGTAGTCTGCCATCTATTACTGTGTAAGTAAGACACAGTGTCATGTCCACAGCTAAGCTGTTTCAGAAACTCTGAAAGAGCAGGAGGCTGTCTTGGGATGAGAAGACAGGAAAGAGTAAACCGAAAGACTTGCTCAAAACTTGTGGTTAAGTATTGATGAAATAAACATTTGACAAAATTAATACTTATTGCATAAAGAAATTCCTAATCATCATGCATGCAAAAATCAGTTTTAAATTTGCAAAGTTGACCCACATATCCCCTGTTATTGTCAGTGTCAACACATGTGTCTGCCATAATTGGGTCAACACTTTGGAACAGAAATGTATGATCACAAATTAAATAAATGTTTAACTCCTAGGACATTACCAACACTGCTGTTGGGATATTAAAAATACTGATTCATCAATTCAAGCCATATTTATGTGCTTTGAGAAATAGATTCAGAGTTTAAGCATTTCACATAGTCTTCTCCAGTCTGAATAACTTTCCCTGTAATCACAAGCTTGTTACCTATTGTGATACTCAATTTGTACACCTTAGGAGAAGATGCCCTTATCATTTCTCCACAATTTCACAGAGTCCAGAACTTTGTGAATGAATTCCCTGATGAGAACAGGATGTCTCTGTGAATCTAAACTGCTTAATCTGGAAAGTATTTCTCCATTATCACATATGATAGGCATCAGCATTCCACTAAACTGCTGTTTTCCTTCCTTCCTCTTCCTTCAATACCTACCTACGTTTTCTCCAGTTCCCCAATCCTGTATCCATTTCTATTCAGTGGAGAGCAGG
Organism: Myodes glareolus; assembly: GCF_982192425.1. Taxonomy (NCBI): domain Eukaryota; kingdom Metazoa; phylum Chordata; class Mammalia; order Rodentia; family Cricetidae; genus Myodes; species Myodes glareolus. Next base: position 6,491,190 of record NC_142036.1, on the reverse strand, counting down.
TTTCCCATGGATATCGATAAAGCATGGTATATCAATTTGGTGAGGCAATTCAGTATGAGTAAAACCAAAAGTCACTAAAAGTGTGAGAGACAGATGCCATTTCACTTTTCAGAATCCTACAAGAAGACCAAGTTACATAACTGCAACATATACAGAGGGCCTAGGTCAGCTCAATGCAGGCTCTGCTTTTCAGTTTAGACTCTGTGAGTACTTATGAGCTTATACTGATTCTTTGGTTTTCCTTGTAGTGGTCGTGACACCTCTGGTATCTACCTCCCCCCCTTCTACAGGATTCCTTGAGTCTAATGTTTGACTGTGGGCTTCTTCATTTGTTTCCATTAGCTGTTTTGTGAAGTCTCTCTGATGACAACTGGGCTAGCCACCAATCTATGAGTATAGCAGAATAGCATTAGTAATCACTTCATTAATTTTTACAATCGTGTGGTTTTATTTTAGGTCACTGGGCTATCCCTCTGTATCATGGCCCTCCAAGCAGGGTTAAGGGTGGACTCCCTTGCATGCCATGGGTCTTAATCTGGACCATTCATTGCTTGACCACTTCCACAATTTTTGTGCTACCTATACCCTGGCATATCTTGTAGTAAGGGCAAATTGTAAGCTGGGGGTTTTGTGGATGGATTGGTGTCCCAGAACCTCCACTGAAAGTCTTACCTGGTTATTGGAAATTGTCAGTTAAGATTCTGTGTCTCCCATTGTTTGGGTCACCTTCATAGATTCCAGGGAATTTCTATTGTGATCATTGTCTATATTGTCCCCGAGATGCCTCCCCAATCCAGTTGTCTCTTCAAGTACTCTCTCCTCTCCATCCTGCCTACATTTGACCCCTTCTGTTCCTGTCCCACTTAAGCCTCACCTCCAACCATGATATCTATTCTATTTCCCCAGAAATCCATGTGTTACCCCTTGATCTCTCCTTCTTACTTTGATTACCTGTGGATTTTAACACTGTCTTCCTTTACAGATAATATCCACTTACAAGTGAATACATGCCCATGTTTGTCTTTTGAGGTATTGGTTACCTCACTCAGGAAGAATTTTTCTAGTTCTATCCATTTGTCCACAGTTTCAGGATGTCATTTTTTAATAGCTGAGTATTCCTTCATTGTGTAAATGTATCACAATTTCTTTATCCACTCTTTGTTTGAGGGCCATCTAATTTGTCTCCAGTTTCTGGCTATTATGTTTAATGCTGCTATGAACATAGTTGAACAAGTATAATTGTGATAGAGTGAAATGTCCTTTGGGTATATGCCTGAGGTTGGCATAGATAGATCTTGAGGTAGAGGTTCCCCCTTTTGGGAAAATGACACACTGATTTCCAAGGTGTCTGCACAAATTTGCACTCCCATGATCAGTGGAAGAGAGTTTCTCCTGCTCTATATCCTCTTCAGCATGACGTGTTGTTGTGATTTTAATGTTAGTCATTCTGATTACATGTAAGATGTAATCTCAGAGTTATTTTGTATTGGAGACCTCTGAGTGACAGTGTAAGTGTCCCGTCAGTGTTCTTGATGGCTAACAATGTTTAAAATTTTTTAAAGTGCTTTTCCAACATTGAATTTATTGAATTTTTTTCTTTTTATTAATTTTTATTGAGCTCTGTAAATTGACTTAAGTTATTTTGATAGTTTCCTTTGCCTTACAAAAGATTTTAATTTTCATCTGGTGCCATTTGCTAATTGGTGATCTTATTGCCTGTGTAATTGATGCTCACTTCAGGAAATTTTCTCCTGTGCCAATGTGTTCAAGGCTATTCACCATTAGATTGTCTATCAGGTTCAGTGTATCTGGTTTCATGTTGAGGTCTTTTATCTACTTTGCCTTGAGTTTTGTGCAGGATGATAGATATGGACCTATTTGCACTCTTCTACATGCTGACATCTATTTAAATCATCATTTGTTGAAGATACTTTCTTTTTCCATTGTATAATTTTTTTCTTCCTTCTCAAAATTCAAGTGTCCGTAGGTATGTGGATTTACTTCTGGGCCTTCAGTTCAAGTCCATTGATCAACCTGTCTGTTTTTTTTGTCAATACAACAAAATTTTTATTACATTTCTCTACAGTACAAGTTGAAATCAGGGATAGTGATTCCTCCAGAAGTTCTTTTATTGTACAGGATTATTTTAGCTATCCGCAACCTGATTTCTAAAGTCACTACAGAAGTTTACACTTACATCAACATGTGACTACAGATTACCCTTTCCCTACATCCATTCCTGCATTTGTTATCTTTTATTTGCTTGTTTACAGTCATTCTTATTGAGCCAATAATGTAGCATTGGAGATGTTTTAATATGAATTTAATGGGTGAATTAAAGACTTTGGTTGCAGGCCATAAAGAATCCAATCTTGAACTGAAGAGGAAATTCTCCATGCTGGTTATGTTTTCTACTGCAGGAAGGTTCTGTGTAGTCTGCAGGGAGAGAAAGACATCAATAATCTCACAGAGTACCAGTTTTGCAGTCTTCTCTATCAGCCTCCAGGTAAGAGGTACCAACTAGTGGTTCCTGTTACACGCTGAATACCTGCTTGCTAATTAGAATTGTAACCTGCTCCATAGGAAAGACTTCATCCCAGGTGAACTTGTTCAAAAACTCATGACTATGAATGATATAGCCCAAGTAGACCCTACTTGTATTGCTAATGGTCATGTTGTCTAACTGTCTATAAATATATATATATGTTTATATATAATAGATTAGTGCTAGTTTCAGCCTTGACACAGAAGCATCTGCGTGCAATGTGTAATGATCCCTGTAGACATTCATGAGTGGTCAAAGTGATGAGAATGAATGACTGAGTACTCAGCCACAGTGAATCCTCTTTATCAACCTCCTCCTTTCCCCAAATCAAGCAATATCATGAAACAGAGAAAAGAAAGAATGTAATTTTCAGAGAATGAGGTTGAAAGTCATGGAATTCTATCCACAGAGATTGAAATGTTCTCGTTGCACAAATGACCTCTTAGCAGCTCTTGTTACCAGCCTAGGTCCTGCACAAAGTCAAATCAATTCAAAATACAGTGTCAAAGCCCGTGGAAAGGCTAAGCAGGTAAATGTGTCTCTTGGCAAAACTGACAAAGTTAGTTTGATTTCTGAAAGCCACCTCTTAGAAGACGAGAACAAATGAACACCATAAATTGTCTTCTAAGTCCTTGGCACATGTGTGCCCTGTCCCCTCCTCCTACTAAGCACAGTATATCTTAAAAAACTACAACTCAGTTGGGGGAGGGAAGCCCCATGAATCAGTAAGAGGAAATATTAGGACTGGAAGAATTCTTAGAAGTTAAAATCACTTTTTTCTAGAAGTGTGCCCACTTGGAGGTTACTCACGACCTAGTAGATAACGCCCACCGTATGCAAACAAACAGCATTTATTAGACTAACTGAGTTATTCATTAATGAAACAAAAGAGATCAATATGTTAGAAGAAAAATCCTCTGTTTTGAGAGATCATAAGGGGAGCATGAGGGATATAGTGGGTGAGAATATGATCAAGAATATTGCATTCATAAATGAAAACTTCAAGGGATAAACAAAATCATTCTGAAATAGAAATATTCCATATGTTTACAATTTTCATATAGATATATAATGTCTACTGTACATATTTTTCCTATAAAGTCAACTTATCATTTTCTTGCCCCTCCACATCCATTTGTCACTTTTATTCCATTGGAAATTTTCAGTTCTACGTCCTTATGTATGTGTGCATTCGCAATTATTTCTAACTATATGATATCTAAGGACTATAAATACAACTCAGAATATATCTGTTTCTGAGAGGGTGTTAAATTACTTAATAATGTTATCACCAATTGCATTCATTTACTTCAAATTTATATTAGTTCCTTAAACATTACTGATGAATAAATTATGTTTTATAGCATATGTGTCATGTTTACTTGATACAGTCATTTGTTCAAAGACATGTGGTTTGTGTCTATAATTTATCTACTGTAGACAATGCTGTAATAACATTTGTGTGCAAAAATTCCTGAGAAATTTTCACTTTTGATCATTAGTGTAGGTGTTTTAGTATGTAGTTTTCTAGAGCAACACTTGCCAACTTCATGTATATGAGAAAAGACTAGAAGTTCTCATAATGTACTAGTTTTGAAATCCTTTTCACAACTACTAACTGTAAATCTTTTGTCACAAGAAGAAAAACTGTCTCTGGCTGAAGTCTTTTGTAAACTCTGAGCTTTCGTCTTGGTGTTACATCCACAGGACTACACAAGGATTGTGGATATAGTAGGTGCTTAATTTATACAGACAGGATTAGAACTGGACTTTAGCATGCTCCTGCCTGATCCAAGGTTCCCTCCCTCTTTCTTCTAAAGGTGTACTAGGATCTTATCTAAGAGGTACACTGTTCATGAATATACAAATCACATGGTAAATATAGAGATGTCCACACCCCAGAACAACATATGATCAGTGTCCTCTCCACAGTCACTGAGCACACAGGTCGTTACACCATGGAGTGGAGCTGGATCACTCTCTTCCTTATGTCACTAACTACAGGTAAAGGGGCATTCCAGTTCCAAATCTGAAGAGGGAACAGGGACAGAGGTGACAATGACAACTAACCTGTCTTTTCTCTACAAGTGTCCACTCCCAGGTACAGCTGCAGCAGTCTGGGCCTGAGCTTGTGAGGCCTGGGACCTCAGTGAAATTGTCCTGCAGGGCCTCTGAAGATATCAGTTATTACTATATTAGCTGGGTGAAACAGAGGCCTGTTCATGGCCTGGAGTGGATTGCAGGGATTGAATTTACAAATGGTAATACTGACTACAGTCAGAAGTTCCAGGGCAAAGCCACACTGACTGCTGACAAATCCTCCAACACAGTCTACATGGAGCTCAGCAGCCTGACATCTGAAGACTCTGCGGTCTATTACTGTGCGAGACACAGTGTTGTAACCACATCCTGAGTGTGTCAGAAACCCCGGAGGAGCAGGAAGTTGTCCTGGGGCTGAGATGGCAGAAATGACTAGCCTGAAGATTTATACAGAAATTATCTTCTGAGTGTCTGTTTTTCTGCCTCCTTCTCTATAAATAAAATGATGTTAATTGACCCCCATTTACATACTTCTCAGTAATATAACACTAAAGAAGGGAAAGCTGTGTTAATGCATAGTGACAGACTATCTCTGGATTCGAAGAGAATTGAACTTTTTGGAGTAACTTTGAATAATGTATAATATGAATTTTACCAGTAAAGTTCACATAAACATCATCCTACCAAACCAAAACTCCTCTCATAGTCTCAAGTAGCATGATTGTGCTTTTAAATTCTACCTGTGCTGTGCAGCAGAATTTCAGTTTCTCAGAATGGAAGAGTTATTTACATCATAATGTACTACCACAAAAGTGTAAATCTTATAAGTTGATAAAAATATCATTAAATTACTTTTCATAGAACTGATTTATTTACCCAGTGTGTATACATGTCAGTTAAGAACAGGTTTGACATTATTCATATTAATCTGATCTTTAATTTACTGCCTTTCAAGAACCAGTACCCCAGCCTACAGTCTCAGGCTTTTACACACACTCCTTCTCTGACATGATATCATCCTTCATGTTACTCTGGATATGTTGAAGTCACTCTCGTTCTATAGAGTGATTGGTTTTGGATACCTGGGCCAATAACCAGAAACATGGAATCTTGTGGTACTTGATATTCTCAAGGGATTGATTCAATAAGAAATTTCTGGAGGATAACTACATGATTTTCTTCAGGTTCACCTTCATATTTAGCTTCTCTAGGATCACGAATAATAGGCTCAAAGACCTTTAATTATGGCTAGAATCCACTTATGAGTGAATACATACCATATTCCTCTTTTTGGGTCTGGCTTCCCTCACTCAGTAAAGCGTTTTCTATTTCCATCCATTTGCATGCAAAATTCAAGATGTCATTGTTTTTTACCGCTGAGTAAAACTCTAATGTGTATATGTTCCACACCTTTTTTAACCATTCTTATATTGAGGGGTACCTAGGTTGTTTCCATGTTCTGGCTATTACAAATAATGCAGCTATGAACATAGTTGAACAAATACTTTTGTAGTATGATAGGGCATCTCTTGGGTATATTCCCAAGAGTGAAATTGCTGGGTCCTGAGGGAGGTTGATTCCCAGTTTCCTGAGAAACCGCCACACTGATTTTTACAGTGACTGCACAAGTTTGCATTCCCACCAACAATGGATGAGTGTTCCCCTCACCCCACATCCTCTCCAGCATAGGCTATCGTTGGTGTTTTTGATGTTAGCTATTCTGACAGGTGTAAGATGGTATCTCAAAGTGGTTTTGATTTGCATTTCCCCGATTGCTAAGGAGGTTGAGCATGACCTTAAGTGTCTTCTGGCCATTCGAAGTTCATCTGTTGTGAATTCTCTGTTCAGATCAGTACCCCATTTTTTAATTGGGTTAATTAGAGTTTTAGTGTCTAGTTTCTTGCATTTCCCCGATTGCTAAGGAGGTTGAGCATGACCTTAAGTGTCTTCTGGCCATTCGAAGTTCATCTGTTGTGAATTCTCTGTTCAGTTCAGTACCCCATTTTTTAATTGGATTAATTAGAGTTTTAGTGTCTAGTTTCTTGAGTTCTTTGTATATTTTGGAGATCAGACCTTTGTCTGATGAGGGGTTGGTGAAGATCTTCTCCCAGTCAGAAGGCAGCCTTTTTGTCCTACTGACAGTGTCCTTTGCTTTACAGAAGCTTCTCAATTTCAGTAGATCCCATTTTTTCATTTTTTCTCTTATTGTCTGTGCTACTGGGGTCCTACATAGGAAGAGGCCTCCTGTGCCTATATCTTGTAGACTACTTCCCACTTTCTCTTCTATCAGGTTCAAAGTGGACGGATTAATGTTGATGTCTTTAATCCATTTGGACTTGATTTTTGTGCATGGTGATAGATATGGATCTACTTTCATTCTTCTACAGGTTGACATCCAGTTATGCCAGCACCATTTGTTAAAGATGCTTTCCTTCTTCCATTGTATACCTTTAGCTCCCTTGTCGAAATTAGGTGTTCATAACTTTGTGGGTTAATATCTTGGTCTTCTATTTGATTCCATAGGTCGACTTCTCTGTTCTTATGCCAATACCAAGCTGTTTTCAATACTGTAGCTCTATAATAGAGTTTGAAGTCAGGAATGGTAATTCCTCCAGAAGTTCTTTTATTGTATAAGATTGTTTTGGCTATCGGGGTTTTTTGTTTTTCCATATAAACTTGATTATTGTTTTCTCAAGGTCTGTGAAGAAGTTTGGTGGGATTTTGATGGGGATTGCATTGAATCTATAGATTGCTTTTGGTAGAATTGCCATTTTTACTATGTTGATTCTCCCAATCCAAGAGCAGAGGAGGTCTTTCCATTTTCTGGTATCCTCCTCAATTTCTTTCTTCAAAGACTTAACGTTTTTGTCAAATAGGTCTTTTACTTCCTTGGTTAGAGTAACCCCAAGATATTTTATGCTATTTGTGGCTATCGTGAAAGGTGATGTTTCTCTGATTTCCCTCTCTGCTTCTTTATCCTTTGTGTATAGGAGGGCCACTGATGTTTTGGAGTTGATCTTGTATCCTGCCACGTTACTAAAGGTGTTTATCAGCTGTAGGAGTTCTTTGGTAGAGTTTTTTGGGGTCACTTATGTATACTATCATATCGTCAGCAAATATCGAAAGTTTAACTTCATCCTTTCCAATATGAATCCCCTTGATCTCCTTATGTTGTCTTATTGCAATTGCTAGAACTTCAAGCACTATATTGAAGAGGTATGGAGAGAGTGGACAGCCTTGTCGCGTTCCTGACTTTAGTGGAAAGGCTTTGAGTTTCTCTCCATTCAGTTTGATGTTAGCTGTCGGCTTGTTGTATATTGCTTTTATTATATTTAGGTATGATCCTTGTATCCCCAGTCTCTCCAACACCTTTATCATAAAGGGGTGTTGAATTTTGTCAAATGCTTTTTCAGCATCCAATGAAATGATCATATGGTTTTTTCTTTCAGTTTATTTATATGATGGATTACTTTGATAGATTTGCGTATGTTGAACCAGCCCTGCATCTCTGGGATGAAGCCTACTTGATCATAATGGATAATTTTTCTAATGTGTTCCTGGATTCGGTTTGCCAGGATCTTTGAGAATTTTCGCGTCGATGTTCATGAGTGAGATTGGCCTGTAATTCTCTTTCTTGGTTGTGTCTTTGTGTGGTTTTGGTATTACGGTAACTGTAGCTTCATAAAAGGAGTTTGGCAATGACTGTTCCGTTTCTATATTGTGGAATACATTAAGGAGTATAGGTATTATCTCTTCCTGGAAGTTCTGGTAGAATTCTGCATTGAAACCATCTTGTCCTGGGCTTTTTTTGGTAGGCAGATTTCTGATAACAGCTTCTAATTCTTCGCGACTAACAGGTCTATTTAGATTGTTCACCTGTTCTTGGTTCAACTTTGGTATATGGTACTTATCTAAAAAAATGTCCATTTCTTTCACATTTTCCAATTTTGTGGCATGCTGGCTTTTGTAGTAAGATCTAATGATTCTCTGAATTTCCTCTGTGTCTGTGGTTATGTCCCCCTTTTCATTTCTGATCCTATTAATTTGCATGTTCTCTCTCTGCCGTTTGATTAGTTTGGATAGGGGTTTGTCAATCTTGTTGATTCTCTCCAAGAACCAGCTTTTTGATTCATTGATTCTTTGGATTGTTTTCTCTGTTTCTATTTTGTTGATTTCAGCCCTCAGTTTGATTATTTCCAGTCTTCTACTCCTCCTAGGTGAATCAGCTTCTTTTTTTTCTAGAGCTTTCAAGTGTGCTGTTAAGTCTCCAATGTGTGCTTTCTCCATTTTCTTTATTTGGGTACCTATTGCTATGAACTTTCCTCTTAGCACTGCTTTCATAGTGTCCCATAGGTTTGAGTATATTGTGTCTTTGTTTTCATTAAATTCAAGGAAGACTTTAATTTCTTTCTTTATTTCTTCCTTTACCCAGGGGTGATTTAGTAGTTGACTGTTCAACTTCCATGAGTTTGTTGACTTCCTGGGGGTAGCACTGTTGTTGAATTCTAATTTTAATCCATGGTGATCTGACAAGACACAGGTGGTTACTAATATTTTTTTGTATCTGTGGAAGTTTGCTTTGTTACCGAGTATGTGGTCAATCTTCGAGAAGGTCCCATGAACTGCAGAGAAGAACGTATATTCTTTCCTATTTGGGTGGAGTGTTCTATAGATGTCTGTTAAATCTATTTGATTCAATACCTCCAAGAAATCTCTTAATTCTCTGTTTGGTTTCTGTCTGATTGACCTGTCCATTGGTGAAAGAGGAGTGTTGAAGTCTCCTACTATTAGCGTGTGTGGTTTGATGACTGCCTTGAGTTCTAGAAGAGTTTCTTTTACATATGTGGGTGCCTTTATATTAGGGGCATAGATATTCAGGATTGAGACTTCTTCCTGATGAGTTGTTCCTGTTGTGAGTATGAAATGTCCATCTCCATCTCTTCTGATTGATTTTAGTTTGAAGTCAATTTTGTTAGATATTAGAATGGCCACACCCGCTCGTTTCTTAGGTCCATTTGCTTGGAAAAACTTTTTCCAACCCTTTACTCTGAGTAGATGTCTGTCTTTGTGGGTGAGGTGTGTTTCTTGTAAACAGCAGAATGTTGGATCCTGTTTTCGTATCCAATCTCTAAGTCTGTGCCTCTTTATAGGTGAATTGAGTCCATTGATATTAAGAGATATTAATGACCAGTGGTTGTTGACTCCGGTCATTTTTTTTTTTTTTGGGTAGTAGAGTGTATGTGTTTTCCTTCTTTGAGTTGTGCTAGTGAAGGGTCGCTAGATGTCTGAGTTACTGTAGGCAGTGTTGGCAATGTTGGATTCCTTGGAATATAATTTGCCTTCTAATTTTCTCTGTAAGGCTGGATTAGTAGTTACGTATTGTTTAAATTTGTTTTTATCCTGGAATATTTTGTTTTCTCCGTTGATAGTGAATGAAAGCTTGACTGGGTATACAGGTCTGGCCTTGCATCCATGGTCCCTTAGTTTCTGCAGTACCTCTATCCAGGACCTTCTGGCTTTCATGGTTTCCATAGAGAAGTCCGGTGTAAGTCTGATAGGTTTACCTTTATAGGTTACTTGATCTTTTTCCTTTGCAGCTCTTAATATCCTTTCTTTAATCTGAATGCTTTGTGTTTTGATTATTATATGGAGAGGGGATTTTTTTTCTGATCCAGTCTATTCGGTGTTCTGTATGCTTCTTGCACCTTCATAGGAATATCACTCTTTAGGATGGGAAAGTTTTCTTCTATATTTTTTGAACATATTTTCTGGACCTTTGATCTGCAATTCTTCTCCTTCTTCTACTCCTATTATTCTTAGATTTGGGCTTTTTACTATGTCCCATATTTCCTGAATGTTTTGTGATGAGAATTTGTTGGATTTGATGTTTTTTTTGGTCAGGGCGTTTATTTTCTCTATGGTGTCTTCATATTCTGAGATTCGTTCTTCTATCTCTTGTATTCTATTGGTTATGCTTGTTCCTGAAGTCTCTGTTTGTTTACCTAGATTTTCCATATCCAGCCGGCCCTCAGTTTGTGTTTTCTTCACTGCCTCCATTTCAGTTTTCAATTCTTGAACTGATTCCATTACCTGTTTGATTGTTTTTTCTTGGTTTCCCAGGGTATCATTTACGAATTTACTCATTTCTTCAAACTTTTTGTTACATTTGTCTTCCATTTCTTTACTCATTTCTTCCATCTTTTTGTTATATTTCTCTTCTATTTCTTTAAGTGAGTTATTCATACCCTGTTTAAGAGACTCTATTGCTTTCATAATGACACTGTTTTTCACTTCTTCCGGAATAGGGTGCTCAAGTCCTTCTGTCGTAAGAATGCTGGGATCTGGTGTTTTCATGTTGTTTTTCAGATTATTGGAGGAATTCTTGCCTTGACGCCTGCCCATCTCTTCCTTCAGATGCTCTCCAATGGCTCTTCCCTCCGCTGGGTCTTCTTCTACTGGATTAGTGCCCTTGCTATCCAGGAATCACTTTGCCTGCAGCCTTCGCTTGCTGCAGGCCGGCTATTAGAACAAAGGGACTCCAGTCCCTTTGCACTCACTGCCTTTCCCTGCCTGTGGCGCCCACCCCGGCTGAGATGGAGGAATTTAAGCCCTGAAAAAGGGAGAGGGGAAGGGTAGAGTTCCAGACAGAAAGCTGGGATGGCATAGCAGGAGAGAGGGTTTAGCTGGGGGAAGCTGCCCCTTTGGAGTAGCCAGGGAGATAAGGATGGCGGGAATATTGTGTGTTCCCTAACCGGACTTTGTGTGACGGTCAGGAACAACACACTTCCCCCTCCACAGGATCAGAGCCCCTCGCTGGTCAGAAGTCTCCCTGCCTGCAGTCTTAGCTTGCTGCAGTCTGGCTATCAGAACAAATGGACTCCCGTCCCTTTGCACTCACTGCCTGTCCTGGCCCGTGGCGCCCACCCTGGCTGAGATGGAGGAATTTAAGCCCCGAAAAAGGGAGAGGGGAGGGTAGGGGCTCCAGGCAGAAAGCTGGGATCTTATTATTATTTCTCAAAGAATAGTCTGAGATATCTTCAATGCTAATTTATTTTTTTAATTGTTTTTTTGGTTTTTCGAGACAGGGTTTCTCTGTAGCTTTGTAGCTTGTCCTGTAACTAGCTCTTTTTTTAAAATTTATTTATTTATTATATATACAATATTTTGTCTGTGTGTATATCTCCAGGCTAGAAGAGGGCACCAGATCTCATTACAGATGATTGTGAGCCACCATGTGGTTTCTGGGAATTGAACTCAGGACCTTTAGAAGAGCAGGCAATGCGCTTAACCACTGAATATTCTCTCCAGCCATCAATGCTAATTTAATATATACTTTATGTTTTCAGTAATGAGGATAAATCTTGGGACTTGTGGGTGCTACACTGTCCCACTATGCTATGCCCTCAGCTCAGTTTTGTTACATTAATTTTTTATATACTTTCATTATTCATTGAAGTTTGTTAATTACACTAAAATTATAACATTGTAATTTTTATTTCAAAACTTCCTATGAGTTTATTGTACAATATCTGGTAAGACAGGCAGTGAAAGGTTTGTGTGGACAAGAAACATAAATTGAAGTTGCTACGTTTTATTGCAAATACAAAAGGAACAACATTTTGATGAAATCATGCTTACTTTGCTACTTCCTTTTTTTTTCGGACACTTGCACCATTAACTGCTGTCCCAAAGGCTCACAGGTCAGAGCATAAGATATGCAGCAAAATATGCAAATATGGCCTTCCTCTGCTCGTGAAAACCAGCCCTGCCCTGACGCTGCAGGTCAGGCAGAGGACTCTAGCCCTGTCTTCCCATTTGGAGATCAGCACTGGAAACAGAACAATCAACATGGGATTGGGCCTGAACTGCGTCATTTTGGTTGTTCTTTTAAAAGGTAAATAACAATGGATACTGAGTGTATGAGTAGACGTGATTGAGAGATACAATAGACTTTCGTGACAGTTTCTTGATCAAGATCCTCTTTGTTTGCAGGTGTCCATGGTGAGGTGCAGCTCGTTGAGTCTGGGGGAGGATTGGTGCAGCCTAAGGGGTCATTGAAACTCTCCTGCGTGACGTCTGGATTCACTTTTAGTGACTATGCCATACACTGGATCCGCCAGGCTCCTGGGAAAGGGCTTGAGTGGGTTGCTCGCATAAGAAGTAAAAGTAATAATTATGCAACAAATTATGCTGATTCAGTGAAGGACAGATTCACCATCTCCAGAGATAATTCCCAAAGCACAGCCTACCTGCAGATGAACAATCTTCAAACTGAGGACACAGCCATGTATTACTGTTCTAGAGACACAGTGAGCAGTCTTCAGTGTGAGCACCCTACAAAAACCTCCCTGCCAGGTACAATAACCAGCAGAGGGCGCTCAGCACACATAAAGCCCAGGGGCCTACATAGCATTTTTTTTCCTGTGTTATCTGGGCACCCTCTCCATCTAATCCTCTTTACAATTACAATTACAGACTGTAGGAATTGATCATGTTTCAGAAAATAAAAAATAGACTGACTTTCTTAAAAGAGATATGCCATCTAGTCTCACCTGAGGGAAAAAAAAAGCAAGTATCTAAGAGGGCAAAAGTGGTTCTCTGTGGTCCCAGGATCCGGAACTGGAGATGCTCAGGAACCTCTGATAGACTCTTCCTTCAGACTGACATTAGGGAAGACCTCTATTGGAACAGAGTAAGTAATTCAGAATGAAAAAAGCGGAAGGGGGCAAGAAATATCCATACCAGCATCCAGAAGACGAGAAAAGGTTTTTCCATTTATAAACAAAGTGAGTTCTGGTTGCTGTGAATGATGGCTAGTAGCCAATAGGCATCAGATGAACCAAATCCAGCCTCTCCCCCCCTCACCTTCCTTAACTTGATTATTTGTAGGTTGCACTTGAGGAAGGAAAATTAAGTGTACAAGCCTCTGGTGAGTGAGTCATAACCCGGACTTCTCCTTCAATATCGGTGTCAATCACTCCAGGAGCAACAAAGACCCCTTGTACAGTGGAGCTATTCTCCCCAATAGTATTCCTGCAGCGCTTCCTGGTAAAGTCCATTAACCCCAGTGGGGAGAGCTATTTCTCCCCAATAGTAGTCCTGCAGCGCTTCCTGGTAAAGTCCATTAACCCCAGTGGGGAGAGCTTGCATACCCACTTCAGGAGTTAAAATTGTGTAAATGGAAGATCTGAGAACGAGCCCTGCACTGCCAGGGGAGGCTGTGCTAAGGTCCTGAATAGATTTCCTTGTGGAGGAACAGGCTGCTTGATTACCCCATAGATTTGTCTTGGGCCCTGAGATGGGCCCCTCTCCTCATTTCCTGACATGGAATTCCCCTGGGAATCTTTCTTTGATCGGCATTTGTTAGTCTAATGTTTCCCTCTCCTGTATCTCAGGCACAATCCTGGTTCCTTCCTCCCACCTGGGCTTACTTTCCTCGTGTGACACTGCTTGATCTGATGCCACATAAGACCGCACCTGATGCTGCTCCCAGGAGTCACTACAACCCTCTTTCTCTCTGGGTCTTTATTTCTTTGTTGGGAAGGAACATCTTTAAGTGTCTTTCCATGTAAACCTGCAGCTAAAGCCAGTCCTTGTGTATCCGAGGGGCCAACGTCTGAACAAATCTGAGTATAATCAGAGAAGCCATTTTTCTATCTAAAAGGTGTCAAAGCAGCTTTATATAGCATCAGCATTCTCAAAGGCGAGCTGTTTAACTGCCAAAGTCCTGCTTCTGCATCTCTAATCAACCTGCTTGATACCTGCTTCAGCCTGGAGAAACAGTCCTGAAACAGCTCATCAGGTCCACGTTTTACATTAGAAAAGTGCTCAGCCTACTCTTTAAAAGATGGAAGTTTATTTATATGCAGGCCTTCTTGGCAGCTGCTTTAATTTGGCCAAATGTTGCTATATCAAAGTTTAAATGCTGATCTGTTCCTCTATAAGGCCCCTCACCTGCAGGCATATCCTACAAAATAGGAACTTGTTGGGCCATATTTCTCTCAGCTGTGGCCTGACATTGTTTTGCAAACTCATTTGTCCACAACAGATAATTCCCTCCTGACAGGCAAGCTTTAGCCAACTGTTGCCAATCCTTGAGGACAGGGCTTCTAAAGCCATATTCTCCAGCTGTGTTTGCATAAAAGGGGCCACTGGATCATATTGTGTACAAACTATTTTTAATTCTTCTTGTAGTTTGAATGAGATTGGAGCATGTACCCTGACGTCCCTGAGAATGAAATATTTGAAACCCTTGCATATCCTTCCCTCTGTGTGCAATCTCTCTGTTGCTATCTTGCAAGGGAGATGCACAATTAATGCTAAATGTGTGCCCTCTTCCTGGAGCTGTCTGCACCATAGACAGATCTAAACCAGCTATTATGGTAGGAAAAGGCTTACTCTTCTAATAAGAGGAGATTTGCAGAGTGTCTAGTTTCTATGAAAGTGATGCTATCAACTCGTTCAAGTCTTTTAGATCCTTCTGGATCTTCCCAGCAGGTCTTTGCCTCTCAGTATTCCAGGTCATAAGGGAGGGAGGTGTAAACTCATCATTATGGTATTTAACGCTTCTGTATGAGTCGTGAGGCTCAGACAGATCACAATCACACAGTCCTGTAAATGCTTCCTCATCTAGCAGCTCCTCCAGCAGCTTGTAGGGTTCTGTTTCACTTCTAACTGTTTCAGGTGGAAGTATCTCCTACCATTTGGGGCATAAATTCAAACTTTTCTATACTAGTATACTATTTGCATTTTAATAAATAAAACCTGCCTGAAGATCACAGGGCAATGCAACCATACTAGTCAGCCATACAGACCAGGAAGTGGTGGCGCACACCTTTAATCCCAGCATTTAAGGGATGGAGGTAGATGGATCTCCGTGAGTTGAAGGCCACCATGGAGTACACAAGATTGAATCTGTCTAAAAGGGAAACAGAGCTCATGAAAAGGTGATCCCAGAACTTGGGATCCCACACCTTTAATCAAAACTAGGGAGGAAGAGACAGGATCAATGTGAATGGGAAGAGAAAGGAATATAAGGTGGGAAGAGACAGGAACTCAGTAGAGTGTGAAGTCTGAGAATTCATGGAGACAGGATCTTACCCTTTCAGTCTGCAGATTTGGGAGAGATAAAAGGTCTGCCTAGCAGTTGGATGCTTTGCCTTTTTTATTTTTAGCTTGAACTCTAATATCTGTCTGTGGGTTTTTATTATTCCTGCTACACTCTCCTGTATGAGTGTCCAGAAATGAAGAGTATCTCTACAGATGGTTTCAGGCCCATATTTGTAATAATGTTGTTAGATTTTTTTATCCCAATTCCTTTCCATGTTCCCATGTCTAAGGTCCTGTACTTGGGAAACCAAGGGCACAGCTGCCATATAAATTTTAATATCCTGCCCTTGCTGCTGCTTCACTCGAGCCTCTTTGTCCTTTAAAGTATCTCTAAGCAAGTTCACATAAAGTTGATTACATTTTCCATGCCCCATATCTATAATTTTAATTTACATTTTTATGCTGATATTTTCACTGATTATCTACCTTTATTACCTATTTGAATGCTCGATTCCCACCTCTGCACCTGCAGTGTGATATTCATATGCAATGTTCATCATTTTCTCTACCTGGACCACTCACTGGCCACACATCTGGGTGCCGTCAGGGTTCAGCCTTGATGGGTTTATCTGTTCCAGGGTAGAGGCTTGTGGATTAGAAGTTATAGGTAGAAAAAAACAGAGACACAAAAGAAAAGGACAGAGACACAGAATAGAGTCAAGAGGGCAACCCATGAATACTGAATTTGCCTAAGTTTATGTTCCATATGCTTTATATACTCCAACCCCAATGCGGGGGGGGGGGGCAGGGGAAGAAGGCAAAAGACTACTTTACTATGATAGAAAGAAGAAACAGCAATTACCTCTTTAATACCTGAAACATCAAGTAACTACATCTTGAGTTAATTATTTCATCCTTTAGAGAAGACATGCAGTGACCACCCTCTAGGTGAAACATCCTGTAGGTTGCTACACCCTGGGTCAAGTATTCTGTTATAACCTTGAAGGAAAAAGAATAGGCTTAAATTCCAACCTTTGGTCAAGTTAGAACAAATTCATTTCTGTGTGTTCTGACACTCCAGGTACCCTGGTTCTCTTTTGTGAGTCTGCAGTTCTTCACCAATGATACAGTCTTATTTGATGATGCCACCAAGACCAGTGAAATTCCTCCCAAGCTCTCAGCTGTGGTTATGTTTGTCTATGAGGTTTCTGACATAAAATTTGGAGGAAGATATACCAATATGGTCTCCTGATGCTCATGAAAACCAGCAAAACTGTGATTCTGCTTTTTCTGACACAGGAGCCCAGATCTCAAGGTCCCATTGTAATCAAAGCATTGTCATGGCTATTTTCAGTATGAGAGGTGCACTTAGAGCTCATCAGAGAGTCACAGATAGATAGGAGGTGTCTTAATGCTTTCTCCTGCTGCTGGCAGCTGGTGCCCAGTAGTTGGATTTCTGAGTATTTGAAAGTTGAAAGCTGTCTGTTATGTAACTGAACCCATAAGCCCAAAAGGGCCAGCTTCAAGCCCCAGAATTTTCTTTAGAAAAGGTTTAATATTAGGATCTGCCCCTGGTGATTAGTCAACTTTTGGGCATCTGTTTCCCATGTTGGATTACCTCCCCCAGCCTTGGCACAAAGGGAGGTGCTGTGTTCTGGCTCAATTTGAACTGCCATGCTTTTTTCTAGCCTATGCTAGGCCTGATCCTTTACCAATGGTGATGGAGGAGTTGATGGAGAGGAGGGTAGATGGGAGGTGGTGGGATGGAACTAGAAGAGATGAAGGAGGAGGAACAGTGGTCAGTATGTAAAATAAATGAAAAAATGTTATTTAAATAAAATAAAAAGAGAAAACGTTTTGTGTCCTTAACCAGTATGATGGGAAGTTGGGGGATGGAATATTCTAGAAGAGCATGAAGATTGAACTTCTCTGTAGTACCTGCCCAAGGGAAAACTAGGGCAGAAACTTCTCAAGGCAGGGGACTTTGTAAACTAATGTGTTGTACCAAATAAGGAAGTCATCCCTGTCAGCCTTTTTTTTTCTTTTCTCTATGCTGGTTTCTCTTTCTGTAAAAGGTTAAAACTACTTTTCTTATACTAATCTGTTTAATTTATTACATAGTGACAGTCTTGTTTCCCACATTTGTCTCTGATTGTCACTGAACTCAGAAAACTTTCCATGGAGTTGGGGCTGAAGTGGGTTTTCAAGGTTGCTATTTTAAGGGGTAATATGGGGAAGAGAAGATGACCGTGAGTGGGTAGGAGTAAGACACCTGCTGGGTGTGTGTGACAGGTTCCTTACCAGAATCTCTTTGTTTGAAGGTGTTCAGTGAGAATTTATCTGGTGTAGTCTTGGAGTACTTGGGTCATCCTGGGGTTCCATGATACTTTCCTGTTCAGTCTTCAACTCATCTTCAGTGATTAGTGGATGGATGTAAAGGTCCTGTCAGGCTCCAGGAGAAGTCCTAGAGTGGTTGGCTCTCATATGGTATATTAGAAAAGTTATTTAGAACTCCAAATGGACACAACCATGCATATTGCAATCAGGATGTCAAATGTTCAAAGTAAAGAGTGAAGTCTAAAAGACAAAAGGGCAGGGTCGAGTGGAACACAGAAGACCCTGCAGCAGAAGCTGAAGGTGCCCTGCACTCCCCTCCGGCCAGCTGGCAGGCAGACACTCACCCCTCTGGGTGGATAGCCTTAGTGCAGGAGCAAGAACTGTTCCTGGGCCAAGAACCTTGCAGACAATAGGGCGCTATCTCTTGTATTCTGTTGGCTATTCTTGTCTCTGTAGTCCCTGTTCGTTTACCAAGATTTTCCATAAAATCTTCTGGCACAGGATCAGGGCCACTTGATGGCCAGGGACCTCACAGACAAAAGGATGCACTTGCTGGGTGCAGGCTCAATGGGACAAAGAAACTCCTTCCGCAGTTGCCCTCACCGCTTTGTTTCCAGACCCCCAGCCCTGAAGCAGGCTGAACTGGGGGATCCTATGTCCCCACAGAAGGAAAGAAAATCAAAGACAACCACAAACAATTTTTTTATTAATATAGATGTACAAATTCTAATAAAATGCTTGTCTTTAATCCCAGTATTTAGGAGCAGAGGCAAGTTGATCTCTGAGTTTGAGTCTTGCATGGTCTACAAGGTAAGTTCCAAGACAGTCATGGCTACACAGAGAAACCTCATTTTAAAAAAGAAAAACAAAGCAAAAATAAAAATGTTTTAATAAATTAAAAAAGATTACACATTCATATCAACTGGATCTTCAGCCTAGTAAAGCAAGATTTTTTTTCAACACATGCAAATCAATTAATGCAATAAAAACACCATAAGTACAAACTGAAGGAGTAAAATCACATAATTCTTTCAATGGATTATTAAATGACGTAAGACAAAATTCAACATGCCATCATGGTGAAATTTCTAGAAATTTTTTGAATAGATCAAGCATATATCAAAATAATAATGGCTTGGTCCAAAACTCTTGTAGGCAACACATATTAAATGGTTACTTACCAAAATATTTCTTCTAAAATCAGAAATGAGACAAGACAAGGAAGTCTCCATCCCATCTCTCTTTCAGTATAGCTCTCAAAGTCTCACTGTTGACACATAGTCAAGAAAACACACTAAAGGACTAACAATAGGAAAGAAGAGTTCAAACTATCCCTACTTGAATATGACATAATTCTTTACTGAAAATGCCCTGATGAATCCAGGATAAGACTCTTGGACCTAATAAACGCTCAAAGTAAAGTGGAGTATAAATTAGTATAAAGAATAGTCTCCATTTGTAATAGTAGCCTACTCTTCAGAAAAAGAAAACAGGAAAAGTATTTCATCCAAAATGACTCACTCAAAATTGTTTAGGGATATACCTAATCAGAGACATCTCACAAGGTGCTGGTGTGTGCATTACAGTCATTGAAATTCAGAATTCCTATTATAATATTTTATAGTCTTATTTACATATAGTATCTTCAAAGCTCAGCTTCATCAAATAGAAAGAAAAAATGGTGTTTGACAAAGCATTGAGATCAACAGGAATGATTAGGAAAAGTAAAAACAAGTTACTGAGTTAAGAATTGGCCCTTAAGAGTTATATGTTTTATCTATAATCCATAGCACACATAGGTAATAATAATAATATATATCTCTAAATTGAGAACGTGCCTTTTTTAAATTTCGCCAATAGCATAACAAACACATGCTGACTGCATTAAATCATTCGATGACTATTTCTGCAGTGTCATACTTCAAAAATCAAGGAAAAGATCTCCTATTTTGTAAGTATAATAAAAATATAAGTTAAGTGTAACAGAGAGATGGCTCCAGTTAAGAAACGCTAATCAAAGCTGCTTCCAGATACTCCCATTAGCTGCTAATGACTTCCTGCAACATTAGCGCCAGGAAATCTGAATCTCTTTTCTGATGTCTTGGGGCTGCTGCTCACATATAGAACACATAAGCAAACACGCACATGTACAAATTGATAAATAAAAATAAAGCATCAAAACACAATGTAGACATAAGCAAACACACACATACACAAATTGATAAATAAAAATAAAGTATACAAAACACTATGTAGACATAAAAGGTAAAACATTTATTAGAAATTATATAAGCAGAAGAATACTACTCCTAATAAATATGCCAGTACCAAATGCAAGATAGTTCTTTAAAAGTTCTTTCCAGGAGACCTCAGCATTTCCCCAAACAGCAGCTATTGTCATCTTCTTTGTTGCCCAGCAGAACTAGATCACTACACAGTATTGCTAAAGACATTGCATTTCTTTGATGTAAGACAGACATAAGTCAAGATGGAAGGGAATTGAAAGCCTCCTCCTACTTGTACAGCTTTCATAAAGCTAATAGGAATAATGCTGTGTAGGCTGTGGTGGAGAAAAGGCATCAGTGGTCCGACCCAGCTGTGAACCCTTCCAGCATCAGTACTAACCAACAAGGCAGCATGAGCCCACTGCTGTAGCTGTGACAAGGCTTTTACACAGGCAACCAAGCTAACTCTGATTGGATCTGAAGTCTATTCCAAAGGAGGAAATCCATGTCTGGTCCTATAACCTCTGTCAAAAACCCATGGCTAAGGAGGTCACAGACTCTAAAAGTGTGATTCCTTTAAGATCCCTAAAGGGATCTATTATTGTTTTTTAATGAAACCAAGATGTCACTCATTTGCTCTCTAAACATACATGTTTGTAGCCACAGAGAAACAGTATGCTCAGACACAAGTCAGGCTAGACTGTTAATTGATTGGTCAGAATCCAGTGACTCTTGTTTGCTTAGGACACTAGAAAAAAGAATGGTTGTGTCCTCAGCCCTCCAATGTCTGCCATCACTCTAGAACTCATAGACTATAGTGTAAGAGCTGGAAGATATGGAGAAGGGCTGCAAAATGCTGTTTCCTGGTCATAACAAAATTATTGCCATCACTCATTCAACAACGGCTGCGGTTGCTTATACTGGACCCGTGCAGGGACAGCTCTATGAGTGATGACTCTTGGATAATGGAGGGGATCATGAGATCCTACTGCCTCCCTCATTAATTAATGAATTCTGATAGATTCTGAATGAACAGAGTAATATATTCAGGTGTACCCTTTCTGGAGGACCCACTAGGATCCACTTATCTTAATCCCATGGTTATATAGACAACCCTTGTTAAAGTTAATGGGTCCAAAACAAATCAAAATGAAATGAACATGTGCAAGGTCTTGAGGAAGAAAGGAGGTTGTGTGACAGGGACATGAGAAAGGTGAGAGATGTATGAGTCATTTACATGTATGAAAACTTCAGAACCCAAAATTAATTAATAAAAACTAACAAATAAGTAAGCAACTAAAACATTTTTTTTCTTTTCAAAGTATTTCAGAGACCCTCTTTTAAGCCAAATTCTCTCATCAGGATCCTTTTCTAACTAGAAAGTGTGGAGTTTACACTGGAAAGTCCACTCAATGTGTCAGTGAACACATCCAAGAAGCAGTTCACCCTGAAGCTGAGCCCTTTGCTACTAAAGGCACAGTCTTGTGTTACTGTGCAGCAGACACAGTGAGCAGGTTCTCTGTCTGCTCAGCAACAACCTCAATTTAGGATGCTCATGACCTGCAGGGGATGCTGTTGGTCCAAGTTTCACCAGGAATGAACATGTAGTCGGTAAGAGAAACATCTGGAGAGTGGGGGAGTCCCCTGAGGCTCTAAGGTTTCCTACCCTAACCTCAAATAACTGCAGAGACCATGTACAACATGTGATGTACTACTGTGTGTAACATATGACTATACTCTAAACTTAGTACAGTAAAAATTCGTTATTAAGCAATATTGTACATATATTTTATTCCTTACATATGAACCTATTGGATGGACAAAATCAATGGCATTTACATAAAGTATAATAGAAATTTTCAAACATGAGGTATCAAACACCTGATCATCATCAGCTGCACCAGAATCAGTAGCAGCATCTGTAATTATATCTGTAACTACTTTTCTCTGGCAGGTGGGGTTTTCTCAGCTGGAATATATGATTGTGACCTGGATTTCAGGCCTTGATGTTCCATCCACAGTGTTGAGCCCATGCAATTCTGCTAAGAAAGTGTAGGAGACCTGGTATCAAGACATTGTCCACTGCCCCGTGAATCCCTCAGCTCAGAAGAAGGAGAGAATAAGATGGGCATAATTGCATACTCTGAACTTTGTCATAGGTTTTCATCATTTATTTTTCTGTGAAAGTTTTCCCTAAAATGAAAGATTTTGATCAAAATAGTAATTGTATGGTTTTTGTAACTTGGGAAAAGAGAAGAAAGTCAATTAATTACAGAAGTCCCTTTGCATGTCTAGGATCCTGAAAGTGGAGAAGTGATGTCCTCACAAATAAACCACAAGATAATCCCATTCATGAATTTATTCAATGTACTGAATACTCTGACTGATTTTTCCATGTAACTTATTCTTTGTGGGAAGCAGAAATGGATTTCCCTGAGGGCTTCTGTGCCTTTTATCACAGACTGGCGCTTCCTGAATCTTAAACTTAAGTCCACCAGCAGGTGGGGAGGGCATGCAAATCTCTGCCTGCCCCACCCAACCCTGGGGTGAAAAGCCAAAGTGGGGTCTGGGTACACTCGCTGGTGTGCAGTCATGGACAGGCTTATGTCCTCATTCCTGCTGCTGATTGTCCCTGCATGTGAGTGCCAAGTCTCCCTAAGGAATGAACTTCCATATCCTCGCCCTGTTCCAATATAACTTCATCCCTTTTCTCCACAGATGTCCTTTCCCAGGTTATCCTGAAGAATTCTGGTCCTGGGCTGTTGCAGTCCTCCCAGATTCTCAGTCTGACCTGCACATTGTCTGGGTTTTCACTGAGCACTTCTGGCATGGGTGTGGGCTGGATCTGTCAGTCCTCAGAGAAGGGTTTGGAATGGCTGGCAGAAATTTGGTGGAATGACGAGAAGTATTACAACCCATCCCTGAAGAGCCAGCTCACAATCTCCAAGGACACCTCCAACAAGCAGGTATTCCTCAAGATCACCAGTGTTGACACTGCAGATACTGCCACATACTACTGTGCTCGGAGAACACAACAGAGCACAGAGACACAGCCTCGGCTGACAGCTGTACAATACTTCAAATTGTTCTCATCTCTGCTCCTTCCTCAGCAGGGCAGAAGCCTCGTGGGTGGGTCAGAACTTCCCTGCTAGCCTCTGAGGTTTCCTCTTCATTTTGAGCTTCAGAGCCTGGGTTTCCTGTCATATACCCTAGGTTTCTGTTAAGATGTTCAGAAATGAGGGTCTGTCTGTGTTTGGTTTTATTAAGATAAAGGGTGCCTGGTCCCTAAACCAGGTGGTTCAGAGCTGTGGTTCCTTTATCTGTAAGTCTCAATTCCCACAACAGGTTTCAGGTTATTGTGATTTCCACCTTCAGAAAACAATGGACTTCGAGAAGATAGGTTTTAGTGGATAAGCATACTCAAATGGAGTCATTGGCCAAAGAGGTCCCAGGAAATCTTGCAAATATCTCTGGCTATTACTAAGACTCCTGCCCCACAAGCAGATGGCAGCACCCTATCATTGATGACACTACTTAAGTATTTCAGTGATCACAGAGAAGTTGAGCCCAATTAGAAACTTAATCCCTACTGATAACATTCACAGTGTTGCATGCACTTAGCAAGCTTTCAGAGAACAAAGGTGCTTCTTCTTGAAATTGATTGGAAGTAACAGAGAACCACAAATGAACACTGTGTACAGAGAGATTCGTGAACTCAGCCCTAAAAGGAGGATCTTCATCAAACCTTCGTCTCCGGACTGATGGACCAAAGTAGAGGAGGAGGTGGAAAGATTGCAAGAGCCAGAGGTGATGGATGTCTCCAAAGAAACGGTCTCCTCTGGACTCAATCGGACTGATGCACATATAAACTCAGGGAGACTGCGAAGGAAGCACAGGGCTTGCATAGGATTAATCTAGATTAGGTCCCAGAGATGAGAGAGGGAACTGGACATGGGCTGCTACCCCTAACCAAGAAACTATCAGCAATAGGCACCCAGTGGCAAAATTAGTCTTTTGAATGGATCTCGCTGACTATATGAAGACACGTGAAGGTAGGCTCTATGTCCAGGAGCTGGATAAACGAAACTAGCAAAATGCTATTTTTGTCAAGTGTTTGTGTCATTCTCAAATAGCTTTGTTCAGTAAGTTTTTTGTCTTATTCTACATTTGTTTCCAAATATGTTTTCTTCTCTCCCTCCCTCTCTCTCTCTCTCTCTCTCTCTCTCTCTCTCTCTCTGTCTGTGTGTGTGTGTTTCTGTGTGCTTCTGTGTGTGTGTGTGAAAGAGAGACACACACAGAGAAAAAGACATCGAGTCAAAAAGATATTGTTCACTGTTTCTTTTAATTTTTCTTTTGTGTTTTGTAAAGATTGAAAGAAGGAAAAGCCATGGGTTAGGTTGGTAAGGAGGTTAGGAGGATCTGGGAACATCTGGAAAAGAGAAAATTTTTAAACAGAATGTATTGTTTACAAATGATTTTTTCCTAAGGAAATAAAACCACTATAATTCCTCCCATCCTACCAAAATAAAATTGTGTCTTTATTGTTCTTAAATAAATGAGGACATAGTAGTTATGTGTTTATTTATATTTCTGGCATGTAATCACACAACCTGTTTGCAGAATTCTCAAAAATTTCTAGTCAGCTGCCTACTGCTCTGATAAGCTTTGAATCCTCAGTGATTGGAAATCTGTCACTACTGATGAAAAAACCAATCAAACTGAATCAAGAATCCCAGGTTTAATCTGAGCAAAGCATTCCTGGGTGGCCCCAGAAGACGAGGACAACCCATGAAGGAAAACCATAAGGAGGGGCCTTTTAAATTTCCCTGGGGGTGAAATCACCAAGGCTGAGAACTTTATATGGCATCTTTATATGACAATGAATCATAAAGACTATAGAGGGAGAAGGGGTTGGAAAGTCCCATCCTTGGTGACTTTGATCTTAGCATTGACAGTAGAGCTGCCATGATCACAACCACTTCCTAAAGGCCTCACCTTCCAGCACTGGGCATGTGGTAATCAAATGGCAAACATGTGTGTGTGTGTGTGTTAGTGTGTGTGTGTGTGTGTGTGTGTGTGTGTGTGTGTGTGAGAGAGAGAGAGAGAGAGAGAGAGAGAGAGAGAGACAGAGAGAGAGACAGAGAGAGCGAGAGAGAGAAAGAGAGAAAGAGAGATGAATTCATTCCATACCACAGCTCACAGACAATTGTGTAGTATTTAAGAGAACCCACTCATGAATGCGACAGAAAGTTTCTCTTCTGGATCTGTGAGAGTCGATATCATACCAGGGTATAGTAATGATTAGAACCAACATAGATTTTTTCATTCACAGAAACCTGATTCAATAGCCAAAACCACATGAAGATTATTAAAGATAGACTTACCATATCCACTGACATCTGTAGGAGCAGGCTGTATATTCAAATGGGCAGTTTGTGCTGATCATATTGTTCTTTACTACTGTGTGAGAAACACAGTGGGTAGTCATCACTGCAATTCCAAAACAGTATTCTCTTTGTGGGGTGCTGAATAGCAGCAATGGGTGTTCAGCAAATGTGAGCTCATATTTACCCTAGGAGAAGGACAGCCATAGTAACTGTCTTCTTGTAGATTTGCAGTTGCCTTTCAACCTAACATTTATTTTCCAGAACAATGCACTAAATTTATGGTGTACATTATTCTGTGACAGCTCTTAATGTAAAATTATTCTTGATTTTTCTAAAATAAAAAATTGTGGAATATCAGATCCCAAGGAAGTTCAGGAAAGCACAGAACTTTCTGTTGATTCTGGGCAGAACTTCAGTGGTATTTCCTGGTTAAGATTGTAGTTGAGATTCTGGAGGAACCAAGAGAAAGGCAGGGCAATGCTCCTGAATCTTGGAATCCTTGTAAGTCTAAAACCTCCGTTTCTCTTCATGAGGTGCATTCTAAGTTCAGATATGCTCAATTTTGACTTTTAGCAGATACACTTCCTCACCCTCAGTCCATTTTCACACTCTGCACTTCACTTTGTTCCCTAGGAGAGAAAACATAGTTTCTGAATTTTGTAGTCTATTTTTATAGAGATGCTCAAATTTATATGACCTAGAATTACCTGGGAAATGAGTCTTGGCTTTTAATGGTGTGATTAGATTAGCTTTAAACATTAGAATGTCTAGTGAGAGAAGTACAAGACTGCTGAAACCAAGTTTAAGACCTGCCCCAAGTGTTGGCAACACCATTGCTACAGTCTGGGGTCCTGACGTGAATATAAATTAGATAGCAAACTAAGTATAAGCATTTATCTTTGCTGCTTCTAAATGTGAAAGCTACATGACTTGCTCCATCAAGGCCTTGAGTTCACGACTTCCCTGTTATGATGGACTGTACATCAAACTGGGAACATATGTCTTTCCTCGTTGAGTTGTTATTGTCATATAGTTTGTCCCTGCAATACAACCAGTAACTAACACTGTAAGTAGTGTTATTACCCTGAAAAGCTTGAATGCAGCCTTATTGTTCTATTGCTATGGAGAGACACAGTGACCCAGGTCACTTTTATAAGAGATACAATTTAATTGGAGATGTTCTTGCATTTAAAGGGTATTCCTCTTCATCATAGTGGTCACCATGGTGGCCAATGAATCTAGTACAGGAGATGAGTGTTTTATCCTGATTTGCAGGTAGAGAAAGTCACAGGCCCTGGCACAGTTTATGAAACCACCAATCCACTCCCCGTGACTCTTTTTCTCCAACAAGGTCACACACTCTAATTCATCTAAATTCTTGAACCAGTATTATTCCCTTGTTATTAATAAAAATATGCATCTATATAGAATATGCTTATTTAAAATTTACTACCTTTACCATCATTTCCTGTTTCTGAAAGGGTCTTTACACCATAGTTTAAAGTGACAGCTTTTCCCAATCTTGAAAGCTGAGGGAAGGCACCAAATAGCAGTTATCAATGACTATGGGTCCTTCGATTAGTCAGAATAGCAAAACTTTAATGGGAAAATTTGTTATCCTGTAATAATTCAAGACTTAATGGTGCAATGTTAGTTTTGTACAAGTGTTAATAATCTTGTACTGCAGATTTATATGGTATGCTGGTTTTATGAGAAAACTGAAGTGTTGTAAAGTCCTGAACTTATCAGATATATATGCAAGGTCATTATCATTTTTGATTATCTTATTTTTGTTAATTGAGGCATAGAGGCAAGCATGTAAGGGTGATATGGTGTGAATAATTCACTCTTCATGTTGGACTGCTACACATGTCATATTTGGGAAGAAAGCTACTGAGATATAAGTATACTTTTTCCTTGACAAGTTCTAGGACTACCTCAATGTCCATTATTGTATATAGCATACTATATACACATATAGTCAGAGGCTATTTTTTTGTCCTTCAGGGATTAATCGTTGGAGATGATCACCATTTTTTCATCTACACAGTTATCATTAACCAAGCTCAAATCAAACACTTCCAAGTCCTTGAAAATCTTTAGTAGCCATAACCTACATAAGAGTAGGCTGACCTTTTGCCTCCTGTGTCCTTGGAATACCAGCTATCCCTATTTCAGTGCTGAGGAGTTCCATCCAGAGGGGTGAGTGTGTGCTATCCAGGGTGGACTGTCCCAGAAGAGAGCACAACGCCTCCCCCCTCAGCTTCTGCGGCAGGGTCTTCGGTGTTCCACCGGACCCCTCCCTGCCCCCACTGCTGCTGCCTTTTTGTCTCCTGTGTCCTGTAAACACCAGCTATCCCTGCTGCAGTGCTGAGAAGTTCTATCCAGAGAGGTGAGTGGGTGCTCGCCTGGGCTTTCTGTCCCAGAAGAGAGCATAGCCCCTCCCCACTCAGCTTCTGCGTTAGGGTATTCGGTGTCTCACAGGAGCCCTCCCTGAACCCACCACTGCCGCCCTTTTGTCTCCTGGGTCCTGAAAACACCAGCTAGCCCTGCTGCAGTGCTGAAAAGTTCTATCCAGAGAGGTGAGTGGGTGATTTCCTGGGCTCTCTGCCCCAGAAGAGAGCACAACCCCTCCCCCCTCAGTTTCTGCGGCAGGGTCTTCGGTGTTCCACCGGACCCCTCCCTGCCCCCACTGCTGCTGCCTTTTTGTCTCCTGTGTCCTGTAAACACCAACTATCCCTGCTACAGTGCTGAGGAGTTCTATCCAGAGAGTACTGAGGAGTTTCATCCAGAGAAGAGGAGATGGGCAGGCGCCAATGCAAGAATTCCTCCAACAACCTGAAAGGCAACATGACATCTCCAGAATCCAGGGATCACGAAACTAGAAGAATTGAACACCCTACTCCAGAAGAAATAGAAGAAATCGACTCTAAGCGGATTTTTATGAAAATAATAGAGGAACTTAAACAGGAGGTGAAAATCAGTCGTAAAGAAATGGAAGATAAGTATAACAAAAAGATTGAGGAAATGAGTAAAGAAATGGAAGAGAAATATACCAAAAGGTTTGAAGAAATGAGTAAATCTGTAAATGAAATTCTGGGAAACCAAGAAAAAACAATCAAACAGGTAATGGAAACAGTTCAAGATTTGAAAACTGAAATGGAGTCAATGAAGAAATCACAAGCCGAGGGCCGGTTGGCTATGGAAAATCTAGGTAAACGAACAGAGACTTCAGAATCAAGCATAACCAACAGAATACAAGAGATAGTAGAAAGAATCTCAGACTCTGAGGACACCAAAGAGAAATTAAACGCTCTGACAAAAGAAAACAGCAAATCCAACAAATTCTCATCACAAAACATTCAGGAACTGTGGGACACAATAAAAAAATCTAAGAATAGGGGCTGGAGAGATGGCTCAGAGGTTAAGAGCATTGACTGCTCTTCCGGAGGTCCTGAGTTCAATTCCCAGCAACCACATGGTGGCTCACAACCATCTGTAATGAGATCTGGTGCCCTCTTCTGGCCTGCAGGCATACATGGAGGCTGAACATTGTGTACAAAGTAAATAAATAAATAAATAAATCTTTAAAAAAAAATCTAAGAATAATAGGGGTAGAAGAAGGAGAAGAATTGCAGATCAAAGGTCCAGAAAATATATTCAACAAAATTATAAAAGAAAACGTCCCCAACCTAAAGAATGATATCCCTACGAAGTTTCAAGAAGCATACAGAACACCGAATAGGCTGGATCAAAAAAAAAAAATCCCCTCGCCATATAATAATCAAAACACAAAACATTCAGATTAAGGAGAGAATATTAAGAGCAGCAAAGGAAAAAGATCAAGTAACTTATAACAAAAGTTATATCAGACTATCAGACTTACACCGGACTTCTCTATGGAAACCATGAAAGCCAGAAGGTCCTGGATAGAGGTACTGCAGAAACTAAGAGACCATGGATGCAAGCCCAGACTACTTTACCCAGCCAAGCTATCGTTCACTATCAACAGAGAAAACAAAATATTCCAGGACAAAAACAAATTTAAACAATACGTCACTACAAATCCAGCCTTACAGAAAGTATTAGAAGGAAAATTGCAACCCAAGGAATCCAACATTCCTAACATCGCCTACAATAACTCAGGAATCTAGCGACCCTTCACAAGCAGAACTCAAAGAAGGGAAAAACATACACTCCACTACCCCCCCAAAATAACTGGAGTCAACAACCACTGGTCATTAATATCACTTAATATCAATGGACTCAATTCACCTATAAAAAGGCACAGACTTAGAGATAGGATACGAAAACAGGATCCAACATTCTGCTGTTTACAAGAAACACACCTCAACCACAAAGACAGACATCAACTCAGAGTAAAGGGCTGGGAAAAGGTTTTCCAAGCAAACGGACCTAAGAAACTAGCAGGTGTGGCCATTCTAATATCTAACAAAATTGACCTCAAACTAAAATCCATTAGAGGAGGCAGAGATGGACATTTCAAACACATAACAGAAACAATTCATCAGGAGGAAGTCTCAATCCTGAATATCTATGCCCCTAATATAAAGGCACCCACTTATGTAAAAGAAACACTTCTAGAACTCAAGGCAGTCGTCAAACAAAACACAGTAATAGTGGGAGACTTCAACACACCTCTCTCACCAATGGACAGATCAATCAGACAGAAACCCAATAGAGAAATAAGAGAATTATTGGACCTATTGAATCAAATGGACTTAACAGATATCTATAGAACATCCCACCCAAATAGGAAAGAATATACCTTCTTCTCTGCTCCCATGGAACCTGCTCAAAAATTGACCACATACTTGGTAACAAAGCAAACTTCCACAGATACAAAAAAATATTAGTAACCACCTGTGTCTTGTCAGATCACCATGGATTAAAGTTAGAATTCGTATCCAATCTCTTAGTCTGTGCCTTTTTATAGGTGAATTGAGTCCATTAATATTAAGTGATATTAATGACCAGTGGGTGTTGACTCCAGTTATTATTATTTTTTGTTTCTTTATTTAATAGAGTTTGTATGTATCCCTTCTTTGAGTTAAGCTCATGAAGGGTCGCTAGATGTCTGAGTTATTGTAGGCAATGTTGGCGATGTTGGATTCCTTGGGTTGTGATTTTCCTTCTATTACTTTCTGTAATGCTGGGTTTGTGGCTACGAATTGTTTAAATTTGTTCTTATCCTGGAATATTTTGTTTTCTTCATTGATAGTGAATGATAGCTTGGCTGGGTATAGTAGTCTGGGTTTGCATCCATGGTCTCTTAGTTTCTGCAGTACCTCTATCCAGGACCTTCTGGCTTTCATGGTTTCGATAGAGAAGTCCGGTGTAAGTATGATAGGTTTACCTTTATAAGTTACTTGACCTTTTTCCTTTGCAGCTCTTAATATTCTTTCTTTAATCTGTATGTTTTGTGTTTTGATCATTATATGGCGAGGGGATGTTTTTTTTTGATCAAGTCTATTCAGTGTTCTGTATGCTTCTTGAACCTTCATAGGAATATCATTCTTTAGGTTGGGAAAGTTTTCTTCTATAATTTTGTTGAATATATTTTCTGGTCCTATGATCTGCAGTTCTTCTCCTTCTTCAATCCCTATTATTCTTAGATTTGGTTTTTTTATTGTGTCCCAGATTTCTTGAATGTTTTGTAATGAGAATTTGTTGGATTTGCTGTTTTCTTTGATCTGAGCATTTATTTTCTCTATGGTATCTTCAGACTCTGAGATTCGTTCTTCCATGTCTTGTATCCTATTGGTTATGCTTGATTCTGTAGTCTCTGTTCATTTACCTAGATTTTTCATATCCAGCCGGCCCTCGTTTTGTGTTTTCTTCATTGCCTCCATTTCAGTTTTCAATTCTTGAACTGTTTCCATTACCTGTTTGATTGTTTTTTCTTGGTTTCCCAGTGTATCATTCACAGATTTACTCATTTCTTCAAACTTTTTGTTATACTTCTCTTCCATTTCTTTACTCATTTCTTCAATCCTTTTGTTGTACTTCTCATCCAGTTCTTTAAGGGAAATATTCATATCCTGTTTAAGGGACTCTATTGCTTTCATCATGGCCTTTTTTTCCAATTCTTCTGATTTAAGAGGTTCAAGTCCTTTTATTGTAGGGTCGTTGGGATCTGGTGATTTCATGTTGTTTTTTAGATTATTGGAGGAGTTCTTGCCTTGGCGTCTGCCCATCTTTTCCTTCAACTGCTCTATATTGGATCTTCTGGTACCAGGTCAGGTTCCCTTGTTGGGCAGGGACTTCAGTGACAGAATGTCTACCTTTCTTCAGGCAGTCTATTGAAACACAGGCACTCCCTCCTGCCGTGTTGCACTCACAGTCCTGGCCCAGTGTGCAAGGGAGCTGCTCTGTGGAGATCTTGGGGGGAAGAGAGGAAGGTGTACCTGGATGAAGGCTGGGATGGGATTCAGGAGAGCTCCTCAGGGTGTAGCCACCACTGCGGGGCAACCAGAAAGTCGAGGGGGGTGGGGAAAGTCTGAATTCCTCCTAGCCAAAGCCCTCGGGCCAGGAGCAAACTCACCCCTCCTCCAATGGATGTCTGCTAGAAGTTCACAACAGCAACTCCACCTGGTTGATATGATATCATGATACTGATAGCACGACTACAAGGACTCTTTTGGGTGTCAGCTGCACAAAATGGTTCCAACTTGGTTAGCTGAAATGGTGCACATCTTTTACAACATTCTGCCCACACCTCCCCAAAATACTCAGAGACTATTTGCAAACTTATCAGATTTTAATCCTGAAATTTAACTATCATTTTACTTTCACAGGATCCCCAAGAAAGAACATTGTCCCCATGACAGCTGGAAGTAATTCTAGACAATGATGTCTCCTTTCTCAGCAAAGTTTGTCCTCGGGTTTAGGTACATCATTTAGGGGTTGATTATAATAAGTATACGGTTGAGGGTTGGTGGAAGAATTTATAAGCTCAGGGATCTTTTTGGAAAAAAAAGGAAATTTGGATGATGGGATGATACACTGGTATTTGTGAGTTATTGTTTATATATAATTACATTGGCATAGATTTTTGTATATGGACACAAAATTAAATTATATTGATATTGTATGCATGCATGCTTCTACCTCTATTTAAAAATATATATTTAAATATATATATAGAAATACTATGTATAAATGAATTTAGTATTTATATATATATATTTACCATAATGCAGTGTACATTTTTACCTCTGATTAAGATACTTATATATTTTTTATGTATTGATATATATTTACCATAGTGCAATGTATACTTGTACATTGTTTCTGTTTGGAGGTTATTGTCCTTATTTATTGCACAGTTGTTTATTCTGTTAGTCTTTAAGTTAGATAGGTAATAAGAATTGTAGATCAATAGTCATCTATGTTTGTCATATTTATAGTTAGACTAATCAGGTTCTTTAGATACATAGAGATTATACTCTGTATAAATAATCTTCAACTTCTTCAAAGAGCTGTAGAAAATGACATTTACTTTAATCTTAGTGAGATTAGTGTGGTAGTGAGACACAATTGCTCCTGGCAACACTGATCTATTCCCGAGAGATTGTTGAGCACCAAAGACACTCCACTTGGTGCTTGTCTTCTTGGCAAAACCGGCCTCTGGGCAAGGAACTGCCCATACTTCAACTACTGACAAAATACATAGTATCCACAAATGGATAAGCAGAACAGGCAAATCTTTTCAAGACAGGGTAAGACGGTTTTAAAAAATTTCTTGCCTGCTAAAATTAATCGGTCCATTTTTCTAGGCCTTAGCCAAAGTTGGTTGCTTCAACGCTGCAAACATGCCTTTGGGTGATTGCCCAGGTAGCCAATTGTCTCTATGATTTGTTGCATATTTTAGAAGTTGTTTGATTGCACCTCCCAATTACTCAGGTACATTATTTCCCTTCTCAGATCTTTGATGGGGTTGAAGACTGTATAAATGTAGTTACTTTCCTCTCATAACTTGGCCAAGTTATTTATTATACAAGACTTAAGGTAGTTAGAATAGGATATTTGTTCTTATTGTATATAATTTCATAGTAGATTTAGAACTCTGTTACATAAACAAAAGGGGGAGGTGCTGAGGGAGCTCCTTCTGATCCTTCAGCCAATATCTACTGAAATATCAGCCCACTGGGGTTTGGTCTCTCTCTCTCTTTAAAAAGCAGCAGCAGCTCTCAGCTCACACTCTTGCTCCAGTGACTAGACTTCTTTCCTGGCTATCGTGTAGGACAGTGTTCTGGAAGTTTTTTACCCTCAAATAAATACCCTTTTGAATCCAAACTTGTGTGGAATTGTTTTGCACATTAGATATATAAAAGGAAAATTCTTATGTATTTTTGAAAACCTCGCAAAAGCCTGGTTACAATATACTAACTTAGATCCAGAAAGCACAGAAGGGAGACAGTTACTCATGACTCACTTTTTTCCTCAGTGCTTCCCTGGCATTCAGGCTAAACTTAGACATTTGGAGAAAGGTCCCTTGACTCCACAGGCAGAAGTCGTAGAGTTGGCTTTTAAGGTGTACCATGTGAGGAATGACAAAGCCCACAATCATCACTGTCATTTGCTAGCTACAGCCCTCTGACAAGTTGAGGCAACAGACTTCCCTATCTGTGCTGTCTTTGCTGACAGAACTTCTTTAAAGTAATTTTTGTAACTCCCACAGCTGCTAAGCTTAAGGGACTCTCCTATTGGATCTACCTGTCTCAACTGAAACCGTTTACTCTTCTAGCTCAACATATTTCCTTGTATATGGGAACTCAAACAGGGCTACTCACTTAAGTTCCAGAGGGCAACAAGATCAGTCACTCTCTAGTTCTCGAAAAATAAAATTTTCTTTTTTTTCTCAAAGTTTATTAAAATACAAAAGTCTCCATTTCAGCCCCTCCTCCCAACTCCCTCCCACTCCCCAAACTCCCTCCCCTCCTCCTTCTCCATCCCCAAGAGCAGTCAGGATCTCCAGCCCTGTGGGTAGTTCAAGCTCCTCCCCTTTCCCTCCAGGTCCAGAAAGGTGAGCATCCAAACAGACTGGATTCCAGAAATCCAGTATATGCAGAGGAAACAAGTCCCAGTGTCATTGTCAATGGCTTTTGAGAAAGACTCCGGGACTGCCACATTCAGAGAATTCGGCCTCATTCAGAGAATCTGGCTGGATCACATGCTCGCTCAGTCCCAGTCAACTGGCCTTGGTGAACTCTCATTAGATCAGTCCCCTTGTATCAGTGGGTGATCGCACCCCTCGAGGTCCTGATTTCCTTTCTCATGTTTTTCCTCCTTCTGCTCCTCATTTGGACCTTGCGGGACTCCGTCCGGTGCTCCAATGTGGGTCTCCATCTGTATTGCCATCCATCATCGGATGAAGGTTCCCTCTGATCTTGCCTTCCTTGCTCACGTTCTCTTTCCTTCTGCTTCTCGTTTGGACCTAGGGAGTTAAGGCCAGTGTTCCAATGTGGGTCTCCATCTCCATCTCCATCCATCGCCAGATGAAGGATCTATGGTAATAAGCAAAATATTCATCAGTATGGTTATGGGCCAAGGCCAGTTCAGGCACCCTCTCCTCTGTCCAGAGAACAATCTGGGGATCTCTCCTTGGACCTGGGATCCTATTTATAATCAAGTCTCTAGTAAACCCTAAACTGACTCCTTTAGTTGAGATATATTCTTCCCTGATCCCATATCTATCCTTCCTCCCTCCACCCTTCTAATCCCCCGAGCATTACCCATTCCTCCCCTACTCCCTTCTCTCTAACCCTCTCCCGTTCCAACAACCCTCCTACCTCCCCCATGCACCCGAGGTTACCTGGGACTCCTTTCTATTTTCAATCTCCAGGAGGAAAACTACCTGAATTTTCTTCAGGTTCACCCTCCTATCCATCTTCTCTAGGATCACGAATAACAGGCTCAAAGACCTTTAATTATGGCTGGAAACCATTTATGAGTGAATACATACCATATTCCTCTTTTTGGGTCTTGCTTACCTGACTCAGTAAAGCGTTTTCTTTTCTAGAGAATTCACAACAGATGAACTTCAAATGGCCAGAAGACACTTAAGGTCATGCTCAACCTCCTTAGCGATCAGGGAAATGCAAATCAAAACCACTTTGAGATACCATCTTACACCTGTCAGAATAGCTAAAGTCAAAAACACCAACGATAGCCTATGCTGGAGAGGATGTGGGGTGAGTGGAACACTCATTCATTGTTGGTGGGAATGCAACCTCGTGCAGCCACTGTGGAAATCAGTGTGGCGGTTTCTCAGGAAACTGGGAGTCAACCTCCCTCAGGACCCAGCAATTCCACTCTTGGGAATATACCCAAGAGATGCCCTATCATACTACAAGAGTATTTGTTCAACTATGTTCATAGCTGCATTATTTGTAATAGCCAGAAAATGGAAACAACCTACATGCCCCTCAATAGAAGAATGGTTATAGAAGGTGTGGAACATATATACATTAGAGTTTTACTCAGCGGTAAAAAACAATGACATCTTGAATTTTGCATGCAAATGGATGGAAATAGAAAACGCTTTACTGAGTGAGGTAACCCAGACCCAAAAAGAGGAATATGGTATGTACTCACTCATAAGTGAATTCTCGCCATAGTTAAAGGTCTTTGAGTCTATAATTTGTGATCCTAGAGAAGCTAAATAAGAAGGTGAACCTGAAGAAAATCATATAGTTATCCTCCTGGATAGTGGACCTAGGCAAGATTGCCAGGCAAACTCGGGTGCATGGGGGGTGGGGGGTGGAAGTAAGGGAAGATGGTCAGGGAGAGGGGAGAGGGGGAGGATTGGGGAAGGCTTGGGGGAATGGGAGGGGGGAGGGAGGAAGGATGGTTGGGGGAGCAGGGAGGTTTATATCTCAGCTAAGGTAGTCATTTTAGCGTTTGCAAGAGACTTGATTCTGGAGGGGTTCCCAGTAAAAATTAAATAAAAAAATAAATTAAAAAATTAAAAAAAAATAATAAAAAAAAGAAAAATAAAATTTTCATCACCATACTCAACTCTCCTGTGCCCAAACTGCCATATTCTCGCTCTTCCTGTTTCTCCTATCAGCCTTACCAACTTCTCTATATCTCCAATGTCATACTTAAATTTTCATTTAACCACTCAGTTTTTATTACAAAGACCATCATTAAACACAGAGCTGGAGGTACAAGAATTGCCAAAAGCCCAGATGGTAAAAAATAATAATAAGTTTGATGAAACTCACAGCCCCAGCTCCAAAAACTCACAAAACAGACTTAGACATAACAGGTTAATAAGAGACCACAACAATGTCATCTGGATGTTAAGGTAATACTATGATGCTAAAGAGAACAAGTGCCTTAAGATTTGCTTCAGATAAAACACTGAGAGGTCTAAAAACTTCCCTTTCTAATAATTACACTTTCCACCATCCTCCCCACATTCTTCCTTTCCAACACTATATCATTGTGATCATAAACATTTAATATGTCTTAAATTTATTTCTTTTCAAACATTTTTTCATAGGCTCCAGAGAGCCAATTGTATTAACAGACCATATTTGTCCAGAATAAGTTTCATTTATTTTCTTCCTTATCATTCTTGGAAACCTTTGAGAAATTCTATCCTCCAACCCCCACCCCTAAATTAAACTCTATCTACCATCTTGGAACTCACCTCCCTTAATCACCAAGATCTACAAAATGTCCAGACATAATTTTCTGCCTTTCTAGCAACTTTCGAGGTCCAAGCTGCCAGGCAGCCAGTTCCAAAGAGCCCAAAAAAGACAAAAGCAATTAGTCACCCCAGGATGTGGTCAAGCATCTCAATTCCCTGACGCCCACAAAATCAGCAGAAAGCAGTCACAAAAACCTTATGATGCCCCATTCCCATCTATTAAAGACCCCAAATTGTAGTATGGAGGAAACTTTTTATTTATTCTTGGCCACTTCACCTCAAAATAATCATATAGAAACTGTATTAATTAAATCACTGCTTGACCATTAGCTGTAGCTTCTGACTGGCTGATCACTTACATATTAATTTAATCTATTTCACCACCAAACTCCCCAAATCTTTTTTTTTATTTTTATTTTTTTAAAAATTCAAGCATTTTATTTTTATTGCTTTAAAAATAATACCATTCAAAATTTCTACCTCTTCCCCTCCTCCCATTTCCTTCTCACCTCACTCATCCTCCCTCCTCCGCCTCCATTCCTAAGAGAAGGTAGGGTACCCTACCCTGTGGAAAGTCCAAGGCCCTCCCCCTTCTATCCAGGCCTAGGAAGTTGTGCATCCAAGCAGACTAGGATCTCAAAAAGTCAGTACATGCAGTAGAATCAAATCCCAGTGCCATTATCATTGGTTTCTTAGTCAGCCCCATTGTCCAGTTTGATTACATGCTCATTCAGTTCCAATCCAGCTGGCATTGGTAAGCTAGCCTTAGATTAGTCACACTGTCTCAGTGGGTAGATGAACCCCTCGTGGTCCTGACTTCCTTGCTTACTTTCTTCCACTATCTGCTCATTAACTGGACCATGAAAGTTCAGTCCAGTACTCTGATGTGGGTCTCTGTCTATCTCTATCCATCGCCTGATGATGGTTCTATCATGATATTCAAGATATTCATCAGTGTCGTTATGGGACAAGGCCAGTTCAGGAACCCTCTTCTCTACTGCCCAAGGACCTAGCTGGGGACATCCCCTTGGACACCTGGGAGCCCTTCTAGTTCCAAGTTTTTTTTTAAATAAATTTTTATAGTAAACAAAAAGGTGAAATGTTATGATTTCAGCCACAATAAGGCTGATACTTCTGGTTCTAGGGACATACTAATGGCCCTGGGGATGTTAAAGGGCCCTGAGTGACTCATGTATGGTATAGTAAGTCCTTCTTCCTATGTGTTGCTTGCATTGGTTAATAAATAAAGAAACTGCCTTGGCCTCATAGGAGCAGAACCTAGGTAGGCAGAGAAGACAGAAATGAATTCTGAGAGGAGGAAAGCAGAGTCTTAGAGAAGTCATGAGTCCTCTGCCTGAGATGGACATTGGTTAGAATCTTTCCCAGTAAGCCACTGCCACACGGTAATAAACAGATTAGTAGAAATGGGTTAAATCTAGATGTGAGTGTTAGCTAATAAGAGGTTGGAAATAATGGTCCAAGCAGTGGTTTAATGAATGCAGTTTCTGTTTGAGTATTTTGAGTGTAAGCTAACTGGCGGCCTTGAAGAACAAGGTGCCCTTTTCTTACTACAATTGACACTCCAATGTGATCAATTAAATCTACATAAACCCTAGAGGGCTTGAAAAAGATAATTCTAGAATAAAAAAATATAGAGGGAACTTAACACATCCTTTTTTCTGTTTAGTGTTCATGTGCTGAAGCTCCTTTAAGAAAGATATTCCTGACTCAGCAACCACTGCAGGAGAAAAGCCGCACAATTTTAAAATGCTTACTTTCTAGACTATGGTGAAAGCTCTTTCGTGAGACCAGCATTTGGATAGGGCTTGTGAGTAAAGTGCTACAACTCACTTGATGGCAACATGAACTTGCTCTGTACCTGAATGTGGGGCACTGCTCGGCTCAGAGGCACAAGCGACTCTGCCATGCTAGACTGTTCAGAGCAGCAGGAACTACGGTATTTATCATAATAACAGCACAGCTTAAGTTTTAGACTAGGCAGTCAAAGAGGTGGTATCGTATTGCCCTTACTAATGGTGCAACTTCAGTTTTTTAAAAAGTTCTTAGCATTATAAGAAGTTCTTTTGGACAGTAAAGCATTACAGATTCACAATAGGACAGATTCAGACATAAACAACCACTAGATGGGTCAAAATGTTTGATAAATGGACATAGGTTTGGAAAAAAAGAAAAAGAGTATAGAGAGTCATAAAATAAAGTTAATGCTTTTAAAAGGGGGTAAAGTCTTTAAAGAGATAGAGTACAGATAATTATATATGAAAAGGAGTAAAGAAATATAAGCCACATATAAATGGAAAATTCACAGAGAGTCTGGATCATTTATATTGTGTTTTCTTTGAATTATTTGACTGTGAAAGAACTAAGTACAGAGAGACATTTCATTGTATGGGCCGCTAAGCTAAACCAGAACGTATATTATAAAGGTATCTTGACTTCAGAATTTGGGTCTAAGGATATGGTGCTTAGAAAAAAAGGTTCTTCTTCTGTTTTCATAGAAGATGAGATCCTGTGAATTGCTTCTACACCAATATGGTTTCATGGATCAAGGCTACCTGAAAGGTCAACGTGAACACCCTGAAACAATTACTTTGCTCTGTTGGTGACTGAGATGGACCTAGCACACAGGCAACACCATATAAGACCTAATTAATGGGGCCCTCAAACAGCAGGAATCACCAGGAATGGTACTAAAGCCATATTCCCAAAATTGTCTAAAAATGTTTCTTCATATTTACAGGGGATATGAAATGGGTATGAATAATTTGTACTGGAATGGATCTTGGTTTTATTGATAAAAATTTAAGGTCAATTTTGTTATATGTATGTTTCTGCTCTTGATTAAGGTATCCTGTTTGTGTAGCTTATTTAAAAAATGTAATGTATAATTAAGAAATATAGGTTAGTAGATAATCATCAGTAATAGTCAAGTTTGTAGTCATGTTAGTTAGATTTTTCTAGATGTACAGAGAAGTATTTCAGATGGATAGGGATTCTTCAAATCTTTCAGAGACCTTCAGAATATGGCATTTAAATGTTTTAAAATTTTAGGACTTTTCATGACAATGAGACACATCTATTCCTGGCAGCACCAATTACTTCAAGAGGAAGATGGGCATTGAAGAGACCATTTGGGCAAAAAACTGCTCTTGCCTGGACTGCTTCCCTGGACATGCAGTACTCACAGAAAGGTGATGCTGAACTTGCCTAAAAGGTGAGATGATCCTTCGGGATTCCTACTTCATGAAAGAGTCTGTGAAACATGCTGCAGGATACAGAATAAAGTGACTGAGCTGTCTTTGAATTTACTTCCTTCATGTAAAAGTCTGCTGGAGCCTATGGGCCTGTAGGCTGAAGATGGATGCCCCAGTGGTACAGAAGCTCTATGGGTAACTATCCAGATAGCGAGATGTGTCTGTCAATTCTAGAGCTTTGGAAGTTGCTTAAAATGCACTTTCTGTTTACTTAAGTAATACTATATCCTTCTGGATTCTCTGATGGAATTGAAGAATAGATAGTAATAATATAGCTATCCTTAGTTATAAAAGATAAAGTCGATTAAAATATTGTAATTGTAATTCTTATTTGACACCTCTTTTATCTTATGTAATTTTACTATGCTAAATTTAAAAGCCTTCCTATTTGTTTGAACAGAAAAGGGGAAATGGTATAGGAGGTCCTTCTTTCTATGTGCTCCTTGTATTAGATAATAAATAAAGAAACTGCCTAGGCCTGATAGGGGCAGGACTTAAGTGGGTGAAGAAGACAGAACTGAATTCTGGGAGGAAGAATGCAGAGTCAGAGAGAAGCCACGGATCATCTGCCTGAGATGGATGCTGGTTAGAATCTCTTCCAGTAAGACACTACCATGCGGTGATATACAGATTAAGAGAAATAGGTTAAATCAAGATATGAGAAGCCAAGGACAATGACACTGGGTTTTTATTCTACTGCATGAATTGACTTTGTGGGAGCCTGGTTTGTTTGGATGCTCACCTTTATAGACCTGGATGGAGGGGGGAGGACCTTGGACTTCCCACGGGGCTGGGAAACATGACTGCTCTTAGTACTAGAGAGGGATGGGGAGGTGGGGAGGGGGAGGAAAAAGGGAGGTGGGGATGAGGTGGATATTTTTAATAAATAAATAAATTAATTAATTAAAAAATAAATTAAAAAAAAATTACACAGAAACTGTATTCTTTTAAACACTGCCTGGCCCATTATCTGTAGCCTCTTATTGACTAACACTCACAACTTGACTAACCCATATCTAATAATCTGTGTACAACCACGAAGTGGTGGCTTACTGGGAAGATTCTAACAACTGACTGTCTTGGGTAGGAGAAGCATGGCATCTGACCCACCTCCCTTCTTCCCAGCATTCTGTTCTGTCTACTTGTTTACCTATGTTCTGATCTATCAGGCCAAGCAGTTTCTTTATTAATTAATCAATGAAAGCAACAAATAGAAAGAAGACCCACCTACATTAGAGTCTAATAATTTTCCTTATCATTAATTTCCTCCTTCTTCCTCCCTCCCACTATTTTCCATTTTATTGTTATAATCATAAACTGTTAATCTGTCTAAAATTTATTTCTTTTCAAACATTTTTTATAAGCTCCAGGGAGCCAATTTGACCTACCTAATTGGACCCGACTTGCCCAGAATAAGTATCATTTAATTATTTCCTTGTCATTCCTGGTTTCAGGAACCCTTAACCCCCCTCTATCTTTCATCTTAATCCTCTCCTCTTTAATCACTAGAATCTAATTTTTTTCAGCCAAACATAATTTTGTCTTTCCAGACTCTTGCAAGATCCAAGCTGCCAGCCAACCCAGTTCCTCTGAGCATGGAAAATACAGCCATAATCAGCCACCCCAGGACATGTGATCAAACATCCCAAACTCCTCAATGTCCACAAAGTCAGTGTGAAGCAATCATGAGAGACTGTACTGCACCCCATTCACACCCATTAAGATCCTCAAACACCCCAAATTTTTATAATAAACAAAAGGGTGAAATGTAATTATTCACCCACCCATAAGGTTACACTTCTGGGTTGTAAGGCAGGCACATGTGGGTGCACCCTTGGGAACAAAGGGTCTGCGTAACCCACGTGCACACATGCGTGGTTACCTTCACCTGTGACTCAGCTAACTCCCTGTGTGCGCTTGTGTGGGTCGCCCACCATCTGTGTCATCAGTGTCTGATGTGTTCACGCACAACCACTGTGTGCATGTGCAAAGAGTAGGGTTGCCCGTCATCAGTGTCTGATGTAGGCACGTCTTCCCCCTCATGTGCATGGAAGCCTTTAACAGCAGGATCTTTACCCTCTCCCCGTGCCCCACACACTGTTTCCTCAGGCTCGTGAGCACATTCCTCTTTTTTATTTTATTTTATTTTTTCTCAAAGTTTATTAAAATACAAAAGTCTATATTCCTCTTCTTTAATAAACTCCTATGTGGGTTTGCTTTTGTCTCATGTCTTTTTCTCACTCACATACGACATTTCATACATAGAAACTGTGACTAAGTAAGCCATTTAGGTTGGACTCAATTTTAGCTACTGACCCAGTTCTGGCTCCAGGCTGGCTTGGAGAGGATTCTG
The DNA here is from genome assembly GCF_982192425.1 of Myodes glareolus. Taxonomy (NCBI): domain Eukaryota; kingdom Metazoa; phylum Chordata; class Mammalia; order Rodentia; family Cricetidae; genus Myodes; species Myodes glareolus. Next base: position 6,448,299 of record NC_142036.1, on the reverse strand, counting down.
AAATCCTGAATCTTGAGATTCATGGACCTTCTTTCCCTTACTAAAGTTGTAAAACTGGTAAAAGATTTCTTAAAGTGTCCCAAACTCTCATAATTCATAAAATATAATTGGAAATACGGAATTAATAATCTCACAGTCACCACACAATTTAACTGATGCAATTTGAGAGTCCTCTTGAAAGCAATTCCTTAAAAATAATACTGTGATAGAATTTGTTTCCCTAAAGTTTAAATTACACAAAATTTAGTTAATCACCCCAAAAGAAAGGTTTATTTTTTATTTCTCTTTTTACTAAAATTTTGTCACATTTAAGATACCCAAATAATACTATAAAACAAATCAACTCATATGAAAGTAGTGGTTATTGCATTAGCTAGATTTTCTAAAGTGTATGTATATGCCACTATATGCCTTGATCATTATTTTTATCATTGTGACTGATATCTTATGATATAAACGAGGTCCAGAATGAAAGAAATTTGTTGAAGACAGACTCATAAATAATTTTTCAAATACTACTTTTTCAACTCAACCCTTGTCAAGAGAGCCAAGTAAATATTACCCCAAAGAGAGATGAAGGCTACAAGTGTAATATTCTGGACTCTGGTTTATAGAAAATGAAGCCATGATTCAAGAGTCACACAAATGCTCTGCTATAGTAAGGGTGTATAAGTGGTAAGCCAAGGTCTGACCCAGATTTCTCTTGTTTTGTTGCTAAAGAAGAAAGTAGATAAAATTTACATTTAATTTTTTATATAGTAAATAATAAGAATAATTAGCAATATACTTCTTTGCAATCAACACAAATAGCTGGTTTAAGTAATGCTATAAAATTATACATGGGGAACTCAATTTCTTTTGTGACTCAGTGAAGATGTACAGGCTGTGGTGGTTCTTTACTACAGAGATGGGTGGTGGTTCTTTACTACAGAGATGGCAGAAAGGCTCTGGTTTTTATGGCTTTCTGTGACTCCCATGGCAAACTTGACTGTTTTCACTCATAGATTTTCTCACAGGGTGTTGATCTATGAGAAAGTAGATTCTCCCTCTTCTCCTTCTAGCAGAAATCAAGGGAACATGGAAGTCTGTGCTGAGAAAGAAAAGCATAAAACGAGAATCTTCTCTGCTCTCTGAGTCTCCTGACCCACGATACTAAATCTTCTCTGAGAACATCAGGTTGCTTAATGCTACTCTTCTCAGATGGCGAGGGATGGCTCACCATCTATGAATAACTCAGGTAAAGAAACACACTCACCTCTCTGTGCTTCATGGAGCAGTGGACTTAAAAAACACCTGCTTCCTAGAAAGAAGACCAGTAGAGAGTCTGGAGACTGTCCACATTTGTGTTTGCTGTCTAAGATTAACAGTTAGCAGTGCCTCCTTCCCTTTGAAAATATTCCTGTTTTCAGAATAAATGATATTATCACTTTAATGATAAAAAGATAAGAGTTAGCCAAGAAGATGCTAGAGATAATGGGCCAAGCAGTGTTTTGATGAATATAGTTTCTGTGTGATTATTTCAGGTGTAAGCTAGCCAGGCAGCCAGGAAGAACAAGTGGCTCTCTCCCTAAAACACACCTGTGGTGTGGTTGCCTCATTTATATATGACTCAGCTAAGGTCTTGTGCATATGCGTGGTTGCTAAAAACATTTATGACTCAGCTAAGCCCTTGTGCCCATGCATGAGCTCCATAATCTATGTGTGGCTAAGTCATGTCAACCCCCAGTGTTTGTGTGCTAGGCAGCTTTTAAGAGCTGGATATGCCATCCCCCTCTTTCTCTCTCTCTTTTTCTCTTTCTTTCTCTCTGTGCACACAGACTTTATAAGCCTGTACCCCCCCTCTAATAAACTCCCAAGAATTTTTGTTGCATGTTCCATGTTTCCTTCTAACTTGGGGAAGGTAGCTTTATGTACAGCAAATGGATATTACTCACATTGCAGAGTTTGGAAAATAATATATGTGCATGTGACAGTTGATATACAGTAAGAATTCTTGATGGCCATTGCACAAATTGGAGAAGCCATTAAGCATGTAATAACTTCTTTCTTAAAATGCTTCTGATGTATGGGAACCCCTAAAATCATTAAGATGGATAATGGGACAGGATATGCTAGGAAAACATTTCAACAATTTTGCAATTTTGAAATTGCAAACATAAGACAGGTATTCAAGGACAAGGAATTCTGGAACATGCCATGGCTCCTTGAAAACATAACTTCAAAAAATAAAAACAGGACAATTATATCTTCAAACACCACATAGTGCCTTGAGCCATGCACTTTTTACACTATACTTCTTGACTATGGATGTCCATGAGCAATCAGCGGCAAACAGATTTTGGCATGATGACACAAAGGCGACCTTTGCTAAAACAAGGTAAAAAGACAATTGCACTGGATTATGGAAGGGATCCAATCCTGTATTAATTTGGGATTGAGATTAGGCTTGTGCTTTTTCCACAGAAAAAAATAAAGCTATATGAGATGAGGTATATACAGAAGGAGTCTATAGTTCACCACCCTAGAAAAGCTAAGTAATAAGGAGAACACAAAGAAAAACATGCATAGATTCCCCTGAGATGGGAAATAGAAAAGTTCTCCTGAGAAAATTAGAAATGTGCTGGTCGGGGAAAAGGGAATGCAAAAGTTCACAATGATATATATTGCTGAGGTCAAAATACAAAGCAGCTCTCTTATTGCTAGCTGATGTAATTTCCTTGCTATGGTAGATTTATAAACAAAAGTTATGATTATTTCCATATGTCTGTCCTCAATCTCCTGATATAAGAAACTATTGATGAGTGGGTATATGCTCTAAAGTTTTAAAGTAGAGTTGACTGATTCTTTTTAATGTATAGATGCTTAGATCTGTGATTCCATTAAGATTCCTTATTAAATCACCTCTCAAGATAAAGAATTAAGTAATTGTTTTTTTTAAAGTGTAAAATGTAGCCTGCCAGTGAAAGATCTGACTAAAAAGAATACCTTCCTTGCCATCACAGTTAATCTTTAAGAACTTGGATGTTTCACTTGAAAAGCAAAATGAAGTCACATTGTAATTCCTAATTTGCCAGAAAAGCTTTGTTGAGGAATATAAATTACAGAAAAAGTTCACAGTATAAAGAGCATGGAAACAATAATCAATAAAGAGGAAAACAATCAAGAGAGTGTTTGAGTGTCTTTTTTCTACCCCACCACCCAGACAGAAAAATCATAGTATGCATTAAAATCTGGGATTCTGTTTGAGTCTCTGTAGGCTGGCAACCAAGACTGTAGTAGAAAATACTTTAGCTAACTATCCAATAGGATTGGAAGTTGGGGAATAAAATATTCAAAAAGATTATGAAGGTAAAATCTCTCTGGAGTACCTGCCTGTGGGAAAAAAAGGGCATAAATTTCTTAAGGCCAGTGACTTTATGAACTAACATTTTGTACTATATTAGAAACACAACCATTTTTTTTTCTTTTTACCTATGTTAGTTTTCCTTTCTGTAAAATATTAAGACTGGTTTCCCTTCACTAGTCCTGTTAATCAATTAAGCAGTGTCAGTCTTGTTTCTTACAACATTCATTGATTTCCATTGAATACAGAATACTTCCCATGGAGCTGGGTCTGAAGTGGGTTTTCTAGTGTTGCTCTTTTAAGAGGTAAATTATGCGGAAAGTGAAGCTGAATATGTGTGGACATGAGTGAGAGTGATGTTGGGTGCCTGTAACCAGATCCTGACCAGAAATATTTTGAATTATGTCTTCAGTGTGAATGCATTACTTGAGTCTTGGGGGTACTTGGGGTAGCATGGGGGGTCCCATGATACTTTCTTGTGCAGTCTTTGGACTCAGCCACAATGAACAATAAATGTGTTGAATTGTCCTGTCAGGCTCCAGGCAAATTTCTGAGATCATTGAATTACATAGGTATGGTAGAAAAGCTATTTAGAACTCCTTGTCATATTCAAATAACATGTCAAATATTCTTAATAAAAAATTAAGTTCAAAAGAAGCATGGGAAAGAACTGACAACTGACATAGAAAGACAAACACTAGTAATAGCTAAGATTTTCATCAGCAGTCATGAAGTTGGAAGGAAATGGAATGCACTATTTTAATTTCTTAAAGTAATCAACCCTGAACCAAGAAAACTATACTCTGCTAGACTACCTTTCAATATTTATTGAAAAATCAAATATTTCAAAGCAAACACATAATTAGGGCAACTCATGACAACTAACTCAGAAGTACAGTAATTTCTTAGGGATTACTTTCTAGTAATTCAGATTAAGATAGCCTAACAGTACATAAACTAGTCATGGGGATTAAACAGCCATGCTCTCTATACAGCAGATTTGCAAATTCCCAAAGCTAGCATGGGAAAAAGAAAAGAAAGAATCAATATTCCTGAAAAAAAGAACATCACCAAAAAAAATGTTTATTGGAAATACCAAACCTCTTTTTACACTACACTTAAATGTAAATAGCTCCCAGTAAATCACCAAAAAATACAACAAATCAATGAGAAAAAAAACAACTATATTTTGTGCTCAGGGAACACACTTTATCAGGAAAGATACCTAAAATCTCATTATAAAAGGATGAAAAAGCACTGTCCCCAATTGGAAATTGTACAAAAGCATGTGTAGTTATCCTCATATCAATCAAAGGGAAACTAACTAAAAATAATTGGAAATAATTTTAGTGAAAGTAAGAATTCATCCAAGAGATATAACAATTACAAACTTTTATTCTAAAGTTTTCCATTTAGAATTTTTATAAAACAAACCCTAAACGATAAAATACTGTATACATCCTGACATTCTAGTTATATGGACATCTATACTCTACTCTAAAATTTAGATCGCTTTTCCAACTAAAATCTAGTAAACAAAATTCAGATCTAACATGTACTAAGGATTAACTTGATTTATGAGTTTATGAGAATATTCCACCTAACCTCTTTGGAATACACCATATTTTACTTATGAAACCTCTCAAATTCACTTCATTGGACACAAGTTAAATCTTGAGAAATTCTAAATATTGAAATAATATATGATTTTCTATAAGAAAAGTACAGTAATAATTAGAAGTCAACAGGTGAAATGACAGAAACTAGAAAAGAGCTTGGAGAGTAAACAACTGACTTTATCGAACAACAGGGTTATCCAGGAAATCACAAGAGGGTATTTTTTTAAGGATTGATAATGCAATTGTCATAATTTCTGTACATTAAAACAGTTCCTGTCACACAGTTTAGTTTTGCTAAGGCTGTCTATGAGAAAAGTTAATAGCGAGAAAGGTTAATTTAAAAACATCTGAGAGATCTCATATTCATGCACTTCAAAACTCTTAAACAACATTTAAATGCAAACACAGTTGATGATAATAAATAATAAATATTGAAGAAAAAATTAATGGCATTTAGGGTAAAATATGACACAAAAGCAGCCAAAGAATTGGTACTTTAAAAAATTTAATAATATAGACAAATTTTCATCTAAACTGACAAAAAGACATAGGAAAATTACATGTTGATGTAACTTCAAAATGAAAATAGTGTTGTTAAATGATTCCAAGAAAATTCAGAATATCATTAGAAATGCTATAGAAACTTACGTTGTGCCGTGCTGAGTGACTTAGAAGAAATATGTTGGTGGTAGCTTCTCATTCATCCCAGCTGTCCAGACCTGAAATAAACACACAGATCATTTGGTAGATCATGGGACTTTTAATCTCAGGGTCATGGGTTGTGCACCACATGGGGTGCCATTCTGGTAACAGAGGCTGCATGGTCATTCCTGGCCACTCAGACTCAAAATATTCACACAGAAACTATATTATTTGCAATAGTGCTTGACTAATAGCTTAAGCATTTTCCAGCCAGCTCCCACATCCTAAATTAACCCATTTTCTATTCATCTGTGTAATGTCACATGTCTAGGGCTTACTAGGCAAAGTTCTGGTATCTATCTATTCCAGTGGCTTCATTGTTTCTCTAGATTCTGAATACTTTCCTCCTCTATCTGGTTGCAATTCCCACCCGGCTCTATTCTGCTAAGCCACTGGCTGAAACAACTTTATTCATTAACATTAGAAGTAACGCATATCCAGAAGGACTGAAAAATTCTAAATGCAAAATACAAAGTTTAGATGCATTTTTTCCTTGTTGTTGCTGAATGGGCTCTGTTTTCTGAAGGCGAACAGGGTTACCATACCTCCTTTAAGACAGGTCTTCCTAATTCAGCATTAGCAGAAAAAAATGAGGCTTTTTAAAGAAATGATGGCTTTCTGTTTTGTTATAGCTTCACATCCAGGTCTGGCTCTTTCAGAAGGCCAAGCATTTAAATGGAGTCTGTGAGAAGTATGTTACAAATTGCTTAATGGTGACACAGTTCCACTCTGATCCTGGATCTTGGTGGAGAGAATATGCTCTCAGCAGCAGCCGACATGCCTCCACCATGCTGTGCTGGATTGGGTGGAATAAGCAGAGGGTGGGGACTGCGGAGATCGTTCTAGCCATGGCTGCTTAACATTTAAAAGAAAAAACTGCTCCTGTTCAAAAAATAAAGATATGCACACAATAAAGACAAATCCAGATAAAAAAGACCGCTAAATGGGTCAGGTTGTTGGATTATTGTACATAGACTTGACTGAGAAATGGAAAAGTGTATAGACAGTTAGAATATAAAAGTACAGACTGTCATAGTTTAAAGGAGTAAAGAAAATGAAATGAATAATAAACTTTAAAATAGTAATGGAATAAGAAAAATAAACCATGGGTCAATTGAATATTTACAGAGAGACTGGATTATGTATGCAATTGTGTTTTCTTTGAATTTTTGACAGTGAATGAGCTGAGTACAAAGAGACATTTCATTGTATGCACTAAAAAGCTAAACCAGCATATATCTGATAAAGGTATCTTGACTTCAAAATTTGAGTCTAAGGATATGTTGCTTAGGAAAACAGGTTCTAATTTTGTTTCTCAAAGGATTAAAACCTGTGGATTCTTCCCAGACTAATGTTGACTGATCAAACAAGACCCCCTGAAACAATGCCCTAGATGATCCAATATCCATCATGGCTTCAAGACTGTTGGCTGAGATGGACCTACCATACAGGATATAATATGACAGACCAGATGAACAGCACTCCCCATGAGCAGGAAGTATTCTAGACAACTTGCAAATTCCCTAAATAATTGTTTATAAATGTTTATTTACATGTAAAGTAGGATATGTTAGAGCTATGAATATTTTGTATTTGTTTGTATCTGGGTCTAATGATAAAAATTTGATGAAAATTCGTTTTATGTGCATTTCTGTTCTTGATTAAGGTATTATGTTTGTTAGGCTCATTTAAAAATGTAATTTATGAAGTCAGGAGCAAATCCAGTTCTGGGAGCCAACCCAGTCCTTGGACACTTGCAAACCAAGACTGGAACAGTGACCTGATCCAGAGTTTGTGATCTCCACTGCAACCAAAGTGTGACTGAACCAGCTATCTAGGACAGAGAGGCCTAAGGAAGTAAGCTCTCCTGGGAGTAGAAGTCAGGAGCAAATCTAGTCACTGTTGTCAACCCAGTCCCAGCAGATAAGAACTGAGCCAGCGAACAGATTCTGAGCAAGTAATCTCTACTGGAGTAGGTATTTACTTCTGTCATAGGCTCAGAAACCTGTTCTATAGTCACAAGTATTAACAGAACGTGAACCTATACTGATTCAGCATCAACTCTCACAGGCCATTAATAACCTGCTGGTCACCTTTGGTGTATAGTGTGTTTGGATTTTGGCCTGGTGGCGTGTTTGTAGACTCCCTCCCTCTTATAGATGCAATAAGACATTTCCTAATCACCATGCATGCAAAAATCAGTTTTAAATTTGTAAAGTTGAATCACATATCCCCCTGCTATTGTCAGTGTCAACACATGTGTCTGCCATAATTGGGTCAACACTTTGAAACAGAAATGTTTGATCACATATTAAATAAATTTCTAACTCCTAGGACATGACCAATATTGCTGTTGAGATATTAAAAGTACTGATTCATCAATACAATCCATATTTATATGTTTTGAGAAATAGATTCAGGGTTTAAGCATTTCACATAGTCTTCTCCAGTCTGAATAACTTTCCCTGTAATCACAAGCTTGTTACATATTGTGGTACTCAATTTGTCTACCTTAGGAGAAGATGCTCTAATCATTTCTCCACAATCTCACAGAGTCCAGGACTTTGTGAATGAATTCCCTGATGAGAACAGGATTTCTCTGTGAATCTACTCTGCTTAATCAGGCAAGTATTTCTCTAGTATCACCTGTGATAGGTTCCAGCATTCCACCATACTGCTATTTTCCTTTACAATTCTTCCTCCAATCCACACCTACATTTTCCCCTGTTCTCTCATCCAGTTCTCAATTTCTATTCAGTGGAGGGCAGGTTTCCCGTGGATATCAATAATACATGGTATATCAAGTTGGTGAGGCAATTTAATATGAGTAAATGAGTCCCAAAAGCCAATAAAAGTGTGAGAGACAGATGTCTTCCCACTTTTCAGAATCCTATAAGAGACCAAGTTACATAACTGTAACATATACAGAGGGTCTAGGTCAGCTCAATGCAGGTTCTCTGCTTTTCAGTTTAGACTCTGTGAGCCCTTATGAGCTTACATTGATTTTTTTGGCTTTACTCGTAGTGCTCATGACACCCCTGAAATCTACCTACCTTCCTCCCCCTCTTCTTCTGGATTCTCTGAGTATGCCTACTGTTTGACTGTGGGTCTCTTCATTTGTTTCCATTTACTATTTTTGAAATCACTCTGATGACAATTGGGCTAGGCACCAATCTATGAGTATAGCAGAAGAGTGTTAGCCTTCATTTCATTAATTTTTTTCACAGTCATGTGTAGTTTTATCCTAGGACACTGGGTTATTCACCCTCTGAATTCTCGTCCTCCAAGCAGTGTCAGGGTGGGTTCCCTTGCATGGCATGTGTCTCAAGGTGGACCAGTCATTGCTTGACAACTCTCACAATTTCTCTGCCACCTTTACCCTAGCATATCTTGTGCCAGGAAAAATTGTGGGCTGGATGTTTTGTGGATGGCTTGATGTCCCAGTCCCTCCACTGAAAGTTTTACTTGATTATGAGAAATTGTTAGTTCAGATTCTGTATCTCCCATTGTTAGGATTCACAGTTGGGGTCACCTTCATAGAGTCCATGGAATTTCTATTGTGATAGGTGGCTAAATTGTTCCTGAGATGCCTCTCAGATTCAGCCATCTCTCCCAGTACTCTCACCTCTTCATCCTCCCTACGCTTGACCCCTTTTGTTCCTGTCCCACTTAAGTCTCAACTCCAACCATGAAGTCTATTTCATTTCCCATCCCAGGGACATTCATGTGTTACCATTTGAACTCTCCTTGTTACTTTTGTTACCTGTGGATTGTAGCTTTGTTCTCTTTTACAGATAATATCCACTTACAAATGAGTACATAACATATTTGTCTTTCGACATCTTGGTTACATCACTCAAATAAAAATTTCTAGTTCTATCCATTTGTCCAAAAATGTCATGATGTCATTTTTTAATATCTGAGTATTCTTCATTGTGTAAATGTATCACAATTTCTTTATCCACTCTTTGTTTGAGGGCCATCTAGTTTGTTTCCAGTTTTTGTTTATTATGTGTAATGTTGCTATGAACATAGTTGAGCAAGTGTCCTTGTGTTATGGTGGAGTGTCCTTTGGGTATATGCCGGAGGTGGTTATAGGTAGATCTTGAGGTAGAGGTCCCTCATTTCTGAGAAACTGACATATTGATTTCCAAAGTGGTTGTACAAGTTTGCACTCCCATCATCAGTGGAGGAGAGTTTCTTTTCTATATATCCTCTTCGACATGATGTGTTGCTGTGATTTTAATGTTAGTCATTCTGACAGGTGTAAGATGGAATCTCAGAGTCACTGCCAGCCTCAGTGTTCCCTCAGTGTTCATGATTGCTAACAAGGTTGAAAATTTCTTAAATTGCTTCCCCAACATTTGAGATTTCTCTGTTGAAGATTTTCCTTTTAGATCTATACCCTATTTTTATGTTGAATTTTTTTCTTTTTCATGAATTTTTATTGAGTTCTACATTTTTTTCTCTGCTCCCCTTCCTGCTTCTCCCCTCCCCTTCCACCCTACTCAAGGTCCCCAGTTACTGGACCAATTTACTCAGTAGATCTTGTCTTTTTCTACCTCCCTTAGAGACTAGATCGATGTATGTCTCTCTTAGGGTCCTCATTGTTGTCTAGGTTCTCTGGGAATTGTGATTTGTGGGCTGGTTTTCTTTGCTTTATTTTTGAAAACTACTTATGAGTCAGTATATACGATAATTGTCTTTCTGGGTCTGGGTTACCTTACTTTAAATGATGTTTTCTAGCTCCATATATTTTCTGCAAAATTCATGATGTTGTTATTCTTTTCTGCTGTGTAGTACTATGTTTATAGCAACATTCTTTGTCATAGCCAGAACCTGGAATTATTTTTTTATGCCTATTCTTGATTTCTTTATATATTTTAAATGTTTACCCTCTGTCTGATGTATGGTTGGCAAAGATCTTTACCTCTCTGTAAACTGTCATTTAGTTATTTTGATAGTTTCCTTTGCCTTACAAAAGCTTTTTAGTTTCATCAGGTGCCATTTGTTAATTGGTGATCTTATTACCTATGCAATTGAGGCTCTGTTTAGGAAATTTTCTCCTGTGCCAATGCGTTCAAGGCTATTCCCCACTTTATCATCTATCAGATTCAGTATATCAGATTTTATGTTTAGGTTTTTTATCCACTTTGCCTTGAGTGTTATGCAGGGTGGTAGATATGGACCTATTTGCTCTCTTCTACATGTTTACATCCATTTAGACCACCATTTGTTGAAGATGCTTTTTTTCCCATTGTATAATTTTTTCTTCTTTCTCAAAAATCAAGTGTCCATAAGTATGTGGTTTACTTCTGGGTTTTCAGTTGAATTCCAATGATCAACCCGTCTGTTTTTATGTCAATACAATGAAACTTTTATTCTTTTTCTCTACAGTACAATTGAAATCAGGGATGGTGATAATTCCAGAAGTTCTTTTACCGTACAGGATCGTTTTAGCTATCAGCCACCTGATTTCCAAGGTCACTGCACAAGTTTGCACTTATGTCAACATGTGACTATAGATTATCCTTTCCCCACATGCATGCTTGCATTTGTTTTCTTTTATTTGCTTGTTTACAGTCATTCTTATTGAGGCAATAATCTATCATTGGAATTATTTTCTTCTGAATTTTATGGGAGAATTAAGGACTTTGGTTGCAGGGTCATAGAGAATCTAATCTTGAACTGAACAGGAAATTCTCCCTGCTGGTTTTGTTTTCTAGTGCAGGAAGTTTCTATGAAGCCTGCAGGGAGAGAAAGACATCAATAATCTCACACAGTCCTAGACCTCGCAGACTACTCTATCAGCCTCCAGGTAGGAGGTAACAACTAGTTATCATGCTGAATAACTGCCTTCTAATTAGATTTATGACCTGCTCCATAGGAAAGACACCATTCAAGGTAAACATGCTTAAAAACTCCCAACTACGAATGATACAGCCTAAGTAGACCCTAGTTGTATTGCTGATTGTCATGTTGTCCAACTGCCTACAAATATATATATATATATATATATATATATATATATATATATATATATATATATATATATATATATATATATTCCCACTTTCCCCCAAAGCAGCCCCTGCTGATACTGGCCTGGAGATACCATGTGTGTTTTGGGTGGGAGTCGGCGGATTGGCAGCAAGGACACCAACTTCAAAGCTGCACATAGATCGCCGGGGAAGGGAGTGTCGATCGCCCAAAGGCTGATTAGTGCTTGTTTCAACCTTGATCATGGAAGTATCTGTGTGCAGTGTGCAATGGTCATTGTAGACATTCATGACTGGTCAAAGTGCTGAGAATGAATGACTGAGTTTTCAGCCACCATGAATCCTCTGTATCAACCACCTCCCTCCCCCAAATAAATGATCATCATGAAAGAGAGAAAAGAAAGAATGTAAGGTTCAGAGAATGAGACTAAAACTCATGGAATTTTATCTACAGGGATTGACAGGTTCTAATGGCACAAATGAGCTCTTAGCAGCTGTTTTTACCAGCATAACACCTGCACATAATCAAATCAGTTAAAATTGCAGTGTGAAAGCCTGTGGAAAGGCTAAGCAGGTAAAAATGACAATATTAGTTTGACTTCTGAAAGCCACCTCTTAGAAGAACAGAACTGAATCCCATAAGTTGTCTTCCAAGTTCCTTGGCACATGCATGCCCTGTCCCCTTCCCCTACTAAACAAAGTATATTTAAAAGACTATAACACAGGTGGGTGAGGGACTCCCCATGGATAACTGTCAGATGAGATGTTTGGATTGGAAGAATGCATAGGAAGTTAGAATCACTTTTTTTTAGAAGTGTGCCCACTTGGCAGTTACTTTTAAGTTAGTGGATAGTGCCCAAAATATCCATACAGACAGCATTTTTTAGACTTACTGAGTTATTCATTAATAAACAAAAGAGATAAATATGTTAGAAGAAAGACCTTTTGTTTTGGGATATCATAAGGGGAGCAAGAGTGACATAATGGGTTAAAATATTATTAAAATGTATTGTATTCATAAATTAAAATTGCAAGGGATAAACAAAATCATTCTGAAATAGCAATATACCATATGTTTAGAATTTTCACATAGGTGTATAATGTCCACTGTACATATTTACCCTAAGAAGTCAACCTTTCATTTTCTTGCTCCTCCATATTCATTTGCCACTTTTATTCCATTGGACAATTTCAGTTCTATGTTCTTACATATGTGCATTCACATATATAAGATATTCTAACTATATGATATCTAAGAACTCCAAATAGAACTTAGACAATATCTGTTTCTGAGAGGGTCTTAAATTACTTAATAATGTTATCACCAACTGCATTTATTTTTCTCAAAGTTATATAAGTTCCTTATACATTACTGATGATTAAATTATGTTTTATAGCATATATATCATGGTTCTTGATACAGTCATTTGTTCAAAGACATGTAGTTTGTTTCTATAGTTTATCTACTGTAGGTAATGCTGCAATCACATTTGTGTGCAAAAATTTCTGAGACATTTTCACTTTTGATCATTTGTGTAAGTGTTTTAGTATGCAATCTTCTGGAAAAATACTGGTCAACTTCATGTATATGAGAAAAGACTAGAAGTTCTCATAATGTACAAGTTTTGAAATCCTTTTCACAACTACTAACTGTAAATCTTTTGTCACAAGAAGAAAAACTGTCTCTGGCTGAATTCTCTTTGTAAATTGAGAGCTTATGTCTTGATGTTACATTCACAGGTCTGCACAGGGCTTTGGGATATACAATGGGTTTCATTTCCTCAGACAAGATTAGAACTTGGATTTGGCATCCTGCTGCCTGACCAAGCTCAACTACCTGTTTCTTCTAAAGCTGTAATAGGACCTTATCTAAGAGGTACACTGTTCATGAATACACAAATTTCATGGTAAATATAGAAATGTCCACACCCCAGAACAACATATGATCAGTGCCCTTTCCACAGTCACCGAGCACACAGGTCCTTACCATGGAGTGGAGCTGGATCACTCTCTTCCTTATGTCACTAACTACAGGTAAGGGGGCATTGCAGTTCCAAATCTGAAGAGGGAACAGGGACAGAGGTGACAATGATACCTAAACTGTCTTTTCTCCACAGGTGTCCACTCCCAGGTACAGCTGCAACAGTCTGGGCCTGAGCTTGTGAGGCCTGGGACCCCAGTGAAATTGTCCTGCAGGGCCTCTGAGGATATCAGTTATTACTATATTCACTAGGTGAAGCAGAGTCCTAGTCAGGGCCTGGAGTGGATTGCATGGATTGATCCAGCAGATGGTAATACTGAATACAATCAGAAGTTCCAGGGCAAAGCCACACTGACTGCTGACACATCCTCCAGCACAGCCTACATGGAGCTCAGCAGCCTGACATCTGAAGATTCTGCGGTCTATTACTGTAAAAGACACAGTGTTGCAACCACATCCTGAATGTGTCAGAAACCCTGGATGAGCAGGAAGTTGTCCTGGGACTGAGATGACAGAGACAACTAGCCTGAAAATTTACACAGAAATAATCTTCTGAGTGTCTGTTTTTCTACCTCCTTCTCTATAAATAGAATGATGCTAATTGACCTCCATTGACATGTTTCCCCGTAATAAAACACTAAAGAAGGGAAAACTGTGTTGAAGCATAGTGACAGAATTATCTCTGGATTCAAAAAGACTTGAACTTTTTGGAGTTGATTTGAATAATGCATAATATGAATTTTATCAGTAAAGTCTACCTAAACAGCATATTACCCATCCTAAACTCCTCACACAGTTTTAAGTAGCATGAATGTGTGTTTTTAAATTATACCTGTGTTGTGTAGAATTTCAGTTTCTCAGAAAGGAAGATTTATTTACATCATAATGTACTACCACATAAGGGTAAATCTTATAAGCTGACAAAACATAATTAAATTACTTTTCATAGTACTGGTTTATTTACCCAGTGTGTATACATGTCAGTTAATAATAGGTTTGAGATTCTTCATATTAATCTGATCTTAAGTTTACTGCCTTTCTAGAACCAGTACCCTGACCTACAGTCTCAGGGTTTTACACACACTGACTTACTCTGACAAGCCATCATCGTTCATGTTCCTCTGGATATGTTCAAGTCACTCATGTTCTATAGAGTGATTAGTTTTGGATACCTGGGCCAATAGTAAACAACATGGAATCCTGTTTGAATTTAAAATACAGTCTTCATAAAGCTCTCTCCTGTCTCCACCAACAGAAAAGCATTAATGACCAGCTGGCAAGGGAATCTCCCAATCCTGTCCTCTGAATTGAATAAGACTCAACAATGTAAGGCATCAGACAAGTGACTGTAAGACCTAGATTCAAGCAGTTGGCTGTTGCATTCTTCAGAGCCATTTTGAAGTGCCCAAACCCCTTGTACTGCAAACTTAAATATCTTGTACTCCCTACTTTGTACTGCCACTGTGAAATCTGTGTGACTTGACAGAGGTGGTCTGGAATAGATCTACCCCAGCATCCAGCTATACCACTCTGGAGCATATACCCAAATGACTCTCCATCCTACTAGAGACACTCACTCAATAGTGTTCACTGCTACTCTACAGATAAGAGCCAGAAATTGGAAAGAGGCTCTTTCCTCCCGTTATCAACTATTCCAGGATCCTTTTTTCTTGTGTATCCATTCTACTCCCTGCCTTTGATGAGGATATTTATGATGATCTTTGAATCTCATGGAGATAATGTCACATACATTCCTATTTCAATTTTTTTCTTCAAAACCTTAAAGTTCTTGTCAAATAGATCTTTCACTTCCTTGGTTAGAGTTACCCCAAGATACTTCATGCTATTTGTGGCTATCTTGAAAGGTGATGTTTCTCTGATTTCCCACTATGTATCTTTTTTCTTTGTGTATAGGAGCGAAACTGATTTTTTTGGAGTTGACCTTGAATCCTGCCACAGTACTAAAGGTGTTGATCAGCTGTAGGAGTTCTATTGTACCACAAAAGCATTTGCTCAACTATGTTCATAGCAGCACTATTTGTAATAGCCAGAACCTGGAAACAACCTAGGTGCCCCTCAATAGGAGAATGGTTAAAAAAGGTGTGGAACATATACACATTAGAGTTTTACTCAGCAGTAAAAAACAATGACATCTTGAATTTTGCATGCAAATGGATGGAAATAGAAAACTCTTTACTGAGTGAGGTAACCCAGACTCAAAAAGAGGAATATGGTATGTATTCACTCATAAGTGGATTCTAGCCATAATTAAAGGTCTTATTTAAGGAAACTCAGCCCACTGATGGTCCTCTGCTAGAAGTCAGGTCCCCTGCTGGATGGGAGCTGGGATGGCCGGCGAGAGGGGGTGACTTTCTTCAATTTTGAATTATTATTCTTTTTTAATAAATTACTGTACCAGCAGATACACACCAAAAGCTGAATAAAAATATTGTCAACATAAAGAAAATTGAAATTACAATTTAGAATTAGGTAACCATGAATTGTTCATTATATTCTCATGTTTTGTTATAGAAATAAGATGGGTAATTTACATTTCTCTACTTTAGAGTGCTTTTCCCTTTACTATCAATATTCTTACTGTTTTCTCATGATATACACATTCTATGTGTTTTGTGGATTTATTTTTTGCTTATTCTACAAGATCATATATTTACACATAGTTTTATTTAAATCCCTTATTTCTGGTTTGCGTTACACCAATGCTGCATTTCTCCATTTTCCCCAAACTGTTTCATGTTTGAGCCTTTCCTTCTCCAGTATCCCCAACTGGTTTTATTTTATTTCTATTTGATTATATCCTCTTCCTTAATTCCTCAGATCCTACTGTCTTCTTTCTAGTCATGTGGCTTCTATAAATTAAACCCACCAAGCAAATATTCAAACCTGGGAACCACATATAAATGAGAACATGAAACATTTGTCTTCAAGGACTTGGATGACCTCACTTAACATATTTTTACAAGTTCCATCTACTTAAATGTAGAGTTAACAATTCTTGTTTTACCACTGAGTAATATTCCACTGTCTGTATGTCTCACCTTTTCAACATATATTTGTTCTTTGTTGGAAATCTAGGTTGATTCTGTTTCCTAGGTTCTGTGAATATATTGACAATAAACATTGATGTGTAAGTATCTTTCTAGTAAAATGTATTGCTGTATCAGACCTTACAGCTTACAATATTTGACTTCAGGTAAGATGTACCCTCTAGTACCTGACTCTTATTTAGTGATTAACTGATTTCTAATTGTATTTATTGCCTGATTCACAGGGAAGTCTTCATCCCAGGTAAATATGGTTTGGGATGACATAGGCCCTAGTAGACCTTATGCTAGTAATTTTGCTAATAGCCTTGTTATCGAACTTTCTCATACATATTTATGTTTACACCCAATAGATTAGTTCTGGTCTCTGCCTTGATCACAGAAACTTCCATATGTAACATGTAATGATAAATTCAGACAATCACATCTGGTCAAAGAGCTAAGAATATAACTGAATATTCATCCACAGATGAGTCATCTTTGTTTAAGTTCTACCCACAACTAAAGGATTTTCATTAAAAAAAGGACTGGAAAGCATTAAGATCCAGAATATGGAATTGACAGCCTTGAAATGTTGTCTCCAGGACCTGACATGACCTTTGTACACATGAACTCACAGCAGCAATAATTACCAGCAGAGGACCTTAATTAAGTCAAGCTTAGCAGTATTATTTTATTTGCTTGGACTACTTGGTGGAAATGAGAATTCAATTTCAAAAGTGGTTCTTCAAGTTTCTTACATGCAACTTGCTGAATTTTTGCCTTGATTTCAGCAATAAACAAAATGTAACATGTTTTAAAAATATTGCAACATGGCTAGTTCAGGCTCTATGTCTCCCATTACTAAGAGTCTTTGCTAGGGTTAACTTCATAGATTGCATGAATTTTCCATTGTATTTGGTTCCGTGAATTCACTATCTTCTGTAACCATTCAAGGCCTAAAGTGAAAGGATTAGATACCAAAGCAGTCAGAAAACCTTTGACCTGCAGTTAGTTTGTCCTGCCCGGAGAGTTTTCTGGGACCGGAATCTAGCCCAATCATCGTGAAAGAGAACAGAGAGACTTCATCCAGCAACTTATGAGAACAGGTTCACAGTGACACAGCCAAACAATAAGTGGAGTTCAAGTAGTCATATGGAGGGGAGGAAGGAAATATTAGGGAAACCTGAGTGTAGTGGCAGCAAGAATAGGACGGGCAGGAGAAAATGATAAGCCAGGGCAGACGGGTGCTGGTTGCACTAGTGTTAGTGTGTGGCACCCACACAGCTTCTTGAAACCCTGCCCATTGCTTCCTGTGGCTGCTGCAGTTTGGCAGCTTGTCCCAAGCCTCATGTGTGTGCAGCTACCTACGTGGCTTCCACAGTTTTCCTGACTTTTGTATCCCATGGGCAACTGCTGTAATCCTTTCTGACCTGTGTCTCTTTACAAATTCTCTTCAGTTTGGTTTTGAGTTCTGCTTCAAAAATCAGCAGAATTTTCTGGCTCATGTTGTTCTAAAACCTTAAAGTATCAACGAAGGCAGGATTTTAACAGAGATAAGTCAACTGCTAACTATATTTTTTTTGGAATTTGTAAATCACTTCTAAGATAATGTCTGATAATATCCCCATTCAGGAATTTAATAATTTTTTCATTTTTGTTATGGATGAAATTCTAGGAGAGGTCTATGACCTAACTGGTGTGTATACACTCTTAGTCACAGTTGCTATCAGTTTGATTATTCATATTATATCTTTAAGGAAAAAGTTTGATAATAGAGCCAAGAATGAGAGGCTTTTAGAAATGATACAGACTTTACAGACTAGTAATGAGAAGATGGCATAAAGGATTCAGACCACTGAAAATGGTAACCATAAATTGAGAGGCAAAACTGATTCCATGTCAATGGGTTATAAAACCATACCAAATGATATGGAGAAGATTATCTGAAGGGATTCATAGCATTGAAATTGACAATCAAATCGTTAAAAAGTTATGATAAGCTATCAGATTGAACATACCTCCTGGAAAGCAATCTTCATGCCATCCAAATAATCTTTAAGGATGAAAAGATATCATTAATGAAAAAATTAATTTACGTTATGTAATGGTATGTGCTTGGTCCTATTGTAGCTTACTGTGCACCATTTGTTAAATATCTTTGGAATGCCTGCTCTTTTCTCAGCGGAAGCAAAGAGGGTTGCATGTGGGGAAGAGAGGGAAGTATGGGGAAGAGGCTAGGGGGAAGGGGAATTGTCATCATTCTTTATATCCCATCAATGCTTAAATAAGCATGGACAGCATGCTTACTGCAATTCTCCAGTTGTTTCTATCCTGGGCAGTGCTAGATACTTGGGTGTGGAACACCCAAGGTTCCACAGTCTTCCTTATGCCGTCTATCCAACATTTTTGAGCCTTCCTCTTCACTTTGTCTTGTGCACTCCTCTAAGCAGTACCATTTGGGGGTGGTATCTGCCATCAGTCATTCTCATAACTTGGCCAAAATATCTCAAGTCCCATTGCTGTATCCTGTAGTTTAATCCTTCTGTAGGTGGAGATGTTTCTTAAAGTCATCATTGTGTAGTCAATCTCTTCGTTTGATTATTAGAATCCTCCTGATTCTAATGTGTTTCCTCCAACACATTCAGTCTCTGTCCTGAGGAGCATTTAATTGCCCAAGTTTCAGAGTTGTAAAGAAAGCAGCTCAAGACAAGTGTATCATGTATTTGTAATTTTGTTGTTGTTATGTTTCTTGTTGACCATACCTTTTCTAGTGTCTGGAATGCAGCCCTCACTATGGCTATCCACTTCTTGACAGCTGAAGTAGTTCACTACTTTGAACTGAGGTTTCCTCTCAGATAGAAATAATTGTCTGTTTTTTTGAAGTTCTGATTATTTATTACAATGTTAAAATCCTCGTGTGCCCTTCCCATGTACTGTATCTCAGTCCTTGATGTTTACTTTCATGTAAATGTTTTGTTCATTTCCACCACTCTATCTACCACGGTCTGCAGCTCATTTGGACTTTCTGCAAGTAGTGATGATCATCAGTAAGATATTTCAGTTAGTGAACATCTTTCAGTAAGGTCTTCTTCCCCATTGTGCTGAAAAAGGACCAAGGCCAGAGTAGAGGAAATCCTAGCAGAGGCCCAGTGTGAATTCATAGCACAAATTATCATATCTCCACTTTGAGGTACCTGGAAGAAAAATTTTGAAGAATTTGGAAAAGATTTGTATGTCTGTTACACTGACTTCAGGAAGGTATTTGATTGCATTTGAAGGAAAGGACTTTGGGAAACAATGAGGTTCTATGGGTACACGGAGAAAATCGTAAGAACACAAGAAAATGCCTACAAAGACACCTTTCCATCAGTCAAAGTCTGTGGATAACTAAGTGATTTGTTTAAGATAAATGTAGGAGTGTTGTGGGTTGTTTCCTGTCATCAGTACTCTTTAATACATTCCTGGAATTCATAATAACAACAGCACTGGAGGATGCGGAGATGAGAACGCAGATAGGTGGTGTGTGAATTAATACTTGCATTTCACTGACAATGAGGGGGAACTGTGGTCAGGATGTAATATATGAGAGAGGAATTAAAAGTTGAAGTAATGTTTAAAAGAACATTACAACGTGACAAGGAGGGACTGTTGGGAGCCCCAACAAGCTTTCGGTCTATTGGTATTTGATAACTGATGAGAAAAATATAATCACTTTATTTAAGGAGGCTTTTAAATGTTCCTTATGTACTAGTGAATGACAACATATTTGTCTATAGCTAGCACTGATAGGACTCAGTCTGTTATTATGAAAGAAAGAGGTCAAGAAGTTGGAGGAGAGACTTATTAAAAGGTCCTAAGGGAAGTCAGTGGGACATACTTGGGGATACACAGAATCACAATATATTTAATACGTGATTGGAAATTTCAAAGAATATAAAATTATTTGGAATTATGAAAATACAATTTTATATATGTTTATAATATTATACCTTTATATTGTACACTCTGCTAAACTTCCCCCCAAATTTCCACACTTCTTTTTCTTGATATTCCTGTTTTTTGCTATATTCTGCTACACAGTTTCATTTATATGTTGTTATATATTTGTATACATAGTTCTGTGTACCTATTCAATTTCTAAAAATTAGAGTCTCATATAATGTCTGTGTTTCAGAGATAATCTTAATTAATACAGTTATCTCCAGTTTGCTACAATTTATGCAGTGGTATAATTTCCTTATTATTTCACATGAAATATTCCTCTTCTGTTGCATGTGTATCCATATCTTCTTGATGCAATCATCTAATGATAGACATGAGGTTTATTTCTTTATGTTATTGAAGATAGTGCTGAATAAACAACCATGTCTAAACATTTATGAGAAGTGTTCCCTTTAGGTAATTTCAATAAGTTTTTTTTTGTTTGCAAACTTCTGGCATGACAATATTAACTGTAAGTATCTAAAAAGAGGCTGTGAAATCTCAAAACTTAGCAGACTCTAAAATTTCCAGTCACCACCATCATCATCATGATCTCCTTCTGCACATCAATCTGATAACCATGTTACAAAGTAGAACAACTGCCTCAGGTCAGAAATCTTTTGTGAGCTTAGGTCCTGATGTTACACCCAAAGCATCTGCAGAGCTGAGTGAAGGTGAGTGAGATGTATTTCTTCAGACAGGAATAAATTAGAGCTCAGTTTTGTGTGATTTGACCCAAGTGTGCTGCCTCCAACTTCTCCAGCTAGAGTAGGTCCTTATCTAAGATCATTGCTCATGAATATGCAAATTACATATAGTATGGTAAATGCTGAGATGTCCACACCCCAGATGAACATATAATCCTTGTCCTCCTTATGATCACTGAGCACACAGGTCCTCACCATGAGATGGAGCTGGATCGTTCTCTTCCTCATGTCACAACTACAGGTAAGGGGCATTCCAGTTCCAAACCTGCAGAAGGAAGAGGGACTGAAGTGACAGTGACACCTAAAACGCCTTTCCTCCACAGCTGCCCACTTCCAGGCCCAGCTGCAGCAGTCTGGGCCTGAGCTGGGAAAACCTGAAGCCCCAGTGAGTTGTCCTGTAAGACTTCTGGCTGTACTTTCACTGACTACTTTACTACCTGGGAGAAGCAGAGGACTGCACAAGGCCTGGAGGGGATTAGATGATTTGATCCTGAAGATGGTTAAAGTAAATATGCTCAGAGTTCCAGGGACAGAACACCCTGACTGCAGACACATCCTCTAGTACAGCCTACATAGAGCTCAATAGCAGCAGACTCTGCAGTCTATTACTGTGTGAGACACTGTTGCAGCCATATCCTGAGACGTCAGAAGCACAGGAGTAGCAGGAAGCAGTTCTGGGACAGAGATGACAGAGAATATTAGACTGGAGACTTGCTCCTAAATAATCATCTGAGTGTCCATTTTCTCCCTCATCATCATAGTATTTTAGTTTTTTCAATTTTTTTCATATTACAAACATAAATAATATGATGCTGATTGAACAAGTTCTCATTATATCATACTGTGACAATCTCTTCACCAATGACCATCTTCATTGACAAATATGTTCCTAAATAAATTAATAAAAACTGAAAGCTGGGATTATGCTTTATGAAAAAATACCTCTGGATTATTAAAAACTGGGCCCTTTGACAGGGTAACTTTCAATAAAATAAATATGAATTTGGCAAATAAAGGGTCAATAAATAAAATGTAGCTAAACAAAACCATTTTCATGCTCTTAAATGTTACTTAACATCATATGTATAGTTAAGTCTGGCTTTGTAGGTTTCATGGAGATGTGGAAAACGGCTATGTGCAGCTCACCATTCTTCCTTGAATCATCGACTCAACGTCACCTTAGGACACTGAAGACAGCTGGTAGTTTGGGCATGGTGTGTGAACTCATATATAAACTTGTATTAGCCGATTCTTCAAACCAGCAGGTGGCACTGTAGGTCTATCCACCAATGCCTGAGAAAGACAAGCAGAAACTGATAAGGAAGTTGTGCACTGACTGATTTCTCCTGTGGATTCCATTGCCAACATTATTATATTCAGAGACTGTGGAGTAGTTGAAATGTGAGATCCCTGTGCTACAATGTTTGAGAGCTTCTTTTTTAATACAATCAATACGTGACATCAAATTGTAAAATAAGAGCTAAATTGGAATTTGCCTATTTCCACTGGATAGGAAACTAGGGATGAACCACTCATTATTATAGGTTAAGAGTATTTGGGCCTAAGGATCATGGAAAATATTTTGGGGGTAAATTGTCCCAAAAATACACAGCTGATACCTCAGATTTGTCAGAGGTATCAACAGTTCTGCAGACCACTGTTAATGAATGGATGACGGCAGTTTCCAGTGTTCTATGCTAGTGTCTGTTGAGGGCAGGATGGTCAATGCATCTTCACAGCATCACTGTTATGGTTGACTCTGAGGAGGATAAGATGGCCCATGAACCATTTACATGTGGGTCACATTAACAAACACGGACGTGATGGCATTGTTCTCAGTGGGATGGGGGAGCTCTGTCTGCAAAGGTGCAATAATGAAACAGGGAATGCATTTCCCCAGACAGGTTTAGGACTTGAAACTCACCATCCCAGTGACTAACACAGAGAACCTTTATTTTTCTCTGTCCAACAGATTCCTGCTTTGATTGAAGGAAAGCTGTTTTTCATGTGTAAATTTCAGAAATTATGTTTTTAAACACAGTTATGTTCATCTACCCCACAATGACACATTAATATTCTCTTGTTCACTATCCCTGAGCACACAGGTTCTTATCATGGATTGCAGTTAGATCATTCTCTACCTCCAGGTAAGTGTGTTCCCAGAACCTGGTTTGGTGTGAAGTCAAAATTTGGAGTTACAAAGACATTCTTTCCAAATTGTCTACTCTTATATTCACCTACAGCAGCCTGTGGTTGAACATAGGAATCCTGCAGGCACATTAAATGTGTCCTACAAGGATATTTACTCATATCTTCCCCAATGGGTATTGTATTACAATTGACATGGGATTGAAAGGATTAGGTGGAAACTCCCAAGCATTATGTGAACAAAACATGGACAGAAGCTTGAGGACAGAACTTCTCTGGATGTAGACACAATGCCTGATACTTTCTACATGGAGTTCAGAAGCCTGATATGAGTAGTCTGCCATCTATTACTGTGCAAGTAAGACACAGTGTCATGTCCACAGCTAAGCTGTTTCAGAAACTCTGAAAGAGCAGGAGGCTGTCTTGGGATGAGAAGACAGGAAAAGGTAAACCGAAAGACTTGCTCAAAACTTGTGGTTAAGTATTGATGAAATAAACATTTGACAAAATTAATACTTATTGCATAAGGAAATTCCTAATCATCATGCATGCAAAAATCAGTTTTAAATTTGTAAAGTTGACCCACATATCCCCTGTTATTGTCAGTGTCAACACATGTGTCTGCCATAATTGGGTCAACACTTTGGAACAGAAATGTATGATCACAAATTAAATAAATGTTTAACTCCTAGGACATTACCAGTACTGCTCTTTTGATATTAAAAATACTGATTCATCAATTCAAGCCATATTTATGTGTTTTGAGAAATAGATTCAGAGTTTAAGCACTTCACATAGTCTTCTCCAGTCTGAATAACTTTCCCTGTAATCACAAGCTTGTTACATATTGTGATACTCAATTTGTGCACCTTAGGAGAAGATGCCCTTATCATTTCTCCACAATTTCACAGAGTCCAGAACTTTGTGAATGAATTCCCTGATGAGAACCGGATGTCTCTGTGAATCTAAACTGCTTAATCTGGAAAGTATTTCTCCATTATCACCTATGATAGGCATCAGCATTCCACTAAACTGCTGTTTTCCTTCCTTCCTCTTCCTTCTATACCTACCTACATTTTCCCCAGTTCCCCAATCCTGTCTCCATTTCTATTCAGTGGAGAGCAGGTTTCCCATGGATATCGATAAAGCATGGTATATCAATTTGGTGAGGCAATTCAATATGAGTAAAACCAAAAGTCACTAAAAGTGTGAGAGACAGATGCCATTTCACTTTTCAGAATCCTACAAGAAGACCAAGTTACATAACTGTAACATATACAGAGGGCCTAGGTCAGCTCAATGAAGGCTTTTCAGTTTAGACTCTGTGAGTACTTATGAGCTTATATTGATTCTTTGGTTTTCCTTGTAGTGGTTGTGACACCTCTTGTATCTACCTCCCCCCCTTCTACAGGATTCCTTGAGTCTAATGTTTGACTGTGGGCTTCTTCATTTGTTTCCATTAGCTGTTTTGTGAAGTCTCTCTGATGACAACTGGGCTAGCCACCAATCTATGAGTATAGCAGAATAGCTTTAGTAATCACTTCATTAATTTTTACAATCGTGTGGTTTTATTTTAGGTCACTGAGCTATCCCTCTGTATCATGGCCCTCTAAGCAGGGTTAAGGGTGGGATCCCTTGCATGCCATGGGTCTTAACCTGGACCATTATTGCTTGACCACTTCCACAATTTTTGTGCCACCTATACCCTGGCATATCTTGTAGTAAGGGCAAATTGTAAGCTGGAGGTTTTGTGGATGGATTGGTGTCCCAAAACCTCCACTGAAAGTCTTACCCGTTTATTGGAGATTGTCAGTTAAGATTCTGTGTCTCCCATTGTTAGGGTCACCTTCATAGATTCCAGGGAATTTCTATTGTGATCATTGTCTATATTGTCCCCGAGATGCCTCCCCAATCCAGTTGTCTCTTCAAGTACTCTCTTCACTCCATCCTGCCTACACTTGGCCCCTTCTGTTCCTGTCCCACTTAAGCCTCACCTCCAACCATGATATCTATTCTATTTCCCCAGAAATTCATGTGTTACCCCTTGATCTCTCCTTCTTACTTTGATTACCTGTGGATTTTAACACTGTCCTCCTTTACAGATAATATCCACTTATAAGTGAATACATGCCCATGTTTGTCTTTTGAGGTCTTGGTTACCTCACTCAGGAAGAATTTTTCTAGTTCTATCCATTTGTCCACAGTTTCAGGATGTCATTTTTTAATATCTGAGTATTCCTTCATTGTGTAAATGTATCACAATTTCTTTATCTACTCTTTGTTTGAGGGCCATCTAATTTGTCTCCAGTTTCTGGCTATTATGTTTAATGCTGCTATGAACATAGTTGAACAAGTATAATTGTGATAGAGTGAAATGTCCTTTGGGTATATGCCTGAGGTTGGCATAGATAGATCTTGAGGTAGAGGTTCCCTCTTTCTGGGAAAATGACACATTGATTTCCAAAGTGTCTGCACAAGTTTGCACTCCCATCATCAGTGGAAGAGAGTTTCTCCTGTTCTATATCCTCTTCAGCATGACGTGTTGTTGTGATTTTAAAGTTAGTCATTCTGATTACGTGTAAGATGTAATCTCAGAGTTATTTTGTATTGGGGACCTCTGAGTGACAGTGTAAGTGTCCCGTCAGTGTTCTTGATGGCTAACAATGTTTAAAATTTTTTAAAGTGCTTTTCCAACATTGAATTTATTGAATTTTTTCTTTTTATTAATTTTTATTGAGCTCTGTAAATTGACGTAAGTTACTTTGATAGTTTCCTTTGCCTTACAAAAGATTTTAATTTTCATCTGGTGCCATTTGCTAATTGGTGATCTTATTGCCTGTGCAATTGATGCTCACTTCAGGAAATTTTCTCCTGTGCCAATGTGTTCAAGGCTTTTCGCCACTAGATCGTCTATCAGGTTCAGTATATCTGGTTTCATATTGAGGTCTTTTATCTACTTTGCCTTGAGTTTTGTGCAGGATGATAGATATGAACCTATTTGCACTCTTCTACGTGCTGACATCCATTTAGATCATCATTTGTTGAAGATACTTTCTTTTTCCATTGTATAATTTTTTTCTTCCTTCTCAAAATCCAAGTGTCCGTAGGTATGTGGATTAACTTCTGGGCCTTCAGTTCAAGTCCATTGATCAACCTGTCTGTTTTTTTGTCAATACAACAAAATTTTTATTACATTTCTCTACAATACAGGTTGAAATCAGGGATAGTGATTCCTCCAGAAGTTCTTTTATTGTACAGGATAATTTTAGCTATCAGCAACCTGATTTCTAAAGTCACTACAGAAGTTTACACTTACATCAACATGTGACTACAGGTTACCCTTTCCCTACATTCATTCTTGCATTTGTTATCTTTTATTTGCTTGTTTACAGTCATTCTTATTGAGCCAATAATGTAGCATTGGAGATGTTTTAATATGAATTCTATGGGTGAACTAGAGACTTTGGTTGCAGGCCATAAAGAATCCAATCTTGAACTGAAGACGAAATTCTCCATGCTGGTTATGTTTTCTACTGCAGGAAGGTTCTGTGTAGTCTGCAGGGAGAGAAAGACATCAATAATCTCACAGAGTACCGGTCTTGCAGTCTTCTCTATCAGCCTCCAGGTAAGAGGTAGAAACTAGTGGATCCTGTTACACACCGAATAACTGCTTGCTAGTTAGAATTGTGACCTGCTCCATAGGAAAGACTTCATCCCAGGTGAACTTGTTCAAAAACTCATGACTAGGAATGATATAGCCCAAGTAGACCCTACTTGTATTGCTAATGGTCATGTTGTCTAACTGTCTATAAATATATATGTTTATATATAATAGATTAGTGCTGGTTTCAGCCTTGACACAGAAGCATCTGCGTGCAGTGTGTAATGATCCCTGTAGACATTCATGAGTGATCAAAGTGATGAGAATGAATGACTGAGTACTCAGCCACAGTGAATCCTCTTTATCAACCTCCTCCTTTCCCCAAATCAAGCAATATCATGAAACAGAGAAAAGAAAGAATGTAATTTTCAGAGAATGAGGTTGAAAGTCATGGAATTCTATCCACAGAGATTGAAATGTTCTCGTTGCACAAATGACCTCTCAGCAGCTCTTGTTACCAGCCTAGGTCCTGCACAAAGTCAAATCAATTCAAATTACAATGTTAAAGACTGTGGAAAGGCTAAGCAGGTAAATGTGTCTCTTGGCAAAACTGACAAAGTTAGTTTGATTTCTGAAAGCCACCTCTTAGAAGACAAGAAAAACTAAACATCATAAATTGTCTTCTAAGTCCTTGGCACATGTGTGCCCTGTCCCCTCCTTCTACTAAGCACAGTATATCTTAAAAAACTACAACACAGTTGGGGGAGGGACTCCCCATGAATCAGTAAGAGGAGATGTTAGGACTGGAAGAATTCTTAGAAGTTAAAATCACTTTTTTCTAGAAGTGTGCCCACTTGGAGGTTACTCACGATCTAGTAGATAAC
Organism: Myodes glareolus; assembly: GCF_982192425.1. NCBI lineage: Eukaryota > Metazoa > Chordata > Mammalia > Rodentia > Cricetidae > Myodes > Myodes glareolus. The sequence continues at coordinate 6,420,287 of NC_142036.1, read as the reverse complement.
GCCCACCGTATGCAAACAAACAGCATTTATTAGACTGAGTTATTCATTAATAAAACAAAAGAGATCAATATGTTAGAAGAAAGATCCTTTGTTTTGAGAGATCATAAGGGGAGCACGAGGGATATAGTGGGTGAGAACATGATCAAGAATATTGCATTCATAAATGAAAATTTCAAGAAATAAACAAAATCATTCTGAAATAGCAATATTCCATATGTTTACAATTTTCATATAGATGTATAATGTCTACTGTACATATTTTTCCTATAAAGTCAACTTGTCATTTTCTTGCCCCTCCACATCCATTTGTCACTTTTATTCCATTGGACATTTTCAGTTCTACGTCCTTATATATGTGTGCATTCACAATTGTTTCTAACTAAATGATATCTAAGGACTATAAATAAAACTCAAAAAATATCTGTTTCTGAGAGGGTGTTAAATTACTTAATAATGTTATCACCAATTGCATTCATTTACTTCAAATTTATATTAGATCCTTAAATATTACTGATGAATAAATTATGTTTTATAGTATATGTATCATGTTTACTTGATACAGCCATTTGTTCAAAGACATGTGATTTGTGTCTATAATTTATCTACTGTAGACAATGCTGCAATAACATTTGTGTGCAAAAATTCCTGAGAAATTTTCACTTTTGATCATTAGTGTAGGTGTTTTAGTATATAGTTTTCTAGAGCAACACTTGCCAACTTCATGTATATGAGAAAAGACTAGAAGTTCTCATAATGTACTAATTTTGAAATCCTTTTCACAAATACTAACTGTAAATCTTTTGTCACAAGAGGAACAAATGTCTCTGGCTGAAGTCTTTTGTAAACTCTGAGCTTTCGTCTTGGTGTTACATCTACAGGTCTACACCAGCATTGTGGATATAGTAGGTGCTTAATTTATACAGACAGGATTAGAACTGGACTTTAGCATGCTCCTGCCTGACCCAAGGTTCCCTCCCTCTTTCTTCTAAAGGTGTACTAGGATCTTATCTAAGAAGTACACTGTTCATGAATATACAAATCACATGGTAAATATAGAGATGTCCACACCCCAGAACAACATATGATCAGTGTCCTCTCCACAGTCACTGAGCACACAGGTCATTACACCATGGAGTGGAGCTGGATCACTCTCTTCCTTATGTCACTAACTACAGGTAAGGGGGCATTACAGTTCCAAATCTGAAGAGGGAACAGGGACAGAGGTGACAATGACAACTAACCTGTCTTTTCTCTACAGGTGTCCACTCCCAGGTACAGTTACAGCAGTCTGGGCCTGAGCTTGTGAGGCCTGGGACCTCAGTGAAATTGTCCTGCAGGGCCTCTGAAGATATCAGTTATTACTATATTAGCTGGGTGAAACAGAGGCCTGGTCATGGCCTGGAGTGGATTGCAGGGATTGAATTTACAAATGGTAATACTGACTACAGTCAGAAGTTCCAGGGCAAGGCCACACTGACTGCAGACACATCCTCCAACACAGCCTACATGGAGCTCAGCAGCCTGACATCTGAAGACTCTGCGGTCTATTACTGTGTAACACACAGTGCTGCAACCACATTCTGAGTGTGTCAGAGACCCTGGAGGAGCAGGAAGTTGCCCTGGGACTGAGATGCCAGAGACGACTACCCTGAAGATTTACACAGAAATTATCTTTTGAGTGTCTGTTTTTCTGCCTCCTTCTCTATAAATAAAATGTTAATTGACCCCCATTTACATACTTCTCAGTAATAAAACACTAAAGAAGGGAAAACTGTGTTAATGCATAGTAACAGACTATCTCTGGAGTCGAAGAGAATTGAACTTTTTGGAGTAACTTTGAATAATGTATAATATGAATTTTACCAGTAAAGTTCACATAAACATCATCCTACCAAACCAAAACTCCTCTCACAGTCTCAAGTAGCATGATTATTTTTTTAAAATTCTACCCATGTTGTGCAGCAGAATTTCAGTTTCTCAGAATGGAAGAGATATTTACATCATAATATACTTCCACATAAGTGTAAATCTTATAAGTTGATAAAATAACATTAAATTACTTTTCATAGAACTGATTTATTTACCCAGTGTGTATACATGTCAGTTAAGAACAGGTTTGACATTATTCATATTAATCTGATCTTTAATTTACTGCCTTTCCAGAACCAGTACCCCAGCCTACAGTCTCAGGCTTTTACACACACTCCTTCTCTGACATGACATCATCCTTCATGTTACTCTGGATATGTTGAAGTCACTCTTGTTCTATAGAGTGATTGGTTTTGGATACCTGCGCCAATAACCAGAAACATGAAATCTTGTGGTAATTGATAATCTCAAGGGCTTGATTCAATAAGAAATTTCTGGAGGATAACTACATGATTTTCTTCAGGTTCACCTTCTTATTTAGCTTCTCTAGGATCACGAATAATAGGCTCAAAGACCTTTAATTATGGCTAGAATCCACTTATGTGTGATTATATACCATATTCCTCTTTTTGGGTCTGGCTTACCTCACACAGTGAAGCTTTTTCTATGTCCATCCATTTGCATGCAAAATTCAAGATGTCATTGTTTTTTTTTACAGCTGAGTAAAACTCTAATGTGTATATGTTCCACACCTTTTTTAACCATTCTTCTATTGAGGGGCACCTAGGTTGTTTCCAGGTTCTGGCTATTACAAATAGTGCTGCTATGAACATAGTTGAACAAATACTTTTGTAGTATGATAGGGCAACTCTTGGGTATATTCCCAAGAGTGGAATTGCTGGGTCCTGAGGCAGGTTGACTCCCAGTTTCCTGAGAAACCACCACACTGATTTCCACAGTGACTGCACAAGTTTGCATTCCCACCAACAATGAATTGATGTTCTTCTTACTCTGCAACCTCTCCAGTATAGGCTATCATTGGTGTTTTTGACTTTAGCTCTTCTGACAGGTATAAGATGGTTTCTCAAAGTGGTTTTGATTTGCATTTCCCTGATCACTAAGAAGGTTGAGCATGACCTTAAGTGTCGTCTGGCCATTCGAAGTTCATCTGTTGTGAATTCTCTGTTCAGTTCAGTATACCATTTTTTTAATTGGGTTATTTAGAGTTTTAGTGTCTAGTTTCTTGAGTTCTTTGTATATTTTGGAGATCAGACCTTTGTCTGATGAGGGGTTGGTGAAGATCTTCTCCCAGTCATAAGGCAGCCTTTTTGTCTTACTGACGGTGTCCTTTGCTTTACAGAAGCTTCTCAGTTTCAGGAGGTCCCATTTATTCATTGTTTCTCTTATTGTCTGTGCTCCTGGGGTCCTACTTAGGAAGAGGCCTCCTGTGCCTATATCTTGTAGACTACTTCCCACTTTCTCTTCTATCAGGTTCAAAGTGGACAGATTATTCTCCTGGAGACTGGAAATAGACAAGAGTCCCAGGTAACCTCGGGTGCATGGGGGGTGGGAGGGTTGATGGAAGAGGAGAGGGTTAGAGAGAAGGGAGTAGGGGAGGAATGGGCAAAGCTCGGGGGACTGGAATTGGGGGGGAGGGAGGAAGGATGGATATGGGATTAGGGAAGAATATATCTCAACTAAGGGAGTCATTTTAGGGTTTACAAGAGACTTGATTATAAATGGGATCCCAGGTCCAAGGAGAGATCCCCAGATTGTTCTCTGGACAGAGGAGAGGGTACCTGAACCGGCCTTGGCCTATAACCATACTGATGAATATTTTGCTTATCACCATAGAACCTTCATCTGACGGTGGGTGGAGATAGAGACAGAGACCCACATCGGAACACTGGACTTAACTCCCTAGGTCCAAACGAGAAGCAGAAGGAAAGAGAATGTGAGCAAAGAAGGCAAGACCAGAGGGAAACTTCTTCCGATGATGGATGGCGATACAGACGGAGACCCACATTGGAGCACTGGACTGAGCCCCCCAAGGCCCAAATGAGGAGCAGAAGGAGGAAGAATATGAAAAAGGAAATCAGGACCGCGAGGGGTCCGATCACCCACTGATACAAGGGGACTGATCTAATGAGAGTTCACCAAGGCCCATTGGACTGGGATTGAATGAGCACGTGATCCAACCAGATTTTCTGAATGTGGCCGGATTCTCTGAATGTGGCTGGCCTGGAGTCTTTCTGAAAAGCCACTGACAATGACACTGGGACTTGTTTCCTCTGCATATACTGGATTTTTGGGATCCAGTCTGTTTGGATACTCACCTTCCTGGACCTGGAGGGAGGGGAGAGGAACTTGAACTTTCCACAGGGCAGGAAACCCTTTCTGCTCTTAGGGATGGAGAGGGAGGAGGAGGGGAAGTAGGGGGAGTTGGAGGATGTTGGGAGGAGGGGAGGAAATGGAAACTTTTATAATTTAATAAATTTCAGACAGTTGATGTCTACCAGAAAAAAAAACTCAAAAAAAATATTTCTGTAGTGTAGAAGGATAGTTTGGCATTTTCCTGTAACCAACAAAAATCCCCTTGAAATATGAACTCTATGTACTGAATATCAATGTCATTATGCTCATATGGTGTGGTAGGCAGGAATACCGTTGGCCTATTCTATGATAGAGATATTTAAACCTCTGTTTAATTTAAAATACTGTCTTCATAAAGCACTCTCCTGTCTCCACCAACAGAAAAGCATTAATGACCAGCTGGCAAGGGAATCTCCTGATTCTGTTCTTGAATTGAATAAGACTCATCAATGTAAGGCATTAGTCAAGTGCTTATAAGATCTTGATTCAAGCAGTTGTCTGTTGCATGCTGCAGAGTCATTTTGAAGTGCCTAAAACCCCTTATACTGCAAACTTAAATATCTTATACTCCTTACTTTGTACAGCCACTGTGGAGTCAGTGTGACTGCTCCAGAGGAAGATTGGAATAGACCTACCCCAGCATCCAGCTATACCACTCTGGAGCATATACCCAAATGACTCTACATCCTACTAGAGACACTCACTCAATAATGTTCATTTCTACTCTAAAGATAATTGCCAGAAATTGGAAAGAGTCTATTTGCTCTTTTTATCACCCATTCTAGGATTCTTTTCTTCTTGTGGATCCATTCTACTCCCTGCCTTTGACAAGGATATTTATAATGATCTTTGAATCTCATGGAGATAATGTCAAATACATTCCTATTTCAATATATGTAATTTAATCATAAATAATACGTCATTGTGACGTTGAATTGCCCTGGAAAATAAACCAAGTTATGTGTAGGTCTTATTGCCCATCCTTCCATGAGGGTTCAGTGCCTCAACTGGCACTGAGCATTGAGAGTTTAGTTTGTTTATATTGTGTTACTATAACTTTGTGATAAGTGCAAACTCGTTGTTTAGACACATCTTGATGCCTTCATATTTTAAAATTTAAATAAAAAGATAGTGTATTCCTAAAAATGAGTTGATCATGTCTGACATAGATTTCTTTAAAGAAATCAGTTTACTCGAGTTTTTTTTCTATATTTACAGTCATATTAATATCACAGTCACTGTGATAGGTGTTCAAAGTTAGGCAAATCATTGTCTTTCTTAACTCTGAAACATCCAAAGTGGCAAAAAAGAGATTTAATTGTGTTTTAACATCACAGTACCAGTGAATAAAATCCTAGGCCCTGTGTGGTGACTTTCAGTGTCTTCTGTACTTCTGGCCCTCCTCCAGTATGCTCGAGGTCTGAAACAAATAAGTTAACTAGTCATGTCGTTGCCTACAGTTTATGTTTTCTGTTGGTGCAGTTTTTAAGGAATCAGAGGACAGCATAAAGATGAAGCTACTGTTATTGAATAAATAGAAATGCAAATACATAAGGCAGAAATTAACAGAGTATTAACAGTCAATGAAATATCACTCTCTTCCATGTAATTACAGACTGCATAGCTGCCAGTCTGCAAGGGCACCTCTTTTTCCTTGCTTCATTCACATAGTGCCCGTCTGATGTGTTGTACACTGAACGCCTGTCTCTACCAGGTGGACTACTTTCTTTGTGGAAATAGTTAACTCCCATGAGAGCTTCTGTGCCTCTCCTCACAGACGGCTCCCCCTGAGTCCTAAAACTTAAGTCCTTCATCAAAGCCAGTACCAGGCATAGAATGCAAGTCTTTCCTGGATCCCCCAAAACCTGAGTTGAAAAGCCAAAGCTGGGTCTGGGTACTCATGGTGTACCCATGAGCAGCCATGGACAGATTTACTTCTTCATTCCTGATGCTGATTTACCCTGCGTGTGAGTGTCAATACTCATTACAGGGCAGAATTATATTATCACCTATTCCAATCTTATCCCAGGGCAGAATTATATTATCACCTATTCCAATCTTATCCCATGCTTTCCTTTCTCCACAATTGTCCTGTCCCAGGTTAACCTGAAGGAACCTGACCCTGGGCTCTTGCAGCCCTCCCAGGATCTCATACTGACCTGCTCTTTCTCTGGGTTTTCACTGAGCACTTCTGGTAAAGAAACTGCCTGTGCTTTCTATAGGACAGGAGCTTAGGTAGGCGGAGTAAACAGAACAGGATGCCTGGAGAAAGAAGCAGAGTCAGGCAGATACCACGCCTCTCCTCTGCTCTCCAGGACTGATGCCGGTTAGACTCATCCTGGTAAGCCACAGTCAAATGGTGATACAGATGATTAGAAATGGGTTAAAAGAGTATGTAAGAGTTATCCAAGAAGAGGCCAGATATAATGGGCCAGGCAGTGTTTAAAAGAATACAGTTTCCATGTAATTATTTCCAGTAAAGTTAGCCAGCCGGCCAGAAGCCAGGCAGGACAAAAAGCAGCCCACTGCTCCTTCTACAGAGTTTAATCTCTATTTCAATATGAACATGTTTTCTTGAGTTGTTAACTGGTCTGCGAATGCTTATTCTTTATGTTGACTCCTGTACCTGAGTTTCTCAGGACACATGAATACATGGGGTATTACATCTGAACCAAAGATTCATTGCTCTTCTTTGACTTCTGGTGCTCTGCCCCAGTTGTAGCTCAATGAAGGCTGCAAAGAACATAGCCTCTCATTTTGTCACATATTATAAGTCACTGCTAGAACTGGATCTCCCAGTGCAGCGTATTTGCAAGTATACAGCATATGGCAATTGATAATTCAGTAGTTGACCCACCCGATGTATAGTTTTTTGATGGATGTGATTCTTTTTAGCAAGGCTTATAGGACCACTGACTCTGAAAATCAGTGGGCTGTATCTGTAATTCCTGTATCTGTAATTTCTCTCATGTGTCACTTTATTTCTTCCTTAAGAACTGCTTTGGCTCTTTTCCACTGCTTGAGTGTTCATCTCATGAAAATATTCCATCTATTGCACTGTAATATAGCTGTGAATTGTTAGGTAGATGGTTTTGCTTAAGCTGTATAGTTTTGATTAATAAAAATAATTGTAGGATATTTTACACTACTCAAACTGACATTGGATTCTCGGTCTCAAAGACAGCCTTTTGAAAAGACAGGTAATTTGGTACCTCAGAGAAGATTCACAGGAGACTGGTTGCACCTAGACAAAGATATCTGGTTTCCTCTAGACAAATAAATGAGGTAATTTTCCCAATGTTTTCTGATTCAACACCAGAGCTTGAACCAACTTTAGAAATAACTCCCTGCAATAATGGCTCTTTCTGCATATACTCTTCAACCTCAAAGTCCAGATAATTGTATTGTTAAGTTTCAAAATACAATGCTGTGGGACAATGGTCTTGTCCTTGTAAAGTTTTGTAAATTGTACTGGTTTAATAAAATGGTAATTGCCAGTAGCCTGGCAGGAAGTAAAGATGAGATGACCAGAATAGGAGAATTCTGGGAAGAGGAAAGGTTCGGTCTGCAGTTGTTACCCAGGTGAAGAGGAAGCAAAATGAGAATGCCTCTCTGATAAAAGGCACCAAGCCATGTATGTAGCTGATACATACAAGAATTATTGATTATATTAGGATACAATGGTTAATAAGCCTGTGGTAATAGGCCAACCAGTTTAAAATTAATGTAAACCCCTGTTTGTTTCTTTGGGGCAGAACAGCTGCGGGATTGTATAGTACAGAAACCCCTGTCAACATTCCAATGTCATTTTCTGTATGGAAAACAGTTGTGTGCAATGCCTAGGATTGTTCATTGGTCACTTAGAATGCCATCCCTATCCTAAGAGAAACTGTGTGCCTTATCTTGTGTTATGGAAATGGATTAGGTCCTAAAAATGTAACTTACAATTATCCAGAGTTTTGGCAGTGAGAAAAAGAGCAGTATTGGTAGGGGAGAGAGAGAGAGAGAGAGAGAGAGAGAGAGAGAGAGAAGGAGGCAGTGTAGAAGAAGAAGGTGGAGTTAACTAGAAGTTGCTGAGTAGAACAGTGGGAGGAGATATGTAGTGCTAATTGGGAAGCTGTGTAGTAGAGGAAGAGACATTTTTCAGAGAGAATGTTTCAAGATAAAGTAAAAGAAAGTTACCATCAGAAAGCATCTGTATTTCCTTACTTTCCTCTTGGATAGAAAAGTCTTACTCTCATCGCTTTCATGGATTGTCTTACTTACCCTGGTATTGACTGGGGGCTGACCCCTCCCATGGATGTTACACACCAGAGGAGAACCTGGCATTAAGAGGTATATTGGTGATTATATAGACACAATTTAAAATCAATATCTGTAATAAACCGTCAATATCTCCCTGAAAACAAAGTTCTTATCTCTGCAACTGAGCTCTGTGAGCACTAAAGCTTCAGGGATAAGTTTGTGCTCATGACAGAAAGTGCAACTTAGTGTAAGCCATGACAAACCAACCTGCAGGGGAGCTCAGAGCCAGCAGGGGGCACAGTGGAGCTAAGAATCCCCATAGAGAGATGGGGTCCATGTGGAAGGGACTCTGTGGCCTCTGTGGTTTTAAAGTCTGTTAGCTGACCTGTACCTGCTATGATTGACATGTGATGTTTATATGCTCAAACATAGTACACAATTCTTTGTCAAACTCTTCAGAGGTTTACACTTTCTTGTTTATTTTATTCAGTTTTATGTACTTTTTATATTTTTGAAAATAAATTTTGATATATTTTCATTACTGATTCCCCTCCACCACTTTTTCCTAGATTCTTCATACCTCCCCTCTAGAACTTTTATTTCTCTTTGTAGAAAATAAACACATAGGTGAAAACAAAATAAAACAAAAATATTTAAGAAATAGTAAAAACATAAAACATACACAGAACACAGAAATACACCCATTCAATCACCCCCAACAAATAAAATCCAAAACCAAACCAAATCAAAATAAAAGAAAAACTGATAAGAATACAACTATGGAGCCATAATATCAGACAAAAAGAAATGCACTAAAATTTGGTGCGATAGAAAATGTTTGCAAACATACCATTGAGTTCATATTGTGTTGGCCTTCTACTATTGGACATGGATCCAGTCTTCATTGTGGTTAATGTATCAAACGAGAAACCTTTAGAAAAAAATATTTTTCCTTTGCCAGCAAGTTTCAATTGCTCAAACTTCTTGATTCATGTGAAGAACCTATGTCTGTGTCCTTGCAACTCAATCTGTATTAAATCTGTGCACACCTTGTGTATGCTGTTACAATCTTGGTAGGTTCATAAGTGCATTAGTCCTGCTATATCTGGAAAATTGTTTCCTTAAGTCATTCATATGCCCTGGCTCTTACAATCTATTGTCTTTGAATTTTTCCCAGATATAAAGTCTAAATATTGAGTTATTTTGTGGGCAATTAAAAACAATGGCAGCACCGCATACTGTTTTCAGCATCTATTGGGTCTCTCTGACCACTAAAACATAGGGAGTTATCCGAGCTTGGCACTGAGATGTTCAATTCATAACTCATGTCTTTGGAAGCAGCACTGTCCAGTCATGAAGATACTTCTGTAGAAAGGATCACAGGTTAAAAAAAATACAAAATACAAAAAGGCTCATCCATGTTTTTTGCATTCAGCTTTCTGCAATGACTCAGATAACCATGGAATGTGATGAAGACCAGACCATTGAGACAATACTAATAGCTAAACTAAAAGTCTTATCTAAATATAATCAGCTTTGTCTATGGCTTTCATCATTTTTAATTATTCTTTTTTAGTAAAATACTGCATCAGCAGATACATAAAAGCCACACCAAGAGCTGAATAAAAATATTGTCAACACAAAGAAAATTGAAATTGCAATCTAGAATTAGGTAACCATGAATTGTTCATTATATCCTCATGTTTTTTATATAAATAACAAGGGGAATTTACATTTCTCTACTTTAGTGTGCTTTTCCTTTTACTATCAATATTCTTACTGTTTTCTAATGATATACACATTCCATGTGTTTTGTGGATTTATTTTTTGCTTATTCTACAAGATCATATATTTACACATAGTTTTATTTAAATCCCTAATTTCTGGTTTGCCTTACACCAATGCTGCATTTCTCCATTTTCCCCAAACTGTTTCATGTTTGAGCCTTTCCTTCTCCAGTATCCCCAGCTGGTTTCATTTTATTCCTATTTTACTCTATCCTCTTCCTTAATTCCTCAGATCCTACTGCCTACTTTCTAGTCACGTGGCTTCTATAAATTAAACCCACCAAGCAAATATTCATACCTGGGGACCACATATAAATGAGAACATTAAACATTTGTCTTCAATTACTCAGATGACCTCACAACATATTTTTACAAGTTCCATCCACTTAAATGTAAAGCTAACAATTCTTGTTTTACCACTGAGCAATATTCCATTGTCTGTATGCCTCCACTTTTTTTTAAAAAGTAATTTTGTTAAATTATAAAAGTTTCCATTTCCGCACCTCTTTCCAACACCCTCCGACTTCCCCCACTCCCTCTCCTCCTCCCTCTTCGTCCCTTAGGGCAGTCAGGGTTTCCTGCCCTGTGGGAAGATCAAGTTCCTCCCCCCTCCCTCCAGGTCCAGGAAGGTGATTATCCAAACAGACTGGATCCCCAAAATCCAGTATATGCAGAGGAAACAAGTCCCAGTGTCATAGTCAATGACTTTTCAGAAAGACTTTGGATCAGCCACATTCAGAGAATCCGGCCAAATTCAGAGAATCTGGTTAGATCACGTCCTCGTTCAGTCCCAGTCCAGTTGGCCTTGGTAAACTCCCATTAGATCCGTCCCCTTGTATCAGTGGGTGATAGCATCCCTCGCAGTCCTGATTTCTTTTTTCATTTTCTTCGTCCTTCTGCTCCTCATTTGAACCTTGGGGGGCTCAGTCTGGTGCTCCAATGTGGGTCTCCGTCTGTATCGCAGTCCTTCGCCAGATGAAGTATCTACGGTGATAAGCAAAATATTCATCAGTATGGTTATGGGCCAAGGCCGGTTCAGGCACCCGCTCCTCTGTCCAGAGAACAATCTGGAGATCTCTCCTTGGACCTGGGATCCCATATATAATCAAGTCTCCTGTAAACCCTAAAATGACACCCTTAGTTGAAATATATTCTTCCCTGATACCATATTCATCCTTCCTCCCTCCCCCCCATCCCGGTCAACCGAGCTTTCCCCATTCCTCCCCTTCTCTCTAACCCTCTCCCCTTCCAACAACCCTCCCACCCCCCCCCCATGCACCCGAGGTTACCTGGGACTCTTGTCTCTTTCCTACCACCTGGCAGATAACTAAATAATCTTCATCAGGTTCATTTTCTTATTTAGCTTCTCTAGGATCACGAATAATAGGCTCAAAGACCTTTAATTATGGTTAGAATCCATTTATGAGTGAATACATACCGTGTTTCTCTTTTTGGGTCTGGCTTATCTCACTCAGTAAAGCATTTTCTATTTCCATCCATTTGCATGCAAAATTCAAGATGTCATTATTTTTTACCGCTGAGTAAAACTCTAATGTATATATGTTCCACACCTTTTTTTAACCATTCTTCTATTGAGGGGCACCTAGGCTGTTTCCAGGTTCTGGCTATTACAAATAGTGCTGCTATGAAGATAGTTCAACAAATGGTTTTGTAGTATGTTCGGGAATCTCTAGGGTATATTCCCAAGAGAGGAATTGCTGGGTCCTGAGGGAGGTTGACTCCCAGTTTCCTGAGAAACCGCCACACTGATTTCCACAGTGGCTGCACAAGTTTGCATTCCCACCAACAATGGATGAGTGTTCCCCTCATTCCACATCCTCTCCTGTATAGGCTATCATTGGTGTTTTTGACTTTAGCTATTCTGACAGGTGTAAGATGGTATGTCAAAGTGGTTTTGATTTGCATTTCCCTGATCGCTAAGGAGGTTGAGCATGACCTTAAGTGTCTTCTGGCCATTCGAAGTTCATCTGCTGTGAATTCTCTGTTCAGATCTGTTGGGAGCCACCTGGAGGCACAGGTGGTCCTGCAGTTTGGAGGTAGCCACGTGGGGCTGAGCACCCTTGCCTGCACATGCTCAGAACAGCAGAATGGCATTAACCAATCAGGACAGCGTTCAAGCCGATCCACCGTTTAAAAGCAGCTGCCTCGGGGCCCAACGCTCTCTCTCTAAGCTTTCTCTCGTCCCTGCTCTATCTTCCCTTCCCCCAATTTTCCTCAAGGGAATGCTCCAAATAAAGATGTGACCAGAGAAGGAATTCTCGTTTTTGGTGGCGTTCATTCCTGCGGGACAGGATGGCCCCCCGCACAGATCAGTACCCCATTTTTTATTGGGTTAATTAGAGTTTTAGTGTCTAGTTTCTTGAGTTCTTTGTATATTCTGGAGATCAAACCTTTGTCTGATGAGGGGTTGGTGAAGATCTTCTCCCAGTCAGAAGGCAGCCTTTTTGTCTTACTGACAGTGACCTTTGCTTTACAGAAGTTTCTCAGCTTCAGGAGGTCCCATTTATTCATTGTTTCTCTTATTGTCTGTGCTACTGGGGTCCTACTCAGGAAGAGGCCTCCTGTGCCTATATCTTGTAGACTACTTCCCACTTTCTCTTCTATCAGGTTCAAAGTGGACAGATTGATGTTGATGTCTTTAATCCATTTGGACTTGAGTTTTGTGCATGGTGATAGATATGAATCTATTTTCATTCTTCTACAGGTTGACATCCAGTTATGCCAGCACCATTTGTTAAAGACGCTTTCCTTCTTCCATTGTATACCTTTAGGTCCCTTGTCAAAAATTAGTTGTTCATAGGTTTGAGGGTTAATATCTGTGTCCTCTATTCGATTCCAAAGGTCGATTTCTCTGTTCTTATGCCAATACCAAGCTGTTTTCAATACTGTAGCTCTGTAATAGAGTTTGAAGTCAGGGATAGTAATGCCTCCAGAAGTTCCTTTATTGTATAAGTTTGTTTTGGCTATCCTGGGTTTTTTGTTTTGCCATATAAAATTGATTATTGGTCTCTCAAGGTCTGTGAAGAAGTTTGATGGGATTTTGAGGGGGATTGCATTGAATCTATAGATTGCTTTTGGTAGAATTGCCATTTTTACTATGTTGATTCTCCCAATCCAAGAACAGGGAAGGTATTTCCATTTTCTGGTATCCTCCTCAATTTCTCTTTTCAAAGGCTTAAAGTCCTTGTCAAATAGGTCTTTCACTTCCTTGGTTAGAGTTACCCCAAGATATTTTATGCTATTTGTGGCTATCGTGAAAGGTGATGTTTCTCTGATTTCCCTCTCTGCTTCTTTATCCTTTGTGTATAGGAGTGCCACTGATTTTTTGGAGTTGATCTTGTATCCTGCCATGTTACTAAAGGTGTTTATCAGCTGGAGGAGTTCTTTGGTAGAGTTTTTAGGGCCGCTTATGTACACTATCATATCGTCAGCAAATAACGAAAGTTTAACTTCATCCTTTCCAATTTGAATCCCCTTGATCTCCTTATGTTGCCTTATTGCTATTGCTTGAACTTCAAGCACTATATTGAAGAGGTATGGAGAGAGTGGACAGCCTTGTCGTATTCCTGATTTTAGTGGAAAGGCTTTGAGTTTCTCTCCATTGAATTTGATGTTAGCTGTCGGCTTGCTGTATATTGCTCTTATTATATTTAGGTATGATCCTTGTATCCCCTGTCTCTCCAACACCTTTATCATAAAGGGGTGTTGAATTTTGTCAAATGCTTTTTCAGCATCCAATGAAATGATCACATGGTTTCTTTCTTTCAGTTTATTTATATGATGGATTACATTGATAGATATGTGTATGTTGAACCATCCCTGCATCTCTGGGATGAAGCCCACTTGATCATAATGGATAATTTTTCTAATGTGTTCTTGGATTCGGTTTGCCAGGATTTTATTGAGAATTTTCGCATCGATGTTCATGAGTGAGATTGGCCTGTAATTCTCTTTCTTGGTTGTGTCTTTGTGTGGTTTTGGTATTAGGGTGACTGTAGCATCATAAAAGGAGTTTGGCAGTGACTCTTCTTTTTCTATATTATGGAATACATTAAGGAGTATAGGTATTAGCTCTTTCTGGAAGTTCTGGTAGAATTCTGAATTGAAACCATCTGGTCAGGGGCTTTTTTTGGTAGGGAGATTTTTGATAACAGCTTCTAATTCTTCATGACTAACAGGTCTATTTAGATTGTTCACCTGGTCTTGGTTCAACTTTGGTATATGGTACTTATCTAAAAAAATGTCCATTTCTTTTACATTTTCCAACTTTGTGGCATATAAACTTTTGTAGTAAGATCTAATGATTCTCTGAATTTCCTCTGTGTCTGTGATTATGTCCCCCTTTTCATTTCTGATCCTATTAATTTGCAAGTTCTCTCTCTGCCGTTTGATTAGTTTGGATAGGGGTTTGTCAATCTTATTAATTTTCTCCAAGAACCAGCTTTTTGCATCATTGATTCTTTGGATTGTTTTCTCTGTTTCTATTTTGTTGATTTCAGCCCTCATTTTGAATATTTCCAGTATTCTACTCATTCTGGGTGAATCAGCTTCTTTTTTTTCTAGTGCTTTCAAGTTTTCTATTAAGTCTCCAATGTGTGCTTTCTCCGTTTTCTTTAATTGGGCACTTAGTGCTATGAACTTTCCTCTTAGCACTGCTTTCATAGTATCCCATAGGTTTGACACAGGTTTGAATAGGTTGTGTCTTTGTTTTCATTATATTCAAGGAAGACTTTAATTTCTTTCTTTATTTCTTCCTTGACCCAGGGGTTATTTAGTAGTTGACTGTTCAACTTCCATGAGTTTGTTGGCTTCCTGGGGGTACCATTGTTGTTGAATTCTAATTTTAATCCATGGTGATCTGACAAGACACAGGTGGTTACTAATATTTTTTTTATATCTGTGGAAGTTTGCTTTGTTACCAAGTATGTGGTCAATCTTCGAGAAGGTTCTATGAACTGCAGAGAAGAAGGTATATTCTTTCCTATTTGGGTGGAGTGTTCTATAGATGTCTGTTAAGTCCATTTGATTCAGTACCTCCAATAAATCTCTTATTTCTCTGTTATATTTCTGTTTGATTGACCTGTCCATAGGTGAGAGAGGAGTGTTGAAGTCTCCTACTATTAGTGTGTGTGGTTTGTTGACTGCCTTGAGTTCTAGAAGAGTTTCTTTTACATAAGTGGGTGCCTTTATATTAGGGGCATAGATATTCAAGATTGAGACTTCTTCATGATGAATTGTTCCAGTTATGAGTATGAAATGTCCATCTCCATCTCTTCTGATTGATTTTAGTTTGAAGTCGATTTTGTTAGATGTTAGAATGGCCACACCCACTTGTTTCTTAGGTCCGTTTGCTTGGAAAACCTTTTCCCAACCCTTTACTCTGTGTAGGTGTCTGTCTTTGTGGTTGAGGTGTGTTTCTTGTAAACAGCAGAATGTTGGATCCTGTTTTCATATCCAATCTCTAAGGCTGTGCCTCTTTATAGGTGAGTTGAGTCCATTGATATTAAGTGATATTAATGACCAGTGATTGATGACTCCGTTCATTTTTTTGGGTAGTAGAGTGTATGTGTTTTCCTTCTTTGAATTGTGCTTGTGAAGGGTCGCTAGATGTCTGAGTTAATGTAGGCAGTGTTGGGAATGTTGGATTCCTTGGGTTGTGATTTTCCTTCTAATATTCTCTGTAAGGCTGGATTAGTATCTACGTATTGTTTAAATTTGTTTTTATCCTGGAATATTTTGTTTTCTCCGTTGATAGTGAACAATAGCTTGGCTGGGTAAAGTAGTCTGGGCTTGCATCCATTGTCTCTTAGTTTCTGCAGAACCTCTATCCATGACCTTCTGGCCTTCATGGTTTCCATAGAGAAATCTGGTGTAAGTCTGATAGGTTTACCTTTATAAGTTACTTGACCTTTTTCCTTTGCAGCTCTCAATATCCTTTCTTTAGTCTGAATGCTTTGTGTTTTGATTATTATATGACTAGGGGATGTTTTTTTCTGATCCAGTCTATTCGGTGTTCTGTATGCTTCTTGCACCTTCATAGGAATATCGTTCTTTAGGATGGGAAAGTTTTCTTCTATAATTTTGTTGAGTATATTTTCTGCACCTTTGAAATGCAATTCTTCTCCTTCTTCTACTCCTATTATTTTTAGACTAGGTTTTTTTATTTTGTCCCACAGTTCCTGAATGTTTTGTGATGAGAATTTGTTGGTTTTGCTGTTTTCTTTGATCAGAGTGTTTAATTTCTCTATGGTGTCCTCAGAGTCTGAGATTCTTTCTTCTATCTCTTGTATTCTATTGGTTATGCTTGTTTCTGAAGTCTCTGTTTGTTTATCTAGATTTTCCATAGCCAGCCGGCCCTCGGTTTGTGATTTCTTCATTGACTCCATTTCAGTTTTCATATCTTGAACTGTTTCTATTACCTGTTTGATTGTTTTATCTTGGTTTCCCAGAATGTCATTTACGGATTTACTCATTTCTTCAAACTTTTTGGTGTATTTCTCTTCCATTTCTTTACTCATTTCCTCAATCTTTTTGTTATACTTATCTTCCATTTCTTTACGGCAGATTTTCACCTCCTGTTTAAGTTCCTCTATAATTTTCATAAAGAAGTGCTTAGAGTCGATTTCTTCTATTTCTTCTGGAGTAGGGTGTTCAATTCTTCTAGTTTCGAGCTCCCTGGATTCTGGAGATGTCATGTTGCCTTTCAGGTTGTTGGAGGAATTCTTGCATTGGCGCCTGCCCATCTCCTCCACTCTGGATGAAACTTCTCAGCACTTTCTGGATAGAACTCCTCAACACTCTCTGGGTAGGGCTTCACAGCACTCTCTGGATAGAGCTCCTCAGCCCTCTCTGGGAAGAACTGCTCAGCAGTGCAACAGGGCTAGCTGGTCTTCCCGGGACCCGGGAGACAAAGGGCCCGCCTGCCTCCACTTTTCAAAATATATTTGTTCTTTGTTCAAAATCTAGGCTGATTCTGTTTCCTAGGTTTTGTGAATATATTGACAATGAACATTGATGTGTAAGTGCCTTTCTAATAAAATGTATTTCTGTACCAGACCTTACAGTTTACAGTATTAGCCTTCAGGTAGGATGTACACTCTAGTACCTGACTCTTATTTAGTGATTAACTGATTTCTAATTGTATTCATTGCCTGATTCACAGGGAAGTCTTCATCCCAGGTAAATATGGCTTGGGATGACATAGGCCCTATTAGACCTTTGCTAATACTTTTGCTAATAGCCTTGTCATCAATCTGTCTCATACATATTTATGTTTACACCCAATAGATTAGTTTTGGTTTCTGCCTTGATCACAGAAACTTCCATATGTAACATGTAATGATAAATACAGACATTCACATTTGGTCAAAGTGCTAAGAATATGACTGACTATTCATCCATAGATGAGTCATCTTTGTTTACTTTCCACCCACAACTCAAGGACTCTCATAAAAAAGACTAGAAAGCATTAAGACCCAGAATATGGAATTTACAGCCTTGAAATATTGTCTCTAGGACCTGACATGAACTTTGTACACATGAACACACAGCAGCTATAATTACCAGCAGAGGACCTTAATTAAGTCAAGCTTAGCAGTATTATTTTGGAAGCTTGGACTACTTGGAGGAAATGAGAATTCAATTGCACAAGTTGTTCTTCAAGATTCTTATGTGCAGCTTGCTGAATTTTTGCCTTGATTTCAGCAATAAACAAAATGTAACATGGCTAGTTCAGGCTCTATGTCTCCCATTACTAAGAGTCTTTGCTAGGGTTAACTTCATAGATGGCATGAATTTTCCATTGTATTTGGTTTAGTGAATTCACTATCTTCTGTAACCATGCAAGGCCTAAAGTGAAAGGATCAGATACCAAAGCAGTCAGAAAACCTTTGACCTACAGGTAGTTTGTCCTGCCCAGAGAGTTTTCTGGGACCGGAATCTAACCCAATCATCGTGAAAGAGACCAGAGAGACTTCATCCAGCAACTTATGAGAACAGGTTCACAGTGACACAGCCAAACAATAAGTGGAGTTCAAGTAGTCATATAGAGGGGAAGAAGGAAATATTAGGGAAACCTGAGTGTAGTGGCAGCAAGAATAGGGCGGGTAGGAGAAAATGATAAGCCAGTGCAGACGGGTGCTGGGTGCACTAGTGTTAGTGTGTGGCACCCACACAGCTTCTTGAAACCCTGCCCACTGCTTCCTGTGGCTGCTGCAGTTTGGCAGCTTGTCCCAAGCCTCATGTGTGCAGCTACCTACGTGGCTTCCACAGTTTTCCTGACTTTTGTATCCCATGGGCAACTTCTGTACATCCTTCCTGACCTGTGTCTCTTTAACAAAAGTCTGTTCAATTTGTTTTTGAGTTCTGCTTCAAAAATAAACAGAGTTTTCTGGCTCATGTTGTTATAAACCCTTAAAAGTATCAACGAAGGCAGGATTTTAACAGAGGTCAGTCATCTGCTAACTATATTTTTTTTGAATTTGTAAATCACTTCAAAGATAATGTTTGATAATATCCCCACTCAGGAATTTAATTTTTTTTTCATTTCTGTTATGGATGAAATTCTAGGAGAGGTCTGTGACCTAACTGGGGTGTATACACTCTTAGTCACAGTTGTTCTCAGTTTGATAATTCATATTATATCTTTAAGGAAAAAGTTTGATAATAGAGCCAAGAATGAGAGGCTTTTAGAAATGATACAGACCTTACAGACTAGTAATAAGAAGGTGTCAGAAAGGTTTCATACCACTGAAAGTAGTAACCACAAATTGACAGGCAAAATTGATTCCATGTCAATGGGCTATGAAACCATACCAAATGATACTGAGAGATTATCTGAAAGGATTCATACTATTGAAATTGACAATCAAATCATTAAAAAGTTATGATAACCTATCAGATAGAACATACCTCATGGAAGGCAATCTACATGCCATTCAAATAATCTTTAAGGATGAGAAGATATCATTAATGGAAAAATTTAAAAAAAACTTGAAATCACATGTGCAGAATGAGAACTAGGAATTGTTGGATTTGATGAAATCATTAGAAATTTTCACAGGCCAATAGATTCAGACCTTATAAAAGACAGTGATAAAAAGATTTGAATCAATTTGGGAACTTGTCAGAACTAGCAAGCAAGGAGAGAAGGTACAGGCAAAAGACAAGTGAAGATTTAACACCTCCCGCACCTTTCAGAGTCAGAGATCACTTACCAAGAGTTTCTGCTACTTTTGCTGTTGCTACCTATAAAAAGTCACCAAATACACAATACCCAAAAGGGATCTAAAAGTAGTATCAAAAAGTCACACAATGGCTCAGAATAGACTAGAGCAAATATTTACTTATTTGGGGGTAAACTCATAGTAGGGTAGCTATTCACAGACCTCTGCATGTGCTGAGAACTGGAACCAAATCTAGAAAAATGGGAGTTGCACATGTTTTTCATCTGCACTTATAGTACGTGAGAATATGCCCCAAATGGCTGGTATCTTAAATGCTATTGTCTGAAGGAGTTCCCACAACAGTTTATAGAATGTAAATGGGAACCTAACATATGAAAGCTCTGAAAGATATTAAGCAAGCAATTGTATCTTATGGCATGTTTTCACCATATATGAGGGAGTTGATAAAGACATGGGCTTCAAGAAATAAGGTTATTTCACATGATTGGTTTCAAATAGTCTCAGCTATACTAGACCATGGGCCACAGCTTCAGTGGAAGTGTTTTTGGAGAAAAGAAACTAAGGCCCTTGAAGATCAAGGTAGAGTCAGAGGTTTTGAGGTCTTCAAGATCAGATTCTTGGTGAGGGCCCTTATTCTGATTCAGATAGGCAAGATATATACAATGATTACATCTTGTCCATATGCCATATAGCAGTCATGAATGGTTGGGACAACATTCAAGAACCTAGAAAATAAGTTAATTACATACTAAGGTTATATAAAGCCCAAGAGATCCTTTTAGTTAATCTTTATGAAGATTAACTAAAGCTGTTAGATAGGGGTAGCACATCTAGAAGCCAGAGAAGTACTCATTGAATCTCTGGCTTTTGAAAATGCTAACTTAGAATGCAAAAAGATACTTTAGCTCTTATTTATAGATCAGCACCAACTGATGAAGGGATCCTACACAAACCAATATTGAGTCCTTTGACTTTATCACTGAGGCTTTTTAGTCAACAACCCAGACCAAAACTTGGATTGGAATTCCAGGTCTAGGAACTGAAATCCTAATGAAGCTACCTGGGTTTGGGCAAGCACTAACACTTTACGCTCCTTTTGCTGCCATGCCCATCATTGCTGCCACTACACCAGAGGAGTCATGAACACCATGAGATATTGGCTCGTCAATCTACTGACTGGGACAAATATGGCTGGCAGAATTCAGGGTGCCTCTAGGGACCTAACTTAGGTCATCTGCATATGAGTTATTGTTGAGGAGCTTGGAGCACTTGTGTGATTAATAACTGGGAATAGGTCCTCTCTCTGTCTCTTTTGACTACTTGGAGGACCCCTTTCTTCCTATTGAGATGTCTAATCAAGATTTTATATAATGAGATGTGCTTGGTTCTATTGTAGCTTACTGTGTACCATTTGTTAAATATCCCTAGGATGCCTGCTCCTTTCTCAGGGGAGGCATGTGGGGAAGAGGGCGGAGTATGGGTAAGAGGATGGGGGGAAGGGGAATTGTCATCATTATTTATATCCCAGCAATGCTCAAATAAGCATGGACAGCATGCTTACTGCAATTCTCCAGTTGTTCCTATCCTGGGCAGTGCTAGATGCTTGGGTGTGGAACACAAAAGTTTCCACTGTCTTCCTTATGCTGTTTATCCAACATTTTTGAGTCTTCCTCTTCACTTTGCCCTGTGCACTCCTCTAAGCAGTGTCATTTTTGGGTATCTGCCATCAGTCATTCTCATAACATAGGCAAAATATCTCAAGCCCCATTGCTGTATCCTGTAGTTTATTTCCTTCTGTAGGTGGAGATGTTTCTTAATGTCATCACTGTGTAGTCAATCTCTTCATTTGATTCTTAGAATATTTCTGAGAAATGCTATCTCTAACACATTCAGTCTCTGTCCTGAGGAGCATTTAATTGCCCAAGTTTCAGAGTTGTAAAGAAAGCAGCTCAAGACAAGTATCTCATATATTTGTAATTTTGTTGTTGTCGTTATGCTTCATGCTGACCAAACTTTTTCTAGTGTCTGGAATGCAGCCCTCACTATGGCTATCCACCTCTTGATATCTGAAATACTTCCCTCCTTTGAAATGAGGTTTCCTCCCTGATAGAAATAATTGTCTGTTTTTTGAAATGCTGATTATTTATTACAATGTTAAAATCCTCGTGTGCCCTTCCCATGTATTGTATCTCAGTCCTTGATGCTTACTTTCATATAATTTTTTTTGTTTATTTCCACCACTCTATCTACCACGGTCTGCAGCTCATTTGGACTTTCTGCAAGTAGTGATGATCATCAGTAAGATATTTCAGTTAGTGAACATCTTTCAGTAAGGTCTTCTCCCCCATTGTGCTGAAAAGGACCAAGGCCAGAGCAGAGGAAATCCTAGCAGAGGCCCAGTGTGGATTTATAGCACAAATTATCATATCTTCACTTTGAGGTACCTGGAAGAAAAAATATGAAGAATTTGGAAAAGACTTGCATGTCTGTTGCATCGACTTCAGGAAGGTATTTGATAGCATTTGAAGGAAAGGATAATGAGATTCTATGGGTACAGAGAGAAAATCGTCAGAACACAAGAAAATGCCTATAAAGATAACTTTGCGTTAGTCAAAGTCTGTGGAGAACTAAGTGATGAATTTAAGATAAATGTAGGCGTGTTGTGGGATGTTTCCTGTCCTCAGTACTCTTTAATACATTCCTGGAATTCATAATAACAGCACTGGAGGATGAGGAGATGGGCATGCAGATAGGTGGTGTGTGAATCAATACTTGCATTTCATTGACAATGAGGGGGAACTGTGGTCAAGATGTAATATATGAGAGAAGAATTAAAAATTGAAGTAATATTTAAAATAACATTACAACGTGATGAGGAGGGACTCTTGGGGGCCCCACCAGGCTTTGGGTCTAATGGCATTTGATGACTGATGAGAAAAATACAATCACTTTGTTTAGGAAGGCTTTTAAAGCTTCCTTATGCACTAGTGAATGACAACATGTTTGTCTATAGCTAGCACTGATAGGACTCAGTCTGTTATTATGAAAGAAAGAGGTCAAGAAGTTGGAGGAGAGACTTATTAAAAGGTCTTAAGGAAAATCAGTGGGACACAGTTGGGGATAGACAGAATCACAATATATTTAATACATGATTGGAAATCTCTAAGAATATTATATGTAAAATTATTTGAAAATATGAAAATAACAATTTCATATATGTTTATAATTTTATACCTTAAGATTGTACATTCTGTTTATTTCCCCAAAATTTCTACCCTTCTTTTCCTTGACATTCCTGTTTTTTTTGCTGTATTCTGCTACACAATTTCATTTATACATTGTTATATATTTGTATAAATAGTTCTGTGTACCTATTCAATTTCTAAAAATTAGAGTCTCATATGTCTGTCTTTCAGAGATAATCTTAATTAATACAGTTATCTCCAGTTTGCTACAATTTTCCTAAAAGTGGTATAATTTCCTTATTCTTTCACATGAAATACTCCTTTTCTGTTGCATGTATATCCATATCTTCTTGATGCAATCATCTAATGATAGACATGGGGTTTATTTCTTTAAGTTATTGAAGATAGTGCTGAATAAACAACAATGTATTTACATTTCTGAGAAGTGTTCCTTTTAGGTAATTTCAGTAAGTTTTTTTGTTTTCAATCATCTGGAATGACAATATTGATTGAAGTATCTGAAAGGAGGTTATGAATTCTGAAAACTTAGCAGATTTTGAAATTTCCAGTCACCACCATCATCATCACGATTTCCTTCTGTGCATCAATCTGATAACCATGTTACAAAGTAGAACAACTGCCTCAGGTCAGAAATCTTTTGTGAGCTTGGGTCCTGATGTAACACCCAAAGCATCTGCAGAGCTGAGGGAAGTTGAGTGGGATGTATTTCTTCAGACAGGAATCAAATTAGAGCTCAGTATCATGTGATTTGATCCAAGTGTGCTGCCTCCAACTTCTCCAGCTAGAGTAGGTCCTTATCTAAGAAGATCATTGCTCATGAATATGCAAATTACCTGAATATTATGGTAAATACTGGAATGTCCACACCCAAGACGAACATATAATCCTTGTCCTCTCTACAGTCACCAAGCACCCAGGTCCTCACCATGGGATGGAGCTGAATTGTTCTCTTCCTCATGTCACAACTACAGGTAAGGGGCATTCCAGTTCCAAACCTGCAGAAGGAAGAGGGACTGAAGTGACAGTGACACCTAAAAAGCCTTTCCTCCACAGCTGTCCACTCCCAGGCCCAGCTGCAGCAGTCTGGGCCTGAGATGGGAAAACCTGAAGCCCCAGTGAGTTGTCCTGTAAGATTTTGGCTGTACTTTCACTGACTACTTTACTACCTGGGAGAAGCAGAGGACTGCACAAGGCCTGGAGTGGATTAGATGAATTGATCCTGAAGACTGTTAAACTAAATATGCTCAGAAGTTCCAGGGACAGAACACGCTGACTGCAGACACATCTTCTAGTACAGCCTACATAGAGCTCAGTAGCAGCAGACTCTGCAGTCTATTACTGTGTGAGACACTGTTGCAGCCATATCCTGAGACTGTCAGAAGCCCAGGAGTAGCAGGAAGCAGTTCTGGGACAGAGATGATAGAGAATATTAGACTGGAGACTTGCTCCTAAATAATCATCTGAGTGTCCATTTTCTGCCTCATTCTCATAATACTTTAGTTTTCTAAACTTTTTCATATTACAAACATAAATAATATGATGCTGATTGAATAAGTTCTCATTATATCATACTGTGACAATCTCTTCACCAATGACCATCTCCAGTGACAAGTATGTTCCTTAATAAAATAATAAAAACTGAAAGCTGGGATTACGCTTTATGAAAAAATACCTCCGGATTATTAAAAACTGGGCCCTTTGGCAGGGTAACTTTCAATAAAATAAATACAAATTTGGCAAATAAGAGGTCAATAAATAAAGTGTAGCTAAACAAAACCATTTTCATGCTCTTAAATGTTACTTAACATCATATGTATAGTTAAGTCTGGCTCTGTCGTCCAGCAGAAGTCCAGTGTCTTAGAATGTAAGATTTGTATAGAAATGCACAGCCACATGAGCGTAATTCCTGAAAGTTCGTTTTAGTAAAGTACTTTTCACAAAAATCATTAAGCCAATCAATGCACTTTCTAATTGAGGTAGGATCTGAGATCATACATTTTCCTTGGTCCCATATTTACTTCCTTCATGGTCTCAGAAACCTGTCCTACAGTCTCAAGTATTAACAGAATGTGAACCTATACTGATACAGCACCAACTCTCACAGGCCATTGGATTCCTGCTGGTCATCTTTCTTATAAAGTGTGTTTTGATTTTGGCCAGATGGAGTGCTTGTAGACTCCCATCATCAGTAGAGCTGTGTATCAACTTCATCATCAGTGATGACTGCTACAGATAGATCTCTCAACACCTAAAGAAAGGAGTGGGTTTTGTGGAGATGTGGAAAACGGCTATGCACAGCTCACCATTCTTCCTTGAATCATCTACTCAACGTCACCTTAGGACACTGAAGACAGACGTCAGAGTCATAGTTTGGGCACGGTGTGTGAACTCATATATAAACTTGTATTAGCTGATTCTTCAAACCAGCAGGTGGCACTGTAGGTCCATCCACGAATGCCTGAGAAATAAAAGAGAGCAGAACCTGATAAGGAAGTTGTGCACTGACTGATTTCTCCTGTGAATTCCATTGTCAACATCATTGTATTCAAAGACTGTGGAGTAGTTGAAATGTGAGATCCCTGTGCTACAATACTTGAGAGCTTCTTTGTTTAATACAATCAATACGTGACATCAAATTGTAAAATATGAGCTAAATTGAAATTAGCCTATTGCCACTGGATAAGAAACTAGGTCACGAACCACTCATTATTATAGGTTAAGAATATTTGGGCCTCAGGATCATGGGGAATATTTTGGGGGAAATTGTCCCAAAAAGACACAATTGATACCTCAGGTTTATCCACAGTTCTGCAGACCACTGTTAATGAATGGATGACGGCAGTTTCCAGTGTTCTATGCTAGTTTCTGTTGGGGGCAGGATGGTCAATGCATCTTCACAGCATCACTGTTATGGTGGACTCTGAGGAGAACCAGATGATCCATGAACCATTTACATGTGGGTCACATTAACAAACATGGATGTAATGACTTTGTTCTCAGTGGGATGGGAGAGCTCTGTCTGCAAAGGTGCAATAATGGAACACGGAATGCATTTCCCCAGACAGGTTTAGGACTTGAAATTCTCCATCCCAGTGACTAACACAGAAAACATTTATTTTTCTCTGTCCAACAGATTCCTGCTTTGATTGAAGAAAAGCTGTTTTTCATGTGTAAATTTCAGAAATTATGTTTTTAAACACAGTTATGTTCATCTACCCCATAGTGACACATTTATATTCTCTTGTTCACTATCCCTGAGCACACAGGTTCTTAGCATGGACTGCAGTTAGATCATTCTCTACCTACAGGTAAGTGTGTTCCCAGAACCGGGTTTGGTGTGAAGCCACAGTATGAGGTTACAAAGGCATTCTTTCCAAATTGTCTACTCTTATATTCACATACAGCAACCTGTGGCTGAACCTAGGAATCCTGGAGGCACATTAAATGTGTCCTGCAAGGATATTTACTCATATCTTCCCCACTGGGTATTGTAGAACACTGGACATGGGATTGAAAGGATTAGGTGGAAACTCCCAAGCATTATTAGAACAAAACATGGACAGAAGTTTGAGGACAGAGTTCCTCTGTATGTAGACACAATGCCTGATACTTCCTACATGGAGCTCAGAAGCCTGATATGAGTAGTCTGCCATCTATTACTGTGTAAGACACAGTGGTGTCATGTCCACAGCTGAGCTGTTTCAGAAACTCTGAAAGAGCAGGAGACTGTCTTGGGATGAGAGAACAGGAAAGGGTAACCTAAAGACTTGCTCAAAACTTGTGATTAAGTATTGATGAAATAAATATTTGACAAAAATTAATACTTATTGCATAAAGAAATTCCTAATCACCATGCTTGCAAAAATCAGTTTTAAATTTGTAACGTTGACCCACATATCCCCCTGCTATTGTCAGTGTCAACACCTGTGTCTGTCATAATTGGGTCAACACTTTGGAACAGAAATGTTTGATCACAAATTAAATAAATGTTTAACTCCTAGGATATTACCAATATTGCTGTTGTGTTATTAAAAATACTGATTCATCAATACAATCAATATTTATGTGCTTTGAGAAACAGATTCGGAGTTTAAGCATTTCACATAGTCTTCTCCAGTCTGAATAACTTTCCCTGTAATCACAAGCCTGTTACTTATTGTGATACTCAATTTATCCACCTTAGGGGAAGATGTCCTTATCATTTCTCCACAATCTCATAGAGTCCAGGACTTTGTGAATGAATTCCCTGATGAGAACCTGATGTCTCTGTGAATCTAAACTGCTTAATTTGAAAAGTATTTCTCTATTATCACCTATGATAGCCATCAGCATCCCACTAAACTGTTTTCCTTCTTTCCTCTTCCTTCAATATCTACCTACATTTTCCCCAGTTCCCCCATCCAGTCTCCATTTCTATACAGTGGAGGGCAGGTTTCCCATGGATATTGATAAAACATCGCATCTACAAGAAGACCAAGTTACATAACTGTAACATATACAGAGGGCCTAGGTCAGCTCAATGCAGGCTCTGCTTTTCAATTAAGACTCTGTGAGCACTTATGAGCTTATATTGATTCTTTGGTTTTCCTTGTAGTGGTCATGACACCTCTGGTATCTACCTTTCTTCCCCCCACCCTACAGGATTCCCTGAGTCTACCTAATGTTTGACTGTGGGTCTCTTCATTAGTTTCCATAAGCTGTTTTGTGAAGCCTCACTGATGACAACTGGGCTAGGTATCAATCTATGAGTATAGCAGAATAGCATTAGTAATCACTTCATTAATTTTCACAGTCGTGTAGTTTTATTTTAGGTCATGGGGCTATCCATCCTCTGTATCATGACCCTCCAATCAGGGTTATGGGTGGGCTCCCTTGCATGCCATGGGTCTTAACCTGGACCATTCATTGCTTGACCACTCCCACAATTTTTGTGCCACCTATACCCTGGCACATCATGTACTAAGGGCAAATTGTAGGCTGGAGGTTTTGTAGATGAATTGGTATCCCAGACCCTCCACTGAAAGTCTTACCTGGCTATTGGAGATTGTCAGTTAAGATTTTGTATCTCCCATTGTTAGGGTAACCTTCATAGATTCCAGGGAATTTCTTTTGTGATCATTGTCTATCTTGTTCCCGAGATGCCTCCCCAATCCAGTTGTCTCTCCCAGCACTCTCTCCTCTCCATCCTCCCTACACTTGACCCCTTCTGTTCCTGTCCCACTTAAGCCTCACCTCCAACCAAGATGTCTATTCTATTTCCCCATCACTGGGCGATCCATGTGTTACCCCTTGATCTCTTCTTGTTACTTTGATTACCTTTGGATTTTAACACGGTCCTCCTTTACAGATAATATCCACTTACAAGTGAGTACATACCATGTTTGTCTTTTGAAGTCATGGTTACCTCACCCAGGATGAATTTTTCTAGTTCTATTTGTCCACAGTTTCATGATGTCATTTTTTAATATCTGAGTATTCCTTCATTGTGTAAATGTATCACAATTTCTTTATCTATTCTTTGTTTTAGGGCCATCTAATTTGTCTCCAGTTTCTGGCTATTAAGTATAATGCTGTTATGAACATAGTTGAGCAAATATCATTGTGATAGGGTGGAGTGTCCTTTGGGTATATGCCCGAGGTTGGTATAGGTAGATCTTGAGGTAGAGCTTCCCCATTTCTGGGAAAATGACATATTGATTTCCAAAGTGTCTGCACAAGTTTTCACTCTCATCATCAGTGGAAGAGAGTTTCTCTTGCTCTATATCCTCTGCAGCATTATGTGTTGTTGTGATTTTAATGTTAGTCATTCTGACAGTTGTAAGATGGAAACTCAGAGTTATTTTGTATTGGAGACCTCTGAGTGACAGCGTCAGTGTCCCGTCAGTGTTCATGATGGCTAACAATGTTTAAAATTTTTTAACGTGCTTCCCCAATATTGAATTTATTGAAGTTTTTCCTATTTTATTAATTTTTATTGAGCTCTGTAAACTGCCATATAGTTATTTTGATACTTTCCTTTGCCTTACAAAAGCTTTTTATTTTCATCGGGTGCCATTTGTTAATTGGCGATCTTATTGCCTGTGCAGTTGATACTCTATTCAGGAAATTTTCTCCTGTGCCAATGTGTTCAAGGCTATTCCCCCATTGATCATCTATCAGGTGCAGTGTATCTGGTTTTATATTGAGGTCTTTTAAACACTTTGCCTTGACTTTTGTGCAGGGTGAAAGATATGGACCTGTTTGCACTCTTCTACATGCTGACATCCATTTAGACCACCATTTTTGAAGATACTTTCTTTTTCCATTGTATAAATTTTTTTCTTCCTTCTCAAAATTCAAGTGTCCATATGTGTGTGGATTTACTTCTGGGCCTTCAGTTCAATTCCATTGATCAATCTGTCTGTTTTTATGTCAATACAACAAAATTTTTATTACTTTTCTCTACAGTACAGATTGAAATCAGGGATGGTGATACCTCCAGAAGTTCTTTTATTGTACAGGATAATTTTAGCTATCAGCATCATGATTTCTAAAGTCTCTACAAAAATTTACACTTACTTCATCATGTGACTGTACCCTTTCCTACATGCATACCTGCATTTGTTGTTTTTTATTTGCTTGTTTATAGTCATTCTCATTGAGTGAATAATTTTTCATTGGAGATGTTTTAATCTGAATTTCATGAGTGAACTAAGGACTTTGGTTGCAGGCCATAGGGAATCCAATCTAGAACTAAACAGGAAATTCTTTCTGCTGGTTATGTTTTCTAATATAAGAAGGTACTATAAAACATGCAGGGAGATAAAGACATCAATAATCTCACAGAGTACCAGGCCTTGCAGTCCTCTCTATCATCCTCCAGGTAAGAGTTACCAACTAGCGATGCTTGTTACACGCCGAATAACCGCTTGCTAATTAGAATTGTGACCTGCTCCACATTAAAGATTTCATCCCAGGTGAACTTGTTCAAAAACTCATTACTAGGAATGATATAGCCCTAGTAGACTCTAGTTGTATTACTAATGGTCATGTTGTCTAACTGCCTATAAATATACATGTTTATATATAATAGATTAGTGTTGCTTACCGTCTTGATCATGGAAGCATCTGTGTACAGTGTGCAATGATCTTTGTAGACATTCATGACTGGTCAAATTGATGAGAATGAATGACTGAGTACTCAGCCACAGTGAATCCTCTATGTCAACCCCCTCCTTTCCCAAAATCAAGGATCATCATGAAACAGAGAAAAGAAAAAATGTAATGTTCAGAGAATGAGGTTGAAAGTCATGGAATTCTATCCACAGATATTGAAGTGTTCTCATTGCACAAATGACCTCTTAGCAGTTATTGTTATCAGCATAAGACCTGCACAAAATCAGATAAATTAAAATTACAGTGAAAGCCTGTGGAAAGGTTAAGCAGGTAAACATGTCTTTTGGCCAAACTGACAATGTTAGTTTGATTTCTGAAAGCCACCTCTTAGAAGAAGAGAACTGAATTCCTTAAGTTGTCTTCTAAATTCCTTGGCACATGTGTGCCCTGTCTCCTCCCTGTACTGAACAAAGTATATCTTAAAAGACTACAACACAGGTGGAGGAAGGACACCCCATGGATCACTGTAAGCTAAAATGATGTTAAGACTGGAAGAATGCTTAAGAAGTTAGAATCACTTGTTTTTGTTTTTTTTTTTTAGAAATATGGCGACTTGGCGATTACTCATGACCTAGTAGATATCACCCACCATATCCATATAGATAGCATTTATTAGACATACTGAGTTATTCATTAATAAAACAAAAGAGATCAATATGTTAGAAGAAAGATCTTTTGTTTTGGGAGATCATAAGGGGAGCACGAGGGATAAAGTGGGTGAGAATATGATCAAGAATATTGCATTCATAAATGAAAATTTCAAGGGATGAAAAAAATCATTCTGAAATAGCAATATTCCATATGTTTAGAATTTTCATATAGGTGTATAATATCCACTGTACGTATTTAACCTATAAAGTCATCCTAGCATTTTCTTTCCCCTCCACATCCATTTGACAATTTTATTTCATTGGACATTTTCAGTTCTACATTCTTACATATGTGCATTCACAATTATTTCTAGCTATAAGATTTCTAAAGACTACAAATTAAACTCAGAAAATATCTGTTTCTTAGTGGGTCTTAAATTACTTAATAATGTCTTCACCAATTGCATTCATTTTTCTCAAAGTGATATAAGTTCCTTATACATTACTGATGAATAGACCATGTTTTAAGCATATATATATCTTGTTTTCTTTATAAAGTCATTTGTTCAAAGACATATAGTTTGGTTTTATAATTTATCTACTGTAGACAGTGCTGCAATAACATTTGTGTGCAAAAATTTCTGAGAAATTTTCACTTTTGATCATTTGTGTAGGTGTTTTAGAATGCAATCTTTTGCAAAAACACTTGCTAATGCCATGTATATGAACAAAGACTAGAAGTTCTCTTAATTTATGAGTTTTGAAATCCTTTTCACAACTACTAACTGTAAATCTTTTGTCACAAGAGGAACAACTGTCTATGGCTCAAGTCACATTGTAAACTGTGAGCTTATGTCTTGATGTTACATTCACAGGTCTACAAAAGGCTTGGGGATATAGTATTTGCTTCATTTATGCAGACAGGATTAGAACTGGACTTTGGCATCCTCCTGCCTGACCCAAGGTACCTATCTCTTTCTTCCAAAGCTGTACTAGGATCTTATCTAAGAGGTACACTGTTCATGAATATACAAATCACATGGTAAATATAGAGATGTCCACACCCCAGAACAACATATGATAAGTGCCCTCTCCACAGTCACAGAGCACACAGGTCCTTACCATGGAGTGGAGCTGGAGCACTCTCTTCCTCATTTCACTAACTACAGGTAAAGGGGCATTCCAGTTCCAAATTTGGAGAGGAAACAGGGACTGAGGTGACAATGAAACCTAAACTGTCTTTTCTACACAGGTGTCCACTCTCAGGTACAGCTGCAGCAGTCTGGGCCTGAGCTTGTGAGGCCTGGGACCTCAGTGAAATTGTCCTGCAGGACCTCTGACAATATCGCTAGTTACTATATTCACTGGGTGAAGCAGAGTCCTGGTCAGGGCCTGGAGTGGATTGCATGGATTGATCCTGCAGATGGTAGAACTGGCTACAATCAGAAGTTCCAGGGCAAGGCCACACTGACCGCAGACACATCCTCCAACACAGCCTACATGGAGCTCAGAAGCCTGACATCTGAAGACTCTGCGGTTTATTACTGTACAAGACACAGTGCTGCAACCACATCCTGAGTGTGTCAGAAAAACCTGGAGGAGCAGAAAGTTGTCCTGGGACTGAGATGACAGAGACGACTAGCCTGAAGATTTCCACAGAAATAATCTTTCTGAGTGTCTGTTTTTCTACCTTCTTCTCTATAAATAGAATGATGCTAATTGACCTCCATTTACATGTTTCTCTGTAATAAAACACTAAAGAAGGGAAAATTGTGTTGAAGCATAGTGACAGAATTATCTCTGGATTTGAAGAGACTTGAACTTTTTGGAGTTGCTTTGAAATGCATATAGTATGATTTTATCAGTAAAGTTTCCTAAACAGCATATTACCTATCCAAAACTCCTCACACAGTTTTAAGTGGCATGAATGTGTGTTTTTTAATTCTACCTCTGCTGTGTAGTAGAATTTCAGTTTCTCAGAAACGAAGATTTATTTACATCATAATGTACTACCACATAAGGGTAAATCTTATAAGCTGACAAAACATAATTAAATTACTTTTCATAGTACTGGTTTATTTACCCAGTGTGTATACATGTCAGTTAATAATAGGTTTGAGATTCTTCATATTAATCTGATCTTAAGTTTACTGCCTTTCTAGAACCAGTACCCTGACCTACAGTCTCAGGGTTTTACACACACTGACTTACTCTGACAAGTCATCATCGTTCATGTTCCTCTGGATATGTTCAAGTCACTTTTGTTCTACAGAGTGATTGGTTTTGGATACCTGGGCCAATAGCAAACAACATGGAATCCTGTTTGAATTTAAAATACTGTCTTCATAAAGCTCTCTCCTGTCTCCACCAAGAGGGAAACATTAATGATCAGGTGGCAAGGGAATCTCCCAATCCTGTCCTCTGAATTGAATAAGAATCAACAATGTAAGGCATCAGACAAGTGACTGTAAGACCTAGATTCAAGCAGTTGTCTGTTGCATGCTTCAGAGCCATCTTGAAGTACCCAAACCCCTAATACTGCTAACTTAAACACCTGGTACTCCCTACTTTGTACTGCCTCTGTGAAATCTGCGTGACTTTCACAGAGGAAGACAGAAATTGACCTACCCCTGCATCTAGCTATACCACTCTGGAGCAACTACCCAAATGACTCTACATCCTACTAGAAACACTCACTCAATTATGTTCACTGATACTCTACAGATAACAGCCAGAAATTGGAAAGAGGCTCTTTCCTCCTCTTATCAACTATCCCAGGATCCTTTTTTCTTGAGTATCCATTCTACTCCCTGCCTTTGATGAGGATATTTATGATGATCTTTGAATCTCATGGACATAATGTCACATAGATTCCTATTTCAATTTCTTTCTTCAAAACCTTAAAGTTCTTGTCAAATAGATCTTTCACTTCCTTGGTAAGAGTTACCCAAAGATACTTTATGCTATTTGTGGCTATCGTGAAAGGTGATGTTTCTCTGATTTCCCTCTCTGTATCTTTGTTCTTTGGGTATAGGAGGACAACTGATTTTTTGGAGTTGATCTTGAATCCTGCCACAGTACTGAAGGTGTTTATCAGCTGTAGGATTTATCTGGTAGAGTTTTTGGGTTTGCTTATGAACACTATCATATCATCTGCAAATAAGGAGTGTTTAACTTCTTACTTTCCAATTCAAATCCCTTTGATCCCCTTATGTTGTGTTATTGCTATTGCTTGAACTTCAAGCACTATATTGAAGAGGTATAGAGAGAGTGGACAGCCTTGTCTTGTTCCTGATTTTAGTGGGAAGGCTTTGAGTTTTTCTCCATTTAAATTAATGTTAGCTGTTGGCTTGCTGTATATTGCTTTTATTATATTTAGGAATGAACCTTGTATCCCTAATCTCTCCAAGACCTTTATCATAAAGTGGTGTTGAATTTTGTCAAATGCTTTTTCAGCATCTAATGAAATGATCATATGATTTTTTTCCTTCTGTTTATTTATATGATGGATTACTCTAATAGATTGTTGTATGTTGAACCAGCCCTGCCTCTCTGAGATGAAGCCTACTTGATCATAATGGATAATTTTTATAATGTGTTCTTGGATTCAGTTTGCCAGTACTTTATTGAGAATTTTTTGCATCGACGTTCATGAGTGAGATTGGCCTGTAATTCTCTTTCCTGATTGTGTCTTTGTGTGGTTTTGGTATCAGGGTGACTGTAGCTTCATAAAAGGAATTTGGCAAAGACTCTTCTGTTTCTATATTGTGGAATACATTAAGGAGTATAGGTTTTAGCTCTTCCTGGAAGTTCTGGTAGAATTCTGCATTGAAACCATCTGGTCCTGGGCTTTTTTTGGTAGGGAGATTTTTGATAACAGCTTCTAATTCTTCACGACTGACAGGCCTATTTAGATTGTTCACCTGTTCTTGGTTCAACATTGGTATATGGTACCTATCTAAAAAATGTCCATTTATTTTACATTTTCCAACTTTGTGGCATATAAACTTTCATAGTAAGATGTAATGATTCTCTGAATTTCCTCTGTGTCTGTGGTTATGTCTCCCTTTTTATTTCTGATCTTATTAATTTGCATGTTCTCTCACTGCCATTTGATTAGTTTCGATAGGGGTTTTTTGATCTTGTTGATTTTCTCCAAGAACCAGCTTTTTGTTTCATTGATTCTTTGGATTGTTTTCTGTGTTTCTATTTGGTTGATTTCAGCCCTCAGTTTGATTATTTCCAGTTTTCTACTCCTCCTGGGTGAACCATTTTCTAGAGCTTTCAAGTGTTCTATTAAGTCTCCAATGTGTGCTTTCTCCGTTTTCTTTAATTGGGCACTTAGTGCTATGAATTTTCCTCTTAGCTCTGTTTCATAGTGTCCCATAAGTTTGAATATGTTGTGTCTTTATTTTCATTAAATTCAAGGAAGACTTTAATTTCTTTCTTTATTTCTTCCTTGACCCAGGGGTGATTTAATAGTTGACAGTTCAACTTCCATGAGTTTGTTGGCTTCCTGGGGGTAGCACTGTTGTTGAATTCTAACCTTAATCCATGGTGATCTGACAAGACACAGGTGGTTACTAATATTTTTTGTATCTGTGGAAGTTTGCTTTGATACCCAGTATGTGGTCAATTTTTGAGAAGGTTCCATGGGCTGCAGAGAAGAAGGTATATTCTTTCCTATTTGGGTGGAATGTTCTGTAGATATCTGTTAAGTCCATTTGATTCAATACCTCCAATAATTCTCTTATTTCTCTGTTAGGTTTCTGTCTGATTGACCTGTCCATTGGTGAGAGAGGAGTGTTGAAGTCTCCTACATTTAGTGTGTGTGGTTTGATGACTGTCTTGAGTTCTAGAAGTGTTTCTTTTACATAAGTAGGAGACTTTATATTAGGGGCATAGATATTCAGGATTGAGACTTCCTCCTGATGAATTGTTCCTGTTATGAGTATAAAATGTCCATCTCCATCTCTTCTGATTGATTTTAGTTTGAAGTCATTTTTGTTGGAGATTAGAATGGCCACACCTGCTTGTTTCTTAAGTCCGTTTGCTCTAAAAACCTTTTCCCAGCCCTTTACTCTGAGTAGATGTCTGTCTTTGTGGTTGAGGTGTGTTTCTTGTAAACAGCAGAATGTTGGATCATGTTTTCGTATCCAGTATCTTAGTCTGTGCCTTTTTATAGGTGAATTGAGTCTATTAATATTAAGTGATATTAATGACCAGTGGTTGTTGACTCCGGTTATTATTATTTTTTGTTTGTCTGATTAATAGAGTTTGTATGTGTCCCTTCTTTGAGTTAAGCTCTTGAAGGGTTGCTAGATGTCTGAGTTATTGTAAGCAGTGTTGGCAATGTTGGATTCCTTGGGTTGTGATTTTCCTTCTATTCCTTTCTGTAAGGCTGGGTTTGTGGCTATGAATTGTTTAAATTCGTTCTTATCCTGGAATATTTTGTTTTCTCCATTGATAGTGAATGATAGCTTGGCTGGGTATAGTAGTCTGGGTTTGCATCCATGGTCTCTTAGTTTCTGCAGTACCTCTATCCAGGACCTTCTGGCATTCATGGTTTCCATAGCGAAGTCCGGTGTAAGTCTGATAGGTTTACCTTTATAAGTTACTTGCCCTTTTTCCTTTGCAGCTCTTAATATTCTTTCTTTAATCTGTATGTTTTGAGTTTCGATTATTATATGGTGAGGGGATTTTTTTTTTGATCAAGCCTATTCGGTGTTCTGTATGCTTCTTGAACCTTCATAGGAATATCATTCTTTAGATTGGGAAAGTTTTCTTCTATAATTTGGTTGAATATATTTTCTGGTCCTTTGATCTGCAGTTCTTCTCCTTCTTCAATCCCTATTATTACTAGTTTTGGTTTTTTTATTGTGTCCCAGATTTCTTGAATGTTTTGTGATGAGAATTTTTGCATTTGCTGTTTTCTTTGATCAGAGCATTTAATTTCTCTATGGTATCTTCAGACTCTGAGATTCATTCTTCCATCTCTTGTATCGTATTGGTTATGCTTGATTCTGTAGTCTCTCTTCGTTTACCTAGATTATCCATATCCACCCGGCCCTCGTTTTGTGTTTTCTTCATTGCCTCCATTTCAGTTTTCAATTCTTGAACTGTTTCCATTACCTGCTTGATTGTTTTTTCTTGGTTTCCCAGTTTATCATTCATGGATTTACTCAATTCTTCGATCTTTTTGTTATATTTTTCATCCATTTCTTTACTCATTTCTTCAATCTTTTTGTTATACTTCTCATCCAATTCTTTAAGGGAGCTATTCATATCCTGTTTAAGGGACTCTATTGCTTTCATAATGGCATTTTTTCCCGCTTCTTCTGAATTAAGAGGTTCAAGACCTTCTATTGTAGAGTCATTGGTATCTGGTGTTTACATGTTGTTTTTTAGATTGTTGGAGGAGTTCTTGCCTTGTCGTCTGCCCATCTCTTCCTTCAAATGCTCTCTATTGGATCTTCTGGTACCAGGTCAGGTTCCCTTGTTGGGCAGGGACTTCACTGACAGAAGGTCTACCTTTCCTCAGGCAGTCTATTGAAACACAGGCACTCCCTCCTGCCGGGCTGCTCTCACAGCCCCAGCCCAGCACGCAAGGGAGCTGCTCTGTGGAGATCTTATGGCCCCAGGGGGAAGGGGGGAAGAGAGAAAGGTGTACCTGGATGAAGGCTGGGATGGGATTCGGGAGAGCTCCGCAGTGTGTAGCCACCACTGCAGGGCGACCAGAAGATCGAGGGTTGCGGGGAAAGTCTGAATTCCTCCTAGCCAAAGCCCTTGGTCCAGGAGGAAACTCACCCCTCCTCCAATGGATGTCTGCTAGAAGATCACTGTCTCTTGCTGGCCAGGAATGTGGCTGAAACGATTCAGGGCCTGCCTGTCAGGAAGGCTCTCAAAGCACAGGAACTGCCCCTGCCTGGCTGAGCCCACAGCCCAGGCTGAGCGTGCAAGGGAGCAGCTCTGGGGAGATCTTGTGGCCCCAGGGGGAAGGGAGAAAGAGAGGAAGGTGTACCTGGATGAAGACTGGGATGGGATTCGGGAGAGCTCTGCAGGGTGTAGCCACCACTGCAGGGCGACCAGAAGGTCGAGGGGGCCCTCTTTATTTTTTTCATCCTGGTTTTACTCTGTTAAGCCATTAGCTGAAAGTAGTTTCTTTATTAACCAATGGCAATAAAACATATTCACAGCATACATCAACTCCCACATTATATGCTCATGAATATATGTATGCATAAGTATACACACACACACACACACGCACACACACACACACACACGCACACACACACACACACACACACACACACACACACACATATATATATATATATATATATATATGAGAGTAATCATATGTTCAAACTGTATGCAACTTACATTTATTGTCCCCAACAAGAACTGTGGTGGTAGATCACTTTGCTGGACCCATCTACATGTGTGGAGGACCCTAGAACACAAGGAAAGTCATGGAAAGGACACCCAGTATCCATAGTCTAGACCTGGATGGGTCCCAGCTGGCGGCCTGACTCTGAAGTGACTGAGCAGAAGCAGAGCCCCAGACAAGAACTATCCTGTTTCAGGAGGTTGCAGGTCATCAGGCGGTGCTCACAGCTCAGCCAGGGCAGCAACCCGAGGAGCAGATGCATACAGCAGACAGCAAGGGAGGTTCCAGGATCCATCAGGGTTTCTTCCTTTCTCTTAAACACGTTACACAGTCAGTCAAGATCCCAAAAATCATTTCTTTCTGAACTGTACAGAATTCTTTCTTTTTATGTTTCTCTGGAGGACCCAAAGCAGAAGTACCTACAGATAAATGTCACTGTTCCTGGGATGTTATGTAAATAGAAATGCCACAACCCACAGGACCTCTTAGTCACAGTGAAGACAGTTTTCCCTCACAATAGGATGAATTATCACACTGAAAAAGTAGAAAGCATGTATTTTTCTCATAGAGGGAGCTGAAACAACTGTCTTAATCTTGGATCTTAGCCATGGCTACTATGGGAATGTCATGCCATTAGGTAGACAAGAGATTCCAGGCTGCAGACTCCTCTCCATCTTCTGATGACTGCAGATATAGGACCTATGCTTATTTGGAAGACAATAAATAGTGATTTGATTTCTAAGGATGTTTAAACAAACACCCCACACAGAGATATCCTGAAACATGCAAGTAGAGATTTTCCAATTGTTTATATTATTAATCAAACAATATTTTTTAAATTAATTTTCTTCAGTGTTGTGAATCCCCAGGACTCTATGTATGCTAGATTACTAAGTTATATCTTCAAATCAATTTGTTAATTTAGATGTATGAATTAAATATTCATTAAGTTTTCTATTTGTCCTCCAGCACATAAAATTATTTTATTTGTTTTGTGAGACAGGAAAGGCAAAGAAAAAAGTGTTATGGGTAAGATGCACAAACACTTGATAATATTACACAGTTATGTCCACCATTCCCTTTATTCCATGTTGGTCATCTGCACTGACAACTGACCTTTCAGCTCCTACTCAAGAATTCCCTATATAGCAGTAGGACATGCCAATGGTTCTTCAGCTCATGGAAACCGGACCAGCCCTGACCCTTGCTCTTAGAGGGCACCCAAACCCCTGAACTCCCAGGTTTTCCCATGCAGCAATTAGCACTGAACACAGAACCCTCACCACAGAGTTGTCGATCACCTAGGTTATCTTGTTGGTGTTTTAAGGGTTAATTTGCATAGAATAAGAGATGCCAAGTGTGTGAATAGACATGAATGACAGGGAATGTGGACACGTGACAGTTTTCTGACCAGGCTTTTTTTGTGTTTGCAGATATGTGTCCAGTGTGAGGTGCAGCAGGATGAGTCTTAGGCACTCTCTTGTCCAGACATTGATTTCACCTTTAGTAATTACTGGATGAATGTGTCTGCCAGGCTCTGGGGAAATAGCTCGAGTAGGTCCCAGTGGTTACTTCTGGGAACAGTGAATATGACCCAGACTCTGTGAAGGACCTATTCTCAGTGACTCCAGAGACAATTCCGACAACACTTTCCATCTCCACTGAACGTTTGAGATCTGAGGACACTGCTGTCTACTGCGTATTACTGTACTAGAGGCATAGTGAGGGGACTTCCACGTGAGTCCAACATAAACCACTCCAATGGTTTGTTCTCTGCTTTGTGTTTGCATTTGAAGATGTGATCTTTCAGCTTCCTGCTCCCGCCACCATGCCTGTCCATGCAGAAGTCTCTTTTTACAGAACCACTCGAGGGGGGGGGGGTTCTTCTTGAGACCTGATTGAATCACCATCCTCAGAAACCTAAAGTCTACACTAAAATCAGTGACAAGGAAGAATAGACAAGAAGTACCAGTAGGAAGGGAAGATGGGAACGCGAGAGGGAATGAGAGGTGAGGAAAGGAGAGAGAGAGAGAGAGAGAGAGAGAGAGAGAGAGAGAGAAAAGGAGAGAGAGAAAGAGAGAGAGAGAGAGAGAGAGAGAGAGAGAGAGAGAGAGAGAGAGAGAGAAGGTTTGGTGATACATTTGGGAAGGAATTGGAGGGCGTTATCAAAATACATTGCATGACAAGATTAATAAAAAAGAGAAGAATAAAATAAATACAAGCCTATAAGGCTTAAAAATATCTATTGCTTTTTGTTGGATTTGAGAGACAAGAAATCAGGAAGCAAATTTCTAGCCAAGTAATTGTCAGCCCTTAGTTCATCAAGAGCCTCATCTGATTCATGCTATCACTGAATACAAAACACAATCCTGGATCATCAGATGTCTTGGCTGAGAACAAGCTTCTATCTAGAACAGGACCCTGAAATCATGAAGAAGAAACATAACTGAAAATGTCCCTGATGCTTTACTCTTATCCCTTCTCTGACAGCTGAAGTGGAATTGATCATTTGGTTTTATGCAGTTATTTCTAGGTTATTGCACTGATAAATTTAAATGCTTTCAATTCCTAAGAAATATGATGAGGCCAATCTAAACATTCATGTTCATTTCATTGCAGTCTACTACACATCTATCAGAAGTATTCCTAGAATATTGCCCAGGTATCCTTGTGAGAAGAAAACCACTGAGACGGCAGCATCTACATGTGCAAAGGAGCACTGAGCTCAAGAGAAACCATGCAGCAGAAGTCTATGTCTACATGGTAGGCCTGGATGAGTCCTACATATAATCTATACCCTGTTTTAGGAGCAAATCCAGGCAAGATCAACCTGATGCAAAAGGAATGTATGTCTACAGGTGATACTGACACCTCAGCCATTCGGTGCCCCAAGGGTCAGGTGCCAACACAGGACAGCAAGAGAGGTTACTGCATCCGTCCAAAGTTTCTTCATTTAACTTACCCAGATATAATCATGTTAAATATATGAAACCCATGGAAGAAATGATTTGATCACTTAAGGAACAAAACAGAAATGACTTCAGATCACCAGCTCACTGCATTTGGTTGTTTAATTAGATCTATTTACCTGAGAATGCCACAGAAACAAAAATACTGCAATCCACAAACTGTTTTAGCCATGCCAAAAACAATTTCTCTATTAGTAGAATTAATTAATTACTCTATTGGACAGTTAGTCCCCATTTCTCCTTTCTAATACGGGGGTAGCTATTCCAAGGGTCCTCTTGAGACTGATCCCACAATCAGCAAGGACGTCCTACTTCAATTCAGGGGAACTGAATAAGTAAGAAGACAGATAACTCTGACACTACAGACAGGTAGCAGACTCTTCTCCTTCCTGTGGGAACCACAGACAAAGACATAGACTTTGTTTGGGGAAACTGAAATAATAATGGCATTATTGCCAAGGATGTTAATGAACACATCCACATATAAGCATACAAGATATATGTAAACAAAAGTTTGTTTATTATTATTTCTCAAAGAATAGTCTGAGATATCTTCAATGCTAATTTATTTTTTTCTAATTTTCTTTTTGTTTTTCGAGACAGGGTTTCTCTGTAGCTTTGGAGCTTGTCCTGTAACTAGCTCTTTTTTAAAAAAATATTTATTTATTTATTATATATACAATATTTTGTCTGTGTGTATGTCTCCAGGCCAGAAGAGGGCACCAGATCTCATTACAGATGATTGTGAGCCACCATGTGGTTTCCGGGAATTGAACTCAGGACCTTTGGAAGAGCAGGCAATGCTCTTAACCACTGAACCATCTCTCCAGCCATCAATGCTAATTTAATATATACTTTATCTTTTCAATAATGAGGATAAATCTTGGGACTTGTGGGTGCTACACTGTCCCACTATGCTATGCCCTCAGCTCAGTTTTGTTACATTAATTTTTTATATACTTTCACTATTCATTGAAGTTTGTTAATTACACTAAAATTATAATATTGTAATATTTATTTCAAAACTTCCTATGAGTTTATTGTATAATAT
Organism: Myodes glareolus; assembly: GCF_982192425.1. Classification (NCBI taxonomy): domain Eukaryota; kingdom Metazoa; phylum Chordata; class Mammalia; order Rodentia; family Cricetidae; genus Myodes; species Myodes glareolus. The sequence goes on along the minus strand of NC_142036.1, from coordinate 6,378,443 downwards.
CTGGTAAGACAGGCAGTGAAAGGTGATTGTGGACAATAAACATAAATTGAAGTTGCTACGTTTTATTGCAAATACAAAAGGAACAACATTTTGATGAAATCATGCTTACTTTGCTACTTCACTTTTTTTTCCGGACACTTGCACCATTAACTGCTGCCCCAAAGGCTCACAGGTCAGAGCATAAGATATGCAGCAAAATATGCAAATATGGCCTTCCTCTGCTCATGAAAACCAGCCCTGCCCTGACCCTGCAGATCAGGCAGAGGACTCTAGCCCTGTCTTCACATTTGGACATCAGCACTGGAAACAGAAAAATCAACATGGGATTGGGGCTGAACTGTGTCATTTTGGTTGTTCTTTTAAAAGGTAAATAACAACGGATACTGAGTGTATGAGTAGACGTGACTGAGAGATACAATAGTCATTCATGACAGTTTCTTGATCAAGATCCTCTTTGTTTGCAGGTATCCATGGAGAGGTGCAGCTTGTTGAGTCTGGGGGAGGATTGGTGCAGCCTAAGGGGTCACTGAAACTCTCCTGCGTGACCTCTGGATTCACCTTTAGTAACTATGCCATGCACTGGATCCACCAGGCTCCTGGGAAGGGGCTTGAGTGGGTTGCTAGCATAAGAAGTAAAAGTAATAATTATGCAACATATTATGCTGATTCAGTGAAGGGCAGATTCACCATCTCCAGAGATGATTCCCAAAGCACAGCCTACCTGCAGATGAACAATCTTCAAACTGAGGACACAGCCATGTATTACTGTACACAGTGAGCAGTCTTCAGTGAGAGCCCCTGACAAAAACCTCCCTGCCAGGTACAATAACCAGCAGGGGGCGCTCACCACATATAAAGCCCAGGGGCCCACATAGCATCTTTTTTTCTTTTTTATTGTGTTATCTAGGCACCCTCTCCATCTAATCCTCTTTACAATTACAATTACAGACTGTAGGTATTGATCGTGTCTCAGAAAATAGAAAATAGTCCAGTTTTGACTGACTTTCTTAAAAGAGATATGTCATCTAGTCTCACCTGAGGAAAAAAAAAGCAAGTATCTATGAGGGCAAAAGTGGTTCTCTGTGGTCCCAGGATCAGGTGCTGGAGACGCTCAGGAACCTCTGATAGACTCTTCATTCAGACTGAAGTTAGGGAAGACCTCTATTGGAACAGAGTTAGTAATTCAGGATGAAACAAGTGGAAGAGGGTCAGAAATATCCACACCAGCATCCAGAAGACGAGAAAAGGTTTTTCCATTTATAAACAAAGTGAGTTCTGGTTGCTGTGAATGATGGCTAGTAGCCAATAGGCATCAGATGAACCAAATCCAGCCTCTTCACTGTCACCTTCCTTAACTTGATTATTTGTAGGTTGCACTTGAGGAAGGAAAATTAAGTGTACAAGCCTCCGGTGAGTGAGTCATAACCCGGACTTCTCCTTCAATATCGGCGTCAATCACTCCAGGAGCAACAAAGACCCCTTGTACAGTGGAGCTATTCTCCCCAATAGTAGTCCTGCAGCGCTTCCTGGTAAACGTCCATTAACCCCAGTGGGGAGAGCTACTTCTCCCCAATAGTAGTACTACAGTGATTCCTGGTAAATGTCCATTAACCCCAGTGGGGAGAGATACTTCTCCCCAATAGTAGTCTACAGTGATTCCTGGTAAACGTCCATTAACCCCAGTGGGGAGAGCTTGCATACCCACTTCAGGAGTTAAAATTGTGTAAATGGAATATCTGAGAACGAGCCCTGCACTGCCAGGGGAGGCTGTGCTAAGGTCCTGAATAGATTTCCTTGTGGAGGAACAGGCTGCTTGATCACCCCATAGATTTGTCTTGGGCCCTGAGATGGGCCCCTCCCCTCATTTCCTGACATGGAATTCCCCTGGGAATTTTTCTTTGATCGGCATTTGTTAGTCTAATATTTTCCTCTCCTGTATCTCAGGCTCAATCCTGGTTCCTTCCGCGCACCTGGGCTTACTTTCCTCGTGTGACACTGCTTGATCCAATGCCACATAAGACTGCACCTGATGCTGCTCCCAGGAGCACAACCCTCTTTCTCTCTGGGTCTTTATTTCTTTGTTGGGAAGGAACATCTTTAAGTGTCTTTCCATGTAAACCTGCAGCTAAAGCCAGTCCTTGTGTATCCGAGGGGCCAACGTCTGAACGAATCTGAGTATAATCAGAGAAGCCACCTTTCTATCTAAAAGGTGTCAAAGCAGCTTTATATAGCATCAGCATTCTCAAAGGCGAGCTGTTTAACTGCCAAAGTCCTGCTTCTGCATCTCTAATCAACCTGCTTGATACCTGCTTCAGCCTGGAGAAACAGTCCTGAAACAGCTCATCAGGTCCACGTTTTACATTAGAAAAGTGCTCAGCCTACTCTTTAAAAGATGGAAGTTTATTTATATGCAGGCCTTGTTGACAGTTGCACTAATTTGGGCAAATGTTGCTATATCAAAGTTTAAATGCTGATCTGTTCCTCTATAAGGCCCCTCACCTGCAGGCATATCCTACAAAATAGGAACTTGTTGGGCCATATTTCTCTCAGCTGTGGCCTGACATTGTTTTGCAAACTCATTTGTCCACAACAGATAATTCCCTCCTGACAGGCAAGCTTTGGACAACTGTTGCCAATCCTTGAGGACAGGGCTTCTAAAGCCATATTCTCCAGCTGTGTTTGCATAAAAGGGGCCACTGGATCATATTGTGTACAAACTATTTTTAATTCTTCTTGTAGTTTGAATGAGATTGGAGCATGTACCCTGACGTCCCTGAGAATGAAATATTTGAAACCCTTGCATATCCTTCCCTCTGTGTGCAATCTCTCTGTTGCTATCTTGCAAGGGAGATGCACAATTAATACTAAATGTGTGCCGTCCTCCTGGAGCTGTCTGCACCATAGACAGATCTAAACCAGCTATTATGGTAGGAAAAGGCTTACTCTTCTAATAAGAGGAGATTTGCAGAGTGTCTAGTTTCTATGAAAGTGATGCTATCAACTCGTTCAAGTCTTTTAGATCCTTCTGGATCTTCCCAGCAGGTCTTTGCCTCTCAGTATTCCAGGTCATAAGGGAGGGAGGTGTAAACTCATCATTATGGTATTTAACGCTTCTTCCTTTCAGTCGTGAGGCTCAGACAGATCACAATCACACAGTCCTGTACATGCTTCCTCATCTAGCAGCTCCTCCAGCAGCTTGTAGGGCTCTGTTTCACTTCTAACTGTTTCAGGTGGAAGTATCTCCTACCATTTGGGGCATAAATTCAAACTTTTCTATACTGGTATACTATTTGCCTTTTAATAAATAAAACCTGCCTGAAGATCACAGGGCAATGCAACCATACTAGTCAGCCATACAGACCAGGAAGTGGTGGCGCACACCTTTAATCCCAGCATTTAGGAGATGGAGGTGGATGGATCTCCATGAGTTGAAGGCCACCATGGAGTACACAAGATTGAATCTGTCTAAAAGGGACACAGAGCTCATGAAAAGGGGATCCTAGAACTTGGGATCCCACACCTTTAATCAACACTAGGGAGGAAGAGACAGGATCAATGTGAATGGGAAGAGAAAGGAATATAAGGTGGGAAGAGACAGGAACTCAGTAGAGTGTGAAGTCTGAGGATTCATGGGTACAGGATCTTATCCTTTCTGTCTGCAGATTTGGGAGAGATAAAAGGTCTCCCTAGCAGTTGGATGCTTTTGCTTTTTTATTTTTAGCTTGAACTCTAATATCTGTCTGTGGGTTTTTATTATTCCTGCTACACTCTCCTGTATGAGTGTTCAGAAATGAAGAGTATCTCTACAGATATTTTCAGGCCCATATTTGTAATAATGTTGTTAGATTTTTTTATCCCAATTCCTTTCCATGTTCCCATGTCCAAGGTCCTGTACTTGGGAAACCAAGGGCTCAGCTGCCGTATAAATTCTAATATTCTGCTCTTGCTGCTGCTTCACTCGAGCCTCTTTGTCCTTTAAAGTGTCTCTAAGTAAGTTCACATAAAACTGATTACATTTTCCATGCCCCATATCTATAATTTTAATTTACATTTTTATCCTGATATTTTCACTGATTTTCTACTTTTATTACCTATTTGAATGCTTGATTCCCACCTCTGCACCTGCAGTGTGATATTCATATGCAATGTCCATCATTTTCTCTACCTGGATCACTCACTGGTCACACATCTGGGTGCCGTCAGGGTTCTGTCTTGATGGATTTATCTGTTCCAGGGTAGAGGCATGTGGATTAGAAGTTATAGGTAGAAAAAAACAGAGACACAAAAGGAAAGGACAGAGACACAGAACAGAGTCAGGAGGGCAACCCATGAATACTGAATTTGCCTAAGTTTATGTTCCATATGCTTTATATACGCCAACCCCAATGGGGGGAAGAAGGCAAAAGACTACTTTACTATGACAGAAAGAACAAGCACTAATTACCTCTTTAATACCTGAAACATCAAGTAACTACATCTTGAGTTCATTATTTCATCCTTTAGAGAAGACATGCAGTGACCACCCTCTAGGTGAAACATCCTGTAGGTTGCTACACCCTGGGTCAAGTATTCTGTTATAACCTTGAAGGAACAAGAATAGGCCTAAATTCCAATCTTTGGTCAAGTTAGAACAAATTCATTTCTGTGGGTTCTGACACTCCAGGTACCCTGGTTCACTTTTGTGAGTCCGCAGTTCTTCACCAATGATACAGTCTTATTTGAAGATGCCACCAAGACCAGTGAAATTCCTCCCAAGCTCTCAGCTGTGGTTATGTTTGTCTATGAGGTTTCTGACATAAAATTTGCAGGAAGATATACCAATATGGTCTCCTGATGCTCATAAAAACCAGCAGAACTGTGATTCTGCTTTTCTGACACAGGAGCCCAGATCTCAAGGTCCCATTGTAATCAAAGCATTGTTATGGCTATTTTCAGTATGAGGTGCACTTAGAGCTCATCAGAGAGTCACAGATAGATAGGAGGTGTCTTAATGCTTTCTCCTGCTGCTGGAAGCTGGTGCCCAGTAGTTGGATTTCTGAGTGTTTGAAAGTTGAAAGCTGTCTGTTATGTGACTGAACCCATAAGCCCAAAAGGGCCAGCTTCAAGCCCCAGAATTTTCTTTAGAAAAGGTTTAATATTAGGATCTGCCCCTGGTGATTAGTCAACTTTTGGGCACCTGTTTCCCATGCTGGATTACCTCCCCCAGCCTTGACACAAAGGGAGGAGCTGTGTTCTGGCTCAATTTGAAATGCCATGCGTTTTTCTAGCCTATGCTAGGCCTGATCCTTTGCCAATGGAGATGGAGGAGTTGATGGAGAGGAGGGTAGATGGGAGGTGGTGGGATGGAACTAGAAGAGATTAGGGAGGAGGAACAGTGGTCAGTATGTAAAATAAATGAAAAATGTTATTTAAATAAAATAAAAAGAGAAAACGTTTTGTGTCCTTAACCAGTATGATGGGAAGTTGGGGGATGGAATATTCTAGAAGAGCATGAAGATTGAACCTCTCTGTAGTACCTGCCCAAGGGAAAACTAGGGCAGAAACTTCTCAAGGCAGGGCACTTTATAAACTAATATGTTGTACCAAATAAGGAAGTCATTCCTGTCAGCTTTTTTTTTTTCCTTTTCTCTCTGCTGGTTTCTCTTTCTGTAAAATGTTAAAACTACTTTTCTTATACTAATCTGTTTAATTTATTACATAGTTACAGTCTTGTTTCCCACATTGGTCTCTGATTGACACTGAACTCAGAAAACTTTCCATGACGTTGGGGCTGAAGTGGGTTTTAAAGGTTGCTATTTTAAGGGGTAATATGGGGAAGAGAAGATGACCATGAGTGGGTAGGAGTAAGAGGGATGCTGGGTGTGTGTGACAGGTTCCTTACCAGAATCTCTTTGTTTGAAGGTGTTCAGTGTGAATTTATCTGGTGTAGTCCTGGAGTACTTGGGTCATCCTGGGGTTCCATGATACTTTCCTGTTCAGTCTTCAACTCATCTTCAGTGATTAGTGGATGGATGTAATGGTCCTGTCAGGCTCCAGGAGAAGTCCTAGAGTGGTTGGCTCTCATATGGTATATTAGAAATTTATTTAGAACTCCAAATGGACACAACCATGCATATTGCAATCAGGATGTCAAATGTTCAAAGTAAAGAGTGAAGTCTAAGAGACAAAAGGGCAGGGTCGAGTGGAAAACAGAAGACCCTGCAGCAGAAGCTGAAGGTACCCTGCATTCCCCTCAGGCCACCCTGGCAGGCAGACACTCACCCCTCTGGGTGGATAGCCTTAGTGCAGGAGCAGGAACTGTTCCTGGGCCAAGAACCTTGCAGACAATAGGGCGCTATCTCTTGTATTCTGTTGGCTATTCTTGTCTCTGTAGTCCCTGTTCGTTTACCAAGATTTTCCATAAAATCTTCTGGTACAGGATCAGGGCCACTTGCTGGCCAGGGACCTCACAGACAAAAGGATGCTCTTGCTGGGTGCAGGCTCAGTGGGACAAAGAAACTCCTTCAGCAGTTGCCCTCACCGCTTTGTTTTCAGACCCCCAGCCCCAAAGCAGGCTGAACTGGGGGATCCTATGTCCCCACAGAAGGAAAGAAAAACAAAGACAACCACAAACAATTTTTTTATTAATATAGATGTACAAATTCTAATAAAATGCTTGTCTTTAATCCCAGTATTTAGGAGCAGAGGCAAGTTGATCTCTGAGTTTGAGTCTTGCATGGTCTACAAGGTAAGTTCCAAGACAGTCATGGCTACACAGAAAAACCTCATTTTAAAAAAGAAAAACAAAGCAAAAATAAAAATATTTTAATAAATTAAAAAAGATTACACATTCATATCAACTGGATCTTCAGCCTAGTAAAACAAGATTTTTTTTCAACACATACAAATCAATTAATGCAATAAAAACACCATAAGTACAAACTGAAGGAGTGAAATCACATAATTCTTTCAATGGATTATTAAATGACGTAAGACAAAATTCAACATGCCGTTATGATGAAATTTCTAGAAATTTTTTGAATAGATCAAGCATATATCAAAATAATAAAGGCTTGGTCCAAAACTCTTGTAGGCAACACATATTAAATGGTTACTTACCAAAATATTTCTTCTAAAATCAGAAATGAGACAAGACAAGGAAGTCTCCATCCCATCTCTCTTTCAATATAGTTCTCAAAGTCTCACTGCTGACACATAGTCAAGAAAACACACAAAAGGACTAACAATAGGAAAGAAGAGTTCAAACTATCCCTACTTGAATATGACATAATTCTTTACTGAAAATGCCCTGATGAATCCAGGATAAGACTCTTGGACCTAATAAACACTCGCAGTAAAGTGGAGTAGAAATCAGTAGAAAGAGTAGGCTCCATTTGTAATAGTAGCCTACTCTTCAGAAAAAGAAAACAGGAAAAGTATTTCATCCAAAATGACTCACTCAAAATTGTTTAGGGATATACCTAATCAGAGTCATCTCACAAGGTGCTGGTGTGTGTATTACAGTCAGGGCTGGGATCTCATTGAAATTCAGAATTCCTAATATAATGTTTTATAGTCTTATTTACATATAGTATCTTCAAAGCTCAGCTTCATCAAATAGAAAGAAAAAATGGTGTTTGACAAAGCATTGAGATCAACAGGAATGATTGGGAAAAGGAAAAACAAGTTACTGAGTTAAGAATTGGCCCTTAAGAGTTATATGTTTTATCTATAATCCATAGCACACATAGGTAATAATAATAATATATATCTCAAAATTGAGAACGTGCCTTCTTTAAATATTGCCAATAGCATAACAAACACATGCTGACTGTATCAAATCATTGGATGACTATTTCTGCAGTGTCATACTTCAAAAATCAAGGAAAAGATCTACTATTTTGTAAGTATAATAAAAAATATAAGTTAAGTGTAACAGAGAGATGGCTCCAGTTAAGAAACGCTAATCAAACCTGCTTCCAGATACTCCCATTAGCTGCCAATGACTTCCTGCAACATTAGCTCCAGGAAATCTGAATCTATTTTCTGATGTCTTGGGGCTGCTGCTCACATATAGAACACATAAGCAAACACACACGTATACAAATTGATAAATAAAAATAAAGCATACAAAACACAATGTAGACATAAGCAAACACACATACACACATGCACAAATTGATAAATAAAAATAAAGTATACAAAACACTATGTAGACATAAAAGGTAAAACATTTATTAGAAATTATATAAGCAGAAGAATACTACTCCGAATAAATATGCCAGTACCAACTGTAAGATTGTTCTTTAAAAGTTCTTTCCAGGAGACCTCAGAATTTCCCCAAACAGCAGCTATTGTCATCTACTTTGTTGCTCAGCAGAACTAGATCACTACACAGTATTGCTAAAGACATTGCATTTCTTTGATGTAAGACAGATATAAGTCAAGATGGAAGGGAGTTGAAAGCCTCCTCCTACTTGTACAGCTTTCATCAAGGTAATAGGAATAATGCTGCGTAGGCTGTGGTGGAGAAAAGGCATCAGTGGTCCGACCCAGCTGTGAACTCTACCAGCATCAGTACTAACCAACAAGGCAGCATGAGCCCACTGCTGTAGCTGTGACAAGGCTTTTACACAGGCAACCAAGCTAACTCTGATTGGATCTGAAGTCTATTCCAAAGGAGGAAATCCATGTCTGGTTCTATAACCTCTGTCAAAAACCCATGGCTAAGAAGGTCAGAGACTCTAAAAGTGTGATTCCTTTAAGATCCCTAAAGGGATCTATTATTGTTTTTTAATGAAACCAAGATGTCACTCATTTGCTCTCTAAACACACATGTTTGTAGCCACAGAGAAACAGTATGCTCAGACACAAGTTAGGCTAGATTGTTAATTGATTGGTCAGAATCCAGTGACTCTTGATTGCTTAGGATGCTAGAAAAAAGAATGGTTGTGTCCTCAGCCCTCCAATGTCTGTTATCACTCTAGAACTCATAGACTATAGTGTAAGAGCTGGAAGATATGGAGAAGGGCTGCGAAATGCTGTGTCCTGGTCATAACAAAATTATTGCCATCACTCATTCAGCAGCGGCTGTGGTTGCTTATACTGGACCCGTGCAGGGACAGCTCCATGAGTGATGACTCTTGGATAATGGAGGGGATCATGAGATCCTACTGCTTCCCTCATTAATTAATGAATTCTGATAGATTCTGGGTGAACAGAGTATTATATTCAGGTGTACGCTTTCTGGAGTACCCACTAGGATCCACTTGTCTTAATTCCATGGTTATATAGACAACCCTTGTTAAAGTTAATGGGTCCAAAACAAATCAAAATGAAATGAACATGTGCAGGGTCTTGAGGAAGAAAGGAGGTTGTGTGACAGGGACATGAGAAAGGTGAGAGATGTATGAGTCATTTACATGTATGTAAACTTCAGAACCCAAGATTAGTTAATAAAAACTAACAAATAAGCAACTAAAACATTTTTTTCTTTTCAAAGTATTTCAGAGACCTCTTTTTAAGCCAAATTCTCTTATCAGGATCCAGTTCTAACTAGAAAGTGGGGAGTTTACACTGGAAAGTCCACTCAGTGTGTCAGTGAACACAGCCAAGGAGCAATTCATCCCGAAGCTGAGCTCTGTTGCTACTAAAGGCACAGTCTTGTGTTACTGTGCAGCAGACACAGTGAGCAGGTTCTCTGTCTGCTCAGAAACAACCTCAATTGAGGATGCTCATGATCTGCAGGGGATGCTGTTGGTTCAAGTTTCACCAGGAATGATAATGTAGTGGGTAAGAGAAACATCTGGAGAGTGGGGGAGTCCCCTGAGGCTCTAAGGTTTCCTACCCTAACCTCAAATAACTGCAGAGACCATGTACAACATGTGATGTACTACTGTGTGTAACATATGACTATACTCTAAACTTAGTACAGTAAAAATTCTTTCTTAAGCAATATTGTACATATATTTTATTCCTTACATATGAACCTATTGGATGGACAAAATCAATGGCATTTACATAAAGTATAATAGAAATTTTCAAACATGAGGTATCAAACACCTGATCATCATCAGCTGCACCAGAATCAGTAGCAGCATCTGTAATTATATCTGTAACTACTTTTCTCTGGCAGGTGGGGTTTTCTCAGCTGGAATGTATGATTGTGACCTGGATTTCAGGCCTTGATGTTCCATCCACAGTGTTGAGCCCATGCAATTCTGCTAAGAAAGTGTAGGAGACCTGGTATCAAGACATTGTCCACTGCCCCGTGAATCCCTCAGCTCAGAAGAAGGAGGGAATAAGATGGGCATAATTGCATACTCTGAACTTTGTCATAGGTTTTCATCATTTATTTTTCTGTGAATGTTCTCCCTAAAATGAAAGATTTTGATCAAAATAGTAATTGTATGGTTTTTGTAACTTGGGAAAAGAGAAGAAAGTCAATTAATTACAGAAGTCCCTTTGCATATCTAGGATCCTGAAAGTGGAGAAGTCCTCACAAATAAACCACAAGATAATCCCATTCATGAATTTATTCAATGTACTGAATACTCTGACTGATTTTACCATGTAACTTATTCTTTGTGGGAAGCAGAAATGGATTTCTCTGAGGGCTTCTGTGCCTTTTATAACAGACTGGCTCTTCCTGAATCTTAAACTTAAGTCCACCAGCAGGTGGGGAGGGCATGCAAATCTCTGCCTGCCCCACCCAACCCTGGGTGAAAAGCCAAAGTGGGGTCTGGGTACACTCGCTGATGTGCAGTCATGGACAGGCTTATGTCCTCATTCGTGCTGCTGATTGTCCCTGCATGTGAGTGCCAAGTCTCCCTAAGGAATGAACTTCCATATCCTCGCCCTATTCCAACATAACTTCATCCCTTTTCTCCACAGATGTCCTTTCCCAGGTTATCCTGAAGAATTCTGGTCCTGGGCTGTTGTAGCCCTCCCAGACTCTCAGTCTGACCTGCACATTGTCTGGGTTTTTACTGAGCACTTCTGGCATGGGTGTGGGCTGGATCCGTCAGTGCTCAGAGAAGGGTTTGGAATGGCTGGCAGACATTTGGTGGAATGACGAGAAGTATTACAACCCATCCCTGAAGAGCCAGCTCACAATCTCTAAGGACACCTCCAACAAGCAGGTATTCCTCAAGATCACCAGTGTTGACACTGCAGATACTGCCACATACTCCTGTGCTCGGAGAGCACAACAGAGCACAGTGACACAGCCTCGGCTGACAGCTGTACAATACTTCAAATTGTTCTCATCTCTGTTCCTTCCTCAAGCAGGGAGGAAGTCTGGTGGATGGGACAGAACTTCCCTGCTAGCCTCTGAGGTTTCCTCTTCATTTTGAGCTTCAGAGCCTGGATTTCCTGTCATATACCCTAGGTTTCTGTTAAAATGTTCAGAAATGAGGGTTTGTCTATGTTTGGTTTTATTAAGATAAAGGGTGCCTGGTCCCTAAACCAGGTGGTTCAGGACTGTGGTTCCTTTATCTGTAACAGGTTTCAGGTTATTGTGATTTCCACCTTCAGAAAACAATGGACTTCGAGAAGATAGGTTTTAGTGGATAAGCATACTCAAATGGAGTCATTGGCCAAAGAGGTCCCAGGAAATCTTGCAAATATCTCTGGCTATTACTAAGACTCCTACCCCCACAAGTTGATGGCAGCACCCTATCATTGAAAACACTACTTAAGTATTTCAGCGATCACAGAGAAGTTGAGCCCAAGTAGAAACTTAATCCCTACTGATAACATTCACAGTGTTGCATGCACCTAGCAAGCTTTCAGAGGACAAAGGTGCTTCTTCTTGAAATTGATTCGAAGTAACAGAGAACCACAAATGAACACTGTGTACAGAGAGATTCGTGAACTCAGCTCTAAAAGGAGGATCTTCATCAAACCTTCGTCTCAGAACGGATGGACCAAGGTAGAGGAGGAGGTGGAAAGATTGCAAGAGCCAGAGGTGTATAATATTTAAGAGAACCCACTCATGAATGCAACAGAAAGTTTCTCTTCTGGATCTGTGAGTGTCGATATCATACCAGGATATAGTAATGACTTCAACCTACATAGATTTTTTTCCATTCACAGAAACCTGATTCAATAGGCAAAATTATATGGAGATTATTAAAGGTAGACTTACCATATCCACTGACAACTCTAGGAACAGTTTGTGCTGATCCTATTGTTCTTTACTACTGTGTGAGAAACACCATGACTAGTCATCACTGCAATTCCAAAAACAGTATTCTCTTCATGGGGGGCTGAATACCAGCAATGGGTGTTCAGCAAATGTGAGCTCATACTTACGCTAGGAGAAGGTCAGACATAGTAACTGTCTCCTTGCAGATTTGCAGTTGCCTTTCAACCTAACATTTATTTTTCCAGAATAATTCACCAAATTTATGGTGTACATTATTCTGTGACATCTCTTAATGTAAAATTATTCTTGAATTTTCTAAAATAAAATATTGTGGAATATCAGATCCCAAGGAAGCTCAGGAAAGCACAGAACTTTCTGTTGATTCTGGGCAGAACTTCAGTGGGATTTCCTGGCTAAGATAGTATTTGAGATTCTGGAGGAACCAAGAGAAAGGCAGGGAATGCTCCTGAATCTTGGAATCCTTATAAGTCTAAAACCTCCATTTCTCTTCATGAGGTACATTCTAAGTTCAGATATGCTCAATTTTGACTTTTATCAGATGAACTTCCTCACCCTCAGACCGTCTGCACACTATGCACTTCACTTTGTTCCCTAGGAGAGAAAACATAGTTTCTGAATTTTGTAGTCTATTTTTATATAGATGGTCAAATTTATAGGACCTAGAATTACCTGGGAAATGAGTCTTGGACTTGCTTTTGATGGTGTCATTAGATTATCTTTAGAAGATTGCTGAAACCGAGTTTAAGACCTGTCCCAAGTGTTGGCAACACTATCGCTACAATCTGGGGTCCTGACGTGAATATAAATTAGATAGCAAACTAAGTGTAAGCATTTATCTTTGCTGCTTCTAAATGTGGAATCTACGTGACTTGCTCCTTCAAAGTCTTGAGTTCACGGCTTCCCTGTTGTGATGAACTGTACTTCAAACTGGGAACATATGTCTTTCCTCCTTGAGTTGTTATTGCCATATAGTTTTTCCCTGCAATACAACTAGTAACTAACACCATAAGTGGTGTCATTATTCTGAAAAGCTTGAATGCAACCTTATTGTTCTACTGCTATGGAGAGACACAATGACCCAGGTCACTTTTATAAGAGATAATATTTAATTGGAGATGTTCTTGCATTTAAAGGGTATTCCTCTTCATCATAATGGGCACCATGGTGGCCAATGAATCTAGTACAGGAGAAGAGCGTTTTATCCTGATTTGCAGGTAGAGAAAGTCACAGGCCCTGGTACAGTTTATGAAACCACCAATCCACTCCCAGTGACTCTTTTTCTTCAACAAGGTCACAGACTCTAATTCATCTAATTTTTTGAACCTGTTTTATTCACTTGTTATTAATAAAAATATGCATCTATGTAGAATGTGCTTATTTAAAATTTACGACATTTAGCAACATTATTTCCTGCTTCTGAAAGGGTCTTTACACCATAGCTTAAAGTGACCGCTTTTCCCAATCTTGAAAGCTGAGGGCAGGCACCAAATAGCCATTATCAATGACTATGGGGTCTTTGGTTTGTCAGAATAGCAAAACTTTAATGGAAAAAGTTCATTATCCTGTAATAATTCAAGACTTAATGGTGCAGTGTTAGTTTTGTACAAGTGTTAGTGTTTGGCTTGTACTGCAGATTTATATGGTATGCTGGTTTTATGAGTAGTACTGAAGTGTTGTAAAAGTCTTGAACTTATCAGATATGTATGCAAGGCCATTATCAGTTTTGATTATCTTAGGATTGTTCATAGAGGCATAGAGGCAAGCATGTAAGACTGATATGGTGTGAATAATACACTCTTCATGTTGTTGGGCTGCTACCCATGTCATATTTGGGAAGAAAGCTACTGAGATATTAGCATACTTTTTCCTTGACAAGTTCCAGGATTATCTCAATGTCCCTTACTGTATATAGCATACCATATATACAAATAGTCAAACGCTATTTTTTTGTTTTTCAGGGATTAATCCTTGGAGATGATCACCATTTTTTCGACTACACCATTATCATTAACCAAGCTTACATTAAACACTTACAAGTCCTTGAAAATCTTTAGTAGCCATAACCTACATAAGAGTAGGCTGAACTTGGTGAAGTTAAATCCAGAGTGAGAATAGAGCTGCCTGAAGAAACTCAGAAAGATTTATGGCAAAAATGGACCACTCCACCCCCTTTAAGTCTTTTGTTTTTAAAAGTAATTTTATTAAATTATGAAAGTTTCCATTTCCGTCCCTCTTCCCAACACCCTCCCACTCCCCCCACTCCCTCTCCTCCTCCCTCTTCATCCCTTAGGGCAGTCAGGGTTTCCTGCCCTGTGGGAAGTTCAAGTTCCTCCCCCCTCCCTCCAGGTCCAGGAAGATGAGTATCCAAACAGACTGGATCCCCAAAATCCAGTATATGCAGAGGAAGCGAGTCCCAGTGTCATAGTCAATGGCTTTTCAGAAAGACTTCGGGCCAGCCACATTCAGTGAATCCGGCCAAATTCCGAGAATCTGGTTAGAGCACGTCCTCGTTCAGTCCCAGTCCAACTGGCCTTGGTAAACTCTCATTAGATCCGTCCCCTTGTATCAGTGGATAATAGCATCCCTCGCAGTCCTGATTTCCTTTTTCATGTTTTTCCTCCTTCTGCTCCTCATTTGGACCTTGTGGGGCTCAGTCCGGTGCTCCAATGTGGGTCTCCATCTGTATCGCCATCCATCGTCGGATGAAGGTTCCCTCTGATCTTGCCTTCCTTGCTCACGTTCTCTTTCCTTCTGCTCCTCATTTGGACCTTGGGGGGCTCAGTCCGGTGCTCCAATGTGGGTCTCCGTCTGTATCGCTGTCCTTCGCCAGATGAAGGATCTATGGTGATAAGCAAAATATTCATCAGTATGGTTATGGGCCAAGGCCGGTTCAGGCACCCTCTCCTCTGTCCAGATAACAATCTGGGGATCTCTCCTTGGACCTGGGATCCCATATATAATCAAGTCTCCTGTAAACCCTAAAATGACTCCCTTAGTTGAAATATATTCTTCCCTGATCCCATATTCATCCTTCCTCCCTCCCCCCATCCCAGGCCACCTAGCTTTACCCATTCCTCCCCTACTCCCTTCTCTCTAACCCTCTCCCCTTCCAACAACCCTCCCACCCCCCCATGCACCCGAGGTTACATTTTCAACAATTAGAGCCATCAGTCTACCACCACACTAGAGCATGAAGTAGAGTCTTAGAAACATCATGTAGACAATAACAGAAGATGAAATGCCAGATTAAGCCCATCCAGCACCATGAATTGTAGGAGAACTGTTCCTTTTTAATGAGGCAGTGCCTTGATGGTGCTGCCCTTTGGCCTGAAAGTCCCAATGATATCATACCAATTCTGTCCAGTGATAGAAGTCATGCAACTGACTGTTTCAAGATGCTTGTCTCCTGTGATATTTAGTGCAACAGATTCATGATCCTGAAGTTAGAACAAAACATACATAAATAGGTAGACTTTCTGTAGCATGAATTTTTGTGTTTATATATGAAGTTGTATTTCAGACATTTAAAGAGGCATATTGACAAAATTCTGGGTTGTGTTATTGGTTTCTCTCATTCCTGGAGGAACCTTCCAAATTTAGCCTTCATTGAGAAAACATTCAGCTCCTAAAAGCTTTACTAACACATTCTCTGTCCAGGAGCATGAAGATTCTGAATTCATAGACGTAGACAGAGAGAGATTAAGCTGTCTAAGGAGACATACACTCTATACACAGGGACCCTTGTCAAATATTTCTTCTCTCCCCTTTCATTATCTTAAATACATGCAAATGCAGTATGAGAAATATATTGAGTCACAGTCCAAACTAACCTGAATTTAATCTCTATTTCAATATGAACATGTTTTTTTTTGAGTTTTTAACTGGTCTGTGAATGCTTATTCTTTGTGTTGACTCCTATACCTGAGTTTTCAGGACACATGAATACATGGGGTATTATATCTGAACTAAAGATTCGTTGTGCCTCTTTGACTTCTGGTGCTCTGCCCCAGTTGTAGCCCAATGAAGGCTGCAAAGAACATAGTCTCTCATTTTGTCACATATTATAAGTCACTGCCAGAACTGGATCTCCCAGTGCAGCGTCTGTGCAAGTATACAGCATATGGCAATTGATAATTCAGTAGTTGATCCACTCGATGTATAGTTTTTTGATGGATATGATTCTTTTTAGCAAGGCTTATAGGACCACTGACTCTGAAAATCAGTGGGCTGTATCTGTAATTCCCGTATCTGTAATTTCTCTCATGTGTCACTTCATTTCTTCTTTAAGAACTGCTTTGGCTCTATTCCACTGCTTGAGTGTTCATCTCATGAAAATATTCCATCTATTGCACTCTAATATAGCTGTGGATTGTGAGAAAGATGGTTTTGCTTAATAAAAATAATAATAGGATATTTTACACTACTCAAACTGACATAGGATTCTCAGTCTCAAAGACAGCCTTTTGAACAGTCAGGTACTTTTGTACCCCAGAGAAGATTCACAGGATGATGGTTGCACCTATATAAAAATATCTGGTTTCCTCTAGACAAATAAATGAGGTCATTTTCCCAAATGTTTTGCTGATTCAAGACCAGAGCTTGAAGCAACTTTAAAAATAACTCCCTTCTACAATGGTTCTTTCTGCATGTACTCTTCAACCTCAAAGTCCAGATAATTATATTGTTAAGTTTCAAAATACAATACTGTGGGACAATGGTATTATTGCTTGTAAAGTTTTGTAAGTTGTACTGGTTTAATAAAATGCTGATTGCCAGTAGCCCAGCAGGAAGTATATGTGGGACAACCAGAATAGAATTCTGGGAAGAGGAAAGTCTGCAGTTGTTACCCAGGTGAAGAGGAAGCAAGATGAGAATGCCTCTCTGATAAAAGGCACCAAGCCATGTATGTAACTGATACATACAAGAAATATTGGTTATATTAGGATAAAAGAGTTATTAGCCTGAGGTAATAGGCCAACCAGTTTAAAATTAATGTAAACCCCTGTGTGTTTCTTTGGGGCAGAACAGCTGCGGGATTGTATAGTACAGAAACCTCTGTCAACATTCCAATGTCATTTTCTGTATGGAAAAGAGTTGTGTGCAAGGCCTAGGATTGATCACTGGTCACTCAGAATGCCGTTCCTATCCTAAGAGAAACTGTGTGACTTGTTTTCTGTTAAGGAAATGGCTTAGGTCCTAAAATTGTAACTTATAATTGTCCAGAGTTTTCGCAGCGAGAAAAGAGCACAATTGGTAGGAGAGAGAGAGAAAGAGAGAGAGAGAGAGAGAGAGAGAGAGAGAGAGAGAGAGAGAGAGAGAGGAGAGGAGCCAGTGTAGGAGAAGAAGGTAGAGTTAATTAGAAGATGCTGAGTAGAACAGTGGAAGGAGATATGTAGGGCTAATTGGGAAGCTGTGTAGTAGAGGAAGAGAGATTTTTAAGAGAGAAGTTTTCAAGATAAAGTAAAAGAAAGTTACCAGTAGAAAGCATCTGTATTTCATTATTTTCCCCTCAGATAGAAAAGTCTTGCTTGTCACCTTCATAGATTTTCTTACTTTCCCTGGTGTTGACTGGGGGCTGACACCTCCCATGTGTGTTACACACCAGAGGAGAGTCTGGCATAAATAACAGTCAATGTCTCCCTGAAAACAAAGTTTTTATCTCTGCACCTGGGCTCTGTGAGCACTAAAGCTTCAGGGATAAGTTGGTGCTCATGGCAGAAAGTACAACTTTAGTGTAAGCCATGACTAACCAACCTGCAGGGAAGCTCAGAACCAGCAGGGGTCACAATGGAGCCAAGAATCTCCATAGAGAGATGAGATCGGTGAGGAAGGGACTCTGTAGCCTCTGTGGTTTTAAAGACTGTTAACTGACCTGCACCTGCTGTGAATGACATGTTCATATGCTCAAACATAGTAACGATTCTTTGTCAAACTCTTCAGAGGTTTACACTTTCTTGTTTATTTTATTCAGTTTTTATGTACTTTTTTATGTTTTTGAAAATAAATTTTGATTTTTTGAATTACTGATTCCCCTCCACCACTTTTTCCTAGATTCTTCATACCTCCCCTCTAGAACTCTTATTTCTCTTTGTAGAAAATAAACACATAGGTGAAAACAAAATAAAACAAAATATTTAAGAAATAGTAAAAACATAAAAACATACACAGAACACAGAAATACACCCGCCCAATCACCCCCAACAAATAAAATCCAAAACCAAACCAAATCAAAATAAAAGGAAAACCTACAAGAATACAACTATGGAGCCATTATATCAGACAAAAAGAAATGCACTAAAATTCGATGCGATAGAAAATGTCTGCAAACATACCATTGAGTTCATATTGTGTTGGCCTTCTACTGTAGGGCATGGATCCACTCTTCAGTGTGGTTAATATAACAAATGAGACTCGTTTAGATAAAAATATTTTTCCTTTGCCAGCAAGTTTCAATTGCTCAAACTTCTTGATTCATTTTAAGAACCTAAGTCTGTGTCCTCACAACACTGTTACTCAATCTGTATTAAATCTGTGCACACCTTGTGTATGCTGTTACATTCTCAGTAGGATCATAAGTGCATTAGTCCTGCTATATCTGGAAGATTGTTTCCTTAAGTCATTCATATGCCCTGGATCCTACAATCTATTGTGTTTGAAATTTTCCCAGAAATAAAGTCTAACTATTGAGTAATTTTGTGGACAACTAAAAACAATGGCAGCACCGCATACTGTTTTCAGCATCTATTGGGTTGACCCAATAGATTGACCAGTAAAGCATAGGGAGTTAGCTGAGCTCGGCACTGAGATGTTCAATTAGTAACTCATGTCTTTGGAAACAGCACTGTCCAGCCATGCAGATACTTCTGTAGAAAGGCTCATAGGTTAAAAAAAATACAAAATACAAAATACAAAAAGGCTCATCCATGTTTTTTGCCTTCAGCTTTCACAATAACTCAGATAACCATGGAATGTGATGAAGACCAGACCATTGAGACAATACTAATAGCTAAACTAAAAGTCTTATCTAAATATAATCAGCTTTGTCTATGGCTTTCTTCAGTTTTAAATTATTATTCTTTTTTAATAAAATACTGTATCAGCAGATATATGAAAGCCACACCAAAAGCTGAACAAAAATATTGTCAACACAAAGAAAATTGAAATTGCAATATAGAATTAGGTAAACATGAATTGGTCATTATATCCTCATGTTTTGTTATATAAATAACAAAGGCAATTTATAGTTCTCTACTTTATAATGCTTTTCCCTTTACTACCAATATTCTTACTGTTTTCTCATGATATACACATTCCATGTGTTTTGTGGATTTATTTTTTGCTTATTCTACAAGAACAAATATTTACACATAGTTTTATTTTCATCCCTAATTTCTGGATTGACTTACACCAATGCTGCATTTCTTCATTTTCCAACATCATTTCATGTTTGAGCCTTTTCTTCTCCAGTATCTCCAGCTGGTTTAACTTTATTCCTGTTTTACTATATCTTCTTCCCTACTTCTCCAGACCCTAATATCTTCCTTCTAGTCACTTGGCTTCTATAAATTAAACCCACCAAGCAAGTATTCAAACCTGGGAACCACATATAAATGAGAGCATGAAACATTTGTCTTCAAGGACTTGGGAGACCTCACTTAACATATTTTTACAAGTTCTATCCACTTAAATGTAGAGTTAACAATTCTTTTCTGACCACTGAGTAATATTCCATTGTCTGTATGTCTCACCTTTTCAACATATATTTGTTCTTTGTTGGAAATCAAGGCTGATTCTGTTTCCTAGGTTCTGTGACTAGATTGACAATAAACATTGATGTGTAAGTGTCTTTCTAGTAAAATGTATTCCTGTACCAGGCCTTCCAGCTTACAATATTAGCCTTCAGGTAAGGTGCACCCTCTAGTACCTGACTCTTATTTAGTGATTAACCGATTTCTAATTGTATTCATTGCCTGATTCACAGGGAAGTCTTCATCCCAGGTAAATATGGCTTGGGATGACATAGGCCCTAGTAGACCTTATGCTAGTATTTTTGCTAATAGCTTTGTTATCAAACTGTCTCATACATATTTATGTTTACACCCAATAGATTAGTTCTGGTCACTTCCTTGATCACAGAAACTTCCATATGCAAGATGTAATGATAAATACAGACATTCACCTCTGGCCAAAGTGCTAAGAATATGACTGAATATTCATCCACAGATGAGTCTTCTTTGTTTACGTTCTACCCACAACTCAAGGACTTTCATAAAAAAGATTGGAAAGCATTAAGATCCAGAATATGGAATTGACAGCCTTGAAATGTTGTCTCCAGGACCTGACACGACCTTTGTACACATGAGCTCACAGCAGCTATAATTACCAGCAGAGGACCTTAATTAAGTCAAGCTTAGCAGTATTATTTTGGTTGCTTGGACTACTTGGTGGAAATGTGAATTCAATTTCATAAGTTGTTCTTCAAGATTCTTACAAGCAACTTGCTGAATTTTTGCCTTGATTTCAGCAATAAACAAAATGTAACATGTTTTAAAAATATTAGAACATGGCTAGTTCAGGCTCTATGTCTCCCATTACTAAGAGTCTTTGCTAGGGTTAACTTCATAGATTGCATGAATTTTCCATTGTATTTGGTTTCATGAATTCACTATCTTCTGTACAGGGCCTAAAGTGAAAGGATCAGATACCAAAGCAGTCAGAAAACCTTTGACCTACAGTTAGTTTCTCCTGCCCGGAGAGTTTTCTGGGACCGGAATGTAGCCCAATCATCGTGAAAGAGACCAGAGAGACTTCATCCAGCAGCTTATGAGAGCAGGTGCACAGTGACACAGCCAAACAATAAGTGGAATCCATGTAGTCATATAGAGGGGAGGAAGGAAATATTGGGGAACCAGAGTGTAGTGGCAGCAAGAATAGGACGGGCAGGAGAAAATGATAAGCCAGCACAGATGGGTGCTGAGTGCACTAGTGTTAGTGTGTGGCACCCACATAGCTTCTTAAAACCCTGCCCACTGCCTCCTGTGGCTGCTGCAGTTTGGCAGCTTGTCCCCAGCCTCATGTGTGTGCAGCTACCTACGTGACTTTCAGTTTTCTTGACTCCTGCATCCCATGGGCAACCTCTGTACATCCTTCCTGACCTGTGTCTCTTTAACAAAAGTCTGTTCATTTTGATTTTGAGTTCTGCTTCAAAAATCAACAGAGTTTTCTGGCTCATGTTGTTATAAAACCTTAAAAGTGCTCTGATCCTGTGGAGGGGTAAGTGTGCTGACCGCCATACAAGTCCGGTTAGGGAACACACAATATGCCTGCATCCTTATCTCCCTGGCTACTCCAAAGGGGCAGCTTCCCCCAGCTAATCCCTCTCTCCTGCTACGCCATCCCAGCTTTCGGCCTTGAACCCCTCCCCTCCTCTCTCCCTTTTTCGGGGCTTAAATTCCCCCATCTCAGCCAGGGTGGGCACGGCGGGTCGGGACAGGTGGTGAGTGCAAAGGGAAGGAAGTCCCTTTGTTTTAATAGCCTGCCTGCAGCAAGCTAAGGCTGCAGGCAAAGTGATTCCTGGATAGCAAGGGGCACTAATCCAGTAGAAGAAGACTCAGCGGAGGGAAGAGCCATTGGAGACCATCTGAAGGAAGAGATGGGCAGGCACCAAGGCAAGAATTCCTCCAACAATCTGAAAAACAACATGAAAACACCAGATCCCAGAGATCTTATGACAGAAGGACTTGAACGCCCTATTCCGGAAGAAGTGGAAAACAGTGTCATTATGAAAGCAATAGAGTCTCTTAAACAGGGTATGAATAACTCACTTAAAGAAATAGAAGAGAAATATAGCAAAAAGATGGAAGAAATGAGTAAAGAAATGGAAGACAAATATAACAAAAAGTTTGAAGAAATGAGTAAATTCGTAAATGATACCCTGGGAAACCAAGAAAAAACAATCAAACAGGTAATGGAATCAGTTCAAGAATTGAAAACTGAAATGGAGGCAGTGAAGAAAACACAAACCGAGGGCCGGCTGGATATGGAAAATCTAGGTAAACGAACGGAGACTACAGAATCAAGCTTAACCAATAGAATACAAGAGATAGAAGAACGAATCTCAGATTATGAAGACACCATAGAGAAAATAAATGCCCTGACCATGAAAACAGCAAATCCAACAAATTCTCATCACAAAACATTCAGGAAATATGGGACATAATAAAAAAACCAAATCTAAGAATAATAGGAGTAGAAGAAGGAGAAGAATTGCAGATCAAAGGTCCAGAAAATATATTCAACAAAATTATAGAAGAAAACTTTCCCATCCCTAAAGAGGGATATTCCTATGAAGGTGCAAGAAGCATACAGAACACCGAATAGACTGGATCAGAAAAAAACATTCCCTCGCCATATAATAATCAAAACACAAAGCAGTCAGATTAAAGAAAGGATATTAAGAGCTGCAAAGGAAAAAGGTCAAGTAACCTATAAAGGTAAACCTATCAGACTTACACCAGACTTCTCTATGGAAACCATGAAAGCCAGAAGGTCCTGGATAGAGGTACTGCAGAAACTAAGGGACCATGGATGCAAGCCCAGACTACTATACCCAGGCAAGCTATCGTTCACTATCAACGGAGAAAACAAAATATTCTGGAGTTCTTCCCAGAGAGGTGAGTGGGTGCTCACCTGGGCAGCCTGCCTGTCCAAGAAGAAAGCACAGCCCTCCCCCCACCCCCCGAGCTTCTACAGCAGGGTCTTCAGTGTTCCAAGGGACCCCTCCCCTCCCCCGACTGCTGCGGGCCCTTTGCCTCCCGGGTCCTGGGAAGACCAGCTAGCTCTGTTGCACTGCTGAGGAGCTCTTCCCAGAGAGCTGAGTGGGTGCTAGCCTGGGCAGCCTGCCTGCCTGTCTGGGAAGGGAGCACAGCCCTTCCCCCCTCAGCTTCTGCAGCAGGGTCTTCGGTGTTCCAAGGGACCCCTCCCCTCCCCCCTCTGCTGCGGGCCCTTTGTCTCCCGGGTCCTGGGAAGATCAGCTAGCCCTGTTGCACTGCTGAGGAGTTCTTCCCAGAGAGGGCTGAGGAGCTGTATCCAGAGAGTGCTGTGAAGTCCTACCCAGAGAGTGCTGAGGAGTTCTATCCAGAAAGTGCTGAGGAGTTTCATCCAGAGTGGAGGAGATGGGCAGGCGCCAATGCAAGAATTCCTCCAACAACCTGAAAGGCAACATGATATCGCCAGAATCCAGGGAGCTCGAAACTAGAAGAATTGAACACCCTACTCCAGAAGAAATAGAAGAAATCGACTCTAAGCGCTTCTTTATGAAAATAATAGAGGAACTTAAACAGGAGGTGAAAATGTGCCGTAAAGAAATGGAAGATAAGTATAACAAAAAAATTGAGGAAATGAGTAAAGAAATGGAAGAGAAATACACCAAAAAGTTTGAAGAAATAAGTAAATCCGTAAATGAAATTCTGGGAAACCAAGAAAAAACAATCAAACAGGTAATAGAAACAGTTCAAGATATGAAAACTGAAATGGAGTCAATGAAGAAATCACAAGCCGAGGGCCGGCTGGCTATGGAAAATCTGGGTAAACGAACAGAGACTTCAGAAACAAGCTTAATCAATAGAATACAAGAGATAGAAGAAAGAATCTCAGACTCTGAGGACACCATAGAGAAATTAAACACTCTGACCAAAGAAAACAACAAATCCAACAAATTCTCATCACAAAACATTCAGGAACTGTGGGACACAAAAAAAACCCAAATCTTAGAATAATAGGAGTAGAAGAAGGAGAAGAATTGCATTTCAAAGGTCCAGAAAATATACTCAACAAAATTATAGAAGAAAACTTTCCCATCCTAAAGAACGATATTCCTATGAAGGTTCAAGAAGCATACAGAACACCGAATAGTCTGGATCAGAAAAAAACATCCCCTCGTCATATAATAATCAAAACACAAAGCATTCAGACTAAAGAGGATATTGAGAGCTGCAAAGGAAAAAGGTCAAGTAACTTATAAAGGAAAACCTATCAGACTTACACCAGACTTCTCGATGGAAACCATGAAAGCCAGAAGGTCCTGGATAGAGGTACTGCAGAAACTAAGAGACAATGGATGCAAGCCCAGACTACTTTACCCAGCCAAGCTATTGTTCACTATCAATGGAGAAAACAAAATATTCCAGGATAAAAACAAATTTAAACAATACGTAGCTACTAATCCAGCCTTACAGAGACTACTAGAAGGAAAATCACAACCCAAGGAATTCAACATTCCCAACACTGCCTACATTAACTCAGACATCTAGCGACCCTTCACAAGCACAACTCAAAGAAGGAAAAAACATACACTCTACTACCCAAAAAAATGACCGGAGTCATCGATCACTGGTCATTAATATCACTTAATATCAATGGACTCAACTCACCTATAAAGAGGCACAGACTTTGAGATTGGATACAAAAACAGGATCCAACATTCTGCTGTCTACAAGAAACACACCTCAACCACAAAGACAGACACCTACTCAGAGTAAAGGGTTGGGAAAAGGTTTTCCAAGCAAATGGACCTAAGAAACAAGCGGGTGTGGCCATTCTAATATCTAACAAAATCGACTTCAAACTAAAATCAATCAGAAGAGATGGAGATGGACATTTCATACTCATAACTGGAACAATTCATTGGGAGGAAGTCTCAATCCTGAATATCTATGCTCCTAATATAAAGGCACCCACATATGTAAAAGAAACTCTTCTAGAACTCAAGGCAGTCATCAAACCACACACACTAATAGTAGGAGACTTCAACACTCCTCTCTCACCAATGGACAGGTCAATCAGACAGAAACCAAACAGAGAATTGAGAGACCTATTGGAGGTATTGAATCAAATGGACTTAACAGACATCTATAGAACACTCCACCCAAATAGGAAAGAATATACCTTTTTCTCTGCAGCTCATGGAACCTTCTCGAAAATTGACCACATACTCGGTAACAAAGCAAACTTCCACAGATACAAAAAAATATTAGTAACTACCTGTGTCTTGTCAGATCACCATGGACTAAAATTAGAATTCAACAACAATGCTCCCCCCAGGAAGCCAACAAACTCATGGAAACTGAACAGTCAACTACTAAATCACCCCTGGGTCAAGGAAGAAATAAAGAAAGAAATTAAAGTCTTCCTTGAATTTAATGAAAACAAAGACACAACATACTCAAACCTATGGGACACTATGAAAGCAGTGGTAAGAGGAAAGTTCATAGCACTAAATGCCCAATTAAAGAAAGCGGAGAGAGCACACATTGGAGACTTAACAGCACACTTGAAAGATCTAGAAAAAAAAGAAGCTGATTCACCCAGGAGGAGTAGAAGACTGGAAATAATCAAACTGAGGGCTGAAATCAACAAAATAGAAACAGAGAAAACAATCCAAAGAACCAATGAATCAAAAAGCTGGTTCTTGGAGAAAATCAACAAGACTGACAAACCCCTATCCAAGTTAATCAAACGGCAGAGAGAGAACATGCAAATTAATAAGATCAGAAATGAAAAGGGGGACATAACCACAGACACAGAGGAAATTCAGAGAATCATTAGATCTTACTATGAAAGTTTATATGCCACAAAGTTGGAAAATGTAAAAGAAATGGACATTTTTTTAGATAAGTACCATATACCAAAGTTTAACCAAGAACAGGTGAACAATCTAAATAGACCTGTTAGTCGCGAAGAATTAGAAGCTGTTATCAAAAATCTCCCTACCAAAAATGCCCAGGACCAGATGGTTTCAATGCAGAATTCTACCAGAACTTCCAGGGAGAGCTAATACCTATACTCCTTAACGTATTCCACAATATAGAAACAGAAGAGTCACTGCCTAACTCCTTTTATGAAGCTACAGTTACCCTAATACCAAAACCACACAAAGACACAACCAAGAAAGAAAATTACAGGCCAATCTCACTCATGAACATTGACGCGAAAATTCTCAATAAAATACTGGCAAACCGAATCCAAGAGCACATTAGAAAAATTATCTATTATGATCAAGTCGGCTTCATTCCAGAGATGCAGGGCTGGTTCAACATACGCAAATCTATCAATGTAATCCATCATATAAATAAACTGAAAGAAAAAACCATATGATCATCTCACTAGATGCTGAAAAAGCATTTGACAAAATTCAACACCCATTTATGACAAAGGTGTTGGAGAGACTGGGGATACAAGGATCATACCTAAATATCCATATCTTCTTGATGCAATCATCTAATGATAGACATGAGGTTTATTTCTTTATGTTACTGAAGATAGTGCTGAATAAACAACCATGTATAAACATTTATGAGAAGTGTTCCCTTTAGTTAATTTCAATAATTTTTTTTTGTTTGCAAACTTCTGGAATGACAATATTAATTGTAAGTATCTAAAAGGAGGTTGTGAAATCTCAAAACTTAGCAGACTTTAAAATTTCCAGTCACCACCATCATCATCATGATCTCCTTCTGCGCATCAATCTGATAACCATGTTATAAAGTAGAACAACTGCCTCAGACCAGAAATCTTTTGTGAGCTTAGGTCCTGATGTTACACCCAAAGCATCTGCAGAGCTGAGGGAAGGTGAGTGGGATATATTTCTTCAAACAGGAATAAATTAGAGCTCAGTTTTGTGTGATTTGACCCAAGTGTGCTGCCTCCAACTTCCCCAGCTAGAGTAGGTCCTTATCTAAGAAGTTCGTTGCTCATGAATATGCAAATTACATGAATATATTATGGTAAATGCTGGGATGCCCACATCCCAGACGAACATATAATCCTTGTCCTCTCTACAGTCACTGAGCATACAGGTCCTCACCATGGGATGGAGCTGGATTGTTCTCTTCCTCATGTCAGCAACTACAGGTAAGGGGCATTCCAGGTCCAAACCTGCAGAAGGAAGAGGGTCTGAAGTGACAATGACATCTAAAATGCCTTTCCTCCACAGCTGTTCACTCTCAGGCCCAGCTGCAGCAGTCTGGGCCTGAGCTGGGAAACCCTGAAGCCCCAGTGAGTTGTCCTGTAAGACTTCTGGCTATACTTTCACTGACTACTTTACTACCTGGGAGAAGCACAGGACTGCACATGGCCTGGAGTGGATTAGATGAATTGATCCTGAAGATGGTTAAACTAAATATGCTCAGAAGTTCCAGGGACAGACCACCATGACTGCAGACACATCCTCTAGTACAGCCTACATAGAGCTCAGTAGTAGCAGACTCTGCAGTCTATTACTGTGTGAGACACAGCATTGCCGCCACATCCTGAGACGTCAGAAGTACGGGAGTAGCAGGAAGCAGTTCTGGGACAGAGATGACAGAGAATATTAGACTGGAGACTTGCTCATAAATAATCATCTGAGTGTCCATTTTCTGCCTCATCCTCACAGTACTTTAGTTTTTTTCATTTTTTTCATATTACAAACATAAATAATATGATGCTGTTTGAACAAGTTCTCATTATATCATACTGTGACAATCTCTTCACCAATGACCATCTCCAGTGACAAGTGTGTTCCTTAATAAAATAATAAAAACTGAAAGCTGGGATTATGCTTTATGACAAAATACCTCTGGATTATTAAAAACTGGGCCCTTTGTCAGGGTAACTTTCAATAAAATAAATACAAATTTGGCAAATAAGGGGTCAATAAATAAAGTGTAGCTAAACAAAACCATTTTCATGCTCTTAAATGTTACTTAACATCATATGTATAGTTAAGTCTGGCTTTGTGGTCCAGCAGAAGTCCAGTGTCTTAGAATGTAAGATATGTATAGAAATGCACAGCCACATGAGTGTAATTCCTGAAAGTTGGTTTTACTAAAGTACTTTTCCCAGAAATCATTAAGCCAATCAATGCATTTTCTAATTAAAGTAGGATCTGAGATCATACATTATTCCTTGGTCCCATATTTACTTCCTTCATGGTCTCAAAAACCTGTCATATAGCCTCAAGTATAAACAGAATGTGAACCTATACTGATACAGCACCAACTCTTACAGGCCATTTGATTCCTGCTGGTCATCTTTCTTGTAAAGTGTGTTTTGATTTTGGCCAGACTTGTAGACTCTTTCCATCTGTGTATCAACTTCATCATCAGTGGTGACTGCTACAAATAGACATCATAACACCTAAGAAGAGACTGGGATTCATGGAGATGTGGAAAATGACTATGCACAGCTCAACATTCATCCTTGAATCATCTACTCAACATCACCTTAGGACACCGAGGACAGGTGTCAGAGTCATAGTATGGGCACGGTGTGTGAACTCATATACAATCTTGTATTAGCTGATTCTTCAAACCAGCAGGTGGCACTGTAGATTCATCTACCAATGCCTGAGAAACAAAAGGTAGCAGAAGCTGATTAAGAAGTTGTGCACTGACTGATTTCCTCTGTGGATTCCATTGACAACATCATTATATTCAGAGACTGTGGAGTAGTTGAAATGTGAGGTCCCTGTGCTACAATACTTGAGAGCTTCTTTGTTTAATACAATCAATACGTGACATCAAATTCTAAAATATGGGCCAATAGGAATTGGCTACTGTCACTGGATAGGAAACTAGGTCACAAACCACTCATTATTATAGGTTAAGAATATTTGGGCCTCAGGATCATGGGAAATATTTCGGGGAAAATTGTCCCCAGAATATACAGATGATATCTCAGGCGTATTCAGAGTTCTGCAGACCACTGGTAATGAATGGATGACAGCAGTCTCCAGTGTTCTATGCTAGTGTCTGTTGGGGGCAGGATGATCAATGCATCTTCACAGCATCACTGCTATGGTTGACTCTGGGAAGGAACAGATGGTCCATGAACCATTGACATGTGGGTCAGATTAACAAACATGGATGTGACGGCATTTTTCTCAGTGAGATGGAAGAGCTCCTGTCTATAAAGGTGCAATAATGAAACAGGGAATGCATTTCCCCAGACAGGTTTAGGACTTGGAACTCACCATCCCACTGACTAACTCAGAGATCCTTTAGTTTTCTGTGTCAAACAGATTCCTGCTTTGATTGAAGGAAAGCTCTTTTTCATTCATGTGTAAATTTAAGAAATTACATTTGTAAATACAGCGATGTGCACCAACCCCACAGTCCCACAATAATACTCTCTTGTTCACTGTTCCTGAGCACACAGGTTCTCAGTCTGTACTGCACTTAACTCATCCTCTACCTGGTGTCAGCAAGTGCAGGTAAGTGTGTTCCAGGAACCAGGTTTGGTGTGAAGCCACAATATGGAGTTACAAAGGCATTCTTTCGAAATTGTCTACTCTGACGTTCACCTACAACAGTCTGTGGCTGAACTTAGGAATCCTGGAGGCACATTAAATGTGTCCTGCAAGGATATTTATTCATATCTTCCCCACTGGGTATTGTAGAACACTGGACATGGGATTGAAAAGATTAGGTGGAAACTCCCAAGCATTGTGAGAACAAAACATGGACAGAAGTTTGAGGACAGAGCTCCTCTGGATGGTATGTAGACACAATGCCTGATACTTCCTACATGGAGCTCAGAAGCCTGATATGAGTAGTCTGCCATCTATTACTGTGTAAGACACAGTGTCATGTCCACAACTGAGCTGTTTCAGAAACTCTGAAGGAACAGGAGGCTGTCTTGGGATGAGAAAACAGGAAAAGGTAACCTAAAGACTTACTCAAAACTTGTGATTAAGTATTGATGAAATAAATATTCGACAAAAATTAACACTTATTGCATAAAGAAATTCCTAATCACCATGCACGCAAAAATCAGTTTTAAATTTGCAAAGTTGACCCACATATCCCCCTGCTATTGTCAGTGTCAACACCTGTGTCTGCCATAATTGGGTCAACACTTTAGAACAGAAACATTTGATCACAAATTAAATAAATGTTTAACTCCTAGGACATTACCAATATTGCTGTTGGGATATTAAAAATGCTGATTCATCAATCCAGTCCATATTTATGTGCTTTGAGAAATAGATTCAGGGTTTAAGCATTTCACATAGTCTTCTCCAGTCTGAATAACTTTCCCTGTAATCACAAGCCTGTTACATATTGTGATAAACAATTTGATCACCTTAGAAGACGATGCTCTTAACATTTCTCCACAATCTCACAGAGTCCAGGACTTTGTGAACGAATTCCCTGATGAGAAAAGGATGTCTCTGTGAATCCAAACTGCTTAATCTGGAAAGTATTTCTCCATTATCACCTATGATAGGCATCAGCATTCCACTAATCTCCTGTTTTCCTTCCTTCCTCTTCCTTCAATACCTACCTATATTATCCCCAGTTCCCCATCCAGTCTCCATTTCTATTCAGTGGAGGGCAGGTTTCCCATGGATATCGATAAAACTTGGCATATCAATTTGGTGAGGCAACTCAGTATGAGTAAAACCAAAAGCCACTAAAAGTGTGAGAGACAGATGCCATCCCACTTTTCAGAATCCTACAAGAAGACCAAGTTACATAACTGTAACATATACAGAGGGCCTAGGTCAGCTGAATGCAGGTTCTGCTTTTCGGTTTAGACTCTGTGAGCCTTTATCAGCTTATATTGATTCTTTGGTTTTCCTTGTAGTGGTCGTGACACCTCTGGTATCTACATTTCCTCCCCCCCCCTCTTTTACAGGATTCCTTGAGTCTAATGTTTGAATGTGGATCTCTTCATTTGTTTCCATAAGCTGTTTTATGAAGCCTCACTGATGACAGCTGGGCTAGGTACCAATCTATGAGTATAGCAGAATAGAGTTAGTAATCATTTCATTAATTTTCACAGTCGTGTGGATTTATTTTAGATCACTGGGCTATCCGTCCTCTGTATCATGACCCTCCAAACAGGGTTAAGGGTGGACTCCCTTGCATGCCATGGTTCTTAACCTGGACCATTCATTGCTTGACCACTTCCACAAATTTTATGCCCCCTACACCTTAGCATATCTCATAGTAAGGGCAAATTGTAGGCTGGAGGTTTTGTGGATGGATTGGTGTCCCAAACCTTCCACTGAAAGTCTTACCTGGTTATTGGAGATTGTCATTTAAGATTCTGTATCTCCCATTGTTAGGGTCACCTTCATAGATTCCAGGGAATTTCTATTGTGATCATTGTCTATCTTGTTCCCGAGATGCCTCCCCAATCCAGTTGTCTCTCACAGCACTCTCTCCTCTCCATCCTCCCTACACTTGACCCCTTCTGTTCCTGTCCCACTTAAACATCACCTCCAACCATGATGTCTATTCTATTTCCCCATCACTGGGAGATTCATGTGTTACCCCTTGATCTCTCCTCGTTACTTTGATTACCTGTGGATTTTAACATGGTCCTCCTTGTTATATACCCACTTACAACTGAGTAATACCGTGTTTGTCTTTTGAGGTCATGGTTACCTCACCCAGGATGAATTTTTCTAGTTCTATCCATTTGTCCACAGTTTCATGATGTCATTTTTTAATAGCTGAGTATTCCTTCATTGTGTAAATGTATCACAATTTCTTTATCCACTCTTTGTGTTTTTTTTAAAGTAAATTTTATTAAATTATAAAAGTTTCCATTTCCGCCCCTCTTCCCAACACCCTCCCACTCTCCCCACTCCCTCTCCTCCTCCCTCTTCGTCCCTTAGGGTAGTCAGGGTTTCCTGCCCTGTGGGAAGTTCCAGTTCATTCCCCCTCCCTCCAGGTCCAGGAAGGTGAGTGTCCAAACAGACTGGATCCCAAAAATCCAGTATATGCAGAGGAAACAGGTCCCAGTATCATAGTGAATGGCTTTTCAGAAAGACTTCAGGCCAGCCACAGTCAGAGAATCCGGCCAAATTCCGAGAATCTGGTTAGATCACCTCCTCGTTCAGTCCCAGTCCAACTGGCCTTGGTAAACTCTCATTAGATCCGTTCCCTTGTATCACTGGGTGATAGCATCCCTCGCAGTACTGATTTCGTTTTTCATGTTCTTCCTCCTTCTGCTCCTCATTTGGACCTCGGGGGGCTCAGTCCTATCCACTCTTTGTTTGAGGGCCATCTAATTTGTCTCCAGTTTCTGGCTATTATGTGTAATGCTGCTATGAACATAGTTGAGCAAGTATCATTGTGATAGGGTGGAGTGTCCTTTGGGTATATGCCTGAGGTTGGTATAGGTAGATCTTAAGGTAGAGCTTCCCCATTTCTGGGAAAATGACATATTGATTTCCAAAGTGTCTGCACAAGTTCTCTCTAATCATCAGTGAAAGAGAGTTTCTCTTGCTCTATATCCTCTGCAGCATGATGTGTTGCTGTGATTTTTATGTTAGTCATTCTGACAGGTGTAAGATGTAATCTCAGAGTTATTTTGTATTGGGGACCTCTGAGTGACAACGTCAGTGTCCTCTCAGTGTTCATGATGACTAACAATGTTTAAAAATTTTTAAAGTGCTTCCCTAACATTGAATTTATTGAAGTTTTTCTTTTTTATTAATTTTTATTTAGCTCTATAAACTGCCATATAGTTATTTTGATACTTTCCTTTGCCCTACAAAAGCTTTTTATTTTCATCAGGTGGCATCTGTTAAATGGTGATCTTATTGCCTGTTCAGTTGATGCTCTGTTTAGGAAATTTTCTCCTGTGTCAATGTGGTCACGTCTATTCCATACTTTATCATCTTTCAGGTTCAGTGTATCTGGTTTTATATTGAGGTCTTTTAAACACTTTGCCTTGTGTTTTGTGCAGGGTGATAAATATGAACCTGTTTGCACTCTTCTACATGCTGACATCTATTTAGACCACCATTTTTGAAGATGCTTTCTTTTTCCATAGTATAATTTTTTCTTCCTTCCCAAAAATCAAGTGTCCATAGGTGTGTGGATTTACTTCTCGGCCATAAGTTCAATTCCATTGATCAACCTGTCTGTTTTTATGTCAATAAAACAAAATTTTTATTACTTTTCTCTACAGTACAGACTGAAATCAGGGATGGTGATACCTCCAGAAGTTCTTTTATTGTACAAGAAAGTTTTAGCTATCAACAACCTGATTTCTAAAGTCTCTACAAAAATTTACACTTACTTCAACATGTGACTGTACCCTTTCCTACATGCATACCTGCATTTGTTGTCTTTTACTTGCTTGTCTATATTCATTCTCACCGAGCAAATAATTTTTCATTGGAGTTCTTTTAATCTGAAGTTCATGGGTGAACTAAGGACTTTGGTTGCAGGCCATAGAGAATCCAATCTAGAACTAAACAGGAAATTCTTTCTGCTCGTTATGTTTCCTAGTACAAGAAGGTACTATGAAGCACGCAGGGAGATAAAGTTATCAATAATGTTAAACGGTTCCAGGCCTTGCAGTCCTCTCTATCAGCCTCCAGGTAAGAGGTACCAACTAGTGGTTCCTGTTACACACCGAATAACTGCTTGCTAATTAGAACTGTGACCTGCTCCATAGGAAAGACTTCATCCCAGGTAAACTTGTTCAAAAACTCATGACTAGGAATGATATAGCCCAAGTAGACCCTAGTTGTATTGCTAATGGTCATGTTGTCTAACTGCCTAAAATATACATGTTTATATATAATAGATTAGTGCTACTTTCAGTCTTGATCATGGAAGTATCTGTGTGCAGTGTGCAATGATCTTTGTAGACATTCATGACTGGTCAAAGTGCTGAGAATGAATGACTGAGTACTCAGCCACAGTGAATCCTCTTTGTCAACCTCCTCCTTTTCCCAAATCAAGAATCATCATGAAACAGAGAAAAAAATGTAATGTTCAGAGAATGAGGTTGAAAGTCATGGAATTCTATCCACAGAGATTGAAGTGTTCTTATTGCACAAATGACCTCTTAGCAACTATTGCTATCAGCATATGACCTGCACAAAATCAGATAAATTAAAATTACAGTAAAAGCCTGTGGGAAGGTTAAGCAGGTAAACATGTCTCTGGGCCAAACTGACAATGTTAGTTTGATTTCTGAAAGCCACCTCTTAGAAGAAGAGAACTGAACTCCTTAAGTTGTCTTCTAAGTTCCTTGGCATGTGTGTGCCCTGTCTCCTCCCTCTACTATCAAATTATATCTTAAAAGACTACAACACAGGTGGAAGAAGGACACCCCATGGATTACTGTAAGCTAAAATGATGTTAGGATTGGAAGAATGCGTAAGAATAGCATCACTTTTTTTTAGGAATATGGCCACTTGATGGTTACACATGACCTAGTAGATATCACCCACCATATCCATATAGACAGAATTTATTAGACATACTGAATTATTCATTAATAAAACAAAAGAGATCAATGTGTTAGAAGAGAAACCTTTTGTTTTGGGAGATCTTAAGGAGAGGAAGAGGCATATAGTGGGTGAGAATATGATCAAGACTTATTGCATTCATAAATGAAAATTTCAAGGGATGAAGAAAATCATTCTGAAATAGCAATATTCCATATGTTTAGAATTTTCATATAGGTGTATAATGTCCGCTATACATATTTAACCTATAAAGTCATCCTAGCATTTTCTTTACCCTCCACATCCATTTGACAATTTTATTTCATTGGACATTTTCAATTCTACGTCCTTTCATATGTGCATTCACAGTTATTTCTAACTATAAGATATCTAAGGACTACAAATTAAACTCAGAAAATATCTGTTTCTTAGAGGGTCTTAAATTACTTAATAATGTCATCACCAATTGCATTCATTTTTCTCAAAGTGATATAAGTTCCTTATACATTACTGATGAATAGACCATGTTTTAAGCATATATATCATGCTTACTTTATACTGTCATTTGTTCAAAGACATATAGTTTGTTTCTATAATTTATCTACTGTAGACAGTGCTGCAATAACATTTGTGTGCAAAAATTTCTGAGAAATTTTCACTTTTGATCATTTGTGTAGGTGTTTTAGAATGCAATCTTCTGCAAAAACACTTGCTAATGTAATGTATATGAACAAAGACTAGAAGTTCTATTAATTTATGAGTTTTGAAATCCTTTTCACAACTACTAACTGTAAATCTTTTGTCAGAAGAGGAACAACTGTCTATGGCTCACGTCACATTGTAAACTGTGAGCTTATGTCTTGATGTTACATCAACATGTCTACACAAGCTTGGGGATATGGTATTTGCTTCATTTATGCAGACAGGATTAGAACTGGACTTTGGCATCCTCCTGCCTGACCCAAGGTACCCTACCTCTTTCTTCCAAAGCTGTACAAGGACCTTATCTACGAGGTACACTGTTCATGAATATACAAATCACATGGTAAATATAGAGATGTCCACACAACAGAACAACATATGATCAGTGCCCTCTTCACAGTCACTGAGCACACAGGTCCTTACCATGGAGTGGTGCTGGATCACTCTCTTCCTCATGTCACTAACTACAGGTAAAGGGGCATTGCAGTTCCAAATCAGAAGAGGAAACAGGGGCAAAGGTGACAATTAAACCTAAACTGTCTTTTCTCTACAGGTGTCCACTCCCAGGTACAGCTGCAGCAATCTGGGCCTGAGCTTGTGAGGCCAGGGACCCCAGTGAAATTGTCCTGCAGGACCTCTGACAATATCGCTAGTTACTATATTAACTGGGTGAAGCAGAGGCCTGGTCAGGGCCTGGAGTGGATTGCATGGATTGATCCTGCAAATGGTAATACTAAATACAATCAGAAGTTCCAGGGCAAGGCCACACTGACTGCTGACAAATCCTCTAACACAGCCTACATGGAGCTCAGAAGCCTGACTTCTGAAGACTCTGCGGTCTATTACTGTGCAACACACAGTGTTGCAACCACATCCTGAGTGTGTCAGAAACCCTAGAGGAGCAGGAAGTTGCCCTGGGACTGAGATGACAGAGACGACTAGCCTGAAGATTTACACAGAAATAATCTTCTGAGTGATTTTCTACCACCTTCTCTATAAATAGAATGATGCTAATTGCCCCCATTTACATACTTCTCTTTAATAAAACACTAAAGAAGGGAAACTGTGCTGATTCATAGTGATAGAATTACCTCTGGATTTGAAGAGACTTGAACTTTTTGGAGTTGCTTTGAATAATATATAATATGAATTTTATTAGTAAAGTTTACCTAAACAGCATATTACCAATCCAAAACTCCCAGCATATTACCAATCCAAAACTCCTCACACAGTTTTAAGTAGCATGAATGTATGTTTTTTAATTCTACCCATGTTGTGCAGCAGAATTTCAGTTTCTCAGAAAGGAAGATTTATTTTCATCATAATGTATTACCACATAAGTGTAAATCTTATAAGCTGACAAAATATGATTAAATTACTTTCCATAGTACTGGTTTAGTTACCCAGTGTGTATACATGTCAGTTAATAATGGGTTTGAGATTCTTCATATTAATCTGATCTTAAGTTTACTGCCTTTCTAGACCCAGTACCCTGACATACAGTCTCAGGCTTTTATACACACTGACTTACTCTGACAAGTCATCATCGTTCATGTTCCTCTGGATATGTTCAAGTCACTTTTGTTCTATAGAGTGATTGGTTTTGAATACCTGCGCCAATAGCAAACAACATGGAATGCTGTTTGATTTTAAAATACTGTCTTCATAAAGCTCTCTCCTGTCTCCACCAACAGAAAAGCATTAATGATCAGCTGGCAGGGAATCTCCCAATCCTGTCCTCTGAATTGAATAAGACTCAACAATGTAAGGCATCAGTCAAGTGACTGTAAGACATAGATTCAAGCAGTTGTCTGTTGCATGCTTCAGAGCCATCTTGAAGTGCCCAAACCCCTAATACTGTAAACTTAAACACCTTGTACTCCCTACTTAATACAGCCACTGTGGAATCTGTGTGACTTCCACAGAGGAAGACAGGAATTGACCTACCCAGCATCTAGCTATACCACTCTGTACCATATACCCAAATGACTCTCTATCCTACTAGAGACACTCACTTAATAATTTTTACTGCTACTCTACAGATAACAGCCAGAAATTGGAAAGAGGCTCTTTCCTCCTCTTATCGACTATCCCAGGATCCTTTTTTCATGAGTATCCATTCTACTCCCTGCCTTTGATGAGGTTATTTATGATGATCTTTGAATCTCATGGAGACAATGTCACAAAAATTCCTATTTCAATTTCTTTCTTTAAAACCTTAAAGTTCTTGTCAAATAGATCTTTCACTTCCTTGGTTAGAGTTCCCCAAGATACTTTATGCTATTTGTGGCTATTGTGAAAGGTGATGTTTCTCTGATTTCCCTCTCTGTATCTTTGTTCTTTGTGTATAGGAGGTCAACTTTTATTCTGGAGTTGATCTTGAATCCTGACACAGTACTGAAGGTGTTTATCAGCTGTAGGATTTATCTGGTAGAGTTTTTGGGGTTGCTTATGTACACTATCATATCATCTGCAAATAACGAGAGTTTAACTTCTTAATTTCCAAATCGAATCCCCTTGATCCCCTTATGTTGTCTTATTGCTATTGCTTGAACTTCAAGCACTATATTGAAGAGGTGTGAAGAGAGTGGAAAGTCTTGTCTTGTTCCTGATTTTAGCGGGAAAGCTTTGAGTTTTTCTCCATTTAAATTAATGTTAGCTGTTGGCTTGCTGTATATTGCTTTTATTATATTTAGGAATGAACCTTGTATCCCTAATCTCTCCAAGACCTTTATCATAAAGGGGTGTTGAATTTTTTCAAATGCTTTTTCAGTATCTAATGAAATGATCATATGCTTTTTTCCCTTCGGTTTATTTATATTATGGATTACGCTAATAGATTGTCGTATGTTGAACCAGCCCTGCCTCTCTGGGATGAAGCCTACTTGATCATAATGGATAATTTTTTGGATGTTTTCTTTGTTTCTGTTTGCTAGTAATTTATTGAAAATTTTTTGCATCGATGTTCATGAGTGAGATTGGCCTGTATTTCTCTTTCTTGGTTGTGTCTTTGTGTGGTTTTGGTATCAGGGTGACTGTAGCTTCATAAAATGAGTTAGGCAATGACTCTTCTGTTTCTATTTTGTGAAACACTTTAAGGAGTATAGGTATTAACTCTTCTTAGAAGTTCAGATAGAATTCTGCATTGAAACCATCTGGTCCAGAGCTTTTTTTGGTAGGGAGGTTTGTGATGACAGCTTCTATTTCCTCACGACTTACAAGTGTTTTTAAACTGCTCACCTGGTCTTGACTTATTTTCGGTATATGGTATTTATCTAAAAAAGTGTCCATTTCTTTCAAATTTTCCAATTTTGTGGCATACAGGCTTTTGTAGTAAGATCTAATCATTCTCTGAATTTCCTCTGTGTCTGTGGTTATGTCCCCCTTTTCATTTCTGATCTTGTTAGTTAGCATGTTCTCTCTCTGTCGTTTGATTAGTTTGGATAGGGGTTTGTCAATCTTGTTGATTTTCTCCAGGAACCAGCTTTTTGTTTCATTGATTCTTTGGATTGTTTTCTGTATTTCAATTTTGTTGATTTCAGCCCTCAGTTTGATTATTTCCAGTCTTCTACTCCTCCTGGGTGAGTCTGCTTCTTTTTTTGTCTAGAGCTTTTGGTTGTGTTGTTAAGTCTCTAATGTGTGCTTTCTCCATTTTCTTTAATTGGGCACTTAGTGCTATGAACTTTCCTCTTAGCACTGCTTTCATTGTGTCCCATAGATTTGAGTATGGTGTGTCTTTATTTTCATTGAATTCAAGGTAGATTTTAATTTCTCTCTTTATTTCTTCCTTGACCTAGGAATGCTTCAGTAGTTGACTGTTCAGCTTCCATGAGTTTGTAGGCTTTCTGGGGTTAGAATTGTTGTTGAATTCTAACTTTATCCTATGGGGATCTGATAGTACACAGGTGGTTACTGATATTTTTTTGTATCTGTGGAAGTTTGCTTTGTTACCGAGTATGTGGTCAATTTTCGAGAAGGTTCCATGATCTGCAGAGAAAAAGGTATATTCTTTCCTATTTGGGTGGTATGTTCTATAGATATCTATTAAGTCCATTTGATTCATTACCTCTAGTAATTCTCTTATTTCTCTGTTGAGTTTCTGTCTGATTAACCTGTCCATTGGTGACAGAGGTGTGTTGAAGTCTCCTACTATTAGTGTGTGTGGTTTGATGACTGTCTTAAGTTCTAAAAGTTTTTCTTTTACATAAGTGGGTGCTTTTATATTAGGTGCAGAGATATTCAGGATTGAGACTTGTTGTGGGAGTAACTTCCGCTGCCTCAACCAATAGTCGTTGAAATACGAGCCCACAGTGCAGCGGGGAGCGACTTCCGCTCCGTCAGCCAATAGCTGCTGAAATACCAGCCCACTGGGGCGTGGTATATTTCTCTTTTAAAAAGAGAAGCATATCCGGAATAGGCTCTCTTGGTTCCGGCTCTTGCTTCCGGTGCTCGGTCTCGGCTGCTGCTCCCGGCTCCTGCTCCAGCGACTAGGCTCCCTTCCTGACGGTTTATGGTGTATGTAAGTTTTACCCCCCGCCAAATAAATAACCCCTTAAAACATAACTGGTGTGGGATTGATTCGTTAATAATTGGCGCCCAGCGTTTGGTTTAAGAACCGCCCCACCCCCCCACCCCCAGCTCGGCCTCCCAGGATACACAGGTCCGGACAGTCTCTGCCGGCTTACTTTGCCCTGTTCGGCATGGATTTTTAAATTTCTCCTTGCAACGTGAGTCAAAGAGTTCACAGCGCAAGCTCCCTTTGAAGTTCCAGCAAGCTGTTTGAAACCCATAACTGATTAGGAGTGCTGCAAGCAGCTTGACCCTTAATCCCAGCACAGGGACACGGGGCCCAAAGCACTAGGCCTCTTTAGCAACAACGCAGTGGCTGTGTCACAACCCTCTGCATCCGGTTGAACAGAGCAGCAGGGCCTTGTTTATTGCCTTGTTTATTGGCCACTAGAAGCTCTCTGACCTTTTGTGATCTGTGGATTTAACCTCTGGATTTGAGTGTATATATTCTAGAGTTTACTTCCTGAATCAACACCACTGCCACGTGGATTCAGGTGCGCCCCACCTCCTACTGGCAGGCAACGGTCATTACAGGTAAGATTTTTCTTTTCGGTTGAAAATAAATAAATACATACATACATACATACAAGTACAATTTCCTTTGATTGAAAATGTCGGAAAATATTACTATCCAAAAGTTCAATGGTTTTTTCAGTTGCGCTATGGAGGATATTCTGAAGGATGTCTCAGATATTCCTCTTACTTTGTTATTCCTGGGATCTGTTGCTTTTCTGGTGTTTGGCTATTTTATAAGAAAGATACAGTCCTTACAGACTGAATCTACAATGCTGAGGGCAGAGATTAAAACCTTGAGAACAATTCAGACTGATACCAACCTCCTCAAAAAAGAGTTTGGAGATTTCAAGGAGGAAACTAGATCAGAGTTTGGAGTTTTCAAGCAGGAGACTAGATCAGAGTTTGGAGTTCTCAAGGAGGAGAATAGATCTTTGTTTGATATGACTCGGTCAACTGGCCAAAATATCAAGAAGGTACAGTCTGATATTGCTTCTTTAGAAGGGAGCGTCACTGCCCTGGAGGAGGGGACAACCAAAATGACTCATAACCTCCAGTCCATGACTGTAAGTGCTAAAACATTAGCTGAGAGGATTATAACCATTGAATGTGAAAATCGGACCTTATCAAAAGGGTATGATAGATTAATTGACAGAATTTCCATACAAGAAGGCACAGTACATGCCATGAGGATTATGTCCAAGGAGGATATCATGTCTCTGACGGACAAGCTCCATGCCTTAGAATCGTTAATGAAGGCTTTGGAGCATAATACTGGACAGGAGATTCAGGACTTACAGAAGGCAATGGTGAGCAGATTTAATAAGATTGAGGAAATCATAGACTCTGATGAACAGGAGCAAAAGGTAGAAAGGCAACCTTCACCTCAAAAAACTCTCAGTCTACATAGAGTTATACCTGCCTTTCCAGTAATAACATCAGAAAAGATAACTGGCTCCAAAAACCCTAAGGTCGTTAAAGAACATACATGGGAGCCTATACGTATGAATGATCTGAAAGAATTTAAACAAGCAATTGTGAATTATGGACTACATTCATCCTTTGTTAGGGAGATGTTAAAATCCTGGGCTCTGAGCAACAGGGCCACCTCTCAAGATTGGAACCAGCTCACATCAGCTGTCCTCGAGAACGGACCTTTATGGCATTTCAAATGCCTATTCAAACAAGAGGCCAGACTTTTACAACAACAAGAATCAGCGAAAGGAATTGAGGTTTCTCTAGATCAAATTCTAGGGGAAGGACCTTACTCTGATCCTCAGGAACAAGCTCTTTATGATGAAAACATTTTATCCATATGTGCTACAGCAGCTCTAAGGGCCTGGGACAGGGTTCAAGACTCAGGTCAGAGAGTAGAATCGTATGTCAGGGTCAAACAGGGTCAGAGAGAACCCTTTAGTGACTTTTTGCAACGACTAACTAAGGCTGTACAAATAGGGATACCTGATCCAGAAGCAAGAAATATAGTAATTGAGTCTTTGGCATATGAGAATGCCAATGTAGAATGCAAAGGGATCCTGGGGCCTTTAAAGCTCAGATCAGCGCCTTTGGACGAATGGGTTTTACATACAATGAATGTTGATACATTTGATTATGGCAATGAAACATGGGTACAAGAAGCAATTTCCAAAGGTAAAAGGAGACATCAGATTACAAAATGCTTTCATTGTGGCAAAATGGGACACATGAAAAGGGACTGCAGACAATGGAATTCCAGGAATAATGCCTCTTCTAGGAATAACAGGAGTAGGAGGACTCAGCCTTCAGGTTTATGTAGGAGATGTGGAAAGGGCAGGCATTGGACGAATGAGTGTAGGTCAACAAGAGATAAACAGGGCAACCCGTTGCCATCGGGAAACTCAATAGGGGGCCTCTCGAAGGCCCCCATGGCAAA
Source organism: Myodes glareolus (assembly GCF_982192425.1). Taxonomy (NCBI): domain Eukaryota; kingdom Metazoa; phylum Chordata; class Mammalia; order Rodentia; family Cricetidae; genus Myodes; species Myodes glareolus. Next base: position 6,336,359 of record NC_142036.1, on the reverse strand, counting down.
TGTGGTCCAGTCATTTCCGATCACTGCAGAGAACATGCCTCTTCAGGGAAATTAGAATGCCCCATGCCTGCTGTTAAAAGCAATAACGGCCTGAAGGATGAGTTAAATGTGGTGAATGAATCAAGAAATCTAAGAGGACAAAGTAAACGAATATTCTGGCAGACTTCTATAAATGAACAAAGGCCACAGCTAAGAGTGTGTGTAAATGGCAAACTTATTACTGGCTTACTGGACACAGGTGCGGATGTAAGTATCATTACACCAGAGTCTTGGCATCCGCATTGGCCTCTTCAGGAGGTAGATATTCAGTTCTTAGGAATTGGAACCCTATCTCGAGTAAGACAAAGCACGAGATGGGTCAATTGTATAGGTCCAGACGGACAAATAGGAAAACTAAGGCCATATGTAGCAAATATTGCAGTGAATTTATGGGGCCGTGACCTATTGCAGCAATGGAATACCCAAATTAACATTCCTGCTGCTTCCAGAGCCCATATTTCTGAGGACAATATTACAAGATATTACAGATGGCAGAAACCAGCCATTAGAGCTATACAAGAACACAACACAATTGATGGCTCTTCAGAGGTACCAACAGCCATGCCTCTACAATGGTTGACTGAGAAACCAATATGGACTAAACAGTGGCCTTTAGCTGAGGAAAAGTTACAGGCTTTAGAACAGCTGGTACAAGAGCAATTAGATGCTGGACATATAGAAGAATCTACCAGCCCTTGGAACTCTCCTGTGTTTGTTGTTAAGAAAAAATCTGGTAAATGGAGAATGGTGACAGATCTTAGAGCTATCAACAAGGTTATTCAACCTATGGGCCCTCTGCAATCTGGAATTCCTCTGCCCTCCCTGTTACCAAAGGGATGGCCTCTTATAGTTATTGATCTGAAAGATTGTTTCTTCACTATACCATTACAAGAAAAAGATAGAGAAAAGTTTGCCTTCACAGTGCCTACCTATAATAACTCTCAGCCTGCAAGGAGGTACCAGTGGACCGTCCTCCCACAGGGAATGTTGAACTCTCCCACCCTGTGCCAATATTTTGTAAGCCAACCATTGAAAATTATACGCAAACAATTTCCTAAGTCCATAATATACCACTATATGGATGATATCCTGATATCTGATCAAAACAAAGATACCTTAGAAAGGCTGTTTGAAGAAGTAAAACTAGTATTACCTAAATGGGGATTGCAAATTGCTCCTGAAAAAATTCAGAGAGGAGATTCTGTTAATTATCTAGGTTATAAAATAGGCTTACAGCTTTTTGCGAAGCGTGTGTTCTGCTGGTTTGTTGGCAGAGTTGGTGGGTGATCCTCCAGGGCGACCATGGCAGAGCCACAGCCTGCGTCCAGCGGCCTCACAGATGAGGCCGCCCTCGGCTGCTGCTCCGACCCGGACCCCAGTACTAAGGACTTCCTAATGCAGCAAACCATGCTAAGAATTAAGGATCCTAAGAAGTCCCTGGATTTCTACACTAGGGTTCTTGGACTGACGCTACTCCAAAAGCTTGATTTTCCTTCGATGAAATTTTCCCTCTATTTCTTGGCTTATGAGGATAAGAATGACATCCCTAAAGACAAGAGTGAGAGAACAGCTTGGACATTTTCCAGAAAAGCCACGCTTGAGTTGACACACAACTGGGGCACCGAAGACGATGAGACCCAGAGTTACCACAATGGCAACTCAGACCCTCGGGGATTTGGTCACATTGGGATTGCCGTTCCTGATATCTACAGTGCCTGTAAAAGGTTTGAAGAACTGGGGGTCAAGTTTGTGAAGAAACCCGATGATGGTAAAATGAAAGGGCTGGCATTCATTCAAGATCCTGACGGCTACTGGATTGAAATTCTGAATCCTAACAAAATAGCAGAGATTATTTAGTTCTTTGAGAGAGACGGTGGGGACAAGAAGCAGCGCAAGAGAAGATGCTGAGGCCCCAGAAGCATCGAGAACTGACGGCTCTGTGCTCCAGCCGTTCTGAGATCCCTCTCATTATCCTGTTTCAGTGGGTTTTTTTCTTTTTAAATCTCCCCTCCTCTGTTTAGTTAACCTAATTTTCAAGTACCAATTTACCTTATGACTTTGACAAAGTTATGTGACTTTACTTTTTAGATAATAATTAGAACGATTCCCTCTGGAGACCATATCTGCTCCCGTCTGTCTCTTCAATACTACTCAAGTCTGGTTTTGATCTGTCATTTAAAATTTTGTTTTAAATGTTTCTTTTTCTGTTGGGGGGCTGTTACCTTCTGGGGTTTCAATTCCTCAGAAATGACTCTTCATAATGGAAAGTAAAGAGCACTGAACAGAAATGAAGCTTCGTGTGTGCTTCAAACAGCATAGTGTTTATTTTACAAATGAGAAGGCACTCGAGAGCAGTTCTGAATCATGCTGACAAGGACACTGACAGAAATACTAATTATATATATATATAGTACTTTCGAGGTTCAAGGACTAACTTTACTTTTCTAGGAATGTGGAGAAGGAAGGGCTTAATTTACTGGGTACTTAGACAGCGGGCTAGGCAGCAGCATACTTCACGTGAGTGGAAACTGCAGTTACCCTGTGAGAAAGCAGAACATACACGCTAACTTGACTGGGTCATCATTTTTGGTCCCTAGATTATGCCTCATTGTAGCTTCTGCGTTAGTCTTCTTCTGTGAAACCTGCGCTGAGCTTGGCTTTGTGCCTTTGCTCTCGAGCCTGACTACAAAGGAAGAAGCATAGAAGTCTTAGCACCAGGCTGGTCTAGGTGACATTCTGTTTGAGGGCGTCTCACATGAGTCTTCTCCACCCCAGGGTCTTCGTGAATTCCCTTAGGATAAATTATTTCCAGTGACAGCTCAGATATCAGGAGTTCCCTCAGTGGTCTGCTGACTGACGACGGATTTCTAAAAGGCAGTTTTGAAAACTTGTGGCCTGGAGGATAAAACCCAATTTGAGGTCAAACTGCATTGAAGTTTTCTGCGGCTGTAGCAGCAGATGTCTGGGTGGTGATGTCAAGTGCTACACGACTAGAAGTGCTTTGTTTCTTTTTGGGATGGAATGGATAGTGTGAGTAGTTTAAACAAATCACAGACCGAAATAAAACGCTGTTTAATATGGAAAAAAAATAAAATAGGCTTACAAAGAATTAAGACTCAAAAGGCACAAATCAGGAGAGACCGGTTATGAACGCTTAACGACTTTCAAAGATTATTAGGAGACATTTCCAGTCTACGACCAGCTGTTGGGATAACACCTGATCTAATAATTCATTTAAACAAAACCTTAGATGGTGACAAAGATTTGAATAGTCCCAGAGAGTTAACAGCTGAAGCAGAAAAGGAACTGATGATGGTTGAGGAAAAATTACAGGAGGCACATGTAGATAGGGTGGATCCAAATTTTAGTTGCGTTCTAGTTATATTGCCTTCCAGAATTTCTCCTACAGGAATTTTAATGCAGAGGGAAGATACTATCTTAGAATGGATTTTTTTACCACACAAACCAAGTAAAAAATTAAAAACTTATGTGGAAAAAGTCTCTGAATTGATTATAAAAGGAAAATTGAGACTTCGTCAATTAGCAGGTATAGACCCATCAGAAATTATAGTGCCTTTCACTGCTGATGAGATAAAAAAGTTGTGGGAAGACAATGAACCATGGCAAAGAGCTTGTGCTAATTTTTTGGGAGAAATCAATAACAATTACCCAAAAAGCAAGAGACTTAACTTTATAAAGAGAACTTCTTGGATCCTCCCTCGAATTGTCCGTGATGCTCCAATAACCGGAGCCCATACATTTTATACTGATGCTAATAAATCAGGGAAAGCAGGTTACAAATCAGAAGAATTGAGTAAAGTGGAACAAAGTCCTTATGATTCTGTCCAGAAAGCAGAATTATATGCCATCCTTATGGTGCTTAGGGATTTTAAAGAACCTCTTAATATAATTACTGACTCACAATATGCAGAAAGAGTTATTTTGCATATTGAAACTGCTGAATTTATACCTGATGATACAGAACTGACCTCATTGTTTATCCAGGTACAAGACATGATCAGAAACAGGCTCTGCCCTATGTATATAACGCATATCCGATCCCAACGGGTCTGCCAGGTCCTCTAGCACAAGGTAACGCAGATATTGATCGATTATTGATTGGTAGTGTGCTGGAGGCATCTGAATTTCATAAAAAACATCATGTCAATAGCAAAGGCTTGAAAAAAGAGTTTTCTATTACATGGCAACAAGCTAAGGAGATTGTAAAGAAATGCCCTACTTGCTCTTTTTATAACCAAACACCATTGCCTGCAGGGACTAATCCAAAGGGTATTAAAAGGAATGAAATTTGGCAGATGGATGTGTTTCACTTTCCAGAATTTGGCAAGTTAAAATATGTACATCACACCATTGACACTTATTCAGGCTTTCAGTGGGCAACCGCTTTAAGCTCAGAAAAAGCTGACTCAGTAATCACACATTTATTAGAAGTTATGGCCATTATGGGTATACCTGCACAAATAAAAACAGATAATGGTCCAGCTTATGTATCTAGGAAAATGAAACGATTTTTTGCTTATTATAATATTAAGCATGTTACAGGTATACCATACAATCATACAGGTCAAGCAGTTATAGAAAGATCAAATCGTACTACAAAGGATATGCTAAACAAACAGAAAGGGACGAAAGATACCCCCAGAAATAGATTGCATAATGCTTTATTAACCTTGAATTTTCTTAATGCTAATGAGAAAGGAACAACAGCAGCAGAGAGGCATTGGATAATGGAAAAAACTTCTGAACTAAACCAACCTGTTTATTTCAAAGATGTGCTGACCTCTCAATGGAGGCCAGGAGATGTGCTACGTTGGGGAAGGGGTTTTGCTCTTGTTTCCACAGGAGAAGAAAAATTGTGGATACCATCAAAATTAATAAAGGTTCGATTTGAAGAGGAGAAACCTCTTGGAAAGGAGAAATGACAGCTCATCCACAATGATGATATTCATACAGTTGGTAAGAAAAACATATAGAATGGGGGCAGGGTTCTGTTCTTATCTCCACAGGAAAACACTGATTTTTGAAAAGTTCAAGGGACCCTGGATATCTGAATACTGACAGATGGAAAATAATGGCCCAATAAGGACTATCAAGAAAACTGAATAGGTTCTGTAAGTAAAATATATTAAATCATATTTCTAAATTTATAGAGCTGGTTTTAGAGTTGGACTCTGGCTCAGTCCCTCTCTAATTCCAAGCCTGTTGTTAAAAGAAAAACCCAGAATTTCTGGAGTTTCTGTCTCTTGTCAAGAGCCATGATATGGGACAGAAAGAAATATGAGTTTAGAAAACATTTTTACTTTTCTTCATATCTATCATACCTTTCAGTGAATATATCTATCATGTCTTTCATTGAATATATGTATGTCTGTATATGTCTATATGATTAATATACGATTATATATTATTATAATCATATAATATATGATATTAATAAATGATTAATATATATGATTAATGTTTAATTTTTCCACAATGAACAATAAGTTTTTCCTGCAGTGACATTTGAAGTTTCCAGGAAGAAGATGGGGCCCCATAACAACAACTCCACCTGGTTGAGATGACATCATGATACTGATAGTGCTACTACAAGACCTGTTTTGGGTACCAGATGCACAAGACGATGCCAACGTGGTTAGCTGAAATGATGCACATCTTGTACAACATTCTGGCCAGACCTCCACAAAATACTCAGAGACAATTTGCAATTTTAAAAGACATTGATCTTGAAATTTAACCATCATTTTACTTTCACAGGATCCCCCAGAAAGAATGTCGCCCCCATGACAGCTGGAAGTAATTCTAGAGAACGACGTCCCCTCTCCCAGTAAAGTTTGTCCTTGGGTTTAGGGACATCATTTAGGTGTTGGTTATAATTAGTATAGGGTTGAGGGTTGGGGGAAGAATTTTATAAGTGCAGGAATCTAAAAAAAAAGGGATAATTGGATTATGGGATAATAGCTTTGTACTTGTGAGTTATTGTTTTTGACAAATGTATTGGTATTGATTCTTATATATTGATACAAAGTTAAATTATGTTGACTATTTTATGCATACATGCTTCTACCTCTGTTTAAAACATTTTTATGTATTGACATATATATATATATATATAGTATTGATATATGTATATTTTACCATATTGCATTGTACACTTCTACCTTTGATTAAGATACTTATATATTGTTTATGTATTGATATATATATTTACCATATTGCAATGTATACTTGCACATTGTTTATATTTGGAGGTCATATTGTCCTCATTTATTGCACAGTTGTTTACTATTTCAGTCTTTAAGTTAGATAGATATTGAGAATAATATAGATCAATAGTCATCTAAGTTTGTCATTTATAATTAGACTAATCAGGTTCTTTAGATACATAGAGATTATATTCAGTATAGATAGATAATCTTCAACCTCTTCAAAGAGCTGTAGAAAATGGCCTTTAATCTAACTCAGAGTTCTGTGGTAGGGAGACACAATCCTTCCTGGCAACACTGATCTATTCCCGAGAGAATGTTGAGCACCAAAGACACTCCACCTGGAGCCTTTCTTCTTGGTAGAACTGGCCTTTGGGTAAAGAAATGCCCATACCTCAACTACTGACAGAGTTACAGAGTATCCGTAAATGGATAAAACAGGACTGTCATATCCTGCCAAGACAGGATAAGATAGTTTTGAAAAGTTCCTTGCCTTTGAAAATGGTATGTCAGTTACGTTAGGCCTTAGCCAAAGTTGGTTGCTTCAACGCTGCAAACGTGATTTTGGGTGTTTGCCCAGGTAGCCAGTTGTCTCTGTGATTTGATACATGTTCTGGAAGTTTGATTGCACTTCCTAATTACTTAGGTAACATTATTTCCCTTCTCAGATCTTTGATGGGGTTGAAGATTATATAAACGTAGTTACTTTCCTTTTATGACGTGGCCAAGTTATTTCTTATACAAGACTTAAGCTAGTTAGAATAGGATATTTGTATTTATTGTATATAATTGTGTAGGTTTGTACTTACTGTATATAATTTCGTAGTAGGCTTAGAACTCTCTTACTTAAACAAAAGGGGGAGGTGTTGTGGGAGTAACTTCCGCTGCCTCAACCAATAGTCGCTGAAATACGAGCCCACAGTGCAGCGGGGAGCGACTTCCGCTCCGTCAGCCAATAGCTGCTGAAATACCAGCCCACTGGGGCGTGGTATATTTCTCTTTTAAAAAGAGAAGCATATCCGGAATAGGCTCTCTTGGTTCCGGCTCTTGGTTCCAGTGCTCGGTCTCGGCTGCTGCTCCCGGCTCCTGCTCCAGCGACTAGGCTCCCTTCCTGACGGTTTATGGTGTATGTAAGTTTTACCCCCCGCCAAATAAATAACCCCTTAAAACATAACTGGTGTGGGATTGATTCGTTAATAGAGACTTCCTCCTGATGAACTGTTCCTGTTATGAGTATGAAATGTCCATCTCCATCTCTTCTGATTGGTTTTAGTTTGAAGTCAATTTTGTTAGATATGAGAATGGCCACACCCGCTTGTTTCTTAAATCCGTTTGCTTGGAGAACCATTTCCCAGCCCTTACTCTGAGTACATGTCTATCTTTGTGGTTGAGTTGTGTTTCTAGTAAACAGCAGAATGTTGGATCCTGTTTTCACATCCAATCTCTTAGTTTGTGCCTTTTTATAGGTGAGTTGAGTCCATTAATATTAAGTGATATTAATGACCAGTGGTTGTTGATTCCGGTTATTATTTTTTTGTGTGTGTGTGTAGTAGAGTTTGTGTGTTTCTCTTCTTTGAGTTGTGGTTGTGAAGGGTCGCTAGATGTCTGGGTTATTGTAGGCAGTGATGGCAATGTTGGATTCCTTGGGTTGCGATTTTCCTTCTATTACTTTCTGTAAGGCTGGGTTTGTGGCTACGAATTGTTTAAATTTATATTTTTCCTGGAATATTTTGTTTTTTCTGTTGATAGTGAATGATAGCTTGGCTGGGTATAGTAGTCTGGGTTTGGGTCCATGGTCACTTAGTTTCTGCAGTACCTCTATCCAGGATCTTCTGGCTTTCATGGTTTCCATAGAAAAGTCCAGTGTAAGCCTGATAGGTTTACCTTTATAAGTTACTTGACCTTTTTTCTTTGCAGCTCTTAATATTCTTTCTTTAATCTGTATGTTTTGTGTTTTGATTATTATATGGTGACGGGATTTTTTTTTTTGATCCAGTCTATTCGGTGTTCTGTATGCTTCTTGAACCTTCATGGGAATATCGTACTTTAGGTTGGGAAAGTTTTCTTCTATAATTTTGTTGAATATATTTTGTGGGCCTTTGATCTGCAGTTCTTCTCCTTCTTCAATCCCTATTATTCTTAGATTTGGTTTTTTTTTATTGTGTCCCAGATTTCTTGAATGTTTTGTGAAAAGAATTTGTTGGATTTGCCGTTTTATTTGATCAGAGCGTTTATTTTTTCTATGGTATCTTCACAATCTGAGATTCGTTTTTCTATGTCTTGTATTCTATTGGTTATGCTTGAGTCTGTAGTCTCCGTTCATTTACCTAGGTTTTCCATATCCAGCCGGTTCTCAGTTTGTGTTTTTTTCATTGCCTCCATTTCAGTTTTCAATTCTTGAACTGTTTGCTTTACCTGTTTGATTGTTTTTTCTTGGTTTCTCAGGGTATCATTCACGGATTTACTTATTTCTTCAAACTTTTTGTTATACTTCTCACCCATTTCTATACTCATTTCTTCAAACTTTTTGTTATATTTCTCATCCAATTCTTTAAGGGAGTTATTCATATCCTGTTTACGGGACTCTATTGCTTTCATAATGGTACTTTTTTCCACTTCTCCTGGGTTAAGGTGTTCAAGACCTTCTATTGTAGGTCCGTTGAGATCTGGTGTTTTCATGTTGTTTTTCAGATTGTTGGATGAGGTCTTGCCTTGGTGTCTGCCCATCTCTTCCTTCAAATGCTCTCTATTGGATCTTCTGGTACCGGGTCAAGTTCCCTTGTTGGGCAGGGACTTCACTGACAGAATTCCCTCCTTTCCTCAGGCAGACTACTGAAGCACAGGTGCTCCCTCCTTCTGGGATGCACCTACAGCCCAGTCCCAAGGCACAAGGCAGCTGAGCTGGGGAAATTTTATGGCCCCAGGGGGAAGGGAGAAATATAGGAATTTGTACCTGGATGGAAGCTGGGATGGCAGGCGGGAGAGCTTAGCAGGGTGGAGCCAGCACTACAGGGTGACCTGGGAGTCTATGGGGTCAGGGAAAGTCCGAGCTCCTCCTCGCCGGGCCCCTGCCGCGGGCCAGAAGCAAACTCACCACTCCGATGTCCCTCTGCTAGAAGTCAGGGCCCCTTGCTGGTCAGGAATGTCCTATTAAGCTGTTTTCATTACTGTAGATCTATAATAGAGCTTGATGTCAGCAATGGCGTTGGCTCCATAAATTCCTTTATTGTACAGGATTGTTTTGGCTATCTTTGGATTTTTTATTTTCCATATGAAGTCGAGTGTTGTTCTTTCAAGTTCTGTGTAGAATTGTGTTGGGATTTATAGATTGGTTTTGGTAGGATTGCCATTTTTATTATGTTTATCCTACCTATCCAAGAGCATGGAAGATGTTTCCATTTTCTGGTATCTTCTTCAATTTCTTTCTTCAAAGACTTAAGGTTCTTGTTGAACAGGTCTTTCACTGTTTTGGTTAGTGTTACCCCAAGATATGTTACGTTACTTGTGGCTATTGTGAATGGTAATATTTCTCTGATTTTTTTAGCTTCTTTATAATATGTCTATCAAAGGGCTACTATTTTTTTAGTTGATCGTGTATCCTGACACATTACTGAAGGCATTTATCAGCTATAGGAGTTCCCTGGTAGAGTTTTTTTTGGGGGTTCACTTATGTAGACTATCATATCATCTGCAAATAATAAAAGTTTGACTTCTTTCTTTTCAATTTGAATCTCCTTGATATCCTTTCATTGTCTTATTGCTCTAGCCAAAACTTCAAAAACTATGTTGAATAGATATGGAGAGACTTGGCAGTCTTGTCTTGTTCATGATCTTAGTGGAATCGCTGTGAGTTTCTCCCGATTTAATTTATGTTGACTGTTGGCTTGCTGTATATTGTATTTATTATATTTAGATGTGTTCCTTGCAACACTTTTATTCTCTTTGTCATGAAGGGGTGTTGGATTACGTCAAATGCTTTTTCAGCATCTATTGAGATGATATGTTTTTTCTTTTAGTTTATTTATATGGTGGATGACATTGATAGATTTTTATATGATGAACCATCCCTGCATCTCTGGGATGAAGCTGACCTGATCATTGTAGATGATTTTTTGATGTGTTCTTGCATTTGGTTAGCCAGTATTTTATTGAGTATTTTTGCTTCATGAGTATGCTCATGAGTGAGCCTGGTTTCTATTTCTCTTTATTGGTTTTAGTCTTTTTAGTCTGTGTTTTGGTATCAGGTAACCTCATAAAAAGAGTTTGACAATGTTCCTTTGTTTTTATTATATGGAACACTGCGAGGAATATTGGTATTAGCTCTTCTTTGAAATTCTGGGAGAATTCTACATTAAAACCATCTGGCCCTGGACTTTTTTGGTTGGGATGCTTTTGATGACTGCTTCTATTTCCTTGAAGGTTATAGGTCTATTTAAACTGTTCACCCGTTCCTGATTTAGTTTTGGTATGTGTTACCTATCTGAGAAATTGTCCATTTCTTTTGCATTTTCCAAATTTGTGGAGTACAGATTTCCTAAGTAGGACCTAATGTTTCTCTGAATTTCCTCAGTGTCTGTCATTATGTTTCCATTTTTATTTCTGATTTTGTTATTTGAGTGTTTTCTCTCTACCTTTTGATAAGTTTGGATAAGAGTTTGTCTATCCTGTTGATTTTCTCAAAGAATCAGCTCTTTGTTTCATGGATTCTTTGTATTGATTATTTCCTGTCATCTACTCCTCCTGGGTGAGTCTGTTTCCTTTTGTTCTAGATCTTTCAGGTATGCTGCTAAGTCACTAGTGTGAGCTTTCTCCTCTTTTTTTTGAATGTAGGCAGTTAGTGCTATGAACTTTCCTTTTAGCATTGCTTTTATAGTGTCCCATAGGTTTGGGCATACTTTGTCTTCATTTTTATTTAATTCTGGGAATTCTTTTATTTACGATGTAAATTTTTGGGGGATAAATGTTTTTATCTGACTGTGAATTTTTGGCAGCCGTGGCTGTGAGCGGCGGCAGCTGCAGCGGATGGTGGCGGCGGCGGCTGCGACAGCTCCGCCTCCGAGGCACGGCCCACTGTGGCGCGTGCTTTGATCTTATGGACCTTGTCGAACACCGTAGCTAAGCGGAGTTAGTTCCCTTGGAAACAAAACTCAAAACTCGCCTTGGCTGTAACTGCTTTAGTTAAGGACGCGTGCAGCCTGCCTCTAGTACACTCGGCATGCCCCCAACAAATGCATGGCCCCACCCCAAGCCATGCGTGCTTCCGCGGGCGATCCGGACGATCCTTGGACCCTGAATGTGCCCGCCCATGTTGCTATGGAAACGTGGCTCAGAGTTTGGCCCCTCTCCGTCTTTAGCAGAGCCGCTGCTCATCCCGCAGCTTCGGCCTCAGTCAGGGCAAGTTTGCTCAGGTGCAGAAAAAGTCCTCTGAAAGCTGCAGCCCCGCCAGAAGGCCGGGACACACAGCCTCTGATGTCATTCGGACGTAAGCCCGCCCATGTAGCCACAGCGACCTGGCTTTTCGTAGACGCCTCTGTGGACTCCAGCAAACTCCCGCCAGCATCTGGTTAGCATGGCCACGCCTCCTGGACGAGTTAGCACTCTCCAGTGCAGTTCTGCGTCTCCCTCCTGAGTAGCTGGGACTACAGGCGTGTGCCACCACGCCGGCCCATTTCCGTGTCAGTTAGCCGCTGCAACGGTTGCCCAGTACTCCAATCATGCATATGAGAGCCAGGCATAGTGCTCTCCCATCAAAATTAGGCGAGAATCACCTCAAAAACTCTGTGACTCTTTAAGAACAGGGAAGGCAGTCGTCAAACACAATCAAGCCCGCCTCCCTACGAGAATGTTGCCCCCAGTCTCTATCAGCGAGTACGCAGGTGGAGGGATGGACAGAGAGGGAGCGGAAGCCGCGGTCTCCCGTACCCCATCGTCCTCATAGTCTCGCCTTTAGTTACCTCGCTTTTCTGGCTGCTGTATTTTCAAGATCCTCCTGCACTGAACTTATGGGGGTTTTTTCTTCCCCGTTGCTTTTAGTACCTTCTTTCAGATACCTTTTCTTTGATTCTTTCTATTTTCTTTTCTTTTTAGGCCTATACTTTTTCCATTCTTTTTCCTCCCCTTACTGGAGGATTTAACTGATGTCACTCACAGCTCCACGTGTAGAGTTCTGAAATTCTCGGCTCTCTGTGTCCGGTGTCTGATTTCGGCTTTTTCCCGGGCTTTCAGCACCAGTTGCGACACGCTTCCTGACCAGCAGGAATGAACGCCACGAAAACGAGATTCCTTCCCTATCACGTCTTTATTCGGAGCCACTCGATTGAGGAAAATTGGGGGAAGGGAAGAGAGAGCGCAGGGACGAGAGTAAGATTAGAGAGAGCTTAGAGAGAGAGCTTAGAGAGAGCTTAGAGAGAGAGCAGGAAGCCAGAGAGAACCTAGAGAACCTAGAGAGAAAAAGTCAGAGAGGAAGCAGAGCCCAGAGGCAGCTGCTTTCCTAGGGTGAAAGGCTCAAATGCTGATTGGTTGATGCCATTCTGCTAGGGCCCAAGGCCACAGGACAGGTCAGGGAACCACATCTCTGAAATGCAAAACAAGGCTCCAAGCACACTGGCCTGGACGGTAGCATCAGAGGATTTGTATACCTCCAGGCTGTAGGCACTATCTCACCAAGGTGACATCCTGGCGGCTCCCTACAATATAACTTTTCCAGTGCGTACTATGTGTAGAAGTATGAATTAAGCTATTATTATTCATGTTCAGTTTGTGTGTGTGTGTGTGTGTGTGTGTGTCTGTGTGTGTGTGCATATTCTTGTAGGGGGAGACTGCTTGTTTGTTCTTGGCTGCCCAGAACCAATATAATCACACAGAAATTATATTAAATACATCACTGCTTGGCTAATCACTTAAGTGGATTGCTAGCTAGCTCTTATATCTTTGTTTAACTCATTTCTATTAATCTGTGTATTGCCACATGGCTGTGTCTTACCGACAAAGTTTTGGCAGGCTTCAGCACAGGCAAGTGCCCCTGGCAGTAGCTACATGGCTTCTTCTGACTGTGCCTACTCTCTCTATATATCTTTTCCAGCCTGGCTTTACTCTGTTAAACTATTGGTTGAAAGCAGCTTCTTTATTAACCAATGGAAATAAAACATATTCACAGCATAAATCACTTCCCCATCTATGCTTAAATAAAAAGGTTTTAATGTAAATGTAGTAAAATTACATATTACAAAACAGTTATCAAGCAAGAATTATAGTGACAATATTTATTATCTATTTTATATTTTATCATAAATAAGGAAAACTATAATTATCTATTCTTCAACTCCTTCAAAAACACCAGAAGGAGATATTACCTAAGTACTCAGGAAATGCATTGTAAACAACTTCCAAATCTCTATAATTGGCAGAGACATCTCACTGTCTACACAGTCATCCAAAGTTGTTCTGTATCATTAGAGCATCCATCTTCAGTCTATGGGCCCATAGCATCTGACAGACTTTTCCACAAAGCAGGAAATTCAAAGTTCTGTTCTGCTTTGCAATGGTAAAATTCATCAGTTGCTTTCCTCTGTGTCCTGCAGAATGTCTGGCAGACTCTTTCATGAAGCAGGAACCCAAATTGACTGTCTCACCTTCTTTAGTCAGCTTCAGCAGTCATTTTTTCTGTGGGTCCTGTAAGTCCAGTCAAACATTTCAGGCAAGAGCAGTTTCTTGTCCAAATGGCTAGCAACTCCATAAGGAGCCTCTTTGATGTCCATCATCCTCTTGAAGTAGATTGTTGCTGCCAGGAGCAGATGAGCGCCATTGTCATTGAATGTCCTAAGTTCTTAAACATTTTAAATGTCATATTCTGTAGTCTTTGAAAGGTTTGAAGAATGCCGATCCATATGAAATACATCTCTGTACATCTGGAAAATCTAACTAACATGACTACAAGCTTGACTATTATAGATGACCATCTATTAACCTGTATTTCTTAATTATACATTACATTTTTAAATGATCTACAAGAACACAATATCAAAAAAGAGCAGAAACATATACATAACATAATTGACCTAAAATTAGTATCAATAGATCAAGATCCACACCAATGCAAAATATTCATCTCTATAGCATATTCCCCTTTAAATGTAAACAAACATTTTTAAATAATATTTGGGAATTTGGGCATAGTTCTCTTTAAACTACTTCCTGCTGTTTATTGGGTGAACTAATTTTTTGTGAGGTGGATATTCACAGTGACCTTTCAAGGGATCTTGGTCCATCTAACCACATTAGTCTGGAAGAAATCCACAGATTCTCATCCTCTGTGGAAACAAAAGCAGAACCTCTTTTCCAAAACAACAAATCCTTAGACCCTAATTCTGAAGTCAAGAAACCTTTAAAATATATATGTTGGTTTAGCTTAGCAGTTCTCAGAATCAAATGTCTCTCTGCAGTCAAAAAATTCAAAGAAAAACACAATAATATACATAATCCAGACTCTCTGTATATATTCCATCTTTCCATGTCTTATTTTTCTTTTCTCCTTTTAATCTATGATTTCTATACTCCATCTCTTTAAAGACTTTGTTTTATTTTTTCAAAATGATTTACTTCTTTTCAAAACTCTCTATATTCTTTTTCTTCTCTCTCAAGCCTACATACATTTATTCAATACTTTCTTCCGTTCAGAGATTTATATTACTGAATCTGTCTTTATTGTGTCTCTGTAATAATTTTCTGACCAGAAGCACCCTCCCCCTTTTTTAAATGCTAAGCAGGTATGGCTAGGACCAACATGGTTCTCCTTCTTGCTCTAACCAGTCCAACCTGGTGGAGGCATGTTCACTGTCTCTGAGAGTCATGTACATTGCCCCATTTTTAGGCACACAGCAGGGCTGTGTTGCCATTAAGCAAGTCATAGCACTCTGCTCACAGATTCCATTTAAATGCTCTGTAGCTGTACCTCCTGAAAGAGGTAGAGCTTTTCCTGCTGGTGAACCAGGAAGTGGTCTTAAAGGAGCCTTGTGGGTTTTGCTTCTACTTTGGAGTCAGGAAGCCTTCTCTTGAAAGAATCGTACCTCTGCTTGCTTCTAGCAAACAGAGCCCACCCGAGAAGATGCTGCTACCAAAAAGTCGTGCTTAATTCTGTTCTTTTGTATCTAGAACTCCTTTTTATGCTTTCTCAGGTTTAACATGGATATAGTCAACCACGCTGATTTGCCAATTTGTAGGGGGAGACCATTTGTTCTTTCCTGGCTTCCTGGAACCGAAATAATCACACAGGAATTATATTAATTATATCACTGCTTGGCCAATCAGTTGAGCATATTGCTAGATAGCTCTTATATCCTTGTTTAACCCACTTCTATTAAATGTGTATTCCCATGTGGCTGTGGCTTAATGGCAAAGTTTTGGCGGGCTTCAGCACAGGTGTCTGTTCCTGGCAGTGGCTACATGGCTTCTCCTGACTCTGCCTACTTTCTCTCTATATTCTTTTCATCCTGGTTTTACTCTGTTAAGCCATTGGCTGAAAGCAGCTTCTTTATTAACCAATGGCAATAAAACATATTCACAGCAAACATCAACTCCCATATTATATTCTCATGTAGATCTATATATATATATTTATCTAAGAGAGTAATCATATGTTCAAACTGTGTGAAACTTACAATTATTGTCTCCAACAAGAACTGTGGTGGTAGATAACTTTGCTGAACCCATCTACATGTGTGGAGGACGCTAGAACACAAGGAAAGTCATGGAAAGGACACCCAGTATCCACAGTCTAGACCTGGATGGGCCCCAGCTGGCGGCCTGACTCTGAAGTGACTGAGCAGAAGCAGAGCCCCAGACAAGAGCTATCCTGTTTCAGGAGGTTGCAGGTCATCAGGCGGTGTTCACATCTAAGCCAGGGCAGGAACCCGAGGAGCAGATGCATACAGCAGACAGCAAGGGAAGTTCCAGGATCCATCAGGGTTTCTTCCTCTCTCTTAAACACGTTACACAGTCAATCAAGATCCCAAAGATCATTTCTTTCTGAACTGTACAGAATTCTTTCTTTTTCTATTTCTCTGGAGGACCCAAAGCAGAAGTACCTACAGATAAATGCAGATAAATGTCACTGTCCCTGGGATGTTATATAAATAGAAATGCCACAACCCACAGGACCTCTTAGTCACAGAGAAGACAGTTTTCCCTCACAATAGGATGAATTATCACACTGGAAATTTAGAAAGCAAATCTTTTTCTCATAGAGGAAACTGGTACAGCTGACTTATCTTGAATCTTAGCCCATGGCCACTATGGGAATGTCATGCCATTAGGTAGACAAGAGATTCCAGGCTGCAGACTCCTCTTCATCCTTTGATGACTGAAGACATAGGACCTATGCTTATTTTGAAGACAATAAATATTGACTTGATTCCTAAGGATGTTTAAACAAACACCCCACACAGAAACATCCTGAAACATGCAAGTAGAGATTTTCCAATTGTTTATATTATTAATCAGTATTTTTAAAATTAAACAGTATTTTTAAAATTAATTTTCTTCAGTGTTGAGGATCTGATCCAGGGCTCTATGTATGCTAGATCACCAAGCTTCAAATCAATTTACTAATTTAGATGTATGAATTACATATTCATTAACTTTTCTATTTGTCCTCCAGCACATAAAATTATGTTATTTGTTTTGTGAGGCAGGAAAGGCAAGAAGAAAAGTGTTATGGGTAGGATGCACAAACACTTGCTAATGTTACACAGTTGCTGCCACCATTCCCTTTATTCCATGTCGGTTATCTGCACTGACAACTGGCATTTCAGCTCCCACTCCAGAATTCCCTACATAGCAGTAAGACATGCCAACGGTTCTCCAGCTCATGGAAACCAGACCAGCCCTGACCCTTGCACTTGGAGGGCACAGAAACCCCTGAATTCCCAGGTTTTCCCATCCATTGATTATCACGGAACACAGAACACTCTCCACAGAGTTGTGGATTACTTGGGTTCTCTTGTTTATATTTTAAGGGTTAATTTGTATAGAATAAGAGATGCCAAGTGTGTGAATAGACAAGAATGACAGGGAATGTGGACACGTGACAGTTTTCTGACCAGGTTTTTTCTGTGTTTGCAGATGTGTGTCCAGTGTGAGGTGCAGCAGGTGGAGTCTTAGGCAGGTTTGGTACAGTCTGGTTTCCTGTGCTCTCTTGTTCAGCCTTTGTATTCACCTTTAGTAACTACTGGATGAATGTGTCTGCCAGGCTCCGGGGAAATAACTAGAGTAGGTCCCAGTGGTTACTGCTGGGAACAGTGAATATGACCCAGACTCTGCGAAGGACCTATTCTCAGTGACTCCAGAGACAATTCAGACAACACTTTCCATCTTCACTGAACGTTTGAGATCTGAGGACACTGCTGTCTGCTGCGTATTACTGTACAAGAGGCATAGTGAGGGGACTTCCATGTGAGTCCAACATAAACCACTCCACTGCTTTGTTCTCTGCTTTGTGTTTGCATTTGAAGATGTGAGCTTTCAGCTTCCTGCTCCTGCCACCATGCCTGTCCATGCAGAAGCCTCTTTTTACAGAACCACTGGGGAGGGTTTCTTCTTGAGGCATGATTGAATCCCCATCCTCAGAAACCTAAAGTCTACACTAAAATCAGTGACAAGGAAGAAGAATAGATAAGAAGTACCAGTACATTTGGGAAGGAATTGGAGGGCGTTATCAAAATACATTGCATGACAAATTAATAAAAATGGAAAAATAAAATAAATACAAGTCTATAAGGCTGAAAAAATCTATTGTATTTTGTTGGGTCTGAGAGACAAGAAATCAGGAAACAAATTTCTAGCCAAGTAATTGTCATCTCTTAGTTCATCAAGAGCCTCATCTGATTCACGCTATCACTGAATACAAAACACAACCCTGGATCATCAGATGTCTTGGCTGAGAACAAGCTTTTATCTAGAACAGCTGAGCACCAGGACCCTGAAATCATGAAGAAGAAACATAACTGAAAATGTCCCTGATGCTTTACTCTTATCACTTCTCTATCAGCTGAAGTGGAATTGATCATTTGGTTTTATGCAGTTATTTCTGGGTTATTGCATTGATAAATTTAAATGCTTTCAATTCCTAAGAAATATGAAGAGGCCAGTCTAAATATCTATGTTCATTTCGTTGAGTCTGCGACACATCTATCAGAAGTATTCCTAGACTGTTGCCCAGGTATTCTTGGGAGAAGAAAACCACTGAGACGGCAGCATCTACATGTGCAAAGGAGCACTGAGCTCAAGAGAAACCATGCAACAGAAGTCTATGTCTACACTGTATGCCTGGATGAGTCCTACACGTCATCTAGACCCCTTTTTAGGAGCAAATCCAGACAAGATCAACCTGATGCAAAAGGAATGTTTGTCAGCAGGTGATGTTGACACCTCAGCCATTCGGGGCCCCAAGTGTCAGGTGCCAACGCAGGATAGCAAGAGAGATTACTGCATCCATCCAAAGTTTCTTCCTTTAGCTTACCCACATATAATCATGTTAAATATAAGAAACCCATGGAAGAAATGATTTGATCACTTAAGGAACAAAGCAGAAATGACTTCAGATCACCAGCTCACTGCATTTGGTTGTTTAATTAGGTCTATTTACCTGGGAATGCCACAGAAAGAAAAATACTGCAATCCACAAACTGTTTTAGCCATACCAAACACAATTTATCTAATAGCAGAATTAATTAATTACTCCTTTGGACATTTAGTACCAATTCTCCTATCTAATACGGGGGTGGCTATTCCAAGGGTCCTCTTGAGACTGATCCCACAATCAGCAAGGACGTCCTACTTCAATTCAGGGGAACTGGATAAGTAAGAAGACATATAACTCTGACACTACAGACAGGTAGCAGACTCTTCTCCTTCCTGTGGTAACCACAGACAAAGACATAGACTTAGTTTGGGAAAATTGAAATAATAATGGCATTATTTTCAAGGATGTTAACGAACACATCCACATATAAGCATACAAGATATATGTAAACAAAAGTTTGTTTATTATTATTTCTAAAAGAATAGTCTGAGATAGTATCAATGCTTATTTATTTTTTTTAAATTTTTTTTTGTATTTTTGAGACAGGGTTTCTCTGTAGCTTTGGAGCTTATCCTGGAACTTGCTCTTTTTTTAAAAAAAATTATTTATTTATTTATTATATATACAATATTTTGTCTGAGTGTATGTCTGCGGGCCAGAAGAAGGCACCAGACCTCATTACAGATGGTTGTGAGCCACCATGTGGTTTCCGGGAATTGAACTCAGGACCTTTGGAAGAGCAGGCAATGCTCTTAACCACTGAGCCATCTCTCCAGCCCTCAATGCTAATTTAAAATATACTTTATCTTTTCAATAATGAGGATAAATCTTGGGACTTGTGGGTGCTACACTGTCCCACTATGTTATGCCCTCTGCTCAGTTTTGCTACATTAATTTTTATATACTTTCACTATTGATTGAAGTTTGTTAATTACACTAAAACTATAACATTGTAATTTTTATTTCAAAATTTCCTATGAGTTTATTGTATAATATCTGGTAAGACAGGCAGTGAAAGGTGATTGTGGACAATAAACATAAATTGAAGTTGCTATGTTTTATTGCAAATACAAAAGGAACAACATTTTGATGAAATCATGCTTACTTTGCTACTTCATATTTTTTTTTTCAGACACTTGCACCATTAACTGCTGTCCCAAAGGCTCACAGGTCAGAGCATAAGATATGCAGCAAAATATGCAAATATGGCCTTCCTCTGCTGGTGAAAACCAGCCCTGCCCTGACCCTGCAGGTCAGGCAGAGGACTGAGCCCTGTCTTCACATTTGGAGATCAGCACTGGAAACGGAGCAGTCAACATGGGGTTGGGGCTGAACTGTGTCATTTTGGTTGTTCTTTTAAAAGGTAAATAAGAAGGGCTACTGAGTGTATGAGTAGACATGACAGAGAGATTCAATAGACTTTCTATTGACATTTTCTTGATCAAAAATCCTCTTTGTTTGCAGGTGTCCATTGTGAGGTGCAGCTCGTTGAGTCTGGGGGAGGATTGGTGCAGCCTAAGGGGTCATTGAAACTCTCCTGCGTGACCTCTGGATTCACCTTCAGTGACTATGCCATGCACTGGGTCCGCCAGGCTCCTGGGAAGGGGCTTGAGTGGGTTGCTCGCATAAGAAGTAAAAGTAATAATTACGCAACATATTATGCTGATTCAGTGAAGGGTAGATTCACCATCTCCAGAGATGATTCCCAAAGCACAGTTTACCTGCAGATGAACGATCTTCAAACTGAGGACACAGCCATGTATTACTGTTCTAGAGACACAGTGAGCAGTCTTCAGTGTGAGCCCCTCACAAAAACCTCCCTGCCAGGTACAATAACCAGCAGAGGGCGCTCAGCACACATAAAGCCCAGGGGCCGACATAGCATCTTTTTTTTTTTTCCTGTGTTATCTGGGCACCCTCTCCATCTAATCCTGTTTACAATTACAATTACAGACTGTAGGAATTGATCATGTCTCAGAAAATAGAAAATAGTCCAGTTTTGACTGACTTTCTTAAAAGAGATACGCCATCAAGTCTCACCTGAGGAAAAAAAAAAAGCAAGTATCTATGAGGGCAAAAGTGGTTCTCTGTGGTCCCAGGATCAGGTGCTGGAGACGCTCGGGAACCTCTGAGAGACTCTTCCTTCAGACTGAAGTTAGGGAAGACCTCTATTGGAACAGAGTTAGTAATTCAGGATGAAACAAGTGGAAGATGGCCAGAAATATCCACACCAGCATCCAGAAGACGAGAAAAGGTTTTTCCATTGATAAACAAAGTGAGTTCTGGTTGCTGTGAATGATGGCTTGTAGCCAATAGGCATCAGATGAACCAAATCCAGCCTCTCCCCCGTCACCTTCCTTAACTTGATTATTTGTAGGTTGCACTTGAGGAAGGAAAATTAAGTGTACAAGCCTATGTTGAGTGAGTCATAACCCGGACTTCTTCAATATTGGTGTCAATCACTCCAGGAGCAACAAAGACCCCTTGTACAGTGGAGCTACTTCTCCCCAATAGTATTCCTACAGTGCTTCCTGGTAAACGTCCATTAACCCCAGTGGGGAGAGCTACTTCTCCCCAATAGTAGTCTACAGTGATTCCTGGTAAATGTCCATTAACCCCAGTGGGGGACAGCTTGCATACCCACTTCAGGAGTTAAAATTGTATAAATGGAAGATCTGAGAATGAGCCCTGCACTGCGAGGGGAGGCTGTGCTAAGGTCCTGAATAGATTTCCTTGTGGAGGAACAGGCTGCTAGATTGCCCCATAGATTTGTCTTGGGCCCTGAGATGGACCCCTCTCCTCATTTCCTGACATGGAATTCCCCTGGGAATTTTTCTTTGATCAGCATTTGTTAGTCCAATGTTTCGCTCTCCTGTATCTCAGGAACATTCCTGGTTCCTTCCTCCCACCTGGGCTTACTTTCCTCGTGTGACACTGCTTGATCTGATGCCACATAAGACTGCACCTGATGCTGCTCCCAGGAGCACAACCCTCTTTCTCTCTGGGTCTTTATTTCTTTGTTGGGAAGGAACATCTTTAAGTGTCTTTCCATGTAAACCTGCAGCTAAAGCCAGTCCTTGTGTATCCGAGGGGCCAATGTCTGAACAAATCTGAGTATAATCAGAGAAGCCACCTTTCTATCTAAAAGGTGTCAAAGCAGCTTTATATAGCATCAGCATTCTCAAAGGCGAGCTGTTTAACTGCCAAAGTCCTGCTTCTGCATCTCTAATCAACCTGCTTGATACCTGCTTCAGCCTGGAGAAACAGTCCTGAAACAGCTCATCAGGTCCACGTTTTACATTAGAAAAGTGCTCAGCCTACTCTTTAAAAGATGGAAGTTTATTTATATACAGGCCTTGTTGGCAGCTGCATTAATTTGGGCAAATGTTGCTATATCAAAGTTTGAATGCTGATCTGTTCCTCTATAAGGCCCCTCACCTGCAGACATACCGTAGAAAATAGGAACTTGTTGGGCCATATTTCTCTCAGCTGTGGCCTGACATTGTTTTGCAAACTCATTTGTCCACAACAGATAATTCCCTCCTGACAGGCAAGCTTTGGCCTACTGTTGCCAATCCTTGAGGCATATTCTCCAGCTGTGTTTGCATCAAAGGGGCCACTGGATCGTATTGTGTACAAACTGCTTTTAATTCTTCTAGTAGTTTGAATGAGATTGGAGCATGAACCCTGACGTCCCTGAGCATGAAATATTTGAAACCCTTGCATATCCTTCCCTCTCTGTACACTCTCTCTGTTTCTATCTTGCAAAGGAGATGCACAATTAATGCTAAATGTGTGCCGTCCTCCTGGAGCTCTTTGCACCATAGACAGATCTAAACCAGCTATTATGGTAGGAAAAGGCTTACTCTTCTAATAAGAGGAGATTTGCAGAGTGTCTAGTTTCTATAAAAGTGATGCTATCAACTCGTTCAAGTCTTTTAGATCCTTCTGGATCTTCCCAGCAGGTCTTTGCCTCTCAGTATTCCAGGTCATAAGGGAGGGAGGTGTAAACTCATCATTATGGTATTTAACGCTTCTTCCTTTAAGTCGTGAGGCTCAGACAGATCACAATCACACAGTCCTGTACATGCTTCCTCATCTAGCAGCTCCTCCAGCAGCTTGTAGGGCTCTTTTTCACTTCTAACTGTTTCAGGTGGAAGTATCTCCTACCATTTGGGGCATAAATTCAAACTTTTCTATACTGGTATACTATTTGCCTTTTAATAAATAAAATCTGCCTGAAGATCACAGGGCAATGCAACCATACTAGTCAGCCATACAGACCAGGAAGTGGTCGCGCACACCTTTAATCCCAGCATTTAGAAGATGGAGGTGGATGGATCCCCGTGAGTTGAAGGCCACCATGGAGCACACAAGATTGAATCTGTCTAAAAGGGAAACAGAGCTCATGAAAAGGTGATCCTAGAACTTGGGATCCCACACCTTTAATCAACACTATGGAGGAAGAGACAGGATCTATGTGACTCGGAACAGAAAGGAATATAAGGTGGGAAGAGACAGGAACTCAACAGAGTGTGAAGTCTGAGGATTCATGGAGACAGGATCTTACCATTTCTGTCTGCAGATTTGAGAGAGATAAAAGGTCTGCCTAGCAGTTGGATGCTTTGCCTTTTTTATTTTTAGCTTGAACTCTCATATCTGTCTATGGGTTTTTATTATTCTTGCTCCACTCTCCTGTATGAGTGTCCAGAAATGAAGAGTATCTTTACAGATGGTTTCAGGCCCATATTTGTAATAATGCTGTTAGATTTTTTTTATCCCAATTCCTTTCCATATTCCCTTGACTAAGGTCCTGTACTTGGGAAACCAAGGGCATAGCTGCCGTATAAATTTTAATATCCTGCCCTTGCTGCTGCTTCACTCGGGCCTCTTTGTCCTTTAAAGTATCTCTAAGCAAGTTCACATAATGCTGATTACATTTTCCATGCCCCATATCTATAATTTTTTTTTCTTTTTTTTTAAATTAAATTATAAAAGTTTCCATTTCAGCCCCTCCTCCCAACACCCTCCCACTCCCCCCACTCTCTCTCCTCCTCCCTCTCCATCCCCTAGAGCAGTCAGGGTTTCCTGCCCTGTGGGAATTTCAAGTTCCTCCCCCCTCCCTCCAGGTCCAGGGAAAGTGAGAGTCCAAACAGACTGGAGCGCCAAAATCCAGTATATGCAGAGGAAGCAAGTCCCAGTGTCATTGTCAATGGCTTTTCAAAAAGGCTCCGGGCCAGCCACATTCAGAGAATCTGGTTGGATCACGTCCTCGTTCAGCCCCAGTCCAACAGGCCTTGGTGAACTCTCATTATATCAGTCCCCTTGTATCAGTGGGTGCTAGCATCCCTCGCAGTCCTGATTACTTTTTTTATTTTCTTCATCATTCTGTTCCTCATTTGGACTGTGGAGTGCTCAGTTCGGTGTTCCAATATGGGTCTCCATCTGTATCGCCATCCAACATCGGATGAAGGTTTCCTGTGCCCTTGCCTTCTTTGCACACGATCTCTTTCCTTCTGCCTCTCATTTGGACCTAGGGAGCTAGGTCCCGTGTTCCAACGTGGTTCTCCGCCTCCATCTCCATCCATCGCCAGATGAGGGTTCTATGGTGACATGCAAAATATTGATCAGTATGGTTGTGGGCCAAGGCCGGTTCAGGCACCCTCTCCTCTGTCCAGAGAACCATCTGGGGATCTCTCCTTGGACCGGGGATCCCCTTTATAATCAAGTCTCTTGTAAACCCTAAAATGATTCCCTTAGTTGAGGTATATACTTGCCTGATCCCATATCCATCCTTCCTCCCTCCCCCCCATCCCAGTCCCCTGATCTTTCCCCAATCCTCCCCCACTCCCTTCTCTCTAACCCTCTCCCTTTCCGACAACCCTCCCACCCCCCCCCCATGCACCCGAGGTTACCTGGGACTCTTGTCTATTTCCTACTTCCTGGCGGATAGCTAAATAATCTTCATCAGGTTCATCTTCTTATTTAGCTTCTCTAGGATCACGAATAATAGGCTCAAAGACCTTTAATTATGGTTAGAATCCACTTATGAGTGAATACATACCATGTTCCTCTTTTTGGGTCTGGCTTACCTCACTCAGTAAAGCGTTTTCTATTTCCATCCATTTGCATGCAAAATTCAAGATGTCATTGTTTTTTACGGCTGAGTAAAACTCTAATGTGTATATGTTCCACACCTTTTTTAACCATTCTTCTATTGAGGGGCACCTAGGCTGTTTCCAGGTTCTGGCTATTATAAATAGTGCTGCTATGAACATAGTAGAACAAATGCTTTTGTAGTATGTTAGGGAATCTCTAGGGTATATTCCCAAGAGTGGAATTGCTGGGTCCTGAGGGAGGTTGACTCCCAGTTTCCTGAGAAACCGCCACACTGATTTCCACAGTGGCTGCACAAGTTTGCATTCCCACCAACAATGGATGAGTGTTCCCCTCATTCCACATCCTCTCCAGCATAGGCTATCATTGGTGTTTTTGAGTTTGGCTATTCTGACAGGTGTAAGATGATATCTCAAAGTTGTTTTGATTTGCATTTCCCTGATCGCTAAGGAGGTTGAGCATGACCTTAAGTGCTTTTTAGCCATTCGAAGTTCATCTGTTGTGAATTCTCTGTTCAGTTCAGTACCCCATTTTTTAATTGGGTTAATTAGAGTTTTAGTGTCTAGTTTCTTGAGTTCTTTGTATATTTTGGAGATCAGACCTTTATCTGTTGAAGGGTTTGTGAAGATCTTTTCCCAGTCAGAAGATAGCCTTTTTGTCTTACTGACAGTGTCCTTTGCTTTACAGAAGCTTCTCAGTTTCAGTAGGTCCCATTTATTTAATGTTTCTCTTATTGTCTGCGCTCCTGGGGTTCTGCTTAGGAAGTGGTCTCCTGTGCCTATATCTTGTAGACTACTTCCCACTTTCTCTTCTATCAGGTTCAAAGTGGTCGGATTAATGTTGATGTCTTTTATCCATTTGGACCTGAGTTTTGTGCATGGTGATAGATATGGATCTATTTTCATTCTTCTACATGTTGACATCCAGTTATGCCAGCACCATTTGTTAAAGATGCTATCCTTCTTCCATTGTATAGCTTTAGCTCCCTTGTCAAAAATCAGGTGTTCATAAGTTTGTAGGTTAATTCCCGGGTCTTCTATTCAATTCCATAGGTCGACTTCTCTGTTGTTATGCCAATACCAAGCTGTTTTCAATACTGTTGCTCTGTAATAGAGTTTGAAGTCAGGGATGGTAATGCCTCCTGAAGTTCCTTTATTGTATAAGATTGTTTTGGCTATCCTGGGTTTTTTGTTTTGCCATATAAACTTGATTATTGTTCTCTCAAGGTCTGTGAAGAAGTTTGATGGGATTTTGATGGGAATTGCATTGAATCTATAGATTGCTTTTGGTAGAATTGCCATTTTTACTATGTTGATTCTCCCAATCCAAGAACAGGGAAGGTCTTTCCATTTTCTGGTATCCTCCTCAATTTCTTTCTTCAAAGACATAAAGTTCTTGTCAAATAGGTCTTTCACTTCCTTGGTTAGAGTTACCCCAAGATATTTTATGCTATTTGTGGCTATCATGAAAGGTGATGTTTCTCTGATTTCCCTCTCTGCTTCTTTATCCTTTGTGTAAAGGAGGGCTACTGATTTTTTGGAGTTGATCTTGTATCCTGCCACATTACTAAAGGTGTTTATCAACTGTAGGAGTTCTTTTGTAGAGTTTTTGGGGTCGCTGATGTACACTATCATATCGTCTGCAAATAACGAAAGTTTAACTTCATCTTTTCCAATTCGAATCCCCTTGATCCCCTTATGTTGTCTTATTGCTATTGTTAGAACTTCAAGCACTATATTGAAGAGGAATGGTGAGAGTGGACAGCCTTGTCGTGTTCCTGATTTTAGTGGAAAGGCTTTGAGTTTCTCTCCATTCAATTGATGTTAGCTGACGGCTTGCTGTATATTGCTTTTATTATATTTAGGTATGATCCTTGTATCCCTAGTCTCTCCAAGAACTTTATTATAAAGGGGTGTTGAATTTTGTCAAATGCTTTTTCAGCATCCAATGCAATGATCATATGGTTTTTATCTTTCAGTTTATTTATATGATGGATTACATTGATAGATTTGCATATGTTGAACCAACCCTGCATCTCTGGGATGAAGCCCACTTGATCCTAATGGATAATTTTCCTAATGTATTCTTGGATTCGGTTTGCCAGTATTTTATTGAGTATTTTTGCGTCAATGTTCATGAGTGATATTGGTCTGTAATTCTCTTTCCTGGTTATGTCTTTGTGT
This sequence comes from Myodes glareolus, assembly GCF_982192425.1. Lineage (NCBI taxonomy): Eukaryota > Metazoa > Chordata > Mammalia > Rodentia > Cricetidae > Myodes > Myodes glareolus. The sequence continues at coordinate 6,309,216 of NC_142036.1, read as the reverse complement.
GGTTTTGGTATCAGGGTAACTGTAGCTTCATAAAAAGAGTTTGGCAGTGATTCTTCTGTTTCTATATTGTGAAATACATTAAGGAGTATAGGTATTAGCTCTTCCTGGAAGTTCCAGTAGAATTCTGCATTGAAACCATCTGGTCCTGGGCTTTTTTTGGTAGGGAGATTTTTAATAACAGCTTCTAATTCTTCACGACTGACAGGTCTATTTAGATTGCTCACCTGTTCTTGGTTCAACTTTGGTATATGGTACTTATCTAAAAAAATGTCCATTTCTTTTACATTTTCCAACTTTGTGGCATATAAATTTTCGTAGTAAGATCTAATGATTCTCTGGATTTCCTCTGTGTCTGTGGTTATGTCCCCCTTTTCATTTCTGATCTTATTAATTTGCAAGTTCTCTCTCTGCCATTTGATTAGTTTGGATAGGGGTTTGTCAATCTTGTTGATTTTCTCCAAGAACCAGCTTTTTGATTCATTGATTCTTTGGATTGTTTTCTGTGTTTCTATTTTGTTGATTTCAGCCCTCAGTTTGATTATTTCCAGTCTTCTACTCCTTCTGGGTAAATCAGCTTCTTTTTTTTCGAGAGCTTTCAAGTGTGCTGTTAAGTCTCCAATGTGTGCTTTCTCCGTTTTCTTTAATTGGGCACTTAGTGCTATGAACTTTCCTCTTAGCACTGCTTTCATAGTGTCCCATAGGTTTGAGTATGTTGTGTCATTATTTTCATTAAATTCAAGGAAGACTTTAATTTCTTTCTTTATTTCTTCCTTGACCCAGGGGTGATTCAGTAGTTGACTCTTCAACTTCCATGAATTTGATGGCTTCCTGGGGGTAGCACTGTTCTTGAATTCTAACTTTAATCCATGGTGGTCTGACAAGACACAGGTGGTTACTAATATTTTTTTGTATCTGTGGAAGTTTGCTTTGTTACCCAGTATGTGGTCAATTTTCGAGAAGGTTCCATGAGCTGCAGAGAAGAAGGTATATTCTTTCCTATTTGGGTGGAATGTTCTATAGATGTCTGTTAAGTCCATTTGATTCAATACCTCCAATAATTCTCTTATTTCTCTGTTAGGTTTCTGTCTGATTGACCTGTCCATTGGTGAGAGAGGAGTGTTGAAGTCTCCTACTATTAGTGTGTGTGGTTTGATGACTGCCTTGAGTTCTAGAAGAGTTTCTTTTACATAAGTAGGAGGCTTTATATTTGGGGCGTAGATATTCAGGATTGAGACTTCCTCCTGATGAATTGTTCCTGTTATGAGTATAAAATGTCCATCTCCATCTCTTCTGATTGATTTTAGTTTGAAGTCAATTTTGTTGGAGATTAGAATGGCCACACCTGCTTGTTTCTTAGGTCCGTTTGCTTGAGAAACCTTTTCCCAGCCCTTTACTCTGAGTAGGTGTCTGTCTTTGTGATTGAGGTGTGTTTCTTGTAAACAGCAGAATGTTGGATCCTGTTTTCGTATCCAGTCTCTTAGTCTGTGCCTTTTTATAGGTGAATTGAGTCCATTAATATTAAGTGATATTAATGACCAGTGGTTGTTGACTCCGGTTATTATTACTTTTTGTTTGTTTGATTAATAGAGTTTGTATGTGTCCCTTCTTTGAGTTAAGCTCGTGAAGGGTCGCTAGATGTCTGAGTTATTGTAAGCAGTGCTGGCAATGTTGGACTCCTTGGGTTGCGATTTTCCTTCTATTACTTTCTGTAAGGCTGGGTTTGTGGCTGCGAATTGTTTAAATTTGTTCTTATCCTGGAATATTTAGTTTTCTCCATTGATAGTGAATGATAGCTTGGCTGGGTATATTAGTCTGGGCTTGCATCCATGGTCTCTTAGTTTCTGCAGTACCTCTATCCAGGACCTTCTGGCTTTCATGGTTTCCATAGAGAAGTCCGGTGTAAGTCTGATAGGTTTACCTTTATAAGTTAATTGCCCCTTTTCCTTTGCAGCTCTTAATATTCTTTCTTTAATCTGTATGTTTTGTGTTTTGATTATTACATGACGAGGGGATGTTTTTTTGTTGATCAAGCCTATTCGGTGTTCTGTATGCTTCTTGAACCTTCATAGGGATATCATTCTTTAGATTGGGAAAGTTTTCTTCTATAATTTTGTTGAATATATTTTCTGGGCCTTTGATCTGCAGTTCTTCTCCTTCTTCAATCCCTATTATTCTTAGATTTGGTTTTTTTATTGTGTCCCAGATTTCTTGAATGTTTTGTGATGAGAATTTTTGCATTTGCTGTTTTCTTTGATCAGAGCATTTATTTTCTCTATGGTATCTTCAGACTCTGAGATTCGTTCTTCCACCTCTTGTATCCTGTTGTTTATGCTTGATTCTGTGGTCTCTGTTCGTTTACCTAGATTTTCCATATCCAGCAGGCCCTCGTTTTGTGTTTTCTTCATTGCCTCCATTTCAGTTTTCAATTCTTGAACTGTTTCCATTACCTGTTTGATTGTTTTTTCTTGGTTTCCCAGTATATCATTCATGGATTTACTCATTTCTTCAATGTTTTTTTATATTTTTCATCCATTTCTTTACTCATTTCTTCAATCTTTTTGTTATACTTCTCATCCAGTTCTTTAAGGGAGTTATTCATATCCTGTTTAAGGGACTCTATTGCTTTCATAAGGGCTTTTTTTCCTGCTTCTTCTGAATTAAGAGGTTCAAGTCCTTCTATTGTAGGGTCATTGGGTTCTGGTATTTTCATGTTGCTTTTTAGATTGTTGGAGGAGTTCTTGCCTTGGCGTCTGCCCATCTCTTCCTTCAAATGCTCTCTACTGGATCTTCTAGTACCAGGTCAGTTTCCCTTGTTGGGCAGGGAATTCATTGACAGAAGTCCTACCTTTCCTCAGGCAGTCTATTGAAACACAGGCACTCCCTACTACCGGATTGCACTCACAACCCAGGCCCATCGAGCAAGGGAGTTGCTCTGGGGAGATCTTGTGGCCCCAGAGGGATGGGGGGAAGAGAGGAAGGTGTACCTGGATAAAGGCTGGGACAGGATTCAGGAGAGCTCCGCAGGGAGGAGTCGCCTCTGCCTGGTGACCAGATTGTCGAGGGGGGGGGAAAGGCTGAATTCCTCCTAGCAGAAGCCCTCTGGCCAGGAGAAAACTCACCACTCCTCCAATGGAAGTCAGCTAGAAGTTCACCCTCTCTTGCTGGCCAGGAATGTGATTGACCCGTAACTATAATTTTAATTTGCAATTTTATCCTGATATTTATCACTGATTTTCTATTTTTATTACGTATTTGAATGCTTGATTCCCACCTCTACACCTGCAGTGTGATATTAATATGTAATGTCCATCATTTTCTCTACCTGGACCACTCACTGGCCACACATCTGGGTGCCGTCAGGGTTCAGCTTTGATGGGTTTATCTGTTCCAGGGTAGAGCCATGTGCATTAAAAGTTATAGGTAGAAAAAAACAGAGACACAAAAGAATAGGACAGAGACACAGAATAGAGTCAGGAGGGCAACCCATGAATACTGAATTTGCCTAAGTTTATGTTCCATATGCTTTATATACTCCAACCCCAATGGGGGGAAGAAGGCAAAGGGCTACTTTACTATGATGGAAAGAACAAACAGCAATTACCTCTTTAATACCTGAAACATCAATTAATTACATCTTGAGTTAATTATTTCATCCTTTAGAGAAGACATGCAGTGATCATACTCTAGGTGAAACATCCTGTAGGTTGCCCCACCCTCGGTCAAATATTCTATTATAACCTTGGAGGAACAAGAATAGGCCTAAATTCCAATCTTTGGTCAAGTTAGAACAAATTCATTACTGTGGGTTCTGACAGTCCAGGTACCCTGGTTCACTTTTGTTAGTCCGCAGTTCTTCACCAATGATACAGTCTTATTTGAAGATGCCACCAAGACCAGTGAAATTCCTCCCAAGCTCTCAGCTGTGGTTATGGTTGTCTATGAGGTTTCTGACATAAAACTTGCAGGAAGATATACCAATATGGTCTCCTGATGCTCATGAAAACCAGAAGAACTGTGATTCTGCTTTTCTGACACAGGAGCCCAGATCTCAAGGTCCCATTGTAATCAAAGCATTGTCATGGCATTTTCAGTATGAGGTGCACTTAGAGCTCATCAGAGAGTCACAGATAGATAGGAGGTGTCTTAATGCTTTCTCCTGCTGCTGGAAGCTGGTGCCCCGTATTTGGATTTCTGAGTGTTTGGAAGTTGAAAGCTGTCTGTTATGTAACTGAAGCCATAAGTCCAAAAGGGGCAGCTTGAAGCCCCAGAAATTTCTTTAGAAAAGGTTTAATATTAGGATCTGCCCCTGGTGATTAGTCACCTTTTGGGCACCTGTTTCCCATGCAGGATTACCTCCCCCAGCCTTGACACAAAGGGAGGAGCTGTGTTCTGGCTCAATATGACCTTCAATGCTTTTTTCTAGCCTATGCTAGGACTGAGCGTTTACCAATGGAGATGGAGGAGTTGATGGAGAGGAGGGTAGATGGGAGGTGGTGGGATGGAACTAGAAGAGATGAGGGAGGAGGAACAGTGGTCAGTATGTAAAATAAATGAAAAAATGTTATTTAAATAAAATAAAAAGGAAAAAGGTTCTGTGTCCTTAACCAGTAGGATGGGAGTGGGGGATGGAATATTCTAGAAGAGCATGAAGATTGAACCTCTCTGTAGTACCTGCCTAAGGGAAAACTAGGACAGAAACTTCTCAAGGCAGGGGACTTTATAAACTAATGTGTTGTACCAAATAAGGAAGTCATCCCTGTCAAACTTTTTTTTCTTTTCTCTCTGCTGGTTTCTCTTTCTGTAAAAGGTTAAAATTACTTTTCTTCTACTAATCTGTTTAATTTATTACATAGTGACAGTCTTGTTTCCCACATTGGTCTCTGATTGACACTGAACTCAGAAAACTTTCCGTGGAGTTGGGGCTGAAGTGGGTTTTCAAGGTTGCTATTTTAAGGGGTAATATGGGGAAGAGAAGATGACTGTGAGTGGATAGGAGTAAGAGGGATGCTGGGTGTGTGTGACAGGTCCCTGACCAGAAATCTCTTTGTCTGAAGGTGTTCAGTGTGAATTTATCTGGTGTAGTCTTAGAGTACTTGGGTCATCCTGGGGTTCCATGATACTTTCCTGTTCAGTCTTCAACTCATCTTCAGTGATTAGTGGATGGATGTAATGGTCCTGTCAGGCTCCAGGAGAAGTCCTAGAGTGGTTGGCTCTCATATGATATATTAGGAAAGTTATTTAGAACTCCAAATGGACACAACCATGCATATTGCAATCAGGATGTCAAATGTTCAAAGTAAAGAGTGAAGTCTAAAAGTCAAAAGGGCAAGGTCGAGTGGAACACAGAAGACCCTGCAGCAGAAGCTGAAGGTGCCCTGCATTCCCCTCCGGCCACCCTGGCAGGCAGACACTCACCCCTCTGGGTAGATAGCCTTAGAGCAGGAGCAGGAACTGTTCCTGGGTCAAGAACCTTGCGGACAATAGGGCTCTATCTCTTGTATTCTGTTGGCTATTCTTGTCTCTGTAGTCCCTGTTCGTTTACCAAGATTTTCCATAAAATCTTCTGGTACAGGATCAGGGCCACTTGCTGGCCACAGACCTCACAGACAAAAGGATGCTCTTGGTGGGTGCAGGCTCAATGGGACAAAGAAACTCCTTCCGCAGTTGCCCTCACCGCTTTGTTTCCAGACCCCCAGCCCCGAAGCAGGCTGAACTGGGGGATCCTATGTCCCCACAGAAGGAAAGAAAAACAAAGACAACCACAAACATTTTTTTTATTAATATAGATGTACAAATTCTAATAAAATGCTTGTCTTTAATCCCAGTATTTAGGAGCAGAGGCAAGTTGATCTCTGAGTTTGAGTCTTGCATGGTCTACAAGGTAAGTTCCAAGACAGTCATAGCTACACAGAGAAACCTCATTTTAAAAAAGAAAAACAAAGCAAAAATAAAAATGTTTTAATAAATTAAACAGATTACACATTCATATCAACTGGATCTTCAGCCTAGTAAAGCAAGATTTTTTTCAACACATGCAAATCAATTAATGCAATAAAAACACCATATGTACAAACTGAGGGAGTAAAATCACATAATTCTTTCAATGGATTATTAAATGACATAAGACAAAATTCAACATGCCATCATGGTGAAATTTCTAGAAATTTTTTGAATAGATCAAGCATATATCAAAATAATAAAGGCTTGGTCCAAAACTCTTGTAGGCAACACATATTAAATGGTTACTTACGAAAATATTTCTTCTAAAATCAGAAATGAGACAAGACAAGGAAGTCTCCATCCCATTTCTCTTTCACTATAGCTCTCAAAGACTCACTGCTGACACATAGTCAAGAAAACACACAAAAGGACTAACAATAGGAAAGCAGAGTTCGAACTATCTCTACTTGAATATGACATAATTCTTTACTGAAAATGCCCGGATGTATCCAGGATAAGACTCTTGGACCTAAAAAGCACTCGCATAAAGTGGAGTAGAAATCAGTAGAAAGAGTAGGCTCCATTTGTAGTAGTAGCCTACTCTTCAGAAAAAGAAAACAGGAAAAGTATTTCATCCAAAATGACTCACTGAAAATGGTTTAGGGATATACCAAATCAGAGACATCTCACAAGGTGCTGGTGTGTGCATTGCAGTCAGGGCTGGGATCTCACTGATATTCAGAATTCCTAATATAATGTTTTATAGTCTTATTTACATATAGTGTCTTCAAAGCTCAGCTTCATCAAATAGAAAGAAAAAATGGTGCTTGACAAAGCATTGAGATCAACAGGAATGATTGGGAAAAGGAAAAATAAGTTACTGAGTTAAGAATTGGTCCTTAAGAGTTATATGTTTTATCTATAATCCATAGCACACATAGGTAACAATAATAATATATATCTAAAAATTGAACGTGCCTTCTTTAAATATGGCCAATAGCATAACAAACACATGCTGACTGTATTAAATCATTGGATGACTATTTCTGCAGTATCATACTTCAAAAATCAAGGAAAAGATCTACTATTTTGTAAGTATATTTAAAATATAAGTTAAGTGTAACAGAAAGATGGCTCCAGTTAAGAAACGCTAATCAAACCTGCTTCCAGATACTACCATTAGCTGCCAATGACTTCCTGCAACATTAGCTCCAGGAAATCTGAATCTCTTTTCTGATGTCTTGGGGCTGCTGCTCACATATAGAACACATAAGCAAACACACACATATAAAACTTGATAAATAAAAATAAAGCATACAAAACACAATATAGACATAAGCAAATACACATACACACATGCACAAATTGATAAATAAAAATAAAGTATACAAAACACTATGTAGACATAAAAGGTAATAGAATTATTAGAAATTATATAAGCAGAATAATACTGCTCCTAATAAATATGCCAGTACCAAATGTAAGCTAGTTCTTTAAAAGTTCTTTCCAGGAGACCTCAGAATTTCCCCAAACAGCAGCTATTGTCATCTTCTTTGTTGCTCAGCAGAACTAGATCACTAGACACTATTGCTAAAGACATTGCATTTCTTTGATGTAAGACAGACATAAGTCAAGATGGAAGGGAGTTGAAAGCCTCCTCCTACTTGTACAGCTTTCATAAAGCTAATAGGAATAATGCTGTGTAGGCTGTGGTGGAGAAAAGGCATCGGTGGTCTTACCCAGCTGTGAACCCTTCCAGCATCAGTACTAACCAACAAGGCAGCATGAGCCCAGTGCCATAACTGTGACAAGGCTTTTACACAGGCAACCAAGCTAACTCTGATTGGATCTGAGGCCTAATCCAAAGGAGGAAATCCATGTCTGGTTCTATAACCTCTGTCAAAAACCCATGGCTAAGAAGGTCAGAGACTCTAAAACTATGATTCCTTTAAGATCCCTAAAGGGATCTATTATTGTTTTTTAATGAAACCAAGATGTCACTCATTTGCTCTCTAAACATACAGGTTTGTAGCCACAGAGAAACAGTATGCTCAGACACAAGTCAGGTTAGATTGTTAATTGATTGGTCAGAATCCAGTGACTCTTGTTTGCTTAGGATGCTAGAAAAAAGAATGGTTGTGTCCTCAGGCCTCCAATGTCTGCCATCACTCTAGAACTCATAGACTATAGTGTAAGATCTGGGAGATATGGAGAAGGGCTGCGAAATGCTGTGTCCTGGTCATAACAAGGTTATTGCCATCACTCATTCAACAGCGTCTGTGGTTCCTTATACTGGACCTGAGCAGGGACAGCCCTATGAGTGATGACTCTTGGATAATGAAGGGAATCATGAGATCCTACTGCCTCCCTGATTAATTAATGAATTCTGATAGATTCTGAATGAACAGAGTATTATACTCAGGTGTACCCTTTCTGGAGGACCCACTAGCATCCACTTGTCTTAATCCCATGGTTATATACAAAACCCTTGTTAAAGTTAATGGGTCCAAAACAAATCAAAATGAAATGAACATGTGCAAGGTCTTGAGGAAGAAAGGAGGTTCTGTGACAGGGACATGAGAAAGGTGAGAGATGTATGAGTCATTTACATGTATGTAAATTTCAGAACCCAAAATTAATTAATAAAAGTAAACAAATAAGCAACTAAAACATTTTTTTTCTTTTCAAACATTTTTCAGAGACTTCTTTTTAAGCCAAATTCTCTTATCAGGATCCAGTTCTAACTAGAAAGTGGGGAGTTTACAGTGGAAAGTCCTCTCATTGTGCCAGTGAACACAGCCAAGAAGCAGTTCACCCTGAAGCTGAGCTCAGCTACCACTAAAGGCCCAGTCTTGTGTTACTGTGCAGCAGACACAGTGAGCAGGTTCTCTGTCTGCTCAGCAACAACCTCAATTTAGGATGCTCATGACCTGCAGGAGATGCTGTTGGTCCAAGTTTCACCAGGAATGAACATGTAGTAGGTAAGAGAAACATCTGGAGAGTGGGGGAGTCCCCTGAGGCTCTAAGGTTTCCTACCCTAACCTCAAATAACTGCAGAGACCATGTACAACATGTGATGTACTACTGTGTGTAACATATGACTATGCTCTAAACTTAGTACAGTAAAAATTTGTTATTATTAAGCAATATTGTACATATATTTTTACTCCTTACCTAGGAACATATTGGATGGACAAAATCAATGGCATTTACATAAAGTATAATAGAAATTTTCAAACATGAGGTATCAAACACCCAATCATGATCATCTGCACCAGAATCAGTAGCAGCATCTGTAATTATATCTGTAACTACTTTTCTCTGGCAGGTGGGGTTTTCTCAGCTGGAATGTTTGATTGTGACCTGGATCTCAGGCCTTGATGTTCCATCCACAGTGTTGAGCCCATGCAATTCTGCTAAGCAAGTGTAGGAGACCTGGTATCAAGGCATTGTCCACTGCTCCGTGAATCCCTCAGCTCAGAAGAAGGAGAGAATAAGATGGGCATAATTGCATACTCTGAACTTTGTCATAGGTTTTCATCATTTATTTTTCTGTGAATATTTTCCCTAAAATGAAAGATTTTGGTCAAAATAGTAATTATATGGTTTTTGTAACTTGGGAAAGGAGAAGAAAGTCAATTAATTACAGAAGTCCCTTTGCATATTTAGGATCCTGAAAGTGGAGAAGTGATGTCCTCACAAATAAACCACAAGATAATCCCATTCATGAATTTATTCAATGTTCTTAATACTCTGACTGATTTTACCATGTAACTTATTCTTTGTGGGAAGCAGAAATGGATTTCCCTGAGGGCTTCTGTGCCTTTTATCACAGACTGGCTCTTCCTGAATCTTAAACTTAAGTTCACCAGCAGGTGGGGAGGGCATGCAAATCTTTGCTGGCCCCACCCAATCCTGGGGTGAAAAGCCAAAGTGGGGTCTGGGTACACTCGCTGGTGTGCAGTCATGGACAGGCTTATGTCCTCATTCCTGCTGCTGATTGTCCCTGCATGTGAGTGCCAAGTCTCCCTAAGGAATGAACTTCCATATCCTCGCCCTGTTCCAACATAACTTTATCCCTTTTCTCCACAGATGTCCTTTCCCAGGTTATTCTGAAGAATTCTGGTCCTGGGCTGTTGCAGCCCTCCCACACTCTCAGTCTGACCTGCACATTGTCTGGGTTTTCACTGGGCACTTCTGGCATGGGTGTGGGCTGGATCTGTCAGTCCTCAGGGAAGGGTTTGGAATGGCTGGCAGACATTTGGTGGAATGACGAGAAGTATTACAACCCATCCCTGAAGAGCCAGCTCACAATCTCCAAGGACACCTCCAACAAGCAGGTATTCTTCAAGATCACCAGTGTTGACACTACAGATACTGCCACATACTACTGTGCTCGGAGAGCACAACAGAGCACAGAGACACAGCCTCGGCTGACAGCTGTACAATACTTCAAATTGTTCTCATCTCTGTTCTTCCTCAAGCAGGGCAGAAGCCTGGTGGATGGGACAGAACTTCCCTCCTAGCCTCTGGGATTTCCTCTTCATTTTGAGCTTCAGAGCCTGGGTTTCCTGTCACATACCCTAGGTTTCTGTTAAGATGTTCAGAAATGAGGGTCTGTCTATGTTTGGTTTTATTAAGATAAAGGGTGCCTGGTCACTAAACCAGGTGGTTCAGAGCTGTGGTTCCTTTATCCATAAGCCTCAATCCCCACAACAGCAGGTTTCTGGTTATTGTGATTTCCACCTTCGGAATTCAATGGACTTGGAGAAGATAGGTTTTAGTGGATAAGCATACTCAAATGGAGTCATTGGCCAAAGAGGTCCCAGGAAATCTTGCAAATATCTCTGGCTATTACTAAGACTCCTACCTCCACAAGCAGATGGCAGCACACTATCATTGAAGACACTACTTAAGTATTTCAGTGATCACAGAGAAGTTGAGCCCAAGTAGAAACTTAAACCCTACTGATAACATTCACAGTGTTGCATGCACTTAGCGAGCTTTCAGAGGACAAAGGTGCTTCTTCTTGAAATTGATTGGAAGTAACAGAGAACCACAAATGAACACTGTGTACAGAGAGATTCATGAACTCAGCCCCAAAAGGATGATCTTCATCAAACTTTCATCTCAGGACTGATGGGCCAAGGTAGAGGAGGAGGTGGAAAGATTTCAAGAGCAAGAGGTGATCGATGACTCCAAAGAAAGTCTCCTCTGGACTCAATGGAACTGATGCACATATAAACTCAGGGAGACTACAAAGGAAGCAAAGGACTTGCATAGGATTAATCTAGATTGGCTCCCAGAGATGAGAGAGGGAACTGGACATGGGCTGCTACCCCTAACCAAGAAACTCTCTGCGATAGGCACCCAGAGGCAAAATTAGTCTTTTTAATGGATCTCGCTAACTATATGAAGATACGTGAAGGTAGGCTCTGTGTCCAGGAGCTGGATAAATGAAACTAGCAAAATGCTATTTTTGTCAAGTGTTTGTGTCATTTTCAAATAGCTTTGTTCAGTAAGTTTTTTGTCTTAATCTACATTTGTTTCCAAATATGTTTTCTTCTCTCCCTCTCTCTCTCTCTCTCTCTCTCTCTCTCTCTCTCTCTGTGTGTGTGTGTGTGTGTTTCTGTGTGCTTCTGTGTGTGTGTGTGAAAGAGTTACACACACAGAGAAAAAGACATCGAGTCAAAAAGATATTGTTCACTGTTTCTTTTAATTTTTCTTTTGTGTTTTGTAAAGATTGAAAGAAGGAAAGGCCATGGGTTAGGTTGGTAAGGAGGTTAGGAGGATCTGGGAACATCTGGAAAAGAGAAAATTTTTAAACTGAATGTATTGTTTACAAATGATTTTTTTCCTAAGGAAATAAAACCACTATAATTCCTCCCATCCTACCAACATAAAATTGTGTCTTTATTGTTCTTAAATAAATGAGGACATAGTAGTTATGTGTTTATTTATATTTCTGGCATGTAATCACACAACCTGTTTGCAGAATTCTCAAAAATTTCTAGTCAGCTGCCTACTGTTCTGATAAGCTTTGAATCCTCAGTGATTGGAAATCTGTCACCACTGATGAAAAAACCAATCAAACTGAATCAAGAATCCCAGGTTTAATCTGAGCAAAGCATTCCTGGGTGGCCCCAGAAGACGAGGACAACCCATGAAGGAAAACCATAAGGAGGGGCCTTTTAAATTTCCCTGGGGGTGAAATCACCAAGGCTGAGAACTTTATATGGCATCTTTATATGACAATGAATCATAAAGACTATAGAGGGAGAAGGGGTTGGAAAGTCCCATCCTTGGTGACTTTGATCTTAGAGTTGACAGTAGAGCTGCCATGATCACAGCCACTTCCTAAAGACCCCACCTTCCAGCACTGGGCAAGTGGTAATCAAATGGCAAACACGTGTGTGCGTGTGTTAGTGTGTGTGTGTGTGTGTGTGTGTGAGAGAGAGAGAGAGAGAGAGAGAGAGAGAGAGACAGAGACAGAGAGAGCGAGAGAGAGAAAGAGAGACGAATTCATTCCATACCACAGCTCACAGACAATTGTGTAGTATTTAAGAGAACCCACTCATGAATGCGACAGAAAGTTTCTCTTCTGGATCTGTGAGAGTCGATATCATACCAGGGTATAGTAATGATTAGAACCAACATAGATTTTTTTCATTCACAGAAACCTGATTCAATAGCCAAAACCACATGAAGATTATTAAAGATAGACTTACCATATCCACTGACATCTGTAGGAGCAGGCTGTATATTCAAATGGGCAGTTTGTGCTGATCATATTGTTCTTTACTACTGTGTGAGAAACACAGTGGGTAGTCATCACTGCAATTCCAAAACAGTATTCTCTTTGTGGGGTGCTGAATACCAGCAATGGGTGTTCAGCAAATGTGAGCTCATATTTACCCTAGGAGAAGGACAGCCATAGTAACTGTCTTCTTGTAGATTTGCAGTTGCCTTTCAACCTAACAGTTATTTTCCAGAACAATGCACTAAATTTATGGTGTACATTATTCTGTGACAGCTCTTAATGTAAAATTATTCTTGATTTTTCTAAAATAAAAAATTATGGAATATCAGATCCCAAGGAAGTTCAGGAAAGCACAGAACTTTCTGTTGATTCTGGGCAGAACTTCAGTGGTATTTCCTGGTTAAGATTGTATTTGAGATTCTGGAGGAACCAAGAGAAAGGCAGGCAATGCTCCTGAATCTTGGAATCCTTGTAAGACTAAAACCTCCGTTTCTCTTCATGAGGTGCATTCTAAGTTCAGATATGCTCAATTTTGACTTTTAGCAGATACACTTCCTCACCCTCAGTCCATTTTCACACTATGCACTTCACTTTGTTCCCTAGGAGAGAAAACATAGTTTCTGAATTTTGTAGTCTATTTTTATATAGATGGTCAAATTTATAGGACCTAGAATTACCTGGGAAATGAGTCTTGGCTTTTAATGGTGTCATTAGATTAGCTTTAAACATTAGAATGTCTAGTGAGAGAAGTACAAGACTGCTGAAACCGAGTTTAAGACCTGCCCCAAGTGTTGGCAACACTATTGCTACAGTCTGGGGTCCTGACATGAATATAAATTAGATAGCAAACTAAGTATAAGCATTTATCTTTGCTGCTTCTAAATGTGAAAGCTACATGACTAGCTCCATCAAGGCCTTGAGTTCACGACTTCCCTGTTATGATGGACTGTACATCAAACTGGGAACATATGTCTTTCCTCGTTGAGTTGTTATTGTCATATAGTTTGTTCCTGAAATACAACCAGTAACTAACACTATAAGTAGTGTTATTACCCTGAAAAGCTTGAATGCAGCCTTATTGTTCTATTGCTATGGAGAGACACAATGACCCAGGTCACTTTTATAAGAGATACAATTTAATTGGAGATGTTCTTGCATTTAAAGGGTATTCCTCTTCATCATAGTGGTCACCATGAGAAAATTCTGTCCTCCAACCCCCACTCCTAAATTTAACTCTATCTACCATCTTGGAACTCACCTCCCTTAATCATCAAGATCTACAATATGTCCAGACATAATTTTCTGCCTTTCTAGCAACTTGCGAGGTTCAAGCTGCCAGGCAGCCAGTTCCAAAGAGCCCAAAAAAGACAAAAGCAATTAGTCACCCCAGGATGTGGTCAAGCATCTCAATTCCCTGACGCCCACAAAATCAGTAGAAAGCAGTCACAAAAACCTTATGATGCCTTATGATGCCCCATTCCCATCTATTAAAGACCCCAAATTGTAGTATGGAGGAAACATTTTGTTTATTCTTGGCCACTTTGCCCCAAAATAATCATATAGAAACTGTATTAATTAAATCACTGCTTGACCATTAGCTGTAGCTTCTGACTGGTTGATCACTTACATATTAATTTAATTCATTTCACCACCAAGCTCCCCAAACCTTTTTTTCATTTTTATTTTTGTTAAAAATTCAATCATTTTATTTTTATTGCTTTAAAAATAATACCATTCAAAATTTCTACCTCCTCCCCTCCTCCCATTTCCTTCTCACTCCACTCATCCTCCCTCCTCCACCTCCATTCCTAAGAGAAGGTAGGGTACCCTACCCTGTGGGAAGTCCAAGGCCCTCCCCCTTCTATCCAGGCCTAGGAAGTTGTGCATCCAAGCAGACTAGGATCCCAAAAAGTCAGTACATGTAGTAGAATCAAATCCTAGTGCCAAGTGCCATTATCATTGGTTTCTTAGACAGCCCCCATTGTCCTGTTTGATTACATGCTCATTCAGTTCCAATCCAGCTGGCATTGGTAAGCTAGCCTTAGATTAGTCACACTGTCTCAGTGGGTAGATGAACCCCTCGTGGTCCTGACTTCCTTGTTTACCTTCTTCCTCTATCTGCTCATCAACTGGACCATGAAAGTTCAGTCCAGTACTCTGATGTGGGTCTCTGTCTATCTCTATCCATCGCCTGATGAAGGTTCTATCATGATATTCAAGATATTCATCAGTGTCATTATGGGACAAGGCCAGTTCAGGAACCCTCTTCTCTACTGCCCAAGGACCTAGCTGGGGACATCCCCTTGGACACCTGGGAGCCCCTCTAGTTCCAAGTTTTTTTTTAAAAAAAATTTATAGTAAACAAAAAGGTGGAATGTTATGATTTCAGACACAATAAGGCTGATACTTCTGCTTCTAGGGACATACTAATGGCCCTGGGGATGTTAAAGGGCCCTGAGTGACTCATGTATGGTATAGTAAGTCCTTCTTCCTATGTGTTGCTTGCATTGGTTAATAAACAAAGAAACTGCCTTGGCCTCATAGGAGCAGAACCTAGGTAGGCAGAGAAGACAGAAATGAATTCTGGGAGGAGGAAAGCAGAGTCATAGAGAAGTCATGGGTCCTCTGCCTGAGATGGAGATTGGTTAGAATCTTTCCCAGTAAGCCACTGCCACATGGTAATAAACAGATTAGTAGAAATGGGTTAAATCTAGATGTGAGTGTTAGCTAATAAGAGGCTGGAAATATTGGTCCAAGCAGTGGTTTAATGAATACAGTTTCTGTTTGAGTATTTTGGGTGTAAGCTAACTGGTGGCCTTGAAGAACAAGGTGCCCTCTTCTTACTACAATTGGCACTCCAATGTGATCAATTAAATCTACATAAACCCTAGAGGGCTTGAAAAAGATAATTCTAGAATAAAAAAATATAGAGGGAACTTAACACATCCTTTTTTCTGTTTAGTGTTCATGTGCTGAAGCTCCTTGAAGAAAGATATTCCTGACTCAGCAACCACAGCAGAAGAAAAGCCGCACAATTTTAAAATGCTTACTTTCTAGACTATGCTGAAAGCTCTTTCGTGAGACCAGCATTTGGATAGGGCTTGTGAGTAAAGTGCTACAACTCACTTGATGGCAACATGAACTTGCCCTGTACCTGAATGTGGGGCACTGCTCGGCTCAGAGGCACAAGCGGCTCTGCCATGCTAGGCTGGTCAGAGCAGCAGGAACTACGGTATTTATCATAATAACAGCACAGCTTAAGTTTTAGACTAGGCAGTCAAAGAGTTGGTATCGTATTGCCCTTACTAATGGTGCAACTTTAGTTTTTTAAAAAGTGCTTAGCAGTCGGGCGGGGCAGGGTCCCGGTGAGGAGGAGCTTGGGCGTTCCCCGACCCCATAGACGCCCAGGTCGCCCTGCAGTGCTGGCTCCCCCCTCCCGCCTGCCATCCCAGCTCCCATCCAGGTACGAATTCCTATATTTCTCCCTTCCCCCTGGGGCCATAAAATTTCCCCAGCTCAGCTGCCTTGCGAGCTGGGCCTGGGCTGTAGGCACATTCGGGCTGGAGGCAGTTGCTGGGTCTTAAAGGCCTCCCTGAGGTCAGGTGGACCAGAGGCCAGCTCAGCCACATTCCTGACCAGCAGGGGCCCTGACTTCTATCTGAGGGCCATCAGAGGGGTGAGTTTCCTTCAGGCCGGAGCAGAGTCCCGGTGAGGAGGAGCTTGGGCGTTCCCCGACCCCATAGACGCCCAGGTCGCCCTGCAGTGCTGGCTACCCCCTCCCGCCTGCCATCCCAGCTCCCATCCAGGTACAAATTCCTATATTTCTCCCTTCCCCCTGGGGCCATAAAATTTCCCCAGCTCAGCTGCCTTGCAAGCTAGGCCTGCATTGTAAGCACATCCCGGAAAGAGGGAGTGCCTGTGCTTCAATAGCCTGCCTGAGGAAAGGTGGGCATTCTGTCAGTGAAGTCCCTGCCCAAGAAGGGAACCTGACCCGGTAACAGAAGTTCCAATAGAGAACATTTGAAGTAAGAGATGGGCAGACGCCAAGGCAGGACCTCATCCAACAATCTGAAAAACAACATGAAAACACCAGATCCTAAGGACCCTACAATAGAAGGACTTGAACACCTTAACCCAGAAGAAGTGGAAAAAAGTGCCATTATGAAAGCAATAGAGTCCCTTAAACAGGATATGAATAACTCCCTTAAAGAATTGGATGAGAAATATAACAAAAAGTTTGAAGAAATGAGTATAGAATTAGATGAGAAATATAACAAAATGTTTGAAGAAATAAGTAAATCCGTGAATGAGACCCTGAGAAACCAAGAAAAAACAATCAAACAAGTAAAGGAAACAGTCCAAGAATTGAAAACTGAAATGGAGGCAATGAAGAAAACACAAACCGAGAACCGGCTGGATATGGAAAACCTAGGTAAATGAACGGAGACTACAGAATCAAGCATAACCAATAGAATACAAAAGATAGAAGAACGAATCTCAGAATCTGAAGATACCATAGAGAAAATAAATGCTCTGGTAAAGAAAATAGCAAATCCAACAAATTCTCTTCACAAAACATTCAGGAAATCTGGGACACAATAAAAAAACCAAATCTAAGAATAATAGGGATTGAAGAAGGAGAAGAACTGCAGATCAAAGGCCCAGAAAATATATTCAACAAAATTATAGAAGAAAACTTTCCCAACCTAAAGAACAATATTCCTATGAAGGTTCAAGAAGCATACAGAACACCGAATAGACTGGATCAGAAAAAAAAATCCCCTCGCCATATAATAATCAAAACACAAAACATACATATTAAAGAAAAAATTTTAAGAGGTGCAAAGGAAAAAGTCAAGTAACTTATAAAGGTAAACCTATCAGACTGACACCAGATTTCTCTATGGAAACCATGAAAGCCAGAAGATCCTGGATAGAGGTACTGCAGAAACTAAGAGACCATGGATGCAAACCCCGACTACTATACCCAGCCAAGCTATTGTTCACTATCAACAGAGAAAACAAAATATTCCAGGATAAAAACAAATTTAAACAATACGTAACTACTAATCCAGCCTTACAGAGAATTTTAGAAGGAAAATCACTACCAAAGGAATCCAACATTCCCAACACGGCCTACAATAACTCGAACATCTAGCGACCATTCACAAGCACAAATCAAAGAAGAAAAACACATACACTCTACTACCTAAAAAAAAATGACCGGAGTCAACAACCACTGGTCATTAATATCACTTAATATCAATGGACTCAATTCACCTATAAAGAGGCACAGACTTAGAGATTGGATACGAAAACAGGATCCAACATTCTGCTGTTTACAAGAAACACACCTCAACCACAAAGACAGAAACCTACTCAGAGTAAAGGGATGGGAAAAGGTTTTCCAAGCAAATGGATCTAAGAAACAAGCAGGTATGGCCATTCTAATATCTAACAAAATCGACTTCAAACTAAAATCAATCAGAAGAGATGGAGATGGACATTTCATACTCATAACTGGAACAATTCATTGGGAGGAAGTCTCAATCCTGAATATCTATGCTCCTAATGTAAAGGCACCCACATATGTAAAAGAAACTCTTCTGGAAATCAAGGCAGTCATAAAACCACACACACTAATAGTAGGAGACTTCAACACTCCTCTCTCACCAATGGACAGGTCAGTCAGACAGAAACCAAACAGAGAATTGAGAGATTAATTGGAGGTATTGAATCAAATGGACTTAACAGACATCTATAGAACACTCCACCCAAATAGGAGAGAATACACCTTTTTCTCTGCAGCTCATGGAACCTTCTCGAAAATTGACCAAATACTCGGTAACAAAGCAAACTTCCACAGATACAAAAAAATATTAGTAACTACCTGTGTCTTGTCAGATCACCATGGACTAAAATTAGAATTCAACAACAATGCTTCCCCCAGGAAGCCAACAAACTCATGGAAGCTGAACAGTCAACTACTAAACCACCCCTGGGTCAAGGAAGAAATAAAGAAAGAAATTAAACTCTTCCTTGAATTTAATGAAAACAAAGACACAACATACTCAAACCTATGGGACACTATGAAAGCAGTGGTAAGAGGAAAGTTCATAGCACTAAGTCCCCAATTAAAGAAAGCGGAGAAAGCACACATTGGAGACTTAACAGCACACTTGAAAGATCTAGAAAAAAAAGAAGCTGATTCACCCAGGAGGAGTAGAAGACTGGAAATAATCAAACTGAGGGCTGAAATCAACAAAATAGAAACACAGAAAACAATCCAAAGAATCAATGAATCAAAAAGCTGGTTCTTGGAGAAAGTCAACAAGATTGACAAACCCCTCCACAAACTAATCAAATGGCAGAGAGAGAACACGCAAATTAAAAAAATGAAAAGGGGGACATAACCAGAGACACAGAGGAAATTCAGAGAATCATTAGATCTTACTATGAAAGTTTATATGCCACAAAGTTGGAAAATGTAAAAGAAATGGACATTTTTTTAAAATAAGTTCCATATACCAAAGTTTAACCAAGAACAGGTGAACAATCTAAATAGACCTGTTAGTCGCGAAGAATTAGAAGCTGTTATCAAAAATCTCCCTACCAAAAAAAGCCCAGGACCAGATGGTTTCAATGCAGAATTCTACCAGAACTTCCAGGAAGAGCTAATACCTATACTCCTTAATGTATTCCACAATATAGAAACAGAAGAGTCATTGCCTAACTCCTTTTATGAAGCTACAGTTACCCTAATACCAAAACCACACAAAGACACAACCAAGAAAGAAAATTACAGGCCAATCTCTCTCATGAACATCGACGCGAAAATTCTCAATAAAATACTGGCAAACCGAATCCAAGAACACATTAGAAAAATTATCCATTATGATCAAGTCGGCTTCATTCCAGAGATGCAGGGCTGGTACAACATACGCAAATCTATCAATGTAATCCATCATATAAATAAACTGAAAGAAAAAAACCATATGATCATCTCACTAGATGCAGAAAAAGCATTTGACAAAATTCAACACCCATTTATGATAAAGGTGTTGGAGAGACTGGGGATACAAGGATCATACCTAAATATAATAAAAGCAATATACAGCAAGCCGACAGCTAACATCAAACTGAATGGAGAGAAACTCAAAGCCTTTCCACTAAAATCAGGAACACGACAAGGCTGTCCACTCTCTCCATACCTCTTTAATATAGTGCTTGAAGTTCTAGCAATAGCAATAAGACAACATGAGGAGGTCAAGTGGATTCGTATTGGAAAGGATGAAGTTAAACTTTCGTTATTTGCTGACGATATGATAGTTTACATAAGTGACCCCAAAAACTCTACCAAAGAACTCCTCCAGCTGATAAACACCTTTAGTAACATGGCAGGATACAAGATCAACTCCAAAAAATCAGTGGCCCTCCTATACACAAAGGATAAAGAAGCAGAGAGGGAAATCAGAGAAACATCACCTTTCACGATAGTCACAAATAGCATAAAATATCTTGGGGTTACTCTAACCAAGGAAGTGCAAGACCTATTTGACAAAAACTTTAAGTCTTTGAACAAAGAAATTGAGGAGGATACCAGAAAATGGAAAGATCTCCCCTGCTCTTGGATTGGGAGAATCAACATAGTAAAAATGGCAATTCTACCAAAAGCAATCTATAGATTAAATTCAATCCCCATCAAAATCCCATCAAACTTCTTCACAGACCTTGAGAGAACAATAATCAAGTTTACATGGCAGAACAAAAAATCCAGGATAGCCAAAACAATCTTATACAATAATGGAACTTCTGGAGGCATTACCATCCCTGACTTCAAACTCTATTATAGAGCTACAGTATTGAAAACAGCATGGTATTGGAATAAGAACAGAGAAGTCGACCTATGGAATCGAATAGAAGACCCAGATATTAACCCACAAACCTATGAACACTTGATTTTCGACAAGGGATCTAAAGGTATACAATGGAAGAAAGAAAGCATCTTTAACAAATGATGCTGGCATAACTGGATGTCAACCTGTAAAAAAATGAAAGTAGATCCATATCTATCACCATGCACAAAAATCAAGTCCAAATGGATTAAAGACATCAACATTAATCCATCCACTTTGAACCTGATAGAAGAGAAAGTGGGAAGTAGTTTACAAGATATAGGCACAGGAGGCCTCTTCCTAAGTAGTACCCCAGTAGCACAGACAAGAAGAGAAACAATGAAAAAATGGGATCTACTGAAACTGAGAAGCTTCTGTAAAGCAAAGGACACTGTCAGTAGGACAAAAAGGCTGCCTTCCGACTGGGAGAAGATCTTCACCAACCCCTCATCAGACAAAGGTCTGATCTCCAAAATATACAAAGAACTCAAGAAACTAAACACTAAAACTCTAATCAACCCAATTAAAAAATGGGGTACTGAACTTAACATAGAATTCACAACAGATGAACTTCGAATGGCCAGAAGACACTTAAGGTCATGCTCAACCTCCTTAGCGATCAGGGAAATGCAAATCAAAACCACTTTGAGATACCGTCTTACACCTGTCAGAATAGCTAAAGTCAAAAACACTGATAGCCTATGCTGGAGAGGATGTGGGGTGAGGGGAACACTCATCCATTGTTGGTGGGAATGCAAACTTGTGCAGCCACTGTGGAAATCAGTGTGGCGGTTTCTCAGGAAACTGGGAGTCAACCTCCCTCAGGACCCAGCAATTCCACTCTTGGGAATATACCCTAGAGATTCCCTAGCATACTACAAAAGCATTTGTTCTACTATGTTCATAGCAGCACTATTTGTAATAGCCAGAACCTGGAAACAGCCTAGGTGCCCCTCAATAGAAGAATGGTTAAAAAAGGTGTGGAATATATACACATTAGAGTTTTACTCAGCGGTAAAAAACAATGACATCTTGAATTTTGCATGCAAATGGATGGAAATAGAAAATGCTTTACTGAGTGAGGTAAGCCAGACCCAAAAAGAGGAACACGGTATATATTCACTCATAAGTGGATTCTAACTATAATTAAAGGTCTTTGAGCCTATTATTCGTGATCCTAGAGAAGCTAAATAAGAAGATGAACCTGATGAAGATTATTTAGCTATCCGCCAGGAGGTAGGAAATAGACAAGAGTCCCAGGTAACCTCGGATGTATGGGGGGGTGGGAGGGTTGATGGAAGGGGAGAGGGTTAGAGAGAAGGAAGTAGGGGAGGAATGGGGAAAGCTTGGTGGCCTGGGATGGGGGGGAGGGATGAACGATGAATATGGGATCAGGGAAGAATATATTTCAACTAAGGGAGTCATTTTAGGGTTTACAGGAGACTTGATTATATATGGGATCCCAGGTCCAAGGAGAGATCTCCAGATTGTTCTCTGCACAGAGGAGAGGGTGTCTGAACCTGCCGTGATCCATAACCATACTGATGTATATTTTGCTTATCACCATAGATCCTTCATCTTGCAAACGACGGCGATACAGACGGAGACCCACATTGGAGCACCGGACTGAGCCCCCCAAGGTCCAAATGAGGAGCAGAAGGAGGAAGAACATGAAAAAGGAAATCAGGAGTGCGAGGGATGCTATCACCCACTGATACAAGGGAACGGATCTAATGAGAGTTTACCAAGGCCAGTTGGACTGGGACTGAATGTGGACGTGATCTAACCAGATTCTCGGAATTTGGCCGGATTCTCTGAATGTGGCTGGCCCGAAGTCTCTCTGAAAAGCCATTGACTATGATACTGGGACTTGTTTCCTCTGCATATACTGGATTTTGGGTATCCATTCTGTTTGGATACTCACCTTCCTGGACCTGGAGAGAGGGGGGAAGAACTTGAACTTCCCACAGGGCAGGAAAACCTGACTGCACTAAGGGACGAAGAGGGAGGAGGAGAGGGAGTGGGGGGAGTGGGAGGGTGTTGGGAAGAGGGGCGGAAATGGAAACTTTTATAATATAATAAAATTTACTTTCAAAAAAAAAGTGCTTAGCATTACAAGAAGTTCTTTTGGACAGTAAAGCATTACTGATTTACAATAGGACAGATTCAGACATAAACGACCACTAGATGGGTCAAAATGTTTGATAAATGGACATAGGTTTGGGAAAAAAAAGAAAAAGAGTATAGAGAGTCATACAATAAAGTTAATGTTTTTAAAAGGGGGTAAAGTCTTTAAAGAGATAGAGTACAGTTAATTATATATGAAAACGAGTAAAGAAATGTAAGCCACATACAAATGGAAAATTTACAGGGAGTCTGGATCATGTATATTGTGTTTTCTTTGAATTATTTGACTGTGAAAGTGCTAAGTACAGAGAGACATTTCATTGTATGGGCCACTAAGCTAAACCAGAACGTATATTATAAAGGTATCTTGACTTCAGAATTTGGGTCTAAGGATATGGTGCTTAGAAAAAAAGGTTCTTCTTCTGTTTTCATAGAAGATGAGATCCTGTGAATTGCTTCTACACCAATATGGTTTCATGGATCAAGGCTACCTGAAAGTTCAACGTGAACACCCTGAAACAACTACTTTGCTCTGTTGGTGACTGAGATGGACCTAGCACACAGGCAATACCATATAAGACCTAATTAATGAGGCCCTCAAACAGCAGGAATCACCAGGAATGGTACTAAAGCCATATTCCCAAAATTGTCTATAAATGTTTCTTCATATTTATAGGGGATATGAAATGGGTATGAATAATTTGTACTGGAATGGATCTTGGTTTTATTGATAAAAATTTAAGGTTAATTTTGTTATATGCATGTTTCTGCTCTTGATTAAGGTATCCTGTTTGTGTAGCTCATTTAAAAAATATAATGTATAATTAAGAAATATAGGTTAGTAGATAATCATCAATAATAGTCAAGTTTGTAGTCATGTTAGTTAGATTTTTCTAGATGTGCAGAGAAGTATTTCAGATGGATAGGGATTCTTCAATCTTTCAGAGACCTTCAGAATATGGCATTTAAATGTTTTAAAATTTTAGGACTTTTCATGACAATGAGACACATCTATTCCTGGCAGCACCAATTACTTCAAGAGGAAGATGGGCATCAAAGAGACCATTTGGGCAAAAAACTGCTCTTGCCTGGACTGCTTCCCTGGACATGCAGTACTCACAGAAAGGTGATGCTGAACTTGCCTAAAAGGTGAGATGATCCTTCGGGATTCCTGCTTCATGAAAGAGTCTGTGAAACATGCTGCAGGATACAGAATAAAGTGACTGAGCTGTCTTTGAATTTACTTCCTTCATGTAAAAGTCTGCTGGAGCCTATGGGCCTGTAGGCTGAAGATGGATGCCCCAGTGGTACAGAAGCTCTCTGGGTAACTATCCAGATAGCGAGATGTATCTGTCAATTCTAGAGCTTTGGAAGTTGCTTAAAATGCACTTTATGTTTACTTAAGTAATACTATATTCTTCTGGATTCTCTGATGGAATTGAAAAATAGATAGTAATAATATTGCTATCCTTAGTTATAAAAGATAAAGTCGATTAAAATATTGTAATTGTAATTCTTATTTGACACCTATTTTTTCTTATGTAATTTTACTACGCTAATTTTAAAAGCCTTCCTATTTGTTTGAACAGAAAAGGGGAAATGGTATAGGAGGTCCTTCTTTCTATGTGTTCCTTGTATTGGACAATGAATAAAGAAACTGCCTAGGCCTGATAGGGGCAGGACTTAAGTGGGTGAAGAAGACAGAACTGAATTCTGGGAGGAAGAATGCAGAGTCAGAGAGAAGCCACGGATCATCTGTCTGAGATGGATGCTGGTTAGAATCTCTCCCAGTAAGGCACTGCCATGCGGTGATATATAGATTAAGAGAAATAGGTTAAATCAAGATATGAGAAGCCAAGGACAATGGCTCTGGGTTTTTATTCTACTGCATGAACTGACTTTTTGGGAGCCTGGTTTGTTTGGATGCTCACCTTTATAGACCTGGATAGAGCGGGGAGGACCTTGGACTTCCCACGGGGCTGGGAAACATGACTGCTCTTAGTACTAGAGAGGGATGGGGAGGTGGGGAGGGGGAGGAAAAAGGGAGGTGGGGATGAGGTGGAAATTTTTAATAAATAAATAAATTAATTAATTAAAAAATAAATTAAAAAAATAATTACATAGAAACTCTATTCTTTTAAACACTGCCTGGCCCATTATCTGTAGCCTCTTATTGACTAACTCTCACATCTTGACTAACCCATATCTAATAATCTGTGTATAACCACGAAGTGGTGGCTTACTGGGAAGATTCTAACAACTGACTGTCTTGGGTAGGAGAAACATGGCATCTGACCCACCTCCCTTCTTCCCAGCATTCTGTTCTGTCTACTTGCCTACCTATGTTCTGACCTATCAGGCCAAGCAGTTTCTTTATTAATTAATCAATGAAAGCAACAAATAGAAAGAAGACCCACCTACATTAGAGTCTAATAATTATCCTTATCATTAATTTCCTCCTTTTTCCTCCCTCCCACTATTTTCCATTTTATTGTTATAATCATAAACTGTTAATCTGTCTAAAATTTATTTCTTTTCAAACATTTTTATAAGCTCCAGGGAGCCAATTTGACCTACCTAATTGGATCAGACTTGCCCGGAATAAGTATCATTTAATTATTTCCTTGTCATTCCTGGTTTCAGGAACCCTTAACTCCCCTCTATCTTTCATCTTAATCCTCTCCTCTATTAATCACTAGAATCTAATTTTTTTCAGCCAAACATAATTTTGTCTTTCCAGACTTTTGCAAGGTTCAAGCTGCCAGCCTACCCCGTTCCTCTGAGCACGGAAAATACAGCCATAATCAGTCACCCCAGGATGTGTGGTCAAACATCCCAAACTCCTCAACGTCCACAAAGTCAGCGTGAAGCAATCATGAGAGACCTTACTGCACCCCATTCACACCCATTAAGATCCTCAAACACCCCAAATTTTTATAATAAACAAAAGGGTGAAATGTAATTATTCATCCACCCATAAGGTTACACTTCTGTGTTGTAAGGCAGGCACATGTGGGTGCACCCTTGGGAACAAAGGGTCTGTGTGACCCACGTGCACGCATGCATGGTTACCTTCACCTGCGACTCAACTAACTCCCTGTGTGCGCTTGTGTCATCAGTGTCTGATGTGTTCACGCACAACCCCTGTGTGCATGTGCAAAGAGTAGGGTTGCCCGTCATCAGTGTCTCATGTAGGCACGTCTTCCCCCTCATGTGCATGGAAGCCTTTAATAGCAGGACGCGCCATCTTTACCCTCTCCCCCTGCCCCACACACTGTTTCCTCAGGCTCGTGAGCACATTCCTCTTTTTTATTTTATTTTACTTTTTCTCAACGTTTATTAAAATACAAAAGTCTATATTCCTCTTCTTTAATAAACTCCTATGTGGGTTTGTTTTTGTCTCATGTCTTTTTCTCACTCACATACAACATTTCATACATAGAAACTGTGACTAAGCAAGCCATTTAGGTTGGACTCAAATTTTAGCTACTGACCCAGTTCTGGCTCCAGGCTGGCTTGAAGAGGATTCTGAAACCCTGAATCTTGAGATTCATGGACCTTCTTTCCCTTACTAATGTTGCAAAACTGATAAAGGATTTCTTAAAGTGTCCCAAACTCTCATAATTCATAAAATATAATTGGAAATACGTTATTAATAATCTCACAGTCACCACACAATTTAACTGATGCAATTTGAGAGTCCTCTTGAAAGCAATTTCTTAAAAATAATACTGTGATAGAATTTGTTTCCTTAAAGTTTAAATTACACAAAAGTTAGTTAATAACCCCAAAAGAAAGGTTTATTTTTTATTTCTCTTTTTACTATAATTTTGTCACATTTAAGATACCCAAATAATAGTATGAAACAAGTCAACTCATATGAAAGTAGTGGTTATTGCATTAGCTAGATTTTCTAAAGTGTATGTATGTGCCACTATATGCCTTAATCATTATTTTTATCATTGTGACTGATATCTTATGATATAAACGAGGTCCAGAATGAAAGAAATTTGTTGAAGACAGATTCATAAATAATTTTTCAAATACTACTTTTTCAACTCAACCCTTGTCAAGAGAGCCAAGTAAATATTACCCCAAAGAGAGATGAAGGCTACAAGTGTAATATTCTAGACCCTGGTTTATAGAAAATGAAGCCATGATTCAAGAGTCACACAAATGCTCTGCTATCATAAGGGTGGATAAGTGGTAAGCCAAGATCTGACCCAGATTTCTCTTGTTTTGCTGCTAAAGAAACAAGTAGATAAAATTTACATTTAATTTTTTATATAGTAAGTAATAAGAATAATTAGCAACATACTTCTTTGCAATCAACACAAATAGCTGGTTTAAGTAATGCTATAAAATTATACACAGGGAACTCAATTTCTTTTGTGACTCAGTGAAGATGTACAGACTGTGGTGGTTCTTTACTACAAAGATGGCAGAAAGGCTCTGGTTTTTATGGCTTTCTGTGAATCCCACGGCAAACTTGACTGTTTTCACTCATAGATTTTCTCACAGGGTGTTGATCTATGAGAAAGTAGATTCTCCCTCTTCTCCTTCTAGCAGAAACCAAGGGAACATGGAAGTCTGTGCTGAGAAAGAAAAGCATAAAACGAGAATCTTCTCTGCTCTCTGAGACTCCTGACCCACGATACTAAATCTTCTCTGAGAACATCAGGTTGCTTAATGCTACTCTTCTCAGATGGCGAGGGATGGCTCACCATCTATGAATAACTCAGGTAAAGAAACACACTCACCTCTCTGTGCTTCATGAAGCAGTGGACTTAAAAAACACCTGCTTCCTAGAAAGAAGACCAGTACCCCAGAGTCTGGAGACTGTCCACATTTGTGCTTGCTGTCTAAGATTAACAGTTAGCAGTGACCCCTTCCCTTTGAAAATATTCCTGTTTTCAGAATAAATGATATTATCACTTTAATGATAAAAAAGATAAGAGTTAGACAAGAAGATGCTAGAGATAATGGGCCAAGCAGTGTTTTAATGAATATAGTTTCTGTGTGATTATTTCAGGTGTAAGCTAGCCAGGCAGCCAGGAAGAACAAGTGGCTCTCTCCCTAAAACACACCTGTGGTGTGGTTGCCTCATTTATATATGACTCAGCTAAGGCCTTGTGCATATGCGTGGTTGCTAAAACCATTTATGACTCAGCTAAGCCCTTGTGCCCATGCATGAGCTCCATAATCTATGTATGGCTAAGTCATGTCAACCCCCAGTGTTTGTGTGCTAGGCAGCTTTTAAGAGCTGGATATGCCATCCCCCTCTTTCTCTCTCTCTTTCTCTCTTTCTTTCTCTCTGTGCAGACAGACTTTATAGGCCTGTACCCGCCCCCTCTAATAAACTCCCAAGAATTTTTGTTGCATGTTCAATGTTTCCTTCTAACTTGGGGAAGGTAGCTTTATGTACAGCAAATGGATATTACTCACATTGCAGAGTTTGGAAAATTAATATATGTGCATGTGACAATTGATATACAGTAAGAATTCTTGATGGCCATTGCACAAATTGGAGAAGCCATTAAGCATGTAATAACTTCTTACTTAAAATGCTTCTGATGTATGGGAACCCCAAAAATCATAAAGATGGATAATGGGTCAGGATATGCTAGGAAAACATTTCAACAATTTTGCAATTTTGAAATTGCAAACATAAGACAGGTATTCAAGGACAAGGAATTCTGGAACATGCCATGGCTCCTTGAAAACATAACTTCAAAAAATAAAAACAGGACAATTATATCTTCAAACACCATATAATGCCTTGAGCCATGCACTTTTTACACTATACTTCTTAACTATGGATATCCATGAGCAATCTGCGGCAGACAGATTTTGGCATGATGACACAAAGGCGACCTTTGCTAAAACAAGGTAAAAAGACAATTGTACTGGATTATGGAAGGGATCCAATCCTGTATTAATTTGGTATTGAGATTAGGCTTGTGCTTTTTCCACAGAAAAAAAATAAAGCTATATGAGATGAGGTATATACAGAAGGAGCCTATAGTTCACCACCCTAGAAAAGCTAAGTAATAAGGAGAACACAAAGAAAAACATGCATAGATTCCCCTGAGATGGGAAATAGAAAAGTTCTCCTAAGAAAATTAGAAGTGTGTTGGTCGGGGAAAAGGGAATGCAAAGTTCACAATGATATACATTGCTGAGGTCAAAATACAAAGCAGCTCTCTTATTGATAGCTGATGTAATTTTCTTGCTATGGTAGATTTATAAACAAAGGTTATGATTA
Organism: Myodes glareolus; assembly: GCF_982192425.1. Lineage (NCBI taxonomy): Eukaryota > Metazoa > Chordata > Mammalia > Rodentia > Cricetidae > Myodes > Myodes glareolus. Next base: position 6,280,229 of record NC_142036.1, on the reverse strand, counting down.
TTTCCATATGTCTGTCCTCAATTTCCTGATATAAGAAACTATTGATGAGTGGGTATATGCTCTAAAGTTTTAAAGTAGAGTTGACTTATTGTTTTTAATGGATAGATGCTTAGATCTGTGATTCCATTAAGATTCCTTATTAAATCACCTCTCAAGATAAAGAATTAAGTAATTGTTTTTCTGAAAGTGTAAAATGTAGCCTGCCAGTGAAAGATCTGACTCAAAAGAATACCTTCCTTGTCATCACAGTTAATCTTTAAGAACTTACTTGGATGTTGCACTTGAAAAGCAAAATGAAGTCACATTGTAATTCCTAATTTGCCAGAAAAGTTTTGTTGAGGAATATAAATTACAGAAAAAGTTTACAGTATAAAGAGCATGGAAACAATAATCAATAAAGAGGAAAACAATGAAGAGAGTGTTTGAGTGTCTTTTTCCTACCCCACAACCGAGACAGAAAAATCATAGTATGCATTATAATCTGGAATTCTGTTTGAGTCTCTGTAGGCTGGCAACCAAGACTGTAGTAGAAAATACTTTAGCTAACTATCCAGTAGGATTGGAAGTTGGGGAATAAAATATTCAAAATGATTATGAAGGTAAAATATCTCTGGAGTACCTGCCTGTGGGAAAAAGAGGGCATAAATTTCTTAAGACCAGTGACTTTATGAACTAACATTTTGTACTATATTAGAAATACAACCATTTTTTTCTTTTTACCTATGTTAGTTTTCCTTTCTGTAAAATGTTAAAAGGTTTCCCTTCACTAGTCCTGTTAATCAATTAAGCAGTGTCAGTCTTGTTTCTTACAACATTCTTTGATTTCCATTGAATACAGAATACTTCCCATGGAGCTGGGTCTGAAGTGGGTTTTCTAGTGTTGCTCATTTTTTTTCTTTTTTTTTTCAATAGAGACTATTTTTTTTGAGAGTAAATTTTATTAAACTATAAAAGTTTCCATTTCCGCCCCTCTTCCCAACACCCTCCCACTCCCCCCACTCCCTCTCCTCCTCCCTCTTCGTCCCTTAGGGCAGTCAGGGTTTCCTGCCCTGTGGGAAGTTCAAGTTCCTCCCCCCTCCCTCCAGGTCCAGGCAGGTGAGTATCCAAACAGACTGGATCCCCAAAATCCAGTATATGCAGAGGAAACAAGTCCCAGTATCATAGTCAATGGCATTTCAGAAAGACTTCAGGCCAGCCACATTCAGAGAATCCGGCCAAATTCCGAGAATCTGGTTAGATCACGTCCTCGTTCAGTCCCAGTCCAACTGGCCTTGGTAAACTCTCATTAGATCCGTTCCCTTGTATCAGTGGGTGATAGCATCCCTCGCAGTACTGATTTTCTTGTTCATGTTCTTCCTCCTTCTGCTCCTCATTTGGACCTTGGGGGGCTCAGTCCGGTGCTCCAATGTGGGTCTCTGCCTGTATTGCCGTCCTTCGCCAGATGAAGGATCTATGGTGATAAGCAAAATATACATCAGTATGGTTATGGATCACGGCAGGTTCAGACACCCTCTCCTCTGTGCAGAGAACAATCTGGGGATCTCTCCTTGGACCTGGGATCCCATATATAATCAAGTCTCCTGTAAACCATAAAATGACCCCCTTATTTGAAATATAATCTTCCCTGATCCCATATTCATCCTTCCTCACTCTCCCCCTCCCAGGCCACCGAGCTTTCCCCATTCCTCCCCTACTCCCTTCTCTCTAACCCTCTCCCCTTCCAACAACCCTCCCACCCCCCCCCCATGCACCCGAGGTTACCTGGGACTCTTGTCTATTTCCTACCTCCTGGCGGGTAGCTAAATAATCTTCATCAGGTTTATCTTCTTATTTAGCTTCTCTAGGATCACGAATAATAGGCTCAAAGACCTTTAATTATGGTTAGAATCCACTTATGAGTGAATACATACCATGTTCCTCTTTTTGGGTCTGGCTTACCTCACTCAGTAAAGCATTTTCTATTTCCATCCATTTGCATGCAAAATTCAAGATGTCATTGTTTTCTACCGCTGAGTAAAACTCTAATGTGTATGTTCCACACCTTTTTTAACCATTCTTCTTTTGAGGGGCTCCTAAGCTCTTTCCAGGTTCTGGCTATTACAAATAGTGCTGCTATGAACATAGTAGAACAAATGCTTTTGTAGTATGTTAGGGAATCTCTAGGGTATGTACCCAAGAGTGGAATTGCTGGGTCCTGAGGGAGGCTGACTCCCAGTTTCCTGAGAAACCGCCACACTGATTTCCACAGTGGCTGCATGAGTTTGCATTCCCACCAACAATGGATGAGTGTTCCCCTCACCCCACATCCTCTCCAGCATAGGCTATCATTGGTGTTTTTGACTTTAGCTATTCTGACAGGTGTAAGATGATATCTCAAAGTTATTTTGATTTGCATTTCCCTGATCGCTAAGGAGGTTGAGCATGACCTTAAGTGCCTTTTGGCCATTCGGAGTTCATCTGTTTTGAATTCTCTGTTCAGATCAGTACCCCATTTTTTAATTGGGTTAGTTAGAGTTTTAGTGTCTAGTTTCTTCGGTTCTTTGTATATTTTGGAGATCAGACCTTTGTCTGATGAGGGATTTGTGAAGATCTTCTCCCAGTCGGAAGGTAGCCTTTTAGTCTTACTGACAGTGTCCTTTACTTTACAGAAGCTTCTTAGTTTCAGGAGGTCCCATTTATTCATTGCTTCTCTTATTGTCTGAGCTCCTGAGGTTCTGCTTAGGAACTGGTCTCCTGTGCCTATATCTTGTAGACTACTTCCCACTTTCTCTTCTATCAGTTTCAAAGTGGTCAGATTAATGTTGAGGTCTTTAATCCATTTGGACTTGAGTTTTGTGCATGGTGATAGATGTGGATCTATTTTCATTCTTCTACAGGTTGACATCCAGTTATGCCAGCACCATTTGTTAAAGATGCCTTCCTTCTTCCATTGTATGCCTTTAGCTCCCTTGTCAAATATCAGGTGTTCATATGTTTTTTTTTAACCTATGTTTTTTTACCTATGTTTTTTTTTACCATTTTTTTTTCTTTTTACTTATGTTAGTTTTCCTTTCTGTAAAATGTTAAAAGGTTTCCCTTCACTAGTCCTGTTAATCAATTATGCAGGGTCAGTCTTGTTTCTTACAACATTCATTGATTGCCATTGAATACAGGATAATTCCCATGGAGCTGGGTCTGAAGTGGGTTTTCTAGTGTTGCTCTTTTAAGAGGTAAATTATGGGGAAAGTGAAGCTGAATATGTGTGGACATGAGTGAGAGTGATGTTGGGTGCCTGTAACCAGATCCTGACCAGAAATATTTTGAATTATGTCTTCAGTGTGAATGCATTACTTGAGTCTTGGGGGTACTTGGGGTAGCATGGGGGTCCCATGATACTTTCTTGTGCAGTCTCTCGACTTAGTCACAATGAACAATAAATGTGTTGAATTGTCCTGTCAGGCTCCAGGCAAATTTCTGAGATCATTGAATTACATAGGTATGGTAGAAAAGCTATTTAGAACTCCTTGTCATATTCAAATAACATGTCAAATATTCTTAATAAAAAAATAAGTCCAAAAGAAGCATGGGAAAGAACTGACAACTGACATAGAAAGACAAACACTAGTAATAGCTAAGATTTTCATCAGAAGTCATGAAGTTGGAAGGAAATGGAATGCACTATTTTAATTTCTTAAAGTAACCAACCCTGAACCAAGAAAACTACTCTGCTAGACTACCTTTCAATATTTATTGAAAAATCAAATATTTCAAAGCAAACACATAATTAGGGCAACTCATGACAACTAACTCAGAAGTACAGTAATTTCTTAGGGATTACTTTCTAGGAATTCAGATTAAAGATAGCCTGATAGTACATAAACTAGTCATGGGGATTAAACAGCCATGCTCTCTATACAGCAGATTTGCAAATCCCCAAAACTAGCATGGGAAAAAGAAAAGAAAGAATCAATATTCCTGAAAAAAAGAACATCACTAAAGAATGTTTATTGGAAATACCAAGCCTCTTTCTACACTATACTTATATGTAAAAAGCTCTAGTAAATCACCAAAAAATACAACAAATCAATGAGATAAAAAACCAACTATATTTTGGGCTCAGGGAACACACTTTATCAGGAAAGATACCTAAAATCTCATTATAAAAGGATGAAAAAGCACTGTCCCCAATTGGAAATTGTACAAAAGCATGTGTAGTTATCCTCATATCAATCAATGTAAACTAACTAAAAATAATTGGAAATAATTTTAGTGAAAGTAAGAATTAATCCAGGAGATATAACAATTACAAACTTTTATTCTAAAGTTTTCCATTTAGAATTTTTATAAAACAAACCCTAAAAGATAAAATACTATATACATCCTGACATTCTAGTTATATGGAACATCTATACTCTACTCTAAAATTTAGATTGTTTTTCCAACTAAAATCTAGTAAACAAAATTCAGATCTACCATGTACTAAGAATTAACTTGATTTATGAGTTATATGAGACTATTCCTCCTAACCTCTTTGGAATACACCATATTTTACTTATGAAACCTCTCAAATTCACTTCATTGGACACAAGTTAAATCTTGAGAAATTCTAAACATTGAGATAATATATTATTTTCTATAAGAAAAGTACAGTAAAATTAGAAGTCAACAGGAGAAATGACAGAAACCAGAAAAGAGCTTGGAGAGTAAACATCTGACTTCTTAACTGAACAACAGGTTATCCAGGAAATCACAGATGGTATTTATTTAAGGATTGATAATTGCAATTATCATAATTTCTGTAAATTAAAACAGTTCCTGTCACACAGTTTAGTTTTGCTAAGGCAGTCTATGAGAAAAGTTAATAGCAAGAAATGTTTATTTAAAACATCTGAGAGATCTCATATGAATTTATTTATGCACTTCAAAACTCTTAAACAACATTTAACTGCAAACACAGTTGATGATAATAAATAATAAATATTGAAGAAAAAAATTAATGGCATTTAGGTTAAAATACGACACAAAAGCAGTCAAAGAAATGGGACTTTAAAAAATTTAATAATATAGACAAATTTTCAGCTAAACTGACAAAAAGACATAGGAAAATTACATGTTGCTATAGCTTCAAAATGAAAATAGTGTTGTTATAAATGATTCCAAGAAAATTCAGAATATCATTAGAAATTGCTATAGAAATTTATGTTGTGCAGTGCTGAGTGACTTAGAAGAAATATGTTGGTGGTGGCTTCTCATTCATCCCAGCTGTCCAGACCTGAAATAAACACACAGATCATTTGGTAGATCATGGGACTCTTAATCTCAGGGTCATGGGTTTGTGCCCCACATGAGGTGCCATTCTGGTAACAGAGGCTGCATGGTCATTCCTGGCCACTCAGACTCAAAATATTCACACAGAAACTATATTATTTGCAATAGTGCTTGACTAATAGCTTAAGCATTTTCCCAGCCAGCTCCCACATCCTAAATTAACCCATTTCTATTCATCTGTGTAATGTCACATGTCTAGGGCTTACTAGGATAAGTTCTGGTATCTATCTATTCCAGTGGCTTCATTGTTTCTCCTAGATTCTGAATACTTTCCTCCTCTATCTGGTTGCAATTTCCACCCGGCTCTATTCTGCTAAGCCACTGGCTGAAACAACTTTATTCATTAACCATTAGAAGTAACGCATATCCAAAAGGACTGAAAAATTCTAAATGCAAAATACAAAGTTTAGATGCATTTTATCCTTGTTGTTGCTGAATGGGCTCTGTTTTCTGAAGGCGAACAGGGTTACCATACCTCCTTTAAGACAGGTCTTCCTAATTCAGCATTAGCAGAAAAAAATGAGGCTTTTTAAAGAAATGATGGCTTTCTGTTTTGTTATAGCTTCACATCCAGGTCTGGCTCTTTCAGAAGGCCAAGCATTTAAATGGAGTCTGTGAGAAGTATGTTACAAATTGCTTAATGGTGACACAGTTGCACTCTGAGCCTGGATCTTGGTGGAGAGAATATGCTCTCAGCAGCAGCCGACATGCCTCCACCGTGCTGTGCTGGATTGGGTGGAATAAGCAGAGGGTGGGGACAGCGGAGATCGTTCTAGCCATGGCTGCTTAGCATTTAAAAGAAAAAACTGCTCCTGTTCAAAAAATAAAGATATGCACACAATAAAGACAAATCCAGATAAAAAAGACCTCTAAATGAGTCAGATTGTTGGATTATTGTACATAGACTTGACAGAGAAATAAAAAAGAGTATAGACAGTTAGGATATAAGAGTACAGACCGTCATAGTTTAAAGGAGTAAATATATTGAAATGAATAATAAACTTTAGAAAAAGTAATGGAATAAGAATAATAAACCATGGGTCAATTGAATATTCACAGAGAGACTGGATTATGTACGCAATTGTGTTTTCTTTGAATTTTTGACAGTGAATGAGCTAAGTACAAAGAGACATTTCATTGTATGCACTAAAAGCTAAACCAACATATATCTGATAAAGGTATCTTGACTACAAAATTTGAGTCTAAGGATATGTTGCTTAGGAAAACAGGTTCTAATTTCGTTTCTCAAAGGATTAAAACCTGTGGATTCTTCCCAGACTTATGTTGACTGATCAAACAAGACCCCCTGAAACAATGCCCTAGATGATCCAATATCCATCATGGCTTCAGGACTGCTGACTGAGATGGACCTACCATACAGGATATACATGACAGACCAGATGAACAGCACTCCCCATAAGCAGGAAGTATTCTAGACAACTTGCAAATTCCCTAAACAATTGTTTATAAATGTTTGTTTACATGTAAAGTAGGATATGCTAGAGATATGAATATTTTGCATTGGTTTGGATCTTGGTGTAATGATAAAAATTTGATGAAAATTTGTTTTATGTACATTTCTGTTCTTTATTAAGGTATTGTGTTTGTTAGGCTGATTTAAAAATGTAATTTATGAAGTCAGGAGCAAATCCGGATCCGGGAGCCAACCCAGTCCTTGGACACTTGCAGACCAAGACTGAAACAGTGACCTGATCCAGAGTTTGCGATCTCCCGGCAACCAAAGTGAGACTGAACCAGATATCTAGGACAGAGAGGCCTAAGGAAGTAAGCTCTTTTGGGAGTAGAAGCCAGGAGCAAATCTACTCACTGTTGTCAACCCAGTCCCAGCAGATAAGAACTGAGCCAGCGAACAGATCCCGAGCCAGTAATCTCCACTGGAGTAGGTATTTACTTCTGTCATAGGCTCAGAAACCTGTTCTATAGTCACAAGTATTAACAGAACGTGAACCTATACTGATACAGCATCAACACTCACAGGCCATTAATAACCTGCTGGTCACCTTTGGTGTATAGTGTGCTTGGATTTTGGCCTGGTGGACTGCTTGTAGACTCCCTCCATCAGCTGAGTTCATCATCAGTGGTGACTGCTACAGATGGATCTCATAACACATAAAGAAAAGACTGGGTTTCAGGGAGATGTAAAAAATGGGTATGCACAGCTCATCATTCATCCTTGAATCATCTACTCAACGTCACCTGACGACACTGAAGACAGATGTCAGAGTCATAGTTTGGGCACGGTGTGTGAACTCATATATAAACTTGTATTAGCTGATTCTCCAAACCAGCAAGCAGGTGGCACTGTAGGTCCATCCACCAATGCCTGAGAAATAAAAGATAACAGAACCTGATAAAGAAGTTGTGCACTGACTGATTTCCTCTGTTGATTCCATTGCCAACATCATTATATTCAGAGACTGTAGAGTAGTTGAAATGTGAGGTCCTGTGCTACAATACTTGAGAGCTTCTTTGTTTAATACAATCAATACATGAGGTCAAATTATAATATGTGAGCCAAATTAGAATCCTATTGCCCCTAGATAGGAAACTAGGGATGAACCACTCATTATTATAGGTTCAGAATGTTTGGGCCTCAGGATCATGGGAAATATTTTGGAAATTGTCCCCAAAACACAAAGCTATTACCTCAGGTGTGTCCACATTTTTGCTGACCATGGTAATGAATGGATGATAACAGTCTCCAAGGTTCTATGCTAGTGTCTGATGGGGGCAGGATGGTCAATGCTTCTTCACAGCATCACTTTTATGGTTGACTGTGAGGAAGATCAGATGGCCCATCAACCATTGACCTGTGGGTCACATTAACAAACATTGATGTAGTGACATTGTTCTCAGTGGGATGGAAGAGCTCTTGTCTATATAGGTGCAATAAGACATTTCCTAATCACCATGCATGCAAAAATCAGTTTTAAATTTGTAAAGTTGACCCACATATCCCCCTGCTATTGTCAGTGTCAACACATGTGTCTGCCATAATTGGGTCAACACTGAAACAGAAATGTTTGATCACATAGTAAATAAATGTCTAACTCCTAGGACATTACCAATATTGCTGTTGGGATATTAAAAGTACTGATTCATCAATACAATCCATATTTATATGTTTTGAGAAATAGATTCAGGGTTTAAGCATTTCACATAGTCTTCTCCAGGCCGAATAACTTTCCCTGTAATCACAAGTCTGTTACATATTGGATACTCAATTTGTCCACCTTAGGAGAAGATGCTCTTATCATTTCTCCACAATCTCACAGAGTCCAGGACTTTGTGAATGAATTCCCTGATGAGAACAGGATTTCTCTGTGAATCTACACTGCTTAATCATGCAAGTATTTCTCTAGTATCACCTGTGATAGGTTCCAGCATTCCACCATACTGCTGTTTTCCTTCACACTTCTTCCTCCAATCCATACCTACATTTTCCCCTGTTCTCTCATCCAGTTCTCAGTTTCTATTCAGTGGAGGGCAGGTTTCCCGTGGATATCAATAATACATGGTATATCAAGTTGGTGAGGCAATTTAATATGAGTAAAAGGGTCCCAAAAGCCAATCAAAGTGTGAGAGACAGATGCCTTCCCACTATTCATAATCCTATAAGAGACCAAGTTACATAACTGTAACATATACAGAGGGTCTAGGTCAGCTCAATGCAGGTTCTCTGCTTTTCAGTTTAAACTCTGTGAGCCCTTATGAGCCTACATTGATTTTTTGGCTTTACTTGTAGTGCTCATGACACCCCTGAAATCTACCTACCTTCTTCCCCCTCTTCTACTGGATTCTCTGAGTATGCCTACTGTTTGACTGTGGGTCTTTTCATTTGTTTCCATTAACTATTTTTGAAGTCACTCTGATGACAATTGGGCTAGGCACCAATCTATGAGTATAGCAGAAGAGTGTTAGTCTTCATTTCATTAATTTTTTCACAGTCATGTGTAGTTTTATCCTAGGACACTGGGTTATTCACCCTCTGAATTCTCGTCCTCCAAGCAGTGTCAGGGTACGCTCCCTTGCATGGCATGTGTCTCAAGGTGGACCAGTCATTGCTTGACCACTCTCACAATTTCTCTTCCACCTTTACCCTAGAGTCATTTTGTAATGGGGACCTCTGAGTGCCAGCCTCAGTGTCCCCTCAGTGTTCATGATTGCTAACAATGTTGAAAATTTCTTAAAGTGCTTCCCCAACATTTGAGATTTCTCTGTTGAAGATTTTCCTTTTAGATCTATACCCTATTTTTATATTGAATTTTTTTTCTTTTTCATGAATTTTTATTGAGTTCTACATTTTTTCTCTGCTCCCCTTCCTGCTTCTCCCCTCCCCTTCCACCCTTCCGAAGGTTCACATGGACCAATTTACTCAGTAGATCTTGTCTTTTTCTACCTCCCTTAGAGATTAGATCTACGTGTGTCTCACTTAGGGTCCTCATTGTTGTCTAAGTTCTCTGGGAATTGTGATTGTGGGCTGGTTTTCTTTGCTTTGTTTTTGAAAACTTCTCATGAGTCAGTACATATGGTAACTGTTCTTCTGGGTCTGGGTTACCTTACACTACGTGATGTTTTCTAGCTCCATATATTTTCCTGCAAAATTCATGATCTTGTTTTTCTTTTCTGCTGTGTAGTACTATGTTTATAGAAACATTGTTTGTCATAGCCAGAACCTGGAATTATTTTTTTATGTCTATTCTTGAGTTCCTTATATATTTTAAATGTTTACCCTCTGTCTGATGTATGGTTGGCAAAGATCTTTACCACTTTGTAAACTGTCATTTAGTTATTTTGATAGTTTCCTTTGCCTTACAAAAGCTTTTTAGTTTCATCAGGTGCCATTTGTTAATTGGTGATCTTATTACCTATGCAATTGATGCTCTGTTTAGGAAATTTTCTCCTGTGCCAATGTGTTCAAGGCTATTCCCCACTTTATCATCTATCAGGTTCAGTATATCAGGTTTCATGTTTAGGTTTTTTATTCACTTTGCCTTGAGTGTTATGCAGGGTGGTAGATATGGACCTATTTGCTCTCTTCTACATGCTGACATTCATTTAGACCATCATTTGTTGAAGATGCTTTTTCCATAAGTATGTGGTTTGCTTCTGAGTTTTCAGTTGAATTCCATTGATCAACCTGTCTGTTTTTATGTCAATACAATGAAATTTTTATTCCTTTTCTCTACAATAAAATTGAAATCAGGGATGGTGATACCTCCAGATGTTCTTTTATTGTACAGGATAGTTTTAGCTATCAGCCACCTGATTTCCAAGGTCACTGCACAAGTTTACACTTATGTCAACATGTGACTATAGATTATCCTTTCCCCACATGCATGCTTGCATTTGTTTTCTTTTATTTGCTTGTTTACAGTCATTCTTATTGAGGTAATAATCTATCATTGGTGTTGTTTTAATCTGAATTATATGGGTGAAATAAGGACCTTGGTTGCAGGGCCATAGAGAATCCAATCTTGACCTGAACAGGAAATTCTCCCTGCTGGTTTTGTTTTCTAATTCAGGAAGTTTCTATGAAGTCTGCAGGGAGAGAAAGACATCAATAATTTCACACAGTACTAGACCTTGCAGTCTACTCTATCAGCCTCCAGGTAAGAGGTAACAACTAGTGATTCCTATTACATGCTGAATAACTGCCTTCTAATTAGATTTATGACCTGCTCCACAGGAAAGACACCATTCCAGGTAAACATGCTCAAAAACTAAGAATGATACAGCCCAAGTAGACCCTAGTTTTATTGCTGATTGTCATGTTGTCTAACTGCCTATGAATATATATATATATATATATATATATATATATATATATTCCCACTTCCCATTTCCCACTTCCCACTTTCCCCCAAAGCAGCCCTCTGCTGATAGTGGCCTGGAGATACCACGTGTGTTGGGTGGGATTCGGTGGATTGGCAGCAAGGACACCAACTTCAAAGCTGCGCATAGATTGCCGCAGACGGGAGTTTTGATCGCCCAAAGGCTGATTTGTGCTGGTTTCAACCTTGATCATGGAAGTATCTGTGTGCAGTGTTCAATGGTCATTGAATACATTCATGAGTGGTCAAAGTGCTGAGAATGAATGACTGAGTACTCAGTCACAGTAAATCCTCTGTATCAACCACCTCCCTCCCCCAAATAAATGATCATTATGAAAGAGAGAAAAGAATGAATGTAAGGTTCAGAGAATGAGACTGAAAGTCATGGAATTTTATCTCCAGTGATTGACATGTTCTACTGGCACAAATGAGCTCTTAGCAGCTGTTTTTACCAGCGTAAGACCTGCGCATAATCAAATCAGTTAAAATTACAGTGTGAAAGCCTGTGGAAAGGCTAAGCAGGTAAATGTCTCTCTTGGCCAAACTGACAATATTAGTTTGATTTCTGAAAGCCACCTCTTAGAAGAAGAGAACTGAACTCCTTGAGTTGTCTTCTAAGTCCTTGCCACATGTGTGCCCTGGCCCCTCCCCCTACTAAACAAAGTATTTTTAAAAAGACTATAACACAGGTGGGTGAGGAACTCTCCATGGATCACTGCCAGCTTAGGAGATATTAGGATTGGACGAAGGCATAGGAATTTAGAGTCACTTTTTTTAGAAGTATGCCCACTTGGCAGTTACTTATAAGTTAGTGGATAATGCCCAAAATATCCATACAGACAGCATTTATTAGACTTACTGAGTTATTCATTAATAAACAAAAGAGATCAATATGTTAGAAGAAAAACCTTTTGTTTTGGGATATCATAAGGGGAGCAAGAGTGACATAATGGATTAGAGTATGATAAAAATGTATTGTATTCATAAATTAAAATTGCAAGGGATAAACAAAATCATTCTGAAATAGCAATATTCCATATGTTTAGAATTTTCACATAGGTGTATAATGTCCACTGTACATATTTACCCTAAGAAGTCAACCTTTCATTTTCTTGCCCCTCCATATTCATTTGCCACTTTTATTCCATTGGACATTTTCAGTTCTATGTTCTTACATATGTGCATTCACATATATAAGATATTCTAACTATAAGATATCTAAGGACTACAAGTAGAACTTAGACAATATCTGTTTCTGAGAGGGTCTTAAATTACTAAATAGTGTTATCACCAATTGCATTTATTTTTCTAAAAGTTATATAAGTTCCTTATACATTGCTGATGATTAAATTATGTTTTACAGCATATATATCATGGTTCTTGATACAGTCATTTGTTCAAAGACATGTAGTTTGTTTCTATAGTTTATGTACTGTAGATAATGTTGCAATCATATTTGTTTGCAAAAATTTCTGAGACATTTTCACTTTTGATCATTTGTGTAAGTGTTTTAATATGCAATCTTTTGGAGAAATACTGGCCAACTTCATGTATATGAGAAAAGACTACAAGTTCTCATAATGTACAAGTTTTGAAATCCTTTTTATAGCTACTAACTGTAAATCTTTTGTCTCAAGAGGAAAAATTGTCTCTGGCTGAATTCTCTTTGTAAATTGAGAATTTTTGCTTGATGTTACATCCACAGGTCTGCACAGGTCTTGAGGATATAGAATGGGTTTCATTTCCTCAGACAAGATTAGAACTTGGATTTGGCATCCTGCTGCCTGACCAAGATCAACTACCTGTTTCTTCTAAAGCGGTACTAGGACCTTATCTAAGAGGTACACTGTTCATGAATACACAAATTACATGGTAAATATAGAGATGTCCACACCCCAGAACAACATATGATCAGTGTCCTCTCCACAGTCACTGAGCACACAGGTCCTTACCATGGAATGGAGCTGGATCACTCTCTTCCTCATGTCACTAATGACAGGTAAAGGGGCATTCCAGTTCCAAATCTAAAGAGGGAACAGGGACAGAGGTGACAATGAAACCTAAACTGTCTTTTCTCTACAGGTGTCCACTCCCAGGTACAGCTGCAGCAGTCTGGGCCTGAGCTTGTGAGATCTGGGACCTCAGTGAAATTGTCCTGCAGGGCCTCTGAGGATATCAGTTATTACAATATTCACTGGGTGAAGCAGAGTCCTGGTCAGGGCCTGGAGTGGATTGCATGGATTTTTCCTTCACTTGGTAGTACTAGCTACAATCAAAAGTTCCAGCACAAGGCCACACTGACTGCAGACACATCCTCCAACACAGCCTACATGGAGCTCAACAGCCTGACATCTGAAGACTCTGCGGTCTATTACTGTGCAACACACAGTGTTACAACCACATCCTGAGTGTGTCAGAAACCCTGGAGGAGCAGGAAGTTGCCCTGGTACTGAGATGACAGAGATGACTAGCCTGAAGATTTACACAGAAATAATCTTCTGAGTGTCTGTTTTTCTACCTTCTTCTCTATAAATAGAATGATGCTAATTGACCCCCATTTACATACTTCTCTGTAATAAAGCACTAAAGAAGGAAAAACTGTGTTGAAGCATAGTGACAGAATTATCTCTGGATTCGAAGAGACTTGAACTTTTTGGAGTTGCTTTGAAATGCATATAGTATGATTTTATCAGTAAAGTTTCCTAAACAGCATATTACCAATCCCAAACTCCTCACACAGTTTTAAGTAGCATGATTGTGTGTTTTTAAATTCTATCTCTGTTGTGTAGCAGAATTTCAGTTTGTCAGAAAGGAAGACTTATTTACATCATAATGTGCTACCACATAAGTGTAAATCTTATAAGCTGACAAAATATCACTAAATTACTTTTCATAGTACTGGTTTATTTACCCAGTGTGTATACATGTCAGTTAATAATAGGTTTGAGATTCTTCATATTAATCTAATCTTAAGTTCACAGCCTTTCTAGATCTAGTACCCTGACTTATAGTTTCAGGCTTTTACAGACACTGTCTTTCTTTGACATGCCATCATCATTCATGTTCCTCTGGATATGTTAAAGTCACTCTTGTTCTATAGAGTGATTGGTTTTGGATACCTGGGCCAATAGCAAACAACATGGAATCCTGTTTGAATTTAAAATACTGTCTTCATAAAGCTTTCTGCTGTCGCCACCAACAGAAAAGCATTAATGATCAGGAGGCAAGGGAATCTCCCAATCCTGTCCTCTGAATTGAATAAGACTCAGCAATGTAAGGCATCAGTCAAGTAACTGCAAGACCTAGATTCAAGCAGTTGTCTGTTGTATTCTTCAGAGCCATTTTGAAGTGCCCAAACCCCTAATACTGCAAACTTAAACACCTTGTACTCCCTATTTTGTACAGACACTGTGGAATCTGTGTGACTTCCACAAAGGAAGACTGGAATAGACCTACCTCAGCATCCAGCTCTACCACTCTGGAACATTTACCCAAATGACTCTCCATCCTACTAGAGACACTCACTCAATAATGTACACTGCTACTCTACAGATAATAGCCAGAAATTGGAAAGAGGCTCTTTCCTCCTCTTATTAACTATCCCAGGATCCTTTTTTCTTGTGGATTAATTCTACTCCCTGCCTTTGATGAGGTTATTTATGATGATCTTTGAATCTCATGGAGAAAATGTCACATACATTCCTATTTCAATTTCTTTCTTCAAAACCTTAAAGTTCTTGTCAAATAGATCTTTCACTTCCTTGGTTAGAGTGATCCCAAGATACTTTATACTATTTGTGACTATCATGAAAGGTGATGTTTCTCTGATATCCCTCTCTGTATCTTTGTTCTTTGTGTATAGGAGAACAACTGATTTTTTGGATTTGATCGTGAATCCTGCCACAGTACTAAAGGTGTTGATCAGTTGTAGGAGTTCTCTGGTAGAGTTTTTGGGGTCACTTATGTACGCTATCATATCATCTGCAAATAATGAAAGTTTGACTTCTTCCTTTCCAATTCAAATCCGCTTGATCTCTTTATGCTATCTTATTGTTATTGTTAAAACTTCCAGCACTATATTGAAGAGGTATGGAGAGAGTGGACAGCCTTGTCTTGTTCCTGATTTTAGTGAGATGGCTTGGAGTTTCTCTCCATTTAATTTGATGTTAGCTGTCGGCTTGTTGTATATTGCTGTTATTATATTTAGGAATGAACCCTTATCCCTAATCTCTCCAAGAACTGTATTATAAAGGGGTGTTGAATTTTGTTAAATGCGTTTTCAGCAAATAATGAAATGATCATATGGTTTTTCCTTCAGTTTATTTATATGATTGATTATGCTAATAGATTTTTATGTGATGAACCAGCCCTGCCCCTGGATGACTCCTACTTGATCATAATGGATAATTTTTTGGATGTGTTATTTGTTTCTGTTTGCTAGTAATTTATTGAAATTTTTTTGCATTGATGCTCATGAGTGAGATTGGCATGTAATTCTCGTTCTTCGTTGTGTCTTTGTGTGCTTTTGGTATCAGGGTGACTGTAGCTTCATAAAAGGAGTTAGACAATGACTCTTCTGTTTCTATGTTGTGGAACACTTTAAGGAGTATAGGTATTAACTCTTCTTGGAAGTTCTGATAGAATTCTGCATTGAAACCATGTGGTCCAGGGCTTTTTTTGGTAGGGAGGTTTCTGAGCTTCTATTTCCTCGCGACTTACTGGTCTACTTAAACTGCCCACCTGGTCTTGACTTAATTTCTGTATATGGTATTTATCTAAAAAATTATCCATTTCTTTCACATTTTACAATTCTGTGGCATACAGGCTTTTGTAGTAAGATCTAATGATTCTCTTAATTTCCTCTGTGTCTGTGGTTATGTCCCCCTTTTCATTTCTGATCTTGTTAATTTGTGTGTTCTCTCTCTGCCATTTGATTAGTTTGGATAGGGGTTTGTCATTCTTGTTGATTTTCTCCAGGAACTAGCTTTTTGTTTCATTGATTCTTTGGATTGTTTTCTGTGTTTCAATTTTGTTGATTTCAGCCTTCAGTTTGATTATTTCCAGTCTTCTACTCCTCCTGAGTGAGTCTGCTTCTTTTGTTTTCTTTCGGTTGTGCTGTTAAGTCTCTAATATGTGCTTTCTCCGTTTTCTTTAATTGGGCACTTAGTGCTATGAACTTTCCTCTTAGCACTGATTTCATAGGGTCCCATTTTGTGTCTATATTTTCGTTGAATTCAAGGAAGACTTTAATTCTCTCTTTATTTCTTTCTTGACCCTGGGCTGGTTCAGTAGTTGACTGTTCAGTTTCCATGAGTTTGTAGACTTTCTGGGGTTGGAATTGTTGTTGAATTCTAACTTTATTCCGTGGTGATCCGAGAGTACACAGGTGATTACTACAATTTCTTTATATCTATGGATGTTTGCTTTGTTACCAATTATGTGATCAATTTTTGAGAAGGTTCCATGAGATGCTGAGAAGAAGGTATATTCCTTTCTGTTTAAGTAGGATGTTCTATAGATGTCTATTAGGTCCATTTGTTTTGTTACATCTCTTAGATCTCTTATTTCTCTGTTAAGTTTCTGTCTGGTTGACCTGTCCATTGGTGAAAGAGGAGTGTTGAAATCACCCAATATTTGAGTTTGTGGTTTGATTACTGCCTTGAATTCTAGAAATGTTTATTTTACAGAAGAGGGTGCTTTTATATTAGATGCATAGATATTCAGAATTGAGACTTCTTCCTGATGAATTGTTCCTGATATGAGTATAAAGTGTCCATCTCTGTCTTTTCTGATTGATTTTTGTTTGAAATCACTTTTGTTAGATATTAGTATTGCCACACCTGCTTGTTTCTTTGGTTCATTTGATTGGAAAACCTTTTCCCAACCCTTTACTCTGAGGTAGTGTCTGTCTTTGTGTTTGAGGTATGTTTCTTGTAGGCAGGCAAATGTTGAGTTCTTATTTCGTATCCATTCTCTTAACCTTTGCCTTTTTATACATGAGTTGAGTTCATTGATATTAAGCGATATTAATGATCACTGTTTGTTGAGTTGGTTATTTTTCCTGGTGTTAGTGTGGGTGTATTTCCCTTCTTTGAGTTATGCTGGTGGAGGGTTGTGAGATGCTTGTGTTGTTATGGGTGTTGTTGGCTTCTTTGTTTTGTGATTTTCCTTCTAGTATTTTGTGTAAGGCTGGGTTTGTGGCTACATATTGTTTAAATCATTCCCAGTCCAGCTGGCCTTGGTGAGCTCCCATTAGATTAGTTCTATCATCTCAATTTGTGGATGCACCCCTCGTGGTCCTGATTTCCTTACTCATGCTCTCGCTCCTTCTGCTCCTCATTTGGATCTTGGGAGCTAAGTCCAGTACTCCAATGTTCTCTCTGTCTCTATCTCCATCCATTGCCAGATGAAGGTTCTATAGTGATATGCAAGATATTCATCAGTGTGGCTATGGGACAAAGCCAGTTCAGTCACCCTCTCCTCTGCTGCCCAAGGAACAATCTGGGGACCTCTCCTTGGACCTGAAACACTTCTAGAATAAAGTCTCTTGCAAACCTTAAAATGGCTCCCTTAATTAAGATATTTACTTCCCTGCTCCCATATCCACCCTTCCTCCATCCCACCCATCCGATTCTCCCAAGCTTTCCCGAATGCTCCCCTTCTCCTTCTCTCTACCCATCTCCCTTTACATTCACCCCCAACACTTCCGTGCACCAAAGTATTGCCTGGCAATCTTGTATTTTCCAATATCCAGGAGGATAACTATATGAATTTCTTAAGGTTCACCTTCTTATTTAGCTTCTCTAAGATCATGAACTAAAGGCTCAATGTTCTTTAATTATGGCTAGAATCCACTTATGAATGAGTACATACCATATTCCTCTTTTTATGTCTGGGTTACCTCACTCAGTAAAGCATTTTCTATTTCCGTCCATTTGCATGCAAAATTCAAGATATCATTCATTTTTTACTGCTGAGTGAAACTCCAATGTGTACATGTTCCACAGCTTCTTTAACCATTCTTCTATTGAGGGGCACCTAGGTTGTTTCCAGGTTCTGGCTATTACAAATAGTGCTGCTATGAACATAGTTGAACAAATGCTTTTGAAGTATGATAGGGCATCTCTTGGGTATACTCCCAAGAGCGGAATTGCTGGGCCCTGAGGTAGGTTGATTCCCAGTTTCTTGAGAAACCACCACACTGACTTCCACAGTGGCTGCAGAAGTTTGCATTCCCACCAACAATGGATGAGTGTTCCCCTTACTCCACATCCTCTCCAGCATAGGCTATCATTGTTTTTTTTATTAATTTTACCCATTCTGACAGGTATAAGATGGTATTTCAAAGTTGTTTTGATTTGCATTTCCCTGATCTCTAAGGAGGTTGAGAATGACCTTAAGTGTCTTTTGGCCATTTGAACTTCTTCTGTTGAGAATTCTCTGTTCAGTTCAGTACCCCATTTTTAAATGGGTTTATTAGAGTTTTAGTGTCTTGTTTCTTGAGTTCTTTGTATGTTTTGTAGATCAGACCATTATCTGATGAGCAGTTGGTGAAGATCTTCTCCGAGTCAGAGGGTAGCCTTTTTGTCTTAATGACAATGTCCTTTGCTTTACAGAAGTTTCTCAGTTTCAAGAGGTCCCATTTATTCATTGTTGCTCTTATTGTCTGTGCTACTAGGCTTCTACCTATGAAGTGGTCTCCTGTGCCCATGTCTAGTAGATGACTTCCCACTTTCTCTTCTATCAGGTTCAGTGTGGTCAGATTAATATTTAGGTCTTTAATCCATTTGGACTTGAGTTTTGTGCATGGTGATAGAAATGGATCTACTTTCATTCTTCTACAGGTTGAAATCCAGTTATGCCAGCACCATTTGTTAAAGCTGCTTTGTTTCAGTAGCAGAAGATCAATCTGAGGCGTGAGTGTGCTCCTAACCCCGGCAGATTCCCGGAAATGGAGCACAGACTTTCCCCGACCTCCTAACTCCCTGGTCATTTTGCAGGGGATGCTTCTCCATGTTATGCCCTCTCTCTTCCTATTCCATCCCAGCTTTCACCCAGGAACACCTTCCCTTTTTTCTCCCTTCCTTGGAGCCATAAAATCCCCCAGCTCAGCCTGTTTAGGCGCTGGGACAGGGTTGCAATTGCAACCGGGCAGGCGGGAGTTCCTTTATTTTAATTGTCTGCCACCAGCAAGGTAGGCATTTTGTCCATGAAATTCCTGACCAGCAAGGGGCACTGATACTGTAGCAGAAGATCCATCAGAGGAGTGAGTGTGTTCCTGACCTGAGGCCGAAGCCCAGCAATGGAGCACAAACATTCCCCGACACCCTTAACTCCCTAGTCATTCTGCTGGGGCTGCTGACCCCCTTAACTCCCTAGTCAATCTGCTGGGGCTGCTTCACCCTGCGATACACTCTCTCCTCCTATTCCATCCCAGCTTTCACCCAGGAACCCCTTCCCTTCTTCCTCCCTTCCTTGGGGCCATAAAATCCCCCAGCTCATCCTGTTTGGGCTTTGGGATAGGCTGGTGAGTGTAACCGGGCAGGCAGGAGTTACTTTGTTTCAATAAACTGCAGGCAGCAAGGTAGGCCTTCTGTCAGTGAGTTCCCTGCCCAACAAGGGAACCTGACCTGGTACTAGAAGATCCAATAGAGAGCATTTGAAGGAAGAGATGGGCAGACGCCAAGGCAAGAACTACTCCAACAATCTAAAAAACAACATGAAAACACCAGAACCCAATGACCCTACAATAGAAGGTCTTGAACCTCTTAATTCAGAAGAAGCGGGAAAAATGCCATTATGAAAGCAATAGAGTCCCTTAAACAGGATATGAATAACTCCCTTAAAGAACTGGATGAGAAGTATAACAAAAAGATTGAAGAAATGAGTAAAGAAATGGATAAAAATATAAAAAAAATCGAAGAAATGAGTAAATCCATGAATGATATATTGGGAAACCAAGAAAAAACAATCAAACAGGTAATGGAAACAGTTCAAGAATTGAAAACTGAAATGGAGGCAATAAAGAAAACACAAAACGAGGGCCTGCTGGATATGGAAAATCTAGGTAAACAAACAGAGACTACAGAATCAAGCATAACCAATAGGATACAAGAGATGGAAGAACGAATCTCAGAGTCTGAAGATACCATAGAGAAAATAAATGCTCTGATCAAAGAAAACAGCAAATCCAATAAATTCTCATCACAAAACATTCAAGAAATCTGGGACACAATAAAAAAACCAAATCTAAGAATAATAGGGATTGAAGAAGGAGAAGAACAGCAGATCAAAGGACCAGAAAATATATTCAACAAAATTATAGAAGAAAACTTTCCCAATCTAAAGAATGATATTCCTATGAAGGTTCAAGAAGCATACAGAACACCGAATAGGCTTGATCAAAAAAAAACATCCCCTCGCCATATAATAATCAAAACACAAAGCAGTAAGATTAAAGAAAGAATATTAAGAGCTGCAAAGGAAAAAGGGCAAGTAACTTATAAAGGTAAACCTATCAGACTCACACCGGACTTCTCTATGGAAACCATGAAAGCCAGAAGGTCCTGGATAGAGGTACTGCAGAAACTAAGAGACCATGGATGCAAGCCCACGCTAATATACCCAGCCAAGCTATCATTCACTATCAATGGAGAAAACAAAATATTCCAGGATAAGAACAAATTTAAACAATTCGCAGCCACAAACCCAGCCTTACAGAAAGTAATAGAAGGAAAATTGCAACCAAAGGAGTCCAACATTGCCAGCAATGCTTACAATAACTCAGACATCTAGCAACCCTTCACGAGCTTAACTCAAAGAAGGGACACATACAAACTCTATTAATCAAACAAACAAAAAATAATAATAACCGGAGTCAACAACCACTGGTCATTAATATCACTTAATATTAATGGACTCAATTCACCTATAAAAAGGCACAGACTGAGACTGGATACGAAAACAGGATCCAACATTCTGCTGTTTACAAGAAACACACCTCAATCACAAAGACAGACATTTACTCAGAGTAAAGGGTTGGGAAAAGGTTTCTCAAGCAAACGGACCTAAGAAACAAGCAGGCGTGGCCATTCTAATCTCCAACAAAATTGACTTCAAACTAAAATCAATCAGAAGAGATGGAGATGGACATTTTATACTCATAACAGGAACAATTCATCAGGAGGAAGTCTCAATCCTGAATATCTACGCCCCTAATATAAAGCCTCCTACTTATGTAAAAGAAACACTTCTAGAACTCAAGGCAGTCATCAAACCACACACACTAATAGTAGGAGACTTCAACACTCCTCTCTCACCAATGGACAGGTCAATCAGACAGAAACCTAACAGAGAATTAAGAGAATTATTGGAGGTATTGAATCAAATGGACTTAACAGACATCTATAGAACATTCCACCCAAATAGGAAAGAATATACCTTCTTCTCTGCAGCTCATGGAACCTTCTCGAAAATTGACCACATACTTGGTAACAAAGCAAACTTCCACAGATACAAAAAAATATTAGTAACCACCTGTGTCTTGTCAGACCACCATGGATTAAAGTTAGAATTCAAGAACAGTGCTAACCCCAGGAAGCCAGCAATTCATGGAAGTTGAACAGTCAACTACTGAATCACCCCTGGGTCAAGGAAGAAATAAAGAAAGAAATTAAAGTCTTCCTTGAATTTAATGAAAATAAAGACACAACATACTCAAACCTATGGGACACTATGAAAGCAGTGCTAAGAGGAAAGTTCATAGCACTAAGTGCCCAATTAAAGAAAACGGAGAAAGCACACATTGGAGACTTAACAGCACACTTGAAAGCTCTCGAAAAAAAAGAAGCTGATTCACCCAGGAGGAGTAGAAGACTGGAAATAATCAAACTGAGGGCTGAAATCAACAAAATAGAAACACAGAAAACAATCCAAAGAATCAATGAATCAAAAAGCTGGTTCTTGGAGAAAATCAACAAGATCGACAAACCCCTATCCAAATTAATTAAACGGCAGAGAGAGAACATGCAAATTAATAAGATCAGAAATGAAAAGGGGGACATAACCACAGACACAGAGGAAATTCAGAGAATCATTAGATCTTACTACGAAAATTTATATGCCACAAAGTTGGAAAATGTAAAAGAAATGGACATTTTTTTAGATAAGTACCATATACCAAAGTTGAACCAAGAACAGGCGAACAATCTAAATAGACCTGTCAGTCGTGAAGAATTAGAAGCTGTTATTAAAAATCTCCCTAACAAAAAAAGCCCAGGACCAGATGGTTTTAATGCAGAATTCTACCGGAACCTCCAGGAAGAGCTAATACCTATACTCCTTAATGTATTTCACAATATAGAAACAGAAGAATCACTGCCAAACTCTTTTTATGAAGCTACAGTTACCCTGATACCAAAACCACACAAAGACACAACCAGGAAAGAGAATTACAGACCAATATCACTCATGAACATTGACGCAAAAATACTCAATAAAATACTGGCAAACCGAACCCAAGAATACATTAGAAAAATTATCCATTATGATCAAGTGGGCTTCATCCCAGAGATGCAGGGCTGGTTCAACATACGCAAATCTATCAATGTAATCCATCATATAAATAAACTGAAAGAAAAAAACCATATGATAATTTCATTGGATGCTGAAAAAGCATTTGACAAAATTCAACACCCATTTATGATAAAGGTGTTGGAGAGAATGGGGATACAAGGATCATACCTAAATGTAATAAAAGCAGTATACAGCAAACCGTCAGCTAACATCAAATTGAATGGAGAGAAACTCAAAGCCTTTCCACTAAAATCAGGAACACGACAAGGCTGTCCACTCTCACCATTCCTCTTCAATATAGTGCTTGAAGTTCTAACAATAGCAATAAGACAACATAAGGGGATCAAGGGGATTCGAATTGGAAAGGATGAAGTTAAACTTTCGTTATTTGCAGACGATATGATAGTGTACATCAGCGACCCCAAAAACTCTACCAAAGAACTCCTACAGCTGATAAACACCTTTAGTAATGTGGCAGGATACAAGATCAACTCCAAAAAATCAGTAGCCCTCCTATACACAAAGGATAAAGAAGCAGAGAGGGAAATCAGAGAAACATCACCTTTCATGATACCCACAGATAGCATAAAATATCTTGGGGTAACTCTAACCAAGGAAGTGAAAGACCTACTTGACAAGAACTTTAAGACTATGAAGAAAGACATTGAGGAGGATACCAGAAAATGGAAAGACCTTCACTGCTATTGGATAGGGAGAATCAACATAGTAAAAATGGCAATTCTACCAAAAGCAATCTATAGATTCAATGCAATTCCCATCAAAATCCCATCAAACTTCTTTACAGACATTGAGAGAACAATAATCAAGTTTATATGGCAAAACAAAAAACCCAGGATAGCCAAAACAATCTTATACAATAAAGGAACCTCTGGAGGCATTACCATCCCTGACTTCAAACTCTATTACAGAGCAGCAGTATTGAAAAAAGCTTGGTATTGGCATAACAACAGAGACGTCGACCTATGGAATCGAATAGAACACCCGGGTATTAACCCACAAACTTATGAACACCTGATTTTTGACAAGGGAGCTAAAGCTATACAATGGAAGAAAGATAGTATCTTTAACAAATGGTGCTGGCATAACTGGATGTCAACCTGTAGAAGAATGAAAATAGATCCATATCTATCACCATGCACAAAACTCAGGTCCAAATGGATTAAAGACCTCAATATTAATCTGACCACTTTGAACCTGATAGAAGAGAAAGTGGGAAGTAGTCTACAAGATATAGGCACAGGAGATCACTTCCTAAGCAGAACCCCAGGAGCGCAGACAATAAGAGAAACAATAAATAAATGGGACCTACTGAAACTGAGAAGCTTCTGTAAAGCAAAGGACACTGTCAGTAAGACAAAAAGGCTACCTTCTGACTGGGAAAAGATCTTCACAAACCCTGCAACAGATAAAGGTCTGATCTCCAAAATATACAAAGAACTCAAGAAACTAGGCACTAAAACTCTAATTAACCCAATTAAAAAATGGGGTACTGAACTGAACAGAGAATTCACAATAGATGAACTTCGAAGGGCTAAAAAGCACTTAAGGTCATGCTCAACCTCCTTAGCGATCAGGGAAATGCAAATCAAAACAACTTTGAGATATCATCTTACACCTGTCAGAATAGCTAAAGTCAAAAACACCAATGATAGCCTATGCTGGAGAGGATGTGGAATGAGGGGAACACTCATCCATTGTTGGTGGGAATGCAAACTTGTGCAGCCACTGTGGAAATCAGTGTGGCGGTTTCTCAGGAAACTGGGAGTCAACCTCCCTCAGGACCCAGCAATTCCACTCTTGGGAATATACCCTAGAGATTCCCTAACATACTACAAAAGCACTTGTTCTACTATGTTCATAGCAGCACTATTTGTAATAGCCAGAACCTGGAAACAGCCTAGGTGCCCCTCAATAGAAGAATGGTTAAAAAAGGTGTGGAACATATACACATTAGAGTTTTACTCAGCGGTAAAAAACAATGACATCTTGAATTTTGCATGCAAATGGATGGAAATAGAAAACGCCTTACTGAGTGAGGTAAGCCAGACCCAAAAAGAGGAACATGGTATGTATTCACTCATAAGTGGATTCTAACCATAATTAAAGGTCTTTGAGCCTATTATTCGTGATCCTAGAGAAGCTAAATAAGAAGATGAACCTGATGAAGATTATTTAGCTATCTGCCAGGAGGTAGGTAATAGACAAGAGTCCCAGGTAACCTC
Source organism: Myodes glareolus (assembly GCF_982192425.1). Taxonomy (NCBI): domain Eukaryota; kingdom Metazoa; phylum Chordata; class Mammalia; order Rodentia; family Cricetidae; genus Myodes; species Myodes glareolus. The sequence goes on along the minus strand of NC_142036.1, from coordinate 6,255,250 downwards.
GGGTGCATGGGGGGGTGGGAGGGTTGTCAGAAAGGGAGAGGGTTAGAGAGAAGGGAGTAGGGGAGGATTGGGGAATGATCGGGGGACTAGGATCGGGGGGAGGGAGGAAGGATGGATATGGGATCAGGCAAGTATATACCTCAACTAAGGGAATCATTTTAGGGTTTACAAGAGACTTGATTATAAAGGGGATCCCCGGTCCAAGGAGAGATCCCCAGATGGTTCTCTGGACAGAGGAGAGGGTGCCTGAACCGGCCTTGGCCCACAACCATACTGATGATTATTTTGCATGTCACCATAGAACCCTCATCTGGCGATGGATGGAGATGGAGGCGGAGAACCACGTTGGAACACGGGACCTAGCTCCCTAGGTCCAAATAAGAGGCAGAAGGAAAGAGAACGTGAGCAAAGAAGACAAGGGAGAGGAAACCTTCATCCGACGTTGGATGGCGATACAGATGGAGACCCATATTGGAACACTGAACTGAGCACTCCATAGTCCAAATGAGGAACAGAAAGATGAAGAAAATAAAAAAAGTAACCAGGACTGCGAGGGATGCGAGCACCCACTGATACAAGGGAACTGATATAAAGAGAGTTCACCAAGGCCTGTTGGACTGGGACTGAACGAGGTCGTGATCCAACCAGATTCTCTGAATGTGGCTGGCCTGGAGCCTTTTTGAAAAGCCATTGACAATGACACTGGGACTTGCTTCCTCTGCATATACTGGATTTTGGCGCTCCAGTCTTTTTGGACTCTCACCTTTCCTGGACCTGGAGGGAGGGGGGAGGAACTTGAACTTCCCACAGGGCAGGAAACCCTGACTGCTCTAGGGGATGGAGAGGGAGGAGGAGAGGGAGTGGGGGGAGTGGGAGGGTGTTGGGAGGAGGGGCTGAAATGGAAACTTTTATAATTTAATAAAAAAAAATAAAAAAAACAAAAAATAAAAAAATAAGAAAATCTGGGTAAATGAACAGAGACTATAGAATCAAGCATAACCAATATAATACAAGAGATAGAAGAACGAATTTGAGATTCTGAAGACACCATAGAGAAAATAAATGCTCTGACCAAAGAAAACAGCAAATCCAACAAATTCTCATCACAAAACATTCAGAAAATCTTGGACACAATAAAAAGACCAAATCTAAGAATAATTGGGATAGAAGAAGGAGAAGAATTGCAGATCAAAGGCCCAGAAAATATATTCAATAAAATTATAGAAGAAAACTTTCCCAATCTAAAGAGCGATAATTCTATGAAGGTTCAAGAAGCATACAGAACACCATATAGACAGGATAAAAAAACCCAAAACATCCCCTCGCCATATAATAATCAAAACACAAAACATACAGATTAAGGAAAAAATATTAAGAGCTGTAACGGAAAAAGGCTAAGTAACTTATAAAGGTAGACCTATCAGACTTACACCGGACTTCTCTATGGAAACCATGAAAGTCAGAAGGTCCTGGATAGAGGCACTGCAGAAGCTAAGAGACCATGGATGCAAGCCCAGACTACTATACCCAGCCAAGCTATCCTTCACTATCAATGGAGAAAACAAAATATGCCAGGATAAAAACAAATTTAAACAATACATACTCAAAAATCCAGCCTTACAGAAAGTAATAGAAGGAAAATCGCAACCCAAGGAATCCAACATTGCCATCACTGCCTACAATAACTCAGACATCTAGCGACCCTTCACAAGCACAACTCAAAGAAGAGAAACACACAAACTCTACTACGCACCACCCCCCAAAAATAACCAGAGTCAACAACCACTGGTCATTAATATCACTTAATATTAATGGACTCAATTCACTTATAAAAAGGCAGAGACTAAGAGGTTGGATATGAAAACAGGATCCAACATTCTGTTGTTTGCAAGAAACACAGCTCAAACACAACGAAAAATATCTACTCAGAGTAAAGGTTTGGGAAAAGTTTTTTCAAGCAAACAGACCTAAGAAACAAGCAGGTGTGGCCATTCTAATTTCTAAAAAAATTGACTTCAAATTAAAATCAACCAGAAGTGATGGAGATGGACATTTTATACTCATAACAGGAAGAATCATCAGAAGGATGTCTTAATCCTGAATATCTATGCCTCTAATATAAAAGCACCCTCTTATGTAAAAGAAACACTTCTATAACTCAAGGCAGTCATCAAACCACAAACACTAATAGTAGGAGACTTAAACACACCTCTCTCACCAATGGACAGGTCAATCAGACAGAAACTTAGCAGAGAAACAAGAGAATTAAAGGAGGTAATGAAACAAATGGACTTAACAGACATCTATAGAACATTCCATCCAAATAGGAAAGAATATACCTTCTTCTCTGCAGCTCATGGAACCTTCTCAAAAATTGAACACATACTCGGTAAGAAAGGAAACTTCCACAGATACAAAAAAATATTAGTAACCACCTGAGCCTTGTCGGATCACCATGGAATAAATTTAGAATTCAACAAGAATGCTATCCCCAGAAAGCCTAAAAACACAAGGTAGCTGAACAGTCATCTACTGAATCACCCATGGTTAAGAGAACAAATAAAGAAAGAGATTAAAGTCTTCCTTGAATTTAATGAAAATAAAGACACAACATACTCAAACCTATGGGACACTATGAAAGCAGTGTTAAGAGGAAAGTTCATAGCACTAAGTGCCCAATTAAAGAAAACGGTGAAAACATACATTGGAGACTTAACAACACACCTAAAACCTCTAGAAAAAAAGAAGCAGACTTACCCAGGAGGAGTAGAAGACTGGAAATATTCAAACTGAGGGCTGAAATCAACAAAATAGAAACACAGAAAACAATCCAAAGAATCAATGAAACAAAAAGCTTGTTCCTGGAGAAAATCAACAAGATTGAGAAAATCCTATCCAAACTAATCAAATGGCAGAGAAAGAACACACAAATTAATAAGATCAGAAATGAAAAAGGGGACATAACCACAGACGCAGAGGAAATTAAGAGAATCATTAGATCTTACTACAAAAGTCTGTATGCAGATCTCCCTGGCTGCTCCAAAGGGGCAGCTTCCCCCAGCTAATCCCTCTCTCCTGCTACGCCACCCCAGCTTTCGGCCTGGAATCCCTCCCGTCCTCTCTCCCTTTTTCGGGGCTTAAATTCCTCCATCTCAGCCGGGGTGGGCACTGCGGCCTGGTGCAGGCGGTGAGTGCAAAGGGAAGGAAGTCCCTTTGTTCTAATAGCCTGCCTGCAGAGAGCTAAGACTGCAGGCAAAGTGATTCTGGGTTAGCAAGGGACACTAATCCAGTAGAAGAAGACCCAGCGGAGGGAAGAGCCATTGGAGGGCATCGGAAGGAAGAGATGGGCAGGCACCAAGGCAAAAATTCCTCCAACAATCTGAAAAACAACATGAAAACACCAGATCCCAACGATCTTACGACAGAAGGACTTGGACGCCCTATTCCGGAAGAAGTGGAAAACAGTGTCATTATGAAAGCAATAGAGTCTCTTAAACAGGGTATGAATAACTCACTTAAAGAAATAGAAGACAAATATAACAAAAAAAATGGAAGAAATGAGTAAAGAAATGGAAGACAAATATAACAAAAAGGTTGAAGAAATGAGTAAATTCGTAAATGATACCCTGGGAAACCAAGAAAAAGCAATCAAACAGGTAATGGAATCAGTTCAAGAATTGAAAACTGAAATGGAGGCAGTGAGGAAAACACAATCCGAGGGCCGGCTGGATATGGACAACCTAGGTAAACGAACGGAGACTACAGAATCAAGCTTAACCAATAGAATACAAGAGATAGAAGAACGAATCTCAGATTATGAAGACATCATAGAGAAAATAAATGCCCTGACCAAAGAAAACAGCAAATCCAACAAATTCTCATCACAAAACATTCAGGAAATATGGGACATAATAAAAAAAACCAAATCTAAGAATAATAGGAGTAGAAGAAGGAGAAGAATTGCAGATCAAAGGTCCAGAAGATATATTCAACAAAATTATAGAAGAAAACTTTCCCATCCTAAAGAGGGATATTCCTATGAAGGTGCAAGAAGCATACAGAACACCGAATAGATTGGATCAGAAAAAAACATCCCCTCGCCATATAATAATCAAAACACAAAGCAGTCAGATTAAAGAAAGGATATTAAGAGCTGCAAAGGATGAAGGTCAAGTAACCTATAAAGGTAAACCTCTCAGACTTACACCAGACTTCTCTATAGAAACCATGAAAGCCAGAAGGTCCTGGATAGAGGTACTGCAGAAATTAAGGGACCATGGATGCAAGCCCAGACTACTTTACCCAGCTAAGCTTTCGTTCACTATCAACGGAGAAAACAAAATATTCCAGGATAAAAACAAATTTAAACAATACGTAACTACTAATCCAGCCTTGCAGAGAATACTAGAAGAAAAATTACATCCCAAGGAATCCAACATTGCCAACACTGACTACAATAATTCAGACATCTAGCGACCCTTCACTAGCTCAATTCAAAGAAGGAAAACACATACACTCTATTACCCCCCAAAAAATGACTGGAGTCAACAACCAATGGTCATTAATATCTCTTAATATCAATGGACTCAATTCACCTATAAAGAGGAACAGACTTAGAGATTGGTTACGAAAACAGGATCCAACATTCTGCTGTTTACAAGAAACACACCTCAACCACAAAAACAGACACCTACTCAGAGTAAAGGGTTGGGAAAAGGTTTTCCAAGCAAATGGACCTAAGAAACAAGCGGGTGCGGCCATTCTAATATCTAACAAAATCAACTTCAAACTAAAATCAATCAGAAGAGATGAAGATGGACATTTCATACTCATAAAAGGAACAACTCATCAGGAAGAAGTCTCAAACCTGAATATCTATGCCCCTAATGTAAAGGCACCCACATATGTAAAAGAAACTCTTCTAGAACTCAAGGCAGTCATCAAACCACACATGCTAAAAGTAGGAGACTTCAACACTCCTCTCTCACCAATGGACAGGTCTATCAGACAGAAACCAAACAGAGAATTAAGAGATTTATTGGAGGTATTGAATCAAATGGACTTAACAGACATCTATAGAACACTCCACCCAAATAGGAAAGAATATACTTTCTTCTCTGCAGTTCATGGATCCTTCTCGAAGATTGACCACATACTCGATAACAAAGCAAACTCCCACAGATTCAAAAAAATATTAGTAACCACATGTGTCTTGTCAGACCACCATGGATTAAAGTTAGAATTCAACAACAACACTACCCCCAGGAAGTCAACAAACTCATGGAAGTTGGACAGTCAACTACTAAATCACCCCTGGATCAGGGACGAAATTAAGAAAGAAATTAAAGTCTTCCTTGAATTTAATGAAAACAAAGACACAACATACTCAAACCTATGGGACACTATGAAAGCAGTGCTAAGAGGAAAGTTCATAGCAATAGGTGCCCAACTAAAAAAAACAGAGAAATCTCACATTGGAGACCTAACAGCACACTTGAAAGCTCTAGAAAAAAAAGAAGCTGATTCACCCAGGAGGAGTAGAAGACTGGAAATAATCAAACTGAGGGCTGAAATCAACAAAATAGAAATAGAGAAAACAATCCAAAGAATCAATGAATCAAAAAGCTGGTTCTTGGAGAAAATCAACAAGATTGACAAACCCCTATCCAAACTAATCAAATGGCAGAGAGAGAACTTGCAAATTAATAGGATCAGAAATGAAGAGGGGGATATAACCACAGACACAGAGGAAATTCAGAGAATCATTAGATCTTACTACGAAAGTTTATATGCCACAAAGTTGGAAAATGTAAAAGAAATGGACATTTTTTTAGATAAGTACCATATACCAAAGTTCAACCAAGAACAGGTGAACAGTCTAAATAGACCTGTGAGTCGCGAAGAATTAGAAGCTGTTATCAGAAATCTCCCTGCCAACAAAAGCCCAGGACCAGATGGTTTCAATGCAGAATTCTACCAGAACTTCCAGAAAGAGCTAATTCCTAAACTCCTTAATGTATTCCATAATATAGAAACAGAAGAGTCATTGCCAAACTCCTTTTATGAAGCTACAGTTACCTTAATACCAAACCACATAAGACACAACCAAGAAAGAGAATTACAGGCCATTCACACTCATGAACATTGACGCGAAAATTCTCAATAAAATCCTGGCAAACCGAATCCAGGAACACATTAGAAAAATTATTTATTATGATCAAGAAGGCTTCATCCCAGAGATGCAGGGCTGGTTCAACATACGCAAATCTATCAATGTAATCCATCATATAAATAAACTGAAAGAAAAAAAACATATGATCATTTCATTGGATGCTGAAAATATAGATTAAAGACATCAACATTAATCCATCCACTTTGAACCTGATAGAAGAGAAAGTGGGAAGTAGTCTACAAGATATAGGCACGTGAGGCCTCTTCCTAAGCAGGACCCCAGTTGCACAGACAATAAGAGAAACAATGAATAAATGGGATCTACTGAAACTGAGAAGCTTCTGTAAAGCAAAGGACACAGTCAATAAGACAAAAAGGCTGCCTTCTGACTGGGAGAAGATGTTCACCAACCCCTCATCAGACAAAGGTCTGATCTCCAAAATATACAAAGAACTCAAGAAACTAGGCACTAAAACTCTAATTAACCCAATTAAAAAATGGGGTACTGAACTGAACAGAGAATTCACAACAGATGAACTTCGAATGGCCAGAAGACACTTAAGGTCATGCTCAACCTCCTTAGCGATCAGGGAAATGCAAATTAAAACCACTTTGTGATACCATCTTACACCTGTCAGAATAGCTAAAGTCAAAAACACCAATGATAGCCTATGCTGGAGAGGATGTGGGGTGAGGGGAACACTCATCCATTGTTAGTGGGAATGCAAACTTGTGCAGCCACTGTGGAAATCAGTGTGGCGGTTTCTCAGGAAACTGGGAGTCAATCTCCCTCAGGACCCAGCAATTCCACTCTTGGGAATATACCCTAGAGATTCCCTAGCATACTACAAAAGCATTTGTTCAACTATGTTCATAGCAGCACTATTTGTAATAGCCAGAACCTGGAAACAGCCTAGGTGCCCCTCAATAGAAGAATGGTTAAAAAAGGTGTGGAACATATACACATTAGAGTTTTACTCAGCGGTAAAAAACAATGACATCTTGAATTTTGCATGCAAATGGATGGACATAGAAAACGCTTTACTGAGTGAGGTAAGCCAGACCCAAAAAGAGGAACACGGTATGTATTCACTCATAAGTGGATTCTAACCATAATTTAAAGGTCTTTGAGCCTATTATTCGTGATCCTAGAGAAGCTAAATAAGAAGACGAACCTGATGAAGATTATTTACCTATCCGCCAGGAGGTAGGAAATAGTCAAGAGTCCCAGGTAACCTTGGGTGCATGGGGGGGGTTGGAGGGTTGTTGGAAGGGGAGAGGGTTAGAGAGAAGGGAGTAGGGGAGGAATGGAGAAAGCTTGTTTGACCGGGATGGGGTGAAGGGAGGAAGGATGAATATGGGATCAGGGAAGAATATATTTCAACTAAGGGAGTCATTTTAGGGTTTATAGGAAACTTGATTATATATGGGATCCCAGGTCCAAGGAGAGATCCCCAGATTGTTCTCTGGACAGAGGAGAGGGTGCCTGAACCGGCCTTGGCCCATAACCATACTGATGAATATTTTGCTTATCACCATAGATCCTTCATCTGGCCAAATGAGAAGCAGAAGGACGAAGAAAATGACGAAGGACTGTGAGGGATGCTATCACCCACTGATACAAGGGGTCGGATCTAATGAGAGTTTACCAAGGGCAGTTGGACTGCGACTGAACGAGCACATGATCCACCAGATTCTCTGAATGTTGCCGGATTTTCTGAATGTGGCTGGCCCGGAGTCTTTCTGAGAAGCCATTTACAATGTCACTGGGACTAGTTTCCTCTGCATATACTGGATTTTTGGGATCCAGTCTGTTTGGATACTCACCTTCCTGGACCTGGAGGGAGGGGGGACGATCTTGAACTTCCCTCAGGGCTTGAAACCCTGACTGACCTTAGGGACAAAGAGGGAGGAGGAGAGGGAGTGGGGGGAGTGGGAGGGTGTGGAGAAGAGGGGCGTAAATGGAAACTTTTATAATTTAATAAAATTACTTAATAAAAAAAGTCTGTATGCCACAAAATTGAAAAATGTACAAGAAATGGACATTTTTTTGATAAGTACCACATACCAAAGTTGAACCAAGACCAGATGAACAATCTAAATAGACCTGTTAGTTTCTAAGAATTAGAAGCTGTTATCAAAAATCTTCATATCAAAAAAGCCAAGGACCAGATGATTTCAATGCAGAATTCTATCAGAACTTCCAAGAAGAGCTAATACCTATAATCCTTAATGTATTTCACAATATAGAAATAGAAGAGTCATTGCCAAACTGTTTTTATGAAGCTACAGTTACCCTGATACCAAAGCGACACAAAGACACAACCAAGAAAGAGAATTACAGGAAAAACTCACTCATGAATATCGACGCAAAAATTCTCAATAAAATACTGGCAAACTGAATCCAGGAACACATTAGAAAAGTTATACATTATGATCAAGTAGGCTTCATCCCAGAGATGTAAGCCTGGTTCAACATACGCAAATCTATCATATAAATAATCTGAATGAAAAAAACCCATTTGATCATTTTATTAGATGCTGAAAAAGCATTTGACAAAATTCAACACCCCTTTATGATAAAGGTGTTGGAGCGATTGGGAATACAAGTATCATACCTAAATATAATAAAAGCTATTTACAACAAGCCGACAGCTAACCTTAAATTAAATGGAGAGAAACTCAAAGCCATTCCACTAAAATCAGGAACACGACAAGGCTGTCCACTTTCACCATACCTCTTCAATATAGTGCTTGAAGTTCTAGCAATAGCAATAAGACAATATAAGGTGATCAAGTGGATTCGAATTAGAAAGGAAGAGGTTAAACTTTCGTTATTTGCAGATTATATATATATATATATATATATATGGTAAATGTGCACTATTGATTCCATCTTTTATTATTTATGTCTTCCTGTACTGATGATAATCTGGTAGGAATCTATGGAGATTCCTAAATGGTTCACTGATCAGATGTTTTTTATCACAATTTGTGCAGCGTCATGCCAGGAAAGTGCTCTCTTCTAGGCATACACAAGCATAGATACAATTAGCCAGGTCTCTGTCACAGCCAAAACTATATTTCCGTTTCCATCACCTTACTGCTCCTTGTCTCACATGAGATCATCGTGGCAGTCTTTTCTTTATTGCTGTAATTCTGGTCTTATATTCTTTGAAGATCTCTTCTTGTGTTTGGCCTTTTTCTCTAAGCATAGTTGTCCCTCATTATCTTGGGAATATAGGCCTGCCTCAGTACTAAGTTAAAAATTACTTCAGTTTTGATAAAAAACGGACCAATACAAAGAATCAATGAGACAAAGAGCTGGTTCTTTGAGAAAATCAACAAAATGGACAAACCTTTATCCAAACTAACCAAAAGGCACAGAGAGAACATCCAAATTAACAAAATAAGAAATGAAAAGAAGGACATAACAACAGGCATGGAGGAAATCAAGAAAATCATTAGGTCATATTTTGAAAACCTGTCTTCCACAATATTGGATAACTTAAAGAAAATGAACAAATTTCTGGATAAATATCACTTACTAAAATTAAATCAAGACCAGACAAACAAATTAAATAGACATATAATGACTAAAGAAACAGAAACAGTCATCAAAAGTCTCCCAACCAAAAAAAAAAAAAACCAAGTCCTGAACTAGACGGTTTCAACTCAGAATTCTACAAGACTTTCAAAGAAGAACTAGTACCAAAACTTCTTAAATAGTTCCACACAATAGAAATAGAAGGAACATTGCCAAACTCTTTTTATGAGGCTACAATTACCCTGATGCCCAATCCATGGAAATACATTACTAGAAAAGAGAATTACAGACCAATCTCACTCATGAGCATTGATGCAAAAATACTCAATAAAATACTGGCAGATTGAATCCAAGAACACATCAGAAAAATCATCCACCGTGATCAAGTCAGCTTCATCCCAGAAATGCAGGGATGGTTCAACATGTGAAAATCCGTTAATGTAATCTACCACATAAACAAACCAAAAATAAAAGCCACATGAACATCTCATTAGATGTCAAAAAAGCTTTCAACAAAATACAACATCACTTCATGACAAAGGTCTTGGAGAGAGCCGGAATATCAGGACATATCTAAACATAATAAAGGCAATATACAGCAAGCCAACAGCCAACATTAAGATAAATGGAGAGCAACTCACAGCCATCCCTCTGAAATCAGGAACAAGACAAGGTTGTCTACTCTCTCCATATCTATTCAATATAGTTCTTGAGGTCCTAGCTAGAGCAATAAGACATCAAGAGGAGATCAAGGAGATGCAAATTGGAAAAGAAGTCAAACTCTCACTATTTGCTGATGATATGATAGTTCACATAAGCTACCCAAAAAATTCTACCAAGGAACTTCTACAACTCATATATACTTTCAGTAATTTAGAAGGATGCAAGATTAACTAAAGAAAATCAGTAGCCCTCCTTTACACAAATGTTAAAAAATATCAGAGAAACGTCACCCATCACAATAGCTGCAAATAGCATACAACATCTTGGAATAACTCTAAACAATCAAGTGGAAGACTGGAATGACAAAACTTTAAAACTTTGAAGAAAGAAATTGAAAAAGAAATCAGAAAATGGAAACATCTCCCATACTCTTGTGTAGGTAGAATTAACATAATAAAAATGGCAGTCTTACCAAAAGATTGGCAATGCCCATCAAAATCCCAGCAAAATTCTTCACAGACATTGCAAGAACAGTAGTCAACTTCATCTGGAAAATCAAAAACCCAGGGTAGCCCAAACAATCCTGTACAATAAAGAAACTTCACAATTCCTAACTTCAAACTCTACTACATAACTACCATACTGAAAACAGCCTGGTATTGGCATAAAAATAGACAGGAGGACAAATGGAACAGAATCGAAGACCCAGATATTAATTCACATACCTACAAACACCTGATTTTTGACAAAGAAACAAAAAATATAAAATGAAAAAAAAGCATATTCAACAAATGATGATGGCCTAACTGGATAACAATATTTGGAAGAATGAAAATAGATCCATATCTATCACCACGTACAAAACTCAAGTTCAAATAGATCAAACCTTAACATAAAACCAACTACACTGAACCTCACAGAAGAGAAAGTGGAAAATATACTTGAACACATTGGCACAGGATACCACTTCCTAAATATAACCACAGCAGCACAAACACTGAGTGCAACAATTAATAAATCATACCTTCTGAAACTGAAAAGCTTCTGTAAAGTAAAGGACATAGGACATAGTCAACAAGACAAAATGGCAGCCTACAGAATGGGAAAAGATCTTCACCAACCCTATATCAGAAAAAGGTCTGATCTCCAAAATAAACAAAGAATTCAAGAAGTTGGTCATCAAAAGAACAAAGAATTCAATAAAAAATATGGAGTACAGATGTAAACAGAGAATTCTCTCTTAAGGACTTTAATTGATTCTTCTAAACAATGTTTAGAAGATTGATTTACTTTCAGAAGAAGTGAGTTGACTTTTCAGGCAAGAATAGAGCCTACTTCTGTGAGACTATGGCAGAACTTCTGTAGGATTTCTTTACTACGCTTGTCTTTGGGATTCAGATGGAACCAAGAAGGAGACAGACCAAGCTCCCAGATTCCAGAACCCTAGCAAATCTAAAATCTCTCTTCCTTTTCCTGAGGTAAATGCCAGGCTCAGACTTGACCAATTATACCTTTTATTTTATTTTGTTTTATTTTATTTTTTTAAAAACAAACTCTCTTTTTTTCATTTTACATAACAATCTCAGTTTCCACTCTCTCCCCTCCTTCCATTCCCTCCACCTACACTCCCAGCCTACCCCTATCCACTTCTCAGAGAAGGTAAGACACATTGTTTTGGGGAAGAACCAAGGACCTTTCTACTATATTTAGACTGAGCAAGGTATTCATCCAAAGAGAATGGGTTTACAAAAGGATAGGACAAACAGTATGGATAAATCCTGGTGTCACTTCCAGTGGCCCTACAGTTTGTCCCAGCCATACAAATGTCACCCACAATCAAAGTGTCTAGTTTGGTCTTATGCTGATTTCTTTCCTTTCCAGCTGAAGTTGAGGGCTTTCATTTGTTCAGGTAAACTGCTTCAGTGGGTGTCCCCATCACGGTCTTGACTTCATTATTCATTTACTCACTCCTCCCAATCTTCAACTTGACTTTGGGATCTCAGCCCAATGCTCTGCTGTGGGTCTTTGCCTGTGTTTCCATCAGTTACGGGATGAAGGTTCTATGGTGACATTAATATATTAATCAATCTGACTAAAGGGCAAGGCCTGTTCGGGCACCCTCTCTACTATTGTTTAAGGTCTTAGCTTGGGTCATTGTTGTGGATTCCTGGGAATTTCTCTAGTGCTAGGTTTCTTTTTAGCTTCCAATGGCCTCTCCATCAAAATATCTCTTTCCTTGCTCTCATCTCTGTCCTCCCTCCATCTCAATTATCCCATCACCCCAAGTTCTCCTCCTCCTCCCCTTCTTGCCTGCTCTTTCTTTTCTAGCCTCCTTTCTCCCTCCCACCCCCATGCTCCCAATTTTGTCAGGTGGTATTGTTTATTTCCCCTTTCCAGGTAGTTGTATGTATATTTTACTCAGGGTTCACTTTGTTACTTAGTTTTTCTAGAATCATGGACTATGGGCTCATTTTTTTTTTTGCTTTACAACTAGTATTCACTTATGAGTAAGTACACACCACATTAATCTGTTTGGGTCTGGTTTACCTCACTCAGGATGGATTTTTTTGTAGTTCCATCTGTTTGCATGCAAATTTCAAGATACCATCTTTTAAACCTCTGAGTAGTATTCAGTTGTGTAAATGTACCGCATTTTCTTTGTCCATTCTTTGGTTGAAAGGCATCTAGGTTGTTTCCAGGTTCTGACTATTACAAATAATGCTGCTATAGATATAGTTTAACAAATGTCCTTGTAGTATGGTTGAGCATACTTAAAGTATATGCCCAAGAGTGGTATTGCTGGGTCCTGAGGTAAATTGATTCCCAATTTTCTGAGAAACCACCATATGGATTTCCAAAGTGTTTGCACAAGTTTGCATTCCCACTAGCAATGGAGGAGTGTTCCCCTTATTCCACATCCTTTTCAGCATAAGCTATCATTGGTGTTTTTGATGTTAATCTTTCTGACTGGTGTAAGATGGTATCACAGAGTAGTTTTGATTTGCATTTCCGTGATGGATGGCTGAAAATGTCAAACATTTCCTAATGTGTCTTTTGGTCATTTGAGATCCTTCTGTTGAGAATTCTCTGTTTAGTTCTCTACCTCATCTTTTAGTTGGGTTATTTGGAATTTTGATGTCGAATTTCTTGTTTTCTTTATATATTTTTGAGATCAGTCTTCTGTTTGGAGACGGGTGGGAGGCACATGGACAGACACATTGTACAGAATAGAATTGGATATTTATTAGTTGAATTATGGAATTGGAAGGAAAGAGGTGAGAAGGGGGAAGAGAGGAGAGAGAGAGAGAAAGGGAAGAGAAAGAAGAGGATAGAGCGAGAAAGAAAGGAGTGGGGAAACTGGAAAGGGAACAGAGAGAGGCAGGATGGCAAGAGGAGGCGAGGGGCTGCAGGGAGTGAGCATGGCTTAACTCTTATAGCTGAAGATCTTTTCCCATTCAGAAGGCTGCCTTCTTGTCTTATTGACTTTGTCCCTTCCTTTACAGAAACTTCTCAGTCTCAGGAAGTCCCATTTATTTATGGTTGCTCTCAATGTCTGTGCTACTGGTATTATATTAAGGAAGTGGTCTCCTATACCCATGCATTGAAGGCTACTTCCCACTTTCTCTTCTATCAGGTTCAGTGTGGTCTGACTTTAATCCATTTGAACTTGAGTTTTGTGCATGGGGATAGGTATGGATCCATTTGCATTTTTCTGCATATTGACATCCAATTATGCCAACAGCATTTGCTGAAGATGCTTTCTTTTTTCCATTGTATAATTTTAGCTTCCTTGTCAAAAATCAAGTGTGCATAGGTGTGTGGATTAATATCTGGGTCTTTGCACAATTCCATTGATCAACCTGTCTGTTTTTATGACAACATTAGGCTATTTTCATTACTGTAGCTCCATAATAGGGCTTGATGTCAGGGATAGTGTTGGCTCCATAAGTTCCTTTATTATACAGGATTGTTTTGGGTATCTTGGGATTTTTGATTTTCCATTTGAAGTTGAGTGTTATTCATTCAAGTTTTGTGTAGAATTGTGTTGGGATTTATAGATTGGTTTTGGTAGGATTAACATTTTTATTATGTTGATCCTATCTTCCCAAGAGCATGGGAGATGTTTCCATTTTCTGGTATCTTCTTCAATTTCTTTCTTCAAAGACTTAAGGTTCTTGTTGAACAGATCTTTCACTGTTTTGGTTAGTGTTACCCCAAGATATTTTATGTTACTTGTGGTTATTGTGAACGATGATGTTTCTCTGATTTTTTTTATCTTCTTTATAATATGTCTATCAGAGGGCTACTATTTTTTTAGTTGATCTTGTATCCTGACACATTACTGAAGGCATTTATCAGCTGTAGGAGTTTCCTGGTAGAGGTTTTTGGGCTCACTTATGTAGACTATCATATCATCTGCATATAATGAAAATTTGACTTTTTCCTTTCCAATTTGTATCTCCTTGATATTCTTTCATTGTCTTATTGCTCTAGCCAGAACTTCAAAAACTATGTTGAATAGATATGGAGAGAGTTGGCAGTCTTGTCTTGTTCATGATCTTAGTGGAATCGCTGTGAGTTTCTCTCCATTTAATTTATGTTGACTGTTGGCTTGCTGTATATTGTATTTATTATATTTAGATGTGTTCCTTGTAACACTGTTATTCTTTTTGTCATGAAGGGGTGTTGGATTATGTAAAATGCTTTTTCAGCACCTAATGAGATGATATGATTTTTTCTTTTAGTTTATTTATATGATAGATTACATAGATAGATTTTTATATGTTGAACCATTCCTGGATCTCTGGGATGAAGCTGACTTGATCATTGTAGATGATTTTTTGATATGTTCTTGCATTTGGTTTGCTAGTATTTTACTGAGTATTTTTGCTTCATGAGTATGTTCATGAGTGAGACTGGTCTCTAATTCTCTTTATTGGTTTATTCTTTGTGTGTTTTGGTAGCAGGTAGCCTCATAAAAAGAGTTTGACAATGTTTCTTATGTTTTTATTATATGGAACACTGTGAGGAATATTGATATTACCTCTTCTTTGAAATTCTGGGAGAATTCTACATTGAAACCATCTGGTCCTAGGCTTTTTTGTTTGGGAAGCTTTTGATGCCTGCTTCTCTTTCCTTGCAGGTCTATTTAAATTGTTTACCTGGTCCTGATTTAGTTTTGGTATGTGTTACCTATCTAGGAAATTGTCCATTTCTTTTGCATTTTCCAATTTTGTGGAGTACAGATTTCCTACGTAGGACCTAATGTTTCTCTGAATTTCCTCAGTGTCTGTTGTTATGTCCCCATTTTTATTTCTGATTTTGTTGTTTGAGTGTTTTCTCTCTACCCTTTGATTAGTTTGGATAAGAGTTTGTCTATCTTGTTGATTTTCTCAAAAACCAGCTCTTTGTTTCATGGATTGTTTGTATTGATTATTTCCTGTCATCTACTCCTTCTGGGTGAGTCTGCTTCTTTTTGTTCTAGAGCTTTCAGGTATGTTGTTAAGTCACTAGTGTGAGCTTTCTCCTCGCTTTTTTTTAATGTAGGCAGTTAGTGCTATCAACTTTCCTTTTAGCATTGTTTTTATAGTGTCCCATAGTCTGGGCATATTTTGCCTTCATTTTTATTGAATTCTAGGAAGTCTTTTTTTCCTTTCTTATTTCTTCTTTGACCCAATGGTGGTTCAATTGCGAACTTTTCAATTTTCATCCGTTTGTGGGCTTTTCACAATTAGTGTTATTATTAAATTCTAACTTTATACCATGGTGATTTGATAAGATACAGGGAGTTACTTCAATTTTTTGTATCTATTGAGGCTTGCTTTGTTAATGAGTATGTGGTCAGTTTTAGATAAGGTTTCGTGAGTTCCTGAGAAGAAAGTATATATGACCCTGACTTCTCCTGTAGTTACTGTGATACTGGTTGGTACTGCTGAGCTGAATATAACTGTATGCAGAGAAGTATCTGGCATTCAAAGGGACATTAATAATAATACAGACACAAATTAAAATCAATCTTTGATATATCCAGTGACTAACTCTAGAAAAACAATAACCATTTCTCTCTGCTGTTGAGTTCTATGAACACTGAAGT
Source organism: Myodes glareolus (assembly GCF_982192425.1). Lineage (NCBI taxonomy): Eukaryota > Metazoa > Chordata > Mammalia > Rodentia > Cricetidae > Myodes > Myodes glareolus. Next base: position 6,238,775 of record NC_142036.1, on the reverse strand, counting down.
TTCTGAAATATGTTCCTGCTCAAGAGAAACCGTGAAACTTCAGCATTAGCCAAGACAAATCTACCTGCAGGGCAACTTATGACCAGCAGGGGACACAATGGAGTCAATAATCTATATGGCAGAAATGATGAGGAGTGGAGAGGACTCTGCAGCTTCTGTGGACTTCTTTTTATAAGCCTATTAGCTGAACTACAGCTGCTGCTGTTACTATGCGAAGTTTCCATGTTCAAATGCAGAAAAGATAAATATTATTTCAGAAATTAAAATTTTATTGTTTTTTATTTCTATTTATTTATTCTTAGTTTTGAAAAATAAATATTTCATTCAATATATTCTGATTGTGACTTCCTCTAACAAACTCCTCCCCACATACTCAACTCCACAACCTTCCTTTCTCTATAGAAAGCAAATAGCCAAAAAAGGGAGTATTTTTTTTTACATCACTAGAACCACAGACACACAAGACAAAAGAATGCAAACATAAAAACACAAGGACAGAAAACATGGTGTATAAGCTAAAGAACATGAAGACCAGGACTTTACACACTGCAGGCCCTGTCCATGATGTCACAGACTCTGTGGATTCTTATGTGCATCATCCCTATTGCATCTGGAAGACACTGCTTCCTTGGAGTTGCCTACCCCTCTGCCTCCCACACTGTATTCGGTTTTAAAGTTCTTTACCAAAATAAGGCCTCACTATGCAGTTATTTTGTACAACCAAGGGTTTTCCTGTAGCCTTTGGAACCTGTCCTGCAACTATATCTTGTAGACCAGAGTGGCCTCGAACTCACAGAGATCTGCCTGTACTTTTTATTATAGAAATAATGTTGAAATTTATGTCTTTCCATCTTATATATCACTTTCCTTTGCTCCTAGTATCTAGACTCTTCATTGCATCATACCACATGCATTCTAAATACTGTATAATTATATTTTACTTACATTGCAAAATCATAGATTTAAGTATTACTTTCTTTTAACTGTTAAATTTGGTTAACTCTACCATAAACCATTCCTTTGCTTTCTCCCAACACCACTTTATGTTTGAATCTTTGTGTCTCCAGTAGCTGTACCAGTCATTTTCATTTATAGGTACTTCAGCATATCCAATCTCTTAATGCCTGAAACCCTAATGATTCTTTTCTAGTCTCTCTGCTTTTATAAATTAAACACAGAAACCAGAACATTTCAATCTTAGAACTTCATATGAGATAGAACAATGAGCATTAGTCTTTTTCTACTTGGGTGACCTCATTCAGCATATTTTTCCCAATTTTATATTTTTTCTAATTCTATCCAATTATCTGTAGATTCCATTATTAACATTTTGCCTTTGAGTAATATTCCTTTGTCTATATGCCTCACAGTTTAATTATTTGTCTGTTGTTGGACAGATACATTGGTTCCATTTTCTCAGCTGTTGTAAATACAGCAGGAGCAAACATGGATTTCCAATGTCTCTTGTAGAATAATTCAAGTGTAAGCTCGGTAGGGATATAGCTGGTTCATGTCACAGTTCTAGTTCTTATTTGTTGAAGAAATCTCCAAAATGGTTTCCAAAGTAACTGCACTAGCAATGAATACGGACTAACCTTCCCCCATATCCATGTCTGTATAACTTTCTTGATTATGATTATTCTAATTGGGGTAAAATCAAAACTTAAAGTTGTTTTAATCTGTATTTACTTGATAGATAAGAACTTTGTTTGGAGGACATGGAAAAACCATTCTTGAACTTAAGAGGGAATTCTCTCTCCTGAATAGATTTCCTAGTGCAGAAAGGTTCATGTAGCCTGCAGGGAGAGAAGAGGCATCAGTGACCTTATATGGCACCAGACCTTGCCATCTACCCTATCAGTCTTCCAGGGGGATGAACCCACTAGTACCAACTGCTGTTACACGGTGACCAACTGCTTTCTAGCTGTATTTGTGACCTGTCTGAAAGGAAACTTTTATCCCATGTAAGCATGCTTAAAAGTTCATGGCTAGGGATCACAAAGACCTAGTAGACCCTAGTTGTATTGCTAATAGTTATAGTGTCAAAATGTCTTATAAGTACTTATGTTTATATCAAAGAGATTAGTGCTGCTCTTAGCCTTGATCACAGCAACTTCTGTATGCTGTGTAAGATTAACACAGACATTCATGACCAGTCCAAGTGAATGAGTATTGAGCTACAGAGGAGTCATTGATATCCCACTCAAAGTTCAAGGACAATCAGGAAACAGGAAAAGGAAAGAATATAAAGTTCAGAGAATGAGGTTGAAAGCCGTGAAGTTCTGTCTACAGGGATTGACATATTCTCACTGTGCAAATGAACTCTAAGCAGTTGTCATGCCCAGCACAAGGCCTGCACCAATCACACCAGGCAACATTACATCATCAAAGCCCGTGGAAAGGCAGTAGAAGTGCCTTTTGGCAAAACTGACAATGTTAGTTTAATTTCTGGGAGCCACATCTTAGAAGAAGAGAACTGAACGTTGTAAGTTGCCTGATAAGCTTGTCACACAGCTTTGGCACATGTGTGCCTTCCCCCCACTACTAAACAATGTATATTTTAAAAGATTAGAATACAGGTGGAGGAGGGATTACCCAGGAACCACCACCAGTTGAGGAGCTTTTGGGATTGGAAGACTGCTTGGGAATTGGAATCACTTTTAGTAGGAGTGTGGCCACTTGGAGGTTACTTGTGAGCTAATGGGTGCCCTACCATATCCAATTGGGTGGCATTAATTATGCTTAATGAGTTATCTGTTAATAAAACAAAAGAGATCAGTATTTTAGGAGAGAGACCTGTAGTTCTGGGAGGTCATAAGAGGAGCAAGAGGGACATAGTGGAGGAGGATGTGATCAAAATTTATTGCAGTTATGAATAGAAATTCCAAAGAAGGAGCAAAAATATTATTCTAAAAATAACAATATTCCACATAGTTAGAATTTTCACATAGATGCATGATGCACACTGTACATATTTGCTCCTTAACTACAACCTTTCCTTTTCTTGCTCCTACTATTCCCATTTACCACTTTTATTCCATTAGACACTTTCAGTTTTACAATATTAAGTATGTGCATACAAAATTGTTTCTAGTTATATAGCATCTAAGGACACAAGTGAGACTCTTATACAATATCTGTTTCTGAGTAGGTCTTAATTTACTTAATAATGACATCACCAACTGCTTTCATTCTCCTCAAAGTGATGTAAGTTCCTTGTACTTTATTGATAAATAAATTCTCTTTTATAGCATATATACAATATTTTCTTGAAGTAATTATTTGTTAAAAGACATGTAATTTGTATCTACAATTTATCTATTGTAGATAATGCTGCAATAATATTTGTGGATAAGCATTTCTGAGACATTTTCACTTCTGGTCATTTGTGTAAGTTTTTAATATGCAATCTGCTGGAAGAGCATTTACTAACCATGTATATGAAAGAAGAATTCTCATAATTTAGGAGTTTCTTATCTCAATCACCATCTGTAAATCAATTTTGTCACCAAGAGGAGTAAGTCTATCTTTGGCTGACGTCTATTTGTAAACTGAGAGCTTATTTCTTAATATTATATCCACAGGTTTTCACAGGGCTTGGAGAATTAGTATGTTATACATTTCTTCAAATAGGATTAGAACTTTCACTTTAGTATCCTGCTGCCTGACCCAAGGTCCTATATGTCTTCTCTAGCTGGACTATATCTTTACTTAAGAAGCATTCTTCCTCTTGAATATGCAAAACATGTATGTCTATGGTACTGAAAAGAGAGATGCCCACACTCACAATCATAATTAGTGTCCCCTCCACAGTCACTGAGCACACAAGGTCTCAAGTTTGCTGACTTATCCTGACCTACAGTCTCATGCATTTACAGAATATTGACCTACTCTGTAACACTATCATCTTTCAAAGTCCACTGGATATCTTGAAATCACCCTGTTCCACAGAGGGATTAGTTTGGGATAACTGGGCTAATAACAAGCAGTATGGAAGCCTGGGCTATTTGATAATCTCAAAGGGTTGATTCAGTAAGAAGTCTCTGCAGTGCAGAGCGTTAATTTCACAAGTTACTGTTCAGACATGAATCCCCTCTGCCAATTCTATGTTAGAGATTATTAACTTGTGTTGAATAAAGTACTGTTAGAAATACCAGTGACATCATAAAGCACACTCCTGTCTCCCCCAGCGGAAAGTAGGGTGTGATCAGAAGGCAAGGGAATCTTCCCATTCTGGCCTCTAAATTGAACAAGATTCTCCAATTTACTTGGAAGGTGTCTGTCGAGTGTCTGTAAGACCTTGATTCAAGGAGTTGTCCATTGCATGCTGCAGAGCCATTTTGAAGTACCCAAACCCCTTATACTTCAAACTTAAACACCTATACTCCCCACTTTGTAAGCCACTGTAGAAATCAGTGTGGCTGTTTCACAGAAATTTTGGAATAGATCTCCCCAGCATCCAGTTACACCTCTCTTGAGCATATACCTAAAAGAATTTACATCCTACCAGAGACATCTTGTTCAATCATAGTCACTGCTGCTCTTTTGATAATAGCCATAAATTGGAAAGTTCAGATATCCATCAATGGAAAATGTGGTAATAAACTGAAAGCTATAATATAGATTTTGAGAGAACCTAGTGCAGAACTGAGTTTGCCTTCTCCTTGCTTCTTCAATTTCTTTGAGTTCATATAACATTTGCTGAGGCTCCTTGATTGTGGTATCAGTCTCTGTGAGCACATATGGGGCCTGTTTAGATATTTTATTTGATTTTTTTACTATTTATTTATTTATTAAAAACTTCCACCCCTGCCATCCTCCCATTTCCCTCCCACTCCCCTCACTACCCCTCCCCCTCCCCATCCAGTCCTAAGAGAAGTCAGGGTGCCCTGCCATGTGGGAAGTCCAAGGCCCTCCCTGTTCCATCCCGGTCTAGGAAGGTAAGCATCCAAACAGACTAGTCTCCCAAAAAGCCAGTACATACAGTAGAATCAAAACCCGTGTCATTATCATTGGCTTCTCAGTCCACCCTCATTGTGAGCTACATTCAGAGAGTCTGGTTTGATCACATGCTTTCAGTCCCAGTCCAGCTGGCCTTGGTGAACTTCCATTAGTTCAGTCCCACCATCTCCATGGTTGGATGCACCCCTCGCGGTTCTGACTTCCTTGCTCATGTTCTCCCTCCTTCTGCTTTTCATCTGGGCCTTGGGAGTTCAGTCTAGTGCTCCAATGTGGGTCTCTGTCTCTATCTTTATACCTTGCCAGGTGAAGGTTCTATGGTGATATGCAAGATATTCATCAGTGTGGCTATGGAATAAGGCCATTTCAGGCACCCTCTCCTCTGCTGCCCAAGGACCTAGCTGTGGAAATCCCCTTTGACACCTGAGAAACCCTCTAGAGCCAAGTCTCTAGACAAACCTAAAATGGCTCCCTTAGTTAAGATATCTTCTTCTCTTCTAGAATCCACTTATGAGTGAGGACACACCATATTTATGTCTTTGGGTCTGGGATATCTCACTCAGTAAAGCAGCACAGACAATAAGATCAACAATGAATAAATGGGACCTCCTGAAACTGAGAAGCTTCTGTAAAGCAAAGGACACCATCAGTAAGACAAAAAGGCTACCTTCTGCCTGGGAGAAGATCTTCACCAACCCCTCATCAGACAAAGTCCTGATCTCCAAAATATACAAAGAACTCTAGAAACTAGACATTAAAACTCAAATTAACCCAATTAAAAATGGGGTACTGAACTAAACAGAGAATTCTCAACAGAAGAATTTCAAATGGCCAAAAGACATTTAAGGTCATGCTCAACCTCCTTAGCGATCAGGGAAATGCAAATCAAAACAACTTTGAAATATCATCTTACACCTGTCAGAATGGCTAAAATCAAAAACACCAATGATAACCTATGCTGAAGAGGATGTGGAGTGAGGGGAACACTCATCCATTGTTGGTGGGAATGCAAATTTGTGCAGCCACTGTGGAAATCAGTGTGGTGGTTTCTCAGGAAACCTACCTCAGGATCCAGCAATTCCACTCTTGGGAATATACCCAAGAGATATCCAATCATACTACAAAAGTATTTGTTCAACTATTATAATAGCAGCACTATTTGTAATAGATAGAACCTGGAAACAACCTAGGTGCCCCTCAATTGAAGAATGGATAAAGAAGGTGTGCCACATATACACTTTAGAGTTCTACTCAGCGGTAAAAAGAAATGACATCTTGAATTTTGCATGCAAATGGATGGAAATAGAAAACACTTTTATTTGATTTTTTAAAGAATTTATGATGTTAACTACTGTTACAGAAGACATGCATCTATAATATTTGGCTGTTCATGAAGTTTGTGTTATGTGTTCCAGAGCAATGACTTAGAACTTGAAATTCACTGCTTGGCATGTTATTTGATAAGAACATCATGTAAGTTCAAGAGTAGCGGTCCCTCTTAAATCCTCCAAAACCTGTGTTTTTGATAGGCAGTTGTCAGTGACTGTGAGAATGAGGCAGTGAGGAGCAGCCTGACTGATGCTGAAGGAGTGGACTTAATTCAAGAACTTTCCTAATACAGTCCCCAGACTGGATGCAGCAGAGCAGAAATCAGTATTGTAAATAAAACATTTTATATCTCCCAAGCAGTCACAGATTCTGTAATACTCACGTGTTTCTAAGATGTGGGATGAGTGCCATGAGATGAGCTTGATATTATGGACATCAACTAACAGCCACCCATGCATCTGAAATTCTTTATTTTTTTAATAGTTCCAGAAGTGCTTGCTGACAGCAACAGGACAACATTGGTCACGGTAACTTGTCTAGTTACTTGTGATAGAGTCCCCCCTTCTCTCTCCTCTGTCTCTCTGTCTCTCTGTCTCTCTCTCTGTCTCTCTCTCTCTCTCTTTCTGAATGTCATGGACTTGTGGAGACAGAAATTCACACAGCCTCTGCCTTCTACAATGCCCAGGGTCCTTTGTCAGGACTCACATCAGAACATCATCCAAACAGAGAACAACTAAAACACACAAAACGAGACATTTCCCTCTTTAGATGCTTCCAATATGTTCCAGAGTTTTTGTTGCATTCTGTTTTCATTTTCTTTAAACTCTAGGTAATGAAAAAATTAATTTCTTTCTCAATTTCTTCTTTCCTCCATTGATCAGTAATCAGTTGTTAAACCTCTTTGAAACTCTGCAATTACTATGTGTTCACTCTAGAGTTTAATCATGATTGCACTGTCAGATATGATGCACAGACTGGGTGGGGTCAAATTTTCTTAATTTGTTAAGATTTTATTTGTGTCCAAATATGTGGCCCATTTTAGAAAACTTTCTGTGTCTGTTGAGAAGAATGTATATCTTTTGCTGTTTTGTAGACATTTCTGTAGATATCTGTCATGGCAGACATCAAGGAAAATAAAGAGAGCCATGTTTGTAAGGACCAGTTTCTGGAGAAGGAGTTTGAGAGAAGTGGATAATAGGACCCAAGAGTTACGACAGGAAGAGTGGGAAAATGGGGTGAATATCTGTTAATGGGAGGAGGAGGGATTAAGGAGAGAGAAACATGAAAGGGGAGGGATAAAGAAAACTGAGGGTGACTAAGAACATCAAAGTAAATTTCAATTTTTGTTTACATAAGATACACATATGCATTTATAACATGTAAATAATTTAAATGAAATAATTTAAAGGGGTAATAATCCTTACCACATTTTAAGTACCGATTCCTATATGTACATAAAAGTGTAGCTCTGCCCTATCATTAAAGAAGCTTTTTTGTGTTTCAGACAGAAACCATCCCAGGAATCTGCTCCACACATACTGCTGGCTCCTTAGGCACATATAAGGAAGCACAACTTTGAAGAAGATAGGGCTAAAAGTATCATAGGACTAGAGCAGGTCAGGCATGCATAGGGCACTGCAATTTGTCCCCACCATCTCAGAAGAAGAAAAAAAGACCTAAGCCAAACAGATGACAACCTTGAACACAAAAAAACTGTTACAGAGCACGGACCTAGTGTCCAAAATTATCTCCTGTTGTACATGGGATACATGGTGTCACCCTTGTGAGCATTTGACTGTGGATAAATTGGTAAACAAAACCAACATGGAGACTTACATGACTTTGGGATTTCGAGGATTTAATGTTGGTCTAAGTCTTTTTATTCAGGTTAGTGACCAATTTTAAATGCTCCCATTGCTTAGGATCTCTCCCAATGGCAAATAGGAATATAATGTGATTGATATGAATCATACTAGGAACGCCTAATGCCAAGTGTGATTCTCCTAGACTCATTTCCTGTTAGAACACATGTAGTCACATGCTGAATGTAAACTATCATTTTGAATAAAATGGTGGATTTGCAGCTCATTTACTGCCAGAGACTGATGTTCAGTTGTAACATTGTGATTCAGAACAGAGTCACTTATTTGATAGTGATTCAATGCCTACTTTTTGAAATGTAATATCAAAGACTCTGCTTGTTCTTTGAATCATGTAAAAGCAGTCTTCTGCCTTTTGGATTGGGGTATGGAAATAAATGCAGGTGAATTCAGTATTCTCTGAATTGCTCTCCCAGTTCTATTTTGTGTTCCTCTTCTTTCATAGCTCTGTTCTTCCTATCTAATAATTTCTAGTCCCCATGCCCCTGCCCTGTCATGTGCAAACCCTATCAATCCCTGATATACATCACCCCAATTTGGGACCCAACACCTTTTATGTCCTTTAAAGACAGAATTATCATGGAGACGTGGTAGTATGTTTTGAGAGATAGGTTATCTTCTAGATAAGAAGATTCCACCACAATTCTCAGAATAACCTTTATCTAAACTAAACACTACCTTTGTTCTACTTTCACTGAATTGTTCAATGATAAGAGGCCTGGAAACAGAAAAAGTAATATGTGTTGAAAGGACACGGTGTTAAATGTTCCTATTTCTTAATGATCATTTAGCATCCCTCAATACCTAGATATAGGTGAAAGTTCATTCATCACTTTCTTCGCATTTGAATCTTTCCACATTTGCAATTAGTTACATGAAAATGAGTTTTTTTTATCCCAAGTACTATATTTGTGTAACTTTTTCAGTGTGTACTATGTGTAAGAAGTGTGAATTAAGCTATTATGAACATTCATGTGCAGTTCGTGTGTGTGTGTGTGTGTGTGTGTACATATTCATGTATGGGGAGACTGCTTGTTTTTTCCTGGCTGCCCAGAACCAAAATAATCACACAGAAATTATATTAATTATATCACTGCTTTGCTAATCACTTAAGCATATTGCTAGCTAGCTATTATATCTTTGTTTAACCCATTTCTAATAATCTGTGTATCACCACATGGTTGTGGCTTACCGGCAAAGTTTTGGCAGGCTTCAGACAGGTGTCTGTTTCTGGCAGTGGCTACACAGCTTCTCCTGACTCTGCCTAGTTTCTCTCTATATCTTTTTTAGCCTGGTTTTACTCTGTTAAGCCATTAGCTCAAAGCAGCTTCTTTATTAACCAATGGCAATAAAACATATTCACAGCAAACATCAACTCCCATATTATATTCTCATGTAGATCTATCTATCTATCTATCTATCTATCTATCTATCTATCTATCTATCTATCATCTATTTATCTATCTATCTTTATATCTAAGAGAGTAATCATATGTTCAAACTGTGTGAAACTTACATTTATTGTCCCCAACAAGAACTGTGGTGGTAGATCACTTTGCTGGACCCATCTACATGTGTGGAGGACCCTAGAACACAAGGAAAGTCATGGAAAGGACACCCAGTATCCACAGTCTAGACCTAGATGGGCCCCAGCTGGCGGCCTGACTCTGAAGTGACTGAACAGAAGCAGAGCCCCAGACAAGAGCTATCCTGTTTCAGGAGGTTGCAGGTCATCAGGCGGTGCTCACAGCTCAGCCAGGGCAGCAACCCGAGGAGCAGATGCATACAGCAGACAGCAAGGGAGGTTCCAGGATCCATCAGGGTTTCTTCCTCTCTCTTAAACACGTTACACAGTCAGTCAAGATCCCAAAGATCATTTCTTTCTGAACTGTACAGAATTCTTTCTTTTTCTGTTTCTCTGGAGGACCCAAAGCAGAAGTACCTACAGATAAATGCAGATAAATGTCACTGTCCCTGGGATGTTATATAAATAGAAATGCCACAACCCACAGGACCTCTTAGTCACTGTGAAGACAGTTTCCCCTCACAATAGAATGAATTATCACACCGAAAAATTAGAAAGCAAATCTTCTTCTCATAGAGGGAACTTTTAAAACTGTCTTAATCTTGGATCTTAGCCCGTGGCCACTATGGGAATGTCATGCCATTAGGTAGACAAGAGATTCCAGGCTGCAGACTACTCTCCATCCTCTGATGATTGCAGACATAGGACCTATGCTTATTTGAAAGACAATAAATAGTGACTTGATTCCTAAGGATGTTTACACAAACACCCCACACAGAGACATCCTGAAACAAGCAAGTAGAGATTTTCAAATTGTTTATATTATTAATCAAACAGTATTTTTTAAATCAATTTTCTTCAGTGTTGTGATTCACCACAGCTCTATGTATGTTAGATTACCAAGTTATATCTTCAAATCAATTTATTAATTTAGATGTATGAATTAACTATTCATTAAGTTTTCTATTTGTCCTCCAGCACATAAAATTATTTTATTTGTTTTGTGAGGCAGGAAAGGCAAGAAGAAAAGTGTTATGGGTAAGATGCACAAACACTTGATAATGTTGCACAGTTGTGGCCACCATTCCCTTTATGTCATGTCGGTTATATGCACTGACAACTGACCTTTCAGCTTCCACTCAAGAATTCCCTGTATAGCAGTAGGACATGCCATTGGTTCTTCAGCTCACGGAAACCGGACAAGCCCTGACCCTTGCAATTGGAGGGCACCCAAATCCCTGAGCTCCCAGGTTTTCCCATCCAGCGATTAGCACTGAACACAGAACCCTCACCACAGAGTTGTGGATCACCTGGGTTCTCTTGTTCGTGGTTTAAGGGTTAATTTGCATAGAATAAGAGATGCCAAGTGTGTGAATAGACATGAATGACAGGGAATGTGGACATGTGACAGTTTTCTGACCAGGTTTTTTCTGTGTTTGCAGATAAGTGTCCAGTGTGAGGTGCAGCAGGTGGAGTCTTAGGCAGGTTTGGTACAGTCGGGTTTCCTGTGCTCTCTTGTCCAGACATTGATTTCACCTTTAGTAACTACTGGATGAATGTGTCTGCCAGGCTCCAGGGAAATAGCTAGAGTAGGTCCCAGTGGTTACTGCTGGGAACAGTGAATATGACCCATACTCTGTGAAGGACCTATTCTCAGTGACTCCAGAGACAATTCCGACAACACTTTCTATCTCCACTGAACGTTTGAGATCTGAGGACACTGCTGTCTGCTGTGTATTACTGTACAAGAGGCATAGTGAGGGGACTTCCATGTGAGTCCAACATAAACCACTCCACTGGTTTGTTCTCTGCTTTGTGTTTGCATTTGAAGATGTGAGCTTTCGGCTTCCTGCTCCTGCCACCATGCATATCCATGCAGATGTCTCTTTTTACAGAACCACTCGCGGAGGGGAGGGGGTTCTTCTTGAGGCGTGATTGAATCACCATCCTCAGAAACCTAAAGTCTACACTAAAATCAGTGACTAAAATCAGTGACAAGGAAGAAGAACAGAAAAGAAGTACCAGGAGGAAGGGAAGATGGGAACGAGAGAGGGAATGAGAGGCGAGGAAAGAAGAGAGAGAGAGAGAAAGAGAGAGAGGGAGAGAGAGAGAAAGAATGGGAGAGAGAGAGAGAGAGAGAGAGAGAGAGAGAGAGAGAGAGAGAGAGAGAAGGTTTGGTGATACATTTGGGAAGGAATTGGAGGGCGTTATCAAAATACATTGCATGACAAAATTAATAAAAAAGAGAAGAATAAAATAAATACAAGCCTGTAAGGCTTAAAAATATCTATTGCTTTTTGTTGGATTTGAGAGACAAGAAATCAGGAAACAAACTTCTTGCCAAGTAATTGTCAGCCCTTAGTTCATCAAGAGCCTCATCTGATTCATGCTATCACTGAATACAAAACACAACCCTGGATCATCAGATGTCTTGGTTGAGAACAAGTTTCTATCTATAGAACAGCTGAGCACAAGGACCCTGAAATCATGAAGAAGAAATCAACTGAAAATGTCCCTGATGCTTTACTCTTATCACTCCTCTAACAGCTGAAGTGGAATTGATCATTTGTTTTTATGCAGTCATTTCTGGGTTATTGCATTGATAAATTTAAATGCTTTCAATTCCTAAGAAATAAGATGAGGCCAATCTAAACATTCGTGTTCATTTCATTGCAGTCTACTACACATCTATCAGAAGTATTCCTAGACTGTTGTCCAGGTATCCTTGTGAGAAGAAAACCACTGAGACGGCAGCATCTACATGTGCAAAGGAGCACTGAGCTCAAGAGAAACCATGCAGCAGAAGTCTATGTCTACACGGTAGGCCTGGATGAGTCCTACACGTCATCTAGACCCTGTTTTAGGAGCAAATCCAGGCAAAATCAACCTGATGCAAAAGGAATGTATGTCAGCAGGTGATGCTGACACCTTAGCCATTCGGGGCCCCAAGGGTCAGGTGACAACACAGGACAGCAAGAGAGGTTACTGCATCCATCCAAAGTTTCTTCCTTTAGCTTACCCACATATAATCATGTTAAATATATGAAACCCATGGAAGAAATGATTTGATCACTTAAGGAACAAAGCAGAAATGACTTCAGATCACCAGCTCACTGCATTTGGTTGTTTAATTAGATCTATTTACCTGAGAATACCACAGAAACAAAAAATACTGCAATCCACAAACTGTTTTAGCCATGCCAAACACAATTTCTCTAATAGTAGAATTACTTAATTACTCCATTGGACAGTTAGGACCCAGTTCTCCTTTCTAATACAGGGGTAGCTATTCCAAGGGTCCTCTTGAGACTGATCCCACAATCAGCAAGGACGTCCTACTTCAATTCAGGGGAACTGGATAGGTAAGAAGACAGATAACTATGACACTACGGACCAGGGAGCAGACTCTTCTCCTTCCTGTGTGACCACAGACAAAGACATAGACTTAGTTTGGGGAAACTAAAATAGTAATGGCATTATTGACAAGGATGTTAACGAACACATCCACATATAAGCATACAAGATATATGTAAACAAAAGTTTGTTTATTATTATTTCTTAAAGAATAGTCTGAGATATCTTCAATGCTAATTTATTTTTTTTAATTTTTTTTTTTTGGTTTTTCGAGACAGGGTTTCTCTGTAGCTTTGGAGCTTGTCCTGTAACTAGCACCTTTTTTTTAAAAAAAAATTATTTATTTATTATATATACAATATTTTGTCTGTGTGTATGTCTCCAGGCCAGAAGAGGGCACCAGACCATCACAGATGGTTGTGAGCCACCATGTGGTTTCTGGGAATTGAACTCAGGACCTTTGGAAGAGCAGGTGGTGCTCTTAAACACCGAGCCATCTCTCCAGCCCTCAATGCTAATTTAATATATGCTTTATCTTTTCAGTAATGAGGATAAATTTTGGGACTTGTGGGTGCTACACTGTCCCACTATGCTATGCCCTCAGCTCAGTTTTGTTACTTAATTTTTTATATACTTTCATTATTCATTGAAGTTTGTTAATTACACTAAAATTATAACATTGTAATTTTTATTTCAAAACTTCCTATGAGTTTATTGTATAATATCTGGTAAGACAGGCAGTGAAAGGTGAGTGTGGACAATAAACATAAATGAAGTTGCTACGTTTTATTGCAAATACAAAAGGAACAACATTTTGATGAAATCATGCTTACTTTGCTATTTCATTTTTTTTCAGACACTTGCACCATTAACTGCTGTCGCAAAGGCTCACAAGTCAGAGCATAAGATATGCAGCAAAATATGCAAATATGGCCTTCCTCTGCTCGTGAAAACCAGCCCTGCCCTGACCCTGCAGGTCAGGCAGAGCAGTCTAGCCCTGTCTTCCCATTTGGAGATCAGCACTGGAAACAGAACAATCAACATGGGGTTGGGGCTGAACTGTGTCATTTTGGTTGTTCTTTTAAAAGGTAAATAACAATGGATACTGAGTGTATGAGTAGACGTGACTGAGAGATACAATAGACTTTCGTGACAGTTTCTTGATCAAGATCCTCTTTGTTTGCAGGTGTCCATGGTGAGGTGCAGCTCGTTGAGTCTGGGGGAGGATTGGTGCAGCCTAAGGGGTCACTGAAACTCTCCTGCGTGACCTCTGGATTCACCTTTAGTAACTATGCCATGCACTGGATCCGCCAGGCTCCTGGGAAGGGGTTTGAGTGGGTTGCTCGCATAAGAAGTAAAAGTAATAATTAGGCAACAAATTATGCTGATTCAGTGAAGGACAGATTCACGATCTCCAGAGATGATTCCCAAAGCACAGTCTACCTGCAGATGAACAATCTTCAAACTGAGGACACAGCCATGTATTACTGTTTTAGAGACACAGTGAGCAGTCTCCAGTGTGAGCCCCTCACAAAAACCTCCCTGTCAGGTACAATAACCAGCAGAGGGCGCTCAGCACACATAAAGCCCAGGGGCCAACATAGCATCTTTTTTTTTTCCTGTGTTATCTGGGCACCCTCTCCATTTAATCCTCTTTACAATTACAATTACAGACTGTAGGAATTGATCATGTCTCAGAAAATAGAAAATAGTCCAGTTTTGACTGATTTTCTTAAAAGAGATATGCCATCTAGTCTCACCTGAGGGGAAAAAAAAAGCAAGTATCTATGAGGGCAAAAGTGGTTCTCTGTGGTCCCAGGATCCGGTGCTGGAGACGCTCAGGAACCTATGATAGACTCTTTCTTCAGACTGACGTTAGGGAAGACCTCTATTGGAACAGTGTTAGTAATTCAGAATGAAACAAGTGGAAGGGGGCCAGAAATATTCACACCAGCATCCAGAAGACGAGAAAAGGTTTTTCCATTTATAAACAAAGTGAATTCTGGTTGCTGTGAATGATGGCTAGTAGCCAATAGGCATCAGATGAACCAAATCCAGCCTCTCCCTCGTCACCTTCCTTAACGTGATTATTTCTAGCTTGCACTTGAGGAAGGAAAATTAACTATACAAGCCTCTGGCGAGTGAGTCATAACCCGGACTTCTCCTTCAATATCGGTGTCAATCACTCCAGGAGCAACAAAGACCCCTTGTACAGTGGAACTATTCTCCCCAATAGTAGACCTGCAGCGCTTCCTGGTAAAGTCCATTAACCCCAGTGGGGAGAGCTACTTCTCCCCAATAGTAGTCCTGCAGTGCTTCCTGGTAAACGTCCATTAACCATAGTGGGGAGAGCTACTTCTCCCCAATAGTAGTCTACAGTGATTCCTGGTAAATGTCCATTAACCCCAGTGGTGAGCTACTTCTCCCCAATAGTAGTCCAACAGTGCTTCCTGGTAAATGTCCATTAACCCCAGTGGGGAGAGCTACTTCTCCCCAATAGTAGTCTACAGTGATTCCTGGTAAATGTCCATTAACCCCAGTGGGGAGAGCTACTTCTCCCCGACAGTATTCCTACAGTGCTTCCTGGTAAACGTCTATTAACCATAGTGGGGAGAGCTTGCATACCCACTTCAGGAGTTAAAATTGTATAAATGGAAGATCTGAGAATGAGCCCTGCACTGCCAGGGGAGGCTGTGCTAAGGTCCTGAATAGATTTCCTTGTGGAGGAACAGGCTGCTAGATCGCCCCATAGATTTGTCTTGGGCCCTGAGATGGGCCCCTCTCCTTATTTCCTGACATGGAATTCCCCTGGGAATTTTTCTTTGATCGGCATTTATTAGTCCAATGTTTCGCTCTCCTGTATCTCAGGAACATTCCTGGTTCCTTCCTCCCACCTGGGCTTACTTTCCTCGTGTGACACTGCTTGATCCGATGCCACATAAGACTGCACCTGATGCTGCTCCCAGGAGCACAACCCTCTTTCTCTCTGGGTCTTTATTTCTTTGTTGGGAAGGAACATCTTTAAGTGTCTTTCCATGTAAACCTGCAGCTAAAGCCAGTCCTTGTGTATCCGAGGGGCCAATGTCTGAACAAATCTGAGTATAATCAGAGAAGCCACCTTTCTATCTAAAAGGTGTCAAAGCAGCTTTATATAGATTCAGCATTCTCAAAGGCGAGCTGTTTAACTGCCAAAGTCCTGCTTCTGCATCTCTAATCAACCTGCTTGATACCTGCTTCAGCCTGGAGACAAAGTCCTGAAACAGCTCATCAGGTCCACGTTTTACATTAGAAAAGTGCTCAGCCTACTCTTTAAAAGATGGAAGTTTATTTATATGCAGGCCTTCTTGGCAGCTGCATTAATTTGGGCAAATGTTGCTATATCAAAGTTTAAATGCTGATCTGTTCCTCTATAAGGCCCCTCACCTGCAGGCATATCCTACAAAATAGGAACTTGTTGGGCCATATTTCTCTCAGCTGTGGCCTGACATTGTTTTGCAAACTCATTTGTCCACAACAGATAGTTCCCTCCTGACAGGCAAGCTTTGGCCAACTGTTGCCAATCCTTGAGGACAGGGCTTCTAAAGCCATATTCTCCAGCTGTGTTTGCATAAAAGGGGCCACTGGATCATATTGTGTACAAACTATTTTTAATTCTTCTTGTAGTTTGAATGAGATTGGAGCATGTACCCTGACGTCCCTGAGAATGAAATATTTGAAACCCTTGCATATCCTTCCCTCTGTGTGCAATCTCTCTGTTGCTATCTTGCAAGGGAGATGCACAATTAATACTAAATGTGTGCCGTCCTCCTGGAGCTGTCTGCACCATAGACAGATCTAAACCAGCTATTATGGTAGGAAAAGGCTTACTCTTCTAATAAGAGGAGATTTGCAGAGTGTCTAGTTTCTATGAAAGTGATGCTATCAACTCGTTCAAGTCTTTTAGATCCTTCTGGATCTTCCCAGCAGGTCTTTGCCTCTCAGTATTCCAGATCATAAGGGAGGGAGGTGTAAACTCATCATTATGGTATTTAACGCTTCTTCCTTTCAGTCGTGAGGCTCAGACAGATCACAATCACACAGTCCTGTACATGCTTCCTCATCTAGCAGCTCCTCCAGCAGCTTGTAGGGCTCTGTTTCACTTCTAACTGTTTCAGGTGGAAGTATCTCCTACCATTTGGGGCATAAATTCAAACTTTTCTATACTGGTATACTATTTGCCTTTTAATAAATAAAACCTGCCTGAAGATCACAGGGCAATGCAACCATACTAGTCAGCCATACAGACCAGGAAGTGGTGGCGCACACCTTTAATCCCAGCATTTAGGAGATGGAGGTGGATGGATCTCCATGAGTTGAAGGCCACCATGGAGTACACAAGATTGAATCTGTCTAAAAGGGACACAGAGCTCATGAAAAGGGGATCCTAGAACTTGGGATCCCACACCTTTAATCAACACTAGGGAGGAAGAGACAGGATCAATGTGAATGGGAAGAGAAAGGAATATAAGGTGGGAAGAGACAGGAACTCAGTAGAGTGTGAAGTCTGAGGATTCATGGGTACAGGATCTTATCCTTTCTGTCTGCAGATTTGGGAGAGATAAAAGGTCTCCCTAGCAGTTGGATGCTTTTGCTTTTTTATTTTTAGCTTGAACTCTAATATCTGTCTGTGGGTTTTTATTATTCCTGCTACACTCTCCTGTATGAGTGTTCAGAAATGAAGAGTATCTCTACAGATATTTTCAGGCCCATATTTGTAATAATGTTGTTAGATTTTTTTATCCCAATTCCTTTCCATGTTCCCATGTCCAAGGTCCTGTACTTGGGAAACCAAGGGCTCAGCTGCCGTATAAATTCTAATATTCTGCTCTTGCTGCTGCTTCACTCGAGCCTCTTTGTCCTTTAAAGTGTCTCTAAGTAAGTTCACATAAAACTGATTACATTTTCCATGCCCCATATCTATAATTTTAATTTACATTTTTATCCTGATATTTTCACTGATTTTCTACTTTTATTACCTATTTGAATGCTTGATTCCCACCTCTGCACCTGCAGTGTGATATTCATATGCAATGTCCATCATTTTCTCTACCTGGACCACTCACTGGTCACACATCTGGGTGCCGTCAGGGTTCTGTCTTGATGGGTTTATCTGTTCCAGGGTAGAGGCATGTGGATTAGAAGTTATAGGTAGAAAAAAACAGAGACACAAAAGGAAAGGACAGAGACACAGAACAGAGTCAGGAGGGCAACCCATGAATACTGAATTTGCCTAAGTTTATGTTCCATATGCTTTATATACGCCAACCCCAATGGGGGGAAGAAGGCAAAAGACTACTTTACTATGACAGAAAGAACAAGCAGTAATTACCTCTTTAATACCTGAAACATCAAGTAACTACATCTTGAGTTCATTATTTCATCCTTTAGAGAAGACATGCAGTGACCACCCTCTAGGTGAAACATCCTGTAGGTTGCTACACCCTGGGTCAAGTATTCTGTTATAACCTTGAAGGAACAAGAATAGGCCTAAATTCCAATCTTTGGTCAAGTTAGAACAAATTCATTTCTGTGGGTTCTGACACTCCAGGTACCCTGGTTCACTATTGTGAGTCCGCAGTTCTTCACCAATGATACAGTCTTATTTGAAGATGCCACCAAGACCAGTGAAATTCCTCCCAGGCTCTCAGCTGTGGTTATGTTTGTCTATGAGGTTTCTGACATAAAATTTGCAGGAAGATATACCAATATGGTCTCCTGATGCTCATAAAAACCAGCAGAACTGTGATTCTGCTTTTCTGACACAGGAGCCCAGATCTCAAGGTCCCATTGTAATCAAAGCATTGTTATGGCTATTTTCAGTATGAGGTGCACTTAGAGCTCATCAGAGAGTCACAGATAGATAGGAGGTGTCTTAATGCTTTCTCCTGCTGCTGGAAGCTGGTGCCCAGTAGTTGGATTTCTGAGTGTTTGAAAGTTGAAAGCTGTCTGTTATGTGACTGAACCCATAAGCCCAAAAGGGCCAGCTTCAAGCCCCAGAATTTTCTTTAGAAAAGGTTTAATATTAGGATCTGCCCCTGGTGATTAGTCAACTTTTGGGCACCTGTTTCCCATGCTGGATTACCTCCCCCAGCCTTGACACAAAGGGAGGAGCTGGGTTCTGGATCAATTTGAACTGCCATGCTTTTATCTAGCCTATGCTAGGCCTGATCCTTTGCCAATGGAGATGGAGGAGTTGATGGAGAGGAGGGTAGATGGGAGGTGGTGGGATGGAACTAGAAGAGATGAGGGAGGAGGAACAGTGGTCAGTATGTAAAATAAATGAAAAATGTTATTTAAATAAAATAAAAAGAGAAAACGTTTTGTGTCCTTAACCAGTATGATGGGAAGTTGGGGGATGGAATATTCTAGAAGAGCATGAAGATTGAACCTCTCTGTAGTACCTGCCCAAGGGAAAACTAGGGCAGAAACTTCTCAAGGCAGGGCACTTTATAAACTAATATGTTGTACCAAATAAGGAAGTCATTCCTGTCAGCTTTTTTTTTTTCCTTTTCTCTCTGCTGGTTTTTCTTTCTGTAAAATGTTAAAACTACTTTTCTTATACTAATCTGTTTAATTTATTACATAGTTACAGTCTTGTTTCCCACATTGGTCTCTGATTGACACTGAACTCAGAAAACTTTCCATGGAGTTGGGGCTGAAGTGGGTTTTCAAGGTTGCTATTTTAAGGGGTAATATGGGGAAGAGAAGATGACCATGAGTGGGTAGGAGTAAGAGGGATGCTGGGTGTGTGTGACAGGTTCCTTACCAGAATCTCTTTGTTTGAAGGTGTTCAGTGTGAATTTATCTGGTGTAGTCCTGGAGTACTTGGGTCATCCTGGGGTTCCATGATACTTTCCTGTTCAGTCTTCAACTCATCTTCAGTGATTAGTGGATGGATGTAATGGTCCTGTCAGGCTCCAGGAGAAGTCCTAGAGTGGTTGGCTCTCATATGGTATATTAGAAATTTATTTAGAACTCCAAATGGACACAACCATGCATATTGCAATCAGGATGTCAAATGTTCAAAGTAAAGAGTGAAGTCTAAGAGACAAAAGGGCAGGGTCGAGTGGAACACAGAAGACCCTGCAGCAGAAGCTGAAGGTGCCCTGCATTCCCCTCCGGCCACCCTGGCAGGCAGACACTCACCCCTCTGGGTGGATAGCCTTAGAGCAGGAGCAGGAACTGTTCCTGGGCCAAGAACCTTGCAGACAATAGGGCGCTATCTCTTGTATTCTGTTGGCTATTCTTGTCTCTGTAGTCCCTGTTCGTTTACCAAGATTTTCCATAAAATCTTCTGGTACAGGATCAGGGCCACTTGCTGGCCAGGGACCTCACAGACAAAAGGATGCTCTTGCTGGGTGCAGGCTCAGTGGGTCAAAGAAACTCCTTCAGCAGTTGCCCTCACCGCTTTGTTTTCAGACCCCCAGCCCCGAAGCAGGCTGAACTGGGGGATCCTATGTCCCCACAGAAGGAAAGAAAAACAAAGACAACCACAAACAATTTTTTTATTAATATAGATGTACAAATTCTAATAAAATGCTTGTCTTTAATCCCAGTATTTAGGAGCAGAGGCAAGTTGATCTCTGAGTTTGAGTCTTGCATGGTCTACAAGGTAAGTTCCAAGACAGTCATGGCTACACAGAGAAACCTCATTTTAAAAAAGAAAAACAAAGCAAAAATCAAAATATTTTAATAAATTAAAAAAGATTACACATTCATATCAACTGGATCTTCAGCCTAGTAAAACAAGATTTTTTTCAACACATACAAATCAATTAATGCAATAAAAACACCATAAGTACAAACTGAAGGAGTGAAATCACATAATTCTTTCAATGGATTATTAAATGACGTAAGACAAAATTCAACATGCCGTTATGATGAAATTTCTAGAAATTTTTTGAATAGATCAAGCATATATCAAAATAATAAAGGCTTGGTCCAAAACTCTTGTAGGCAACACATATTAAATGGTTACTTACCAAAATATTTCTTCTAAAATCAGAAATGAGACAAGACAAGGAAGTCTCCATCCCATCTCTCTTTCAATATAGTTCTCAAAGTCTCACTGCTGACACATAGTCAAGAAAACACACAAAAGGACTAACAATAGGAAAGAAGAGTTCAAACTATCCCTACTTGAATATGACATAATTCTTTACTGAAAATGCCATGATGAATCCAGGATAAGACTCTTGGACCTAATAAACACTCGCAGTAAAGTGGAGTAGAAATCAGTATAAAGAGTAGTCTCCATTTGTAATAGTAGCCTACTCTTCAGAAAAAGAAAACAGGAAAAGTATTTCATCCAAAATGACTCACTCAAAATTGTTTAGGGATATACCTAATCAGAGACATCTCACAAGGTGCTGGTGTGTGCATTACAGTCAGGGCTGGGATCTCATTGATATTCAGAATTCCTAATATAATGTTTTATAGTCTTATTTACATATAGTATCTTCAAAGCTCAGCTTCATCAAATAGAAAGAAAAAATGGTGTTTGACAAAGCATTGAGATCAAAAGGAATGATTGGGAAAAGGAAAAACAAGTTACTGAGTTAAGAATTGGCCCTTAAGAGTTATATGTTTTATCTATAATCCATAGCACACATAGGTAATAATAATAATATATATCTCAAAATTGAGAACGTGCCTTCTTTAAATATTGCCAATAGCATAACAAACACATGCTGACTGTATCAAATCATTGGATGACTATTTCTGCAGTGTCATACTTCAAAAATCAAGGAAAAGATCTACTATTTTGTAAGTATAATAAAAAATATAAGTTAAGTGTAACAGAGAGATGGCTCCAGTTAAGAAACGCTAATCAAACCTGCTTCCAGATACTCCCATTAGCTGCCAATGACTTCCTGCAACATTAGCTCCAGGAAATCTGAATCTATTTTCTGCTGTCTTGGGGCTGCTGCTCACATACAGAACACATAAGCAAACACACACGTATACAAATTGATAAATAAAAATAAAGCATACAAAACACAATGTAGACATAAGCAAACACACATACACACATACACAAATTGATAAATAAAAATAAAGTATACAAAACACTATGTAGACATAAAAGGTAAAACATTTATTAGAAATTATATAAGCAGAAGAATACTACTCCGAATAAATATGCCAGTACCAACTGTAAGATTGTTCTTTAAAAGTTCTTTCCAGGAGACCTCAGAATTTCCCCAAACAGCAGCTATTGTCATCTTCTTTGTTGCCCAGCAGAACTAGATCACTAGACTCTATTGCTAAAGACATTACATTTCTTTGATGTAAGACAGATATAAGTCAAGATGGAAGGGAGTTGAAAGCCTCCTCCTACTTGTACAGCTTTCATCAAGGTAATAGGAATAATGCTGTGTAGGCTGTGGTGGAGAAAAGGCATCAGTGGTCCGACCCAGCTGTGAACTCTACCAGCATCAGTACTAACCAACAAGGCAGCATGAGCCCACTGCTGTAGCTGTGACAAGGCTTTTACACAGGCAACCAAGCTAACTCTGATTGGATCTGAAGTCTATTCCAAAGGAGGAAATCCATGTCTGGTTCTATAACCTCTGTCAAAAACCCATGGCTAAGAAGGTCAGAGACTCTAAAAGTGTGATTCCTTTAAGATCCCTAAAGGGATCTATTATTGTTTTTTAATGAAACCAAGATGTCACTCATTTGCTCTCTAAACACACATGTTTGTAGCCACAGAGAAACAGTATGCTCAGACACAAGTTAGGTTAGATTGTTAATTGATTGGTCAGAATGCAGTGACTCTTGATTGCTTAGGATGCTAGAAAAAAGAATGGTTGTGTCCTCAGCCCTCCAATGTCTGTTATCACTCTAGAACTCATAGACTATAGTGTAAGAGCTGGAAGATATGGAGAAGGGCTGCAAAATGCTGTGTCCTGGTCATAACAAAATTATTGCCATCACTCATTCAGCAGCGGCTGTGGTTGCTTATACTGGACCCGTGCAGGGACAGCTCCATGAGTGATGACTCTTGGATAATGGAGGGGATCATGAGATCCTACTGCTTCCCTCATTAATTAATGAATTCTGATAGATTCTGGGTGAACAGAGTATTATATTCAGGTGTACGCTTTCTGGAGTACCCACTAAGATCCACTTGTCTTAATTCCATGGTTATATAGACAACCCTTGTTAAAGTTAATGGGTCCAAAACAAATCAAAATGAAATGAACATGTGCAGGGTCTTGAGGAAGAAAGGAGGTTGTGTGACAGGGACATGAGAAAGGTGAGAGATGTATGAGTCATTTACATGTATGTAAACTTCAGAACCCAAAATTAGTTAATAAAAACTAACAAATAAGCAACTAAAACATTTTTTTTCTTTTCAAAGTATTTCAGAGACCTCTTTTTAAGCCAAATTCTCTTATCAGGATCCAGTTCTAACTAGAAAGTGGGGAGTTTACACTGGAAAGTCCACTCAGTGTATCAGTGAACACAGCCAAGGAGCAATTCACCCCGAAGCTGAGCTCTGTTGCCACTAAAGGCACAGTCTTGTGTTACTGTGCAGCAGACACAGTGAGCAGGTTCTCTGTCTGCTCAGAAACAACCTCAATTGAGGATGCTCATGATCTGCAGGGGATGCTGTTGGTCCAAGTTTCACCAGGAATGATCATGTAGTGGGTAAGAGAAACATCTGGAGAGTGGGGGAGTCCCCTGAGGCTCTAAGGTTTCCTACCCTAACCTCAAATAACTGCAGAGACCATGTACAACATGTGATGTACTACTGTGTGTAACATATGACTATACTCTAAACTTAGTACAGTAAAAATTCTTTCTTAAGCAATATTGTACATATATTTTATTCCTTACATATGAACCTATTGGATGGACAAAATCAATGGCATTTACATAAAGTATAATAGAAATTTTCAAACATGAGGTATCAAACACCTGATCATCATCAGCTGCACCAGAATCAGTAGCAGCATCTGTAATTATATCTGTAACTACTTTTCTCTGGCAGGTGGGGTTTTCTCAGCTGGAATGTATGATTGTGACCTGGATTTCAGGCCTTGATGTTCCATCCACAGTGTTGAGCCCATGCAATTCTGCTAAGAAAGTGTAGGAGACCTGGTATCAAGACATTGTCCACTGCCCCGTGAATCCCTCAGCTCAGAAGAAGGAGGGAATAAGATGGGCATAATTGCATACTCTGAACTTTGTCATAGGTTTTCATCATTTATTTTTCTGTGAATGTTTCCCCTAAAATGAAAGATTTTGATCAAAATAGTAATTGTATGGTTTTTGTAACTTGGGAAAAGAGAAGAAAGTCAATTAATTACAGAAGTCCCTTTGCATATCTAGGATCCTGAAAGTGGAGAAGTCCTCACAAATAAACCTCAAGATAATCCCATTCATGAATTTATTCAATGTACTGAATACTCTGACTGATTTTACCATGTAACTTATTCTTTGTGGGAAGCAGAAATGGATTTCTCTGAGGGCTTCTGTGCCTTTTATAACAGACTGGCTCTTCCTGAATCTTAAACTTAAGTCCACCAGCAGGTGGGGAGGGCATGCAAATCTCTGCCTGCCCCACCCAACCCTGGGCGAAAAGCCAAAGTGGGGTCTGGGTACACTCGCTGGTGTGCAGTCATGGACAGGCTTATGTCCTCATTCCTGCTGCTGATTGTCCCTGCATGTGAGTGCCAAGTCTCCCTAAGGAATGAACTTCCATATCCTCGCCCTGTTCCAAAATAACTTCATCCCTTTTCTCCACAGATGTCCTTTCCCAGGTTATCCTGAAGAATTCTGGTCCTGGGCTGTTGTAGCCCTCCCAGACTCTCAGTCTGACCTGCACATTGTCTGGGTTTTCACTGAGCACTTCTGGCATGGGTGTGGGCTGGATCCGTCAGTGCTCAGAGAAGGGTTTGGAATGGCTGGCAGACATTTGGTGGAATGACGAGAAGTATTACAACCCATCCCTGAAGAGCCAGCTCACAATCTCTAAGGACACCTCCAACAAGCAGGTATTCCTCAAGATCACCAGTGTTGACACTGCAGATACTGCCACATACTCCTGTGCTCGGAGAGCACAACAGAGCACAGAGACACAGCCTCAGCTGACAGCTGTACAATACTTCAAATTGTTCTCATCTCTGTTCCTTCCTCAAGCAGGGAGGAAGTCTGGTGGATGGGACAGAACTTCCCTGCTAGCCTCTGAGGTTTCCTCTTCATTTTGAGCTTCAGAGCCTGGATTTCCTGTCATATACCCTAGGTTTCTGTTAAAATGTTCAGAAATGAGGGTTTGTCTATGTTTGGTTTTATTAAGATAAAGGGTGCCTGGTCCCTAAACCAGGTGGTTCAGGACTGTGGTTCCTTTATCTGTAACAGGTTTCAGGTTATTGTGATTTCCACCTTCAGAAAACAATGGACTTCGAGAAGATAGGTTTTAGTGGATAAGCATACTCAAATGGAGTCATTGGCCAAAGAGGTCCCAGGAAATCTTGCAAATATCTCTGGCTATTACTAAGACTCCTACCCCCACAAGTTGATGGCAGCACCCTATCATTGAAAACACTACTTAAGTATTTCAGCGATCACAGAGAAGTTGAGCCCAAGTAGAAACTTAATCCCTACTGATAACATTCACAGTGTTGCATGCACCTAGCAAGCTTTCAGAGGACAAAGGTGCTTCTTCTTGAAATTGATTCGAAGTAACAGAGAACCACAAATGAACACTGTGTACAGAGAGATTCGTGAACTCAGCCCTAAAAGGAGGATCTTCATCAAACCTTCGTCTCAGAACGGATGGACCAAGGTAGAGGAGGAGGTGGAAAGATTGCAAGAGCCAGAGGTGTATAATATTTAAGAGAACCCACTCATGAATGCAACAGAAAGTTTCTCTTCTGGATCTGTGAGTGTCGATATCATACCAGGGTATAGTAATGACTTCAACCTACATAGATTTTTTCCATTCACAGAAACCTGATTCAATAGGCAAAATTATATGGAGATTATTAAAGGTAGACTTACCATATCCACTGACAACTCTAGGAACAGTTTGTGCTGATCCTATTGTTCTTTACTACTGTGTGAGAAACACCATGACTAGTCATCACTGCAATTCCAAAAACAGTATTCTCTTCATGGGGGGCTGAATACCAGCAATGGGTGTTCAGCAAATGTGAGCTCATACTTACGCTAGGAGAAGGTCAGACATAGTAACTGTCTCCTTGCAGATTTGCAGTTGCCTTTCAACCTAACATTTATTTTTCCAGAATAATTCACCAAATTTATGGTGTACATTATTCTGTGACATCTCTTAATGTAAAATTATTCTTGAATTTTCTAAAATAAAATATTGTGGAATATCAGATCCCAAGGAAGCTCAGGAAAGCACAGAACTTTCTGTTGATTCTGGGCAGAACTTCAGTGGGATTTCCTGGCTAAGATAGTATTTGAGATTCTGGAGGAACCAAGAGAAAGGCAGGGAATGCTCCTGAATCTTGGAATCCTTATAAGTCTAAAACCTCCATTTCTCTTCATGAGGTACATTCTAAGTTCAGATATGCTCAATTTTGACTTTTATCAGATGAACTTCCTCACCCTCAGACCGTCTGCACACTATGCACTTCACTTTGTTCCCTAGGAGAGAAAACATAGTTTCTGAATTTTGTAGTCTATTTTTATATAGATGGTCAAATTTATAGGACCTAGAATTACCTGGGAAATGAGTCTTGGACTTGCTTTTGATGGTGTCATTAGATTATCTTTAGAAGATTGCTGAAACCGAGTTTAAGACCTGTCCCAAGTGTTGGCAACACTATCGCTACAATCTGGGGTCCTGACGTGAATATAAATTAGATAGCAAACTAAGTGTAAGCATTTATCTTTGCTGCTTCTAAATGTGGAATCTACGTGACTTGCTCCTTCAAAGTCTTGAGTTCACGGCTTCCCTGTTGTGATGAACTGTACTTCAAACTGGGAACATATGTCTTTCCTCCTTGAGTTGTTATTGCCATATAGTTTTTCCCTGCAATACAACTAGTAACTAACACCATAAGTGGTGTCATTATTCTGAAAAGCTTGAATGCAACCTTATTGTTCTACTGCTATGGAGAGACACAATGACCCAGGTCACTTTTATAAGAGATAATATTTAATTGGAGATGTTCTTGCATTTAAAGGGTATTCCTCTTCATCATAATGGGCACCATGGTGGCCAATGAATCTAGTACAGGAGAAGAGCGTTTTATCCTGATTTGCAGGTAGAGAAAGTCACAGGCCCTGGTACAGTTTATGAAACCACCAATCCACTCCCAGTGACTCTTTTTCTTCAACAAGGTCACAGACTCTAATTCATCTAATTTTTTGAACCTGTTTTATTCACTTGTTATTAATAAAAATATGCATCTATGTAGAATGTGCTTATTTAAAATTTACGACATTTAGCAACATTATTTCCTGCTTCTGAAAGGGTCTTTACACCATAGCTTAAAGTGACCGCTTTTCCCAATCTTGAAAGCTGAGGGCAGGCACCAAATAGCCATTATCAATGACTATGGGGTCTTTGGTTTGTCAGAATAGCAAAACTTTAATGGAAAAAGTTCATTATCCTGTAATAATTCAAGACTTAATGGTGCAGTGTTAGTTTTGTACAAGTGTTAGTGTTTGGCTTGTACTGCAGATTTATATGGTATGCTGGTTTTATGAGTAGTACTGAAGTGTTGTAAAAGTCTTGAACTTATCAGATATGTATGCAAGGCCATTATCAGTTTTGATTATCTTAGGATTGTTCATAGAGGCATAGAGGCAAGCATGTAAGACTGATATGGTGTGAATAATACACTCTTCATGTTGTTGGGCTGCTACCCATGTCATATTTGGGAAGAAAGCTACTGAGATATTAGCATACTTTTTCCTTGACAAGTTCCAGGATTATCTCAATGTCCCTTACTGTATATAGCATACCATATATACAAATAGTCAAACGCTATTTTTTTGTTTTTCAGGGATTAATCCTTGGAGATGATCACCATTTTTTCGACTACACCATTATCATTAACCAAGCTTACATTAAACACTTACAAGTCCTTGAAAATCTTTAGTAGCCATAACCTACATAAGAGTAGGCTGAACTTGGTGAAGTTAAATCCAGAGTGAGAATAGAGCTGCCTGAAGAAACTCAGAAAGATTTATGGCAAAAATGGACCACTCCACCCCTTTTAAGTCTTTTGTTTTTAAAAGTAATTTTATTAAATTATGAAAGTTTCCATTTCCGTCCCTCTTCCCAACACCCTCCCACTCCCCCCACTCCCTCTCCTCCTCCCTCTTCATCCCTTAGGGCAGTCAGGGTTTTTTGCCCTGTGGGAAGTTCAAGTTCCTCTCCCCTCCCTCCAGGTCCAGGAAGATGAGTATCCAAACAGACTGGATCCCCAAAATCCAGTATATGCAGAGGAAGCGAGTCCCAGTGTCATAGTCAATGGCTTTTCAGAAAGACTTCGGGCCAGCCACATTCAGTGAATCCGGCCAAATTCCGAGAATCTGGTTAGATCACGTCCTCGTTCAGTCCCAGTCCAACTGGCCTTGGTAAACTCTCATTAGATCCGTCCCCTTGTATCAGTGGGTAATAGCATCCCTCGCAGTCCTGATTTCCTTTTTCATGTTCTTCCTCCTTCTGCTCCTCATTTGGACCTTGGGGGCTCAGTCCGGTGCTCCAATGTGGGTCTCCATCTGTATCGCCATCCATCGTCGGATGAAGGTTCCCTCTGATCTTGCCTTCCTTGCTCACGTTCTCTTTCCTTCTGCTCCTCATTTGGACCTTGGGGGGCTCAGTCCGGTGCTCCAATGTGGGTCTCCGTCTGTATCGCTGTCCTTCGCCAGATGAAGGATCTATGGTGATAAGCAAAATATTCATCAGTATGGTTATGGGCCAAGGCCGGTTCAGGCACCCTCTCCTCTGTCCAGATAACAATCTGGGGATCTCTCCTTGGACCTGGGATCCCATATAAACTCAAGTCTCCTGTAAACCCTAAAATGACTCCCTTAGTTGAAATATATTCTTCCCTGATCCCATATTCATCCTTCCTCCCTCCCCCCATCCCAGGCCACCTAGCTTTACCCATTCCTCCCCTACTCCCTTCTCTCTAACCCTCTCCCCTTCCAACAACCCTCCCACCCCCCCATGCACCCGAGGTTACATTTTCAACAATTAGAGCCATCAGTCTACCACCACACTAGAGCATGAAGTAGAGTCTTAGAAACATCATGTAGACAATAACAGAAGATGAAATGCCAGATTAAGCCCATCCAGCACCATGAATTGTAGGAGAACTGTTCCTTTTTAATGAGGCAGTGCCTTGATGGTGCTGCCCTTTGGCCTGAAAGTCCCAATGACATCATACCAATTCTGTCCAGTGATAGAAGTCATGCAACTGAATGTTTCAAGATGCTTGTCTCCTGTGGTATTTAGTGCAACAGATTCATGATCCTGAAGTTAGAACAAAACATACATAAATAGGTAGACTTTCTGTAGCATGAATTTTTGTGTTTATATATGAAGTTGTATTTCAGACATTTAAAGAGGCATATTGACAAAATTCTGGGTTGTATTATTGGTTTCTCTCATTCCTGGAGGAACCTTCCAAATTTAGCCTTCATTGAGAAAACATTCAGCTCCTAAAAGCTTTACTAACACATTCTCTGTCCAGGAGCATGAAGATTCTGAATTCATAGACGTAGACAGAGAGAGATTAAGCTGTCTAAGGAGACATACACTCTATACACAAGGACCCTTGTCAAATATTTCTTCTCTCCCCTTTCATTATCTTAAATACAGGCAAATGCAGTATGAGAAATATATTGAGTCACAGTCCAAACTAACCTGAATTTAATCTCTATTTCAATATGAACATGTTTTTTTCTTTTTTGAGTTTTTAACTGGTCTGTGAATGCTTATTCTTTGTGTTGACTCCTATACCTGAGTTTTCAGGACACATGAATACATGGGGTATTACATCTGAACTAAAGATTCATTGTGCCTCTTTGACTTCTGGTGCTCTGCCCCAGTTGTAGCCCAATGAAGGCTGCAAAGAACATAGTCTCTCATTTTGTCACATATTATAAGTCACTGCCAGAACTGGATCTCCCAGTGCAGCGTCTGTGCAAGTATACAGCATATGACAATTGATAATTCAGTAGTTGACCCACCAGATGTATAGTTTTTTGATGGATATGATTCTTTTTAGCAAGGCTTATAGGACCACTGACTCTGAAAATCAGTGGGCTGTATCTGTAATTCCCGTATCTGTAATTTCTCTCATGTGTCACTTCATTTCTTCTTTAAGAACTGCTTTGGCTCTATTCCACTGCTTGAGTGTTCATCTCTTGAAAATTTTCCATCTATTGCACTCTAATATAGCTGTGGATTGTGAGAAAGATGGTTTTGCTTAATAAAAATAATAGTAGGATATTTTACACTACTCAAACTGACATAGGATTCTCAGTCTCAAAGACAGCCTTTTGAACAGTCAGGTACTTTTGTACCCCAGAGAAGATTCACAGGATGATGGTTACACCTAGATAAAAATATCTGGTTTCCTCTAGACAAATAAATGAGGTCATTTTCCCAAATGTTTTGCTGATTCAAGACCAGAGCTTGAAGTAACTTTAAAAATAACTCCCTTCTACAATGGTTCTTTCTGCACATACTCTTCAACCTCAAAGTCCAGATAATAATATTGTTAAGTTTCAATATACAATACTGTGGGACAATGGTATTATTGCTTGTAAAGTTTTGTAAGTTGTACTGGTTTAATAAAATGCTGATTGCCAGTAGCCCAGCAGGAAGTATATGTGGGACAACCAGAATAGAATTCTGGGAAGAGGAAAGGTTCAGTCTGCAGTTGTTACCCAGGTGAAGAGGAAGCAAGATGAGAATGCCTCTCTGATAAAAGGCACCAAGCCATGTATGTAGCTGATACATACAAGAAATATTGGTTATATTAGGATAAAAGAGTTATTAGCCTGAGGTAAAAGGCCAACCAGTTTAAAATTAATGTAAACCCCTGTGTGTTTATTTGGGGCAGAACAGCTGCGGGATTGTATAGTACAGAAACTTCTGTCAACAATCCAATATCATTTTCTGTATGGAAAAGAGTTGTGTGCAAGGCCTAGGATTGATCACTGGTCACTCAGAATGCCGTTCCTATCCTAAGAGAAACTGTGTGACTTGTTTTCTGCTAAGGAAATGGCTTAGGTCCTAAAATTGTAACTTATAATTGTCCAGAGTTTTCACAGCGAGAAAAGAGCACAATTGGTAGGAGAGAGAGAGAAAGAGGAGCCAGTGTAGGAGAAGAAGGTAGAGTTAATTAGAAGATGCTGAGTAGAACAGTGGAAGGAGATATGTAGGGCTAATTGGGAAGCTGTGTAGTAGAGGAAGAGAGATTTTTAAGAGAGAATTTTTCAAGATAAAGTAAAAGAAAGTTACCATCAGAAAGCATCTGTATTTCATTATTTTCCCCTCAGATAGAAAAGTCTTGCTTGTCACCTTCATAGATTTTCTTACTTTCCCTGGTGTTGACTGGGGGCTGACACCTCCCATGTGTGTTACACACCAGAGGAGAGTCTGGCATAAATAACAGTCAATGTCTCCCTGAAAACAAAGTTTTTATCTCTGCACCTGGGCTCTGTGAGCACTAAAGCTTCAGGGATAAGTTGGTGCTCATGGCAGAAAGTACAACTTTAGTGTAAGCCATGACTAACCAACCTGCAGGGAAGCTCAGAATCAGCAGGGGTCACAATGGAGCCAAGAATCTCCATAGAGAGATGAGATCGGTGTGGAAGGGACTCTGTAGCCTCTGTGGTTTTAAAGACTGTTAACTGACCTGCACCTGCTGTGAATGACATGTTCATATGCTCAAACATAGTAACGATTTTTGTCAAACTCTTCAGAGGTTTACACTTTCTTGTTTATTTTATTCAGTTTTTATGTACTTTTTTATGTTTTTGAAAATAAATTTTGATTTTTTGAATTACTGATTCCCCTCCACCACTTTTTCCTAGATTCTTCATACCTCCCCTCTAGAACTCTTATTTCTCTTTGTAGAAAATAAACACATAGGTGAAAACAAAATAAAACAAAATATTTAAGAAATAGTAAAAACATAAAAACATACACAGAACACAGAAATACACCCGCCCAATCACCCCCAACAAATAAAATCCAAAACCAAACCAAATCAAAATAAAAGGAAAACCTACCAGAATACAACTATGGAGCCATTATATCAGACAAAAAGAAATGCACTAAAATTAGATGCGATAGAAAATGTCTGCAAACATACCATTGAGTTCATATTGTGTTGGCCTTCTACTGTAGGGCATGGATCTACTCTTCAGTGTGGTTAATATAACAAATGAGACAGGTTTAGATAAAAATATTTTTCCTTTGCCAGCAAGTTTCAATTGCTCAAACTTCTTGATTCGTGTTAAGAACCTAAGTCTGTGTCCTCGCAACTCTGTTACTCAATCTGTATTAAATCTGTGCACACCTTGTGTATGCTGTTACATTCTCAGTAGGATCATAAGTGCATTAGTCCTGCTATATCTAGAAGATTGTTTCCTTAAGTCATTCATATGCCCTGGATCCTACAATCTATTGTGTTTGAAATTTACCCAGAAATAAAGTCTAACTATTGAGTAATTTTGTGGGCAACTAAAAACAATGGCAGCACCGCATACTGTTTTCAGCATCTATTGGGTTGACCCAATAGATTGACCAGTAAAGCATAGTGAGTTAGCTGAGCTCGGCACTGAGACGTTCAATTAGTAACTCATGTCTTTGGAAGCAGCACTGTCCAGCCATGCAGATACTTCTGTAGAAAGGCTCACAGGTTAAAAAAAATACAAAATACAAAATACAAAAAGGCTCATCCATGTTTTTTGCCTTCAGCTTTCTGCAATAACTCAGATAACCATGGAATGTGATGAAGACCAGACCATTGAGACAATACTAATAGCTAAACTAAAAGTCTTACCTAAATATAATCAGTTTTGTCTATGGCTTTCTTCAGTTTTAAATTATTATACTTTTTTAGTAAAATACTGTATCAGCAGATACATGAAAGCCACACCAAAAGCTGAACAAAAATATTGTCAACACAAAGAAAATTGAAATTGCAATATAGAATTAGGTAAACATGAATTGGTCATTATATCCTCATGTTTTGTTATAGAAATAACAAAGGCAATTTATAGTTCTCTACTTTATAATGCTTTTCCCTTTACTACCAATATTCTTACTGTTTTCTCATGATATACACATTCCATGTGTTTTGTGGATTTATTTTTTGCTTATTCTACAAGATCAAATATTGACACATAGTTTTATTTTCATCCCTAATTTCTGGATTGACCTACACCAATGCTGCATTTCTTCATTTTCCAACATCATTTCATGTTTGAGCCTTTTCTTCTCCAGTATCTCCAGCTGGTTTAACTTTATTCCTGTTTTACTATATCCTCTTCCCTACTTCTCCAGACCCTAATATCTTCTTTCTAGTCACTTGGCTTCTATAAATTAAACCCACCAAGCAAGTATTCAAACCTTGGAACCACATATAAATGAGAGCATGAAACATTTGTCTTCAAGGACCTGGGAGACCTCACTTAACATATTTTTACAAGTTCTATCCACTTAAATGTAAAGTTAACAATTCTTTTCTAACCACTGAGTAATATTCCATTGTCTGTATGTCTCACCTTTTCAACATATATTTGTTCTTTGTTGGAAATCAAGGCTGATTCTGTTTCCTAGGTTCTGTGACTAGATTGACAATAAACACTGATGTGTAAGTGTCTTTCTAGTAAAATGTATTCCTGTACCAGACCTTACAGCTTACAATATTAGCCTTCAGGTAAGGTGCACCCTCTAGTACCTGACTCTTATTTAGTGATTAACTGATTTCTAATTGTATTCATTGCCTGATTCACAGGGAAGTCTTCATCCCAGGTAAATATGTCTTGGGATGACATAGGCCCTAGTAGACCTTATGCTAGTATTTTTGCTAATAGCTTTGTTATCAAACTGTCTCATACATATTTATGTTTACACCCAATATATTAGTTCTGGTCACTTCCTTGATCACAGAAACTTCCATATGCCAGATGTAATGATAAATACAGACATTCGCCTCTGGCCAAAGTGCTAAGAATATGACTGAATATTCATCCACAGATGAGTCTTCTTTGTTTATGTTCCACCCACAACTCAAGGACTCTCATAAAAAAGATTGGAAAGCATTAAGATCCAGAATATGGAATTGACAGCCTTGAAATGCTGTCTCCAGGACCTGACATGACCTCTGTACACATGAGCTCACAGCAGCTATAATTACCAGCAGAGGACCTTAATTAAGTCAAACTTAGCAGTATTATTTTGGTTGCTTGGACTACGTGGTGGAAATGTGAATTCAATATCATAAGTTGTTCTTCAAGATTCTTTCATGCAACTTGCTGAATTTTTGCCTTGATTTCAGCAATAAACAAAATGTAACATGTTTTAAAAATATTAGAAC
Source organism: Myodes glareolus (assembly GCF_982192425.1). NCBI lineage: Eukaryota > Metazoa > Chordata > Mammalia > Rodentia > Cricetidae > Myodes > Myodes glareolus. The sequence goes on along the minus strand of NC_142036.1, from coordinate 6,204,135 downwards.
ATGACTAGTTGAGGCTCTATGTCTCCCATTACTAAGAGTCTTTGCTAGGGTTAACTTCATAGATTGCATGAATTTTCCATTGTATTTGGTTTCATGAATTCACTATCTTCTGTACAGGGCCTAAAGTGAAAGGATCAGATACCAAAGCAGTCAGAAATCCTTTGACCTACAGTTAGGTTGTCCTGTCTGGAGAGTTTTCTGGGACCGGAATGTAGCCCAATCATCGTGAAAGAGACCAGAGAGACTTCATCCAGAAACTTATGAGAGCAGGTGCACAGTGACACAGCCAAACAATAAGTGGAATTCATGTAGTCATATAGAGGAGAGGAAGAATATATTGGGGGAACCAGAGTGTAGTGGCAGCAAGAATAGGAGGGGCAGGAGAAAATGATAAGCCAGCGCAGACGGGTGCTGGGTACACTAGTGTTAGTGTGTGGCACCCACACAGCTTCTTGAAACCCTGCCCACTGCTTCCTGTGGCTGCTGCAGTTTGGCAGCTTACCCCAGCGTCATGTGTGTGCAGCTACCTACGTGGCTTCCACAGTTTTCTTGACTCCTGCATCCCATGGGCAACTTCTGTACATCCTTCCTGACCTGTGTCTCTTTAACAAAAGTCTGTTCAGTTTGGTTTTGAGTTCTGCTTCAAAAATCAACAGAGTTTTCTGGCTCATGTTGTTATAAAACCTTAAAAGTATAAGCTAAGGCAGGATTTTAACAGAGGTAAGTCATCTGCTAACTATATATATTTTTGAATTTATAAATCACTTCTAAGATAATGTCTGATAATATCCCCATTCAGGAATTTAATATTTTTTTCATTTCTATTATGAGTGAAATTCTAGGAGAGGTCTATGACCTAACTGGGGTGTATACACTCTTAGTCACAGTTGCTATCAGTTTGATAATTCATATTATATCTTTAAAGAAAAGGTTTGATAATAGAGCCAAGAATGAGAGGCTTTTAGAAATGATACAGACTTTACAGACTATTAATGGGAAGGTGGCAGAAAGGATTCATACCACTGAAAATGGTAACCATAAATTGAGAGGTAAAACTGATTCCATGTCAATGGGTTATGAAACCATACCAAATGATACTGAGAGATTATCTGAAAGGATTCATACTATTGAAATTGACAATCAAATCGTTAAAAAGTTATGATAAGCCATTAGATCGAACATACCTCCTGGAAGGCAATCTACATGCCATCCAAATAATCTTTAAGGATGAGAAGATATCATTAATGGAAAAATTAAAAAAACTTGAAATCACATGTGCAGAATGAGAACTAGGAATTATTGGATTTGAGGAAATCATTAGAAATTTTCACAGGCCAGTAGATTCAAACCTTATAAAATACAGTGATAAAAAGATTTGAATCAATTTAGGAACTTGTCAGAACTAGCAAGCAAGGAGAGAAGGTAGAGGCAAAAGACAAGTGAAAATTTAGCATCTCCAGCACCTTTCAGAGTCAGAGATCACTTACCAAGAGTTTCTGCTACTTTTGCTGTTGCTACCTATAAAAAGTCACCAAATACACAATACCCAAAAGGGATCTAAAAGTAGTATCAAAAAGTTACACAATAGCTCAGAATGGACTATAGCAAATATTTACTTATTTGGGGGTAAACTCATAGTAAGGGTAGCTATCCACAGACCTCTGCATGTGCTGATAAATGGAACCAAATCTAGAAAAATGGGAGTTGCACATGTTTATCATCTGCACTTATAGTACGTGAGAATATGCCCTAAATGGCTGGTATCTTAAATGCTATTGTTTGAAGGAGTTCCCACAACAGTTTATAGAATGAAAATGGGAACCTAACATATGAAAACTCTGAAAGATATTAAGCAAGCAATGGTGTCATATGGCATATTTTCACCATATATTGAGGGAGTTGATAAAGTCATGGGCTTCAAGAAATAAGGTTTTTCCACATGATTGGTTTCAACAAATCTCAGCTATACTAGACCATGGGCCACAGCTTCAGTGAAAGAGTTTTTGGAGTAAAGAAACTAAGGCCCTTTAACATCAAAGTAGAGTCAGAGGTTTTGAGGTCTTCCAAGATCAGATTCTTGGTGAGGGCCCTTATTCTGATTCAGATAGGCAAGATATATACAATGATTACATCTCGTCCCTATGCCATACAGCAGTCATGAATGGTTGGGACAAGATTCAAGAACCTGGAAAATAATCCAATTACATACTAAGGTTATTTAAAGCCCAAGAGATCCTTTTAGTTAATCTTTATGAAGATTAACTATAGCTGATAGATAGGGCTCGCATATCTAGAATCCAGAGAAGTACTCATTGAATCTCTGGCTTTTGAAAATGCTAACTTAGAATGCAAAAAAAATACTTTAGCCCTTAAATATAGATCAGCACCAACTGATGAATGGATCCTACACAAACCAATATTGAGTCCTTTGACTATATCACTGAGTCTTTTTAGCTAACAGCCCAGACCAGAACTTGGATTAGAATTCCAGCTTTAGGAATTGGAATCTAAATGAAGCCACCTGGGTTTGGGACAACTGCTAGCACTTTCCGCTCCTTTTGCTGCCACGCCCATCATTGCTGCCACTACACCAGAGAAGTCATGAACACCATGAGATATTGGCCCACCGATCAACTGACTGGGACAAATATGGCTAGCAGAATTCAGGGTGCCTCTAGGGACCTAACTTAGGTCGTCTGCATATGTGTTATTGTTGAGGAGCTCGGAGTGCTTGCGTGATTACTAACTGGGAGTAGGTCCTCTCTCTGTCTCTTTTGACTACTTGCAGGACCCCTTTCTTCCTACTTAGTTGTCTAATCAAGACTTTATATAACGGTAAGTGATTCGTCTTATTGTAGCTTACTGTGAACCATTTGTTAAATATCCCTGGGATGCCTGCTCTTTTCTCAGGGGAAGCAAAGAGGGTTGAATGTTGGGAAGAGGGGGAAGTATGGGTAAGAGGCTGGGGGAAAGGGGAATTGTCATCATTATTTATACCCCAGCAATGTTCAAATAAGCATGGACAGCATGCTTACTGCAATTCTCCAGTTGTTCCTATCCTGGGCAGTTCTAGATGCTTGGGTGTGGGAGCATTTAATTGCCCAAGTTTCAGAGATGTAAAGAAAGCAGCTCAAGACAAGTGTCTCATATATTTGTAATTTTGTTGTTGTCGTTATGTTTCTTGCTGACCAAACCTTTTCCAATGTCTGGAATGCAGCCCTTGCTATGGCTATCCACCTCTTGACATCTGAAATAGTTCCCTCCTTTTATCTGAGGTTTCCTCCCTGATAGAAATAATTGTCTGGTTTTTTTTGAAGTTCTGATTATTTATTACAATGTTAAAATCCTCTTGTGCCCTTCCCATGTATTGTATCTTAGTCCTTTATGTTTACTTTCATATAAATATTTTTGTTTACTTCCACCACTCTATCTACCATGGTCTGCAGCTCATTTGGGCTTTCTGCAAGTAGTGATGATCATCAGTAAGATATTTCAGTTAGTGAACATCTTTCAGTAAGGTCTTCTCCCCCATTGTGCTGAAAAGGACCAAGGCCAGAGCAGAGGAAATCCTAGCAGAGGCCCAGAGTGGATTCATAGCACAAATTATCATATCTTCACCTTGAGGTACCTGGACGAAAAAATATGAAGATTTTGGAAAAGACTTGCATATCTGTTACATTGACTTCAGGAAGGTATTTGATAGCATTTGAAGGAAAGGACTTTGGGAAACAATGAGGTTCTATGGGTAAACAGAGAAAACCGTAAGAACACAAGAAAAGACCTATAAAGACACCTTTGCATCAGTCAAAGTCTGTGGAGAACTAAGTGATTAGTTTAAGATAAATGTAGGAGTGTTGTGGGATGTTTCCTGTCATCAGTACTCTTTAATACATTCCTGGAATTCATAATAACAACAATAATGGAGGATGAGGAGATGGACATGCACATAGGTGGTGTGTGAATCAATACTTGCATTTCACTGACAATGAGGGGGAACTGTGGTCAGGATGTAATATATGAGAGAAGAATTAAAAGTTGAAGTAATGTTTAAAATAACATTACAACATGACAAAGAGGGACTGTTGGGGGCCCCATGAAACTTTGGGTCTATTGGCATTTGATAACTGATGAGAAAAATACAATCACTTTGTTTAGGAAGGCTTTTAAAGGTTCCTTATGTACTAGTGAATGACAACATGTTTGTCTACAGCTAGCCCTGACTAGCTAGACTGACTAGGACTCAGTCTGTTATTATGAAAGAAAGAGGTCAAGAAGTTGGAGGAGAGACTTATTAAAAGGTCCTAATGGAAGTCAGTGGGACATACTTGGGGATACACAGAATCACAATATATTTAATACGTGATTGGAAATTTCAAAGAATATAAAATTATTTGGAATTATGAAAATACAATTTTATACATGTTTATAATTTTATACCTTTATATTATACACTCTGCTAAACTTCCCCCCAAATTTCCACCCTTCTTTTTCTTGATATTCCAGTTTTTTGCTATATTCAAATACACAGTTTCATTTATATGTTGTTATATATTTGTATACATAGTTCTGTGTACCTATTCAATTTCTAAAAATTAGAGTCTCATATAATGTCTGTGTTTCAGAGATAATCTTAATTAATACAGTTATCTCCAGTTTGCTACAATTTATACAGTGGTATAATTTCCTTATTATTTCACATGAAATATTTCTCTTCCGTTGCATGTATATCCATATCTTCTTGATGCAATCATCTAATGATAGACATGAGGTTTATTTCTTTATGTTATTGAAGATAGTGCTGAATAAACAACCATGTATAAACATTTATGAGAAGTGTTCCCTTTAGGTAATTTCAATAAGTTTTTTTTTGTTTGCAAACTTCTGGAATGGCAATATTAATTGTAAGTATCTAAAAGGAGGTTGTGAATTCTCAAAACTTAGCAGACTTTAAAATTTCCAGTCACCACCATCATCATCACGATCTCCTTCTGCGCATCAATCTGACAACCATGTTACAAAGTAGAACAACTGCCTCAGGTCAGAAATCTTTTGTGAGCTTAGGTCCTGATGTTACACCCAAAGCATCTGCAGAGCTGAGTGAAGGTGAGTGAGATGTATTTCTTCAGACAGGAATAAATTAGAGCTCAGTTTTGTGTGATTTGACCCAAGTGTGCTGCCTCCAACTTCTCCAGCTAGAGTAGGTCCTTATCTAAGATCATTGCTCATGAATATGCAAATTACATATAGTATGGTAAATGCTGAGATGTCCACACCCCAGATGAACATATAATCCTTGTCCTCTTTATGATCACTGAGCACACAGGTCCTCACCATGAGATGGAGCTGGATTGTTCTCTTCCTCATGTCACAACTACAGGTAAGGGGCATTCCAGTTCCAAACCTGCAGAAGGAAGAGGGACTGAAGTGACAGTGACACCTAAAACGCCTTTCCTCCACAGCTGCCCACTTCCAGGCCCAGCTGCAGCAGTCTGGGCCTGAGATGGGAAACCCTGAAGCCCCAGTGAGTTGTCCTGTAAGACTTCTGGCTATACTTTCACTGACTACTTTACTACCTGTGTGAAGCAGAGGACTGCACAAGGCCTGGAGTGGATTAGATGAATTGATCCTGAAGATGGTTAAACTAAATATGCTCAGAAGTTCCAGGGACAGAACATGCTGACTGCAGACACATCCTCTAGTACAGCCTACATAGATCTCAGTAGCAGCAGACCCTGCAGTCAATCACTGCGTGAGACACAGCATTGCAGCCACATCCTGAGACTGTCAGAAGCCCAGGAGTAGCAGGAAGCAGTTCTGGGACAGAGATGACAGAGAATATTAGACTGGAGACTTGCTCATAAATAATCTCTGAGTGTCCATTTTCTGCCTCATCCTCATAGTACTTTAGTTTTCTATATTTTTCATATTACAAACATAAATAATATGATGCTGATTGAACAAGTTCTCATTATATCATACTGTGACATTCTCTTCACCAATGACCATCTCCAGTGACAAGTATGTTCCTTAATAAAATAATAAAAACTGAAAGCTGGGATTATGCTTTATGACAAAATACCTCTGGATTATTAAAAACTGGGCCCTTTGGCAGGGTAACTTTCAATGAAATAAATACAAATTTGGCAAATAAGAGGTCAATAAATAAAGTGTAGCTAAACAAAACCATTTTCATGCTCTTAAATGTTACTTAATATCATATGTATGGTTAAGTCTGGCTTTCTCGTCCAGCAGAAGTCCAGTGTCTTAGAATGTATAAAAATGCACAGCCACATGAGTGTAATTTCTGCAAGTTTGTTTTACTAAAGTACATTTCACAAAAATCATTAAGCCAATCAATGCACTTTCTAATTGAGGTAGGATCTGAGATCATACATTACTCCTAGGTCCCATATTTCTTCCTTCATGGTCTCAGAAACCTGTCCTACAGTCTCAAGTATTAACAGAATGTGAACCTATACTGATACAGCACCAACTCTCACAGGCCATTGGATTCCTGCTGGTCATCTTTCCTGTGTAGTGTATTTTTATTTTGTCCAGGTGGAGTGCTTGTAGACATCCATCATCTGTTGAGGTGTGTATCAACTTCATCATCAGTGACGACTGCTACAGATAGACCTCTCAAAACCTAAAGAAAGGAGTGGGTTTTGTGGAGATGTGGAAAACGGCTATGTGCAGCTCACCATTCTTCCTTGAATCATCTACTCAACATCACCTGAGGACACTGAAGACAGATGTGAGATTTATAGTTTGGGCACTGTGTGAACTCATATATAAACTTGTATTAGCTGATTCTCCAAACCAGCAGGTGGCACTGTAGGTCCATCCACCAATGCCTGAGAAATAAAAGACAGCAGAAACTGATAAGGAAGTTGTGCACTGACTGATTTCCTCTGTGGATTCCATTGCCAACATTATTATATTCAGAGACTGTGGAGTAGTTGAAATGTGAGATCCCTGTGGTGCTACAATACTTGAGAGCTTCTTTGTTTAATACAATCAATGCGTGACGTCAAATTGTAAAATATGAGCTAAATTGAAATTAGTCTATTGCCACTGGATAGGAAACTAGGTCATGAACCACTCATTATTATAGGTTAAGAGTATTTGGGCCTCAGGATCATGGGAAATATTTTGGGGAAAATTGTCCCCAAACACACAGATGATATCTCAGGCGTATTCAAAGTTCTGCAGACCACTGGTAATGAATGGATGACGGCAGTTTCCAGTGTTCTATGCTAGTGTCTGTTGGGGGCAGGATGGTCAATGCATCTTCACAGCATCACTGTTATGGTTGACTCTGAGGAGAACCAGGTGGCCCATCAACCATTTAAATGTGGGTCACATTAACAAACATGGATGTGATGACATTGTTCTCAGTGTGATGACAGAGCTCTGTCTGCAAAAGTGCAATAATGAAACAGGGAATGCATTTCCCCAGACAGGTTTAGGACTTGAAACTCACCATCCCAGTGACTAACACAGAGAACCTTTATTTTTCTCTGTCCAACAGATTCCTGCTTTGATTGAAGGAAAGCTGTTTTTCATGTGTAAATTTCAGAAATTATGTTTTTAAACACATTTATGTTCATCTACCCCACAGTGACATATTAATATTCTCTTGTTCACTATCCCTGAGCACACAGGTTCTTAGCATGGACTGCAGTTAGATCATTCTCTACCTACAGGTAAGTATGTTCCCAGAACCGGGTTTGGTGTGAAGCCACAGTATGGGGTTACAAAGGCATTCTTTCCAAATTGTCTACTCTTATATTCACATACAGCAACCTGTGGCTGAACCTAGGAATCCTGGAGGCACATTAAATGTGTCCTACAAGGATATTTACTCATATCTTCCCCACTGGGTATTGTAGAACACTGAACATGGGATTGAAAGGATTAGGTGGAAACTCCTAAGCATTATGAGAACAGCACATGGACAGAAGCTTGAGGACAGAGCTCCTCTGGATGTAGACACAATGCCTGATACTTCCTACATGGAGCTCAGAAGCCTGATATGAGTAGTCTGCCATCTATTACTGTGTAAGTAAGACACAGTGTCATGACCACAGCTGAGCTGTTTCAGAAACTTTGAAGGAGCAGGAGACTGTCTTGGGATGAGAGAACAGGAAAGGGTAACTTAAAGACTTGCTCAAAACTTGTGATTAAGTATTGATGAAATAAATATTTGACAAAAATTAATACTTATTGTGTAAAGAAATTCCTAATCACCATGCATGCAAAAATCAGTTTTAAATTTGTAAAGTTGACCCACATATCCCCCTGCTATTGTCAGTGTCAACACCTGTGTCTGCCATAATTGGGTCAACACTGAAACAGAAATGTTTGATCACATATTAAATAAATGTCTAACTCCTAGGACATTACCAATATTGCTGTTGGGATATTAAAAGTACTGATTCATCAATACAATCCATATTTATGTGTTTTGAGAAATAGATTCAGGGTTTAAGACATCAATATTCTCACAGAGTACCAGGCCTTGCAGTCCTCTCTATCAGCCTCCAGGTAAGAGGTACCAACTAGTGGTTCCTGTTACACGCTGAATACCTGCTTGCTAATTAGAATTGTGACCTGCTCCATAGGAAAGACTTCATCCATGGTGAACTTGTTCAAAAACTCATGACTAGGAATGATATAGCCCAAGTAGACTCTAGTTGTATTACTAATGGTCATGTTGTTTAACTGCCTATAAATATACATGTTTATATATAATAGATTAGTGCTGCTTTTAGTCTTAATCATGGAAGCATCTGTATGCAGTGTTCAATGATCTTTGTAGACATTCATGACTGGTCAAATTGATGAGAATGAATGACTGAGTGAGTACTCAGCCACTGTGAATCCTCTTTGTCAACCTCCTCCCTTCCTAGAACACAGGTAGAGGAAGGACACCCCATGGATCTCTGTAAGCTAAAATGATGTTAGGATTGGAAGAATGCGTAAGAAGTTAGAATCACTTTTTTTTTTTAGAAATATGGCCACTTGGCGGTTACTCATGACCTAGTAGATAACATGCACCATATCCATATAGACAGCTTTTATTAGACATACTGAATTATTCATTAATAAAACAAAAGAGATCAATATGTTAGAAGAAAGACCTTTTTTGGGAGATCTTAAGGAAAGAAAGAGCCATATAGTGGCTGAGAATATGATCAAGATATATTGCATTCATAAATGAAAAGTTCAAGGGATGAACAAAATCCTTCTGAAATAGCAATATTCCATATGTTTAGAATTTTCATATAGGTGTACAATGTACACTGTACATATTTAACCTATAAAGTCATTCTAGCATTTTCTCCCCCCCACATCTATTTGCCACTTTTATTTCATTGGACATTTTCAGTTCTATGGCCTTACATATGTGCATTGACAATTATTTCTAACTATATGATATCTAAGGACTACAAATTAAACTCAGAAAATATCTGTTTCTGAGAGGGTCTTAGATTACTTAATAATGTCATCACCAATTGCATTCATTTTACTCAAAGTGATATAAGTTCCTTATACATTACTGATGAATAGACCATGTTTTAAGCATATATATCATGTTTTCTTTATACAGTCATTTGTTCAAAGACATATAGTTTGTGTCTATAATTTATCTACTGTAGACAGTGCTGCAATAACATTTGTGTACAAAAATTTCTGAGACATTTTCACTTTTAATCATTTGTGTAAGTGTTTTAGAATGCAATCTTCTGGAAAAACACTTGCCAATGTAATGTATATTAACAAAGACAAGAAGTTCTCTTAATTTATGATTTTTGAAATCCTTTTCACAACTACTAACTGTAAATCTTTTGTCACAAGAGGAACAGCTGTCTATAGCTCAAGTCACATTGTAAACTGTGAGCTTATGTCTGGATGTTACATCCACAGGTCTACACAAGGCTTGGGGATATAGTATTTGCTTCATTTATGCAGACAGGATTAGAACTGGACTTCGGCATCCTCCTGCCTGACCCAAGGTACCCTACCTCTTTCATCCAAAGCTGTACTAGGACCTTATCTAAGAGGTACACTGTTCATGAATATACAAATCACATGGTAAATATAGAGATGTCCACTCCCCAGAACAACATATGATCAGTGCCCTCTCCACAGTCACAGAGCACACAGGTCCTTACCATGGAGTGGAGCTCAATCACTCTCTTCCTCATGTCACTAACTACAGGTAAGGGGCATTCCGGTTCCAAATCTGAAGAGGAAACAGGGACTGAGGTGACAATGAAACACAAACTGTTTTTTCTCTACAGGTGTCCACTCCCAGGTACAGCTGCAGCAGTCTGGGCCTGAGCTTGTGAAGCCTGGGACCTCAGTGAAATTGTCCTGCAGGACCTCTGACAATATCGCTAATTACTATATTTACTGGGTGAAGCAGAGTCCTGGTCAGGGCCTAGAGTGGACTGGAGATATTGATCCTGAAGATGGTAATAAATACTGAATACAATCAGAAGTTCCAGCACAAGGCCACACTGACTGCTGACAAATCCTCCAACACAGCCTACATGGAGCTCAGAAGCCTGACATCTGAAGACTCTGCGGTCTATTACTGTGCGAGACACCGTGTTGCAACCACATCCTGAGTGTGTCAGAAACCTTGGAGGAGCAGGAAGTTGTCCTGGGACTGAGATGACAGAGACGACTAGCCTGAAGATTTACACAGAAATAATCTTCTGAGTGTCTGTTTTTCTGCCTCCTTCTCTATAAATAAAATGATACTAATTGATCTCCATTTACATGTTTCTCTGTAATAAAACCCTAAGGAAGGGAAAATTGTGTTAATGCGCAGTGACAGAATTATCTCTGGATTCAAAGAGACTTGAAATTTTTGGAGTAGCTTTGAATAATGTATTATATGAATTTTATCAGTAAAGTTTACCTAAAAAGTATATTACCAATCCAGAACTCCTCACACATTTTTAAGTAGCATGAATGTGCGTTTTTTAATTCTACCTCTGTTGTGTAGCAGAATTTCAGTTTCTCAGAAAGGAAGATTTATTTACATCATAATGTACTACCACATAAGTGTAAATCTTATAAGCTGACAAAATATGATTAAATTACATTTCATAGTACTGGTTTATTTACCCAGTGTGTATACATGTCAGTTAATAATAGGTTTGAGATTCTTCATATTAATCTGATCTTAAGTTTACTGCCTTTCTAGATCCAGTACCCGACCTACAGTCTCAGGCTTTTACAGACACTGTCTTACTCTGACATGCCATCATCGTTCATGTTCCTCTGGATATGTTGAAGTCACTCTTGTTCTACAGAGTGATTGGTTTTGGATACCTGGGCCAATAACAAACAACATGGAATCCTGTTTGAATTTAAAATACTGTCTTCATAAAGCTTTCTCCTGTCTCCACAAACAGAAAAGCATTAATGATCAGGTGGCAAGGGAATCTCCCAATCCTGTCCTCTGAATTGAATAAGACTCAACAATGTAAGGCATCAGTCAAGTGACTGTAAGTCCTAGATTCAAGCAGTTGTCTGTTGCATTCTTCAGAGCCATTTTGAAGTGCCCAAACCCCTAATACTGCAAACTTAAACACCTTGTACTCCCTACTTTGTAGAGCCACTGTGAAATCTGTGTGACTTCCACAGAGGAAGACAGGAATTGACCTACCCCAGCATCTAGCTATACCACTCTGGAGCATATAACCAAATGACTCTCCATCCTACTAGAGACACTCACTCAAAAATTTTCACTGCTACTATGCAGATAACAGCCAGAAAATGGAAAGAGGCTCTTTACTCCTGTTATCAACTATCCCAGGATCCTTTTTTCTTGAGTAGCCATTCTACTCCCTGCCTTTGATGAGGTTATTTATGATGATCTTTGAATCTCATGGAGATAATGTCACATACTTTCCTATTTCAATTTCTTTCTTCAAAACCTTAAAGTTCCTATCAAATAGATCTTTCATTCCCTTGGTGAGAGTTACCCCAAGATACTTTATGCTATTTGTGGCTATCGTGAAAGGTGATGTTTCTCTGATTTCCCTCTCTGTATCTTTGTTCTTTGTGTATAGAAGGGCAACTGATTTTTTTTGGAGTTGATCTCATATCCTGCCACAGTACTAAAGGTGTTGATCAGCTGTAGGAGTTATCTGGTAGAGTTTTTGGGGTCACTTATGTACACTATCATATCATCTGCAAATAATGAAATTTGACTTCTTAGTTTCCAATTCGAATCCCCTTGATCTCTTTATGCTGTCTTATTGCTATTTCTAGAACTTCAAGCACTATATTGCAGAGCTATGGAGAGAGTGGACAGCCTTGTCTTGTTCCTGATTTTAGTGGGAAGGCTTTGAGTTTCTCACCGTTTAAATTAATGTTAGCTGTCAGCTAGCTGTATATTGCTTTTTACTATGTTTAGGAATGAACCTTGTATCCCTAATCTCTCCAAGACCTTTATCATAAAGGGGTGTTGAATTTTGTCAAATGCTTTTTCAGCATCTAATGAAATGATCATGTGGTTTTGTTCCTTCAGTTTATTTTTATTTTTTATTTTTTTATTTTTTTTGTTTTGAGAACTCTTTTTTACTTTAGGATATCTGTCAGTATAAAATTTTGTATCATATGGATTTCTTTTTCTTTTTTAACTTTGAAGACACTACCCTCAATTTGTCTCACTTGGTGGTCAAAACAATCCATGAACCAGGCATGGAAATTAAATAACTATTACTCTTAATAAAGATGAAACTGAAGTTCCGAGACCTCTAGGGGCTCAATTATTCAGTGACCCTGATGAGTCTGATGGTGTTTTTTTTCTTGTTGTTGTTTTATTTTATTTATTTATTTATTTATTTATTTGCTTGTTTGTTTGTTTATAAAAATTTCCACTTCCTCCCCTTCTCCCCATACCCTCCCATTCCCCCCACTCCTTCTACTCCCCCCCAATCCCTGTCCTCCTCCCTCTCCAGTCCTAAGAGCAGTCAGGGTTTCCTGCCCTGTGGGAAGTTCAAGTTCCTTCCCTCTCCCTCCAGGTCTAGGAAGGTGATCATCCAAAAAGGCTAGGATCCCAAAAAACCAGTACATGCAGACGAAACAAGACCCAGTGCCCTTGTCAATGACTTCTCAGTCAGCCCCCATGTCAGCCACATTCAGAGACTCCGGTTTGATCACATGCTCGTTCAGTCCAAGTCCAGCTAGCCTTGGTGAGCTCTCATTCGATCAGTCCCCTTGTATCAAAGGGTGAACGCACCCCTAGCGGTCCTGACTTCCTTGTTCATGTTCTCCCTACTTCTGCTCCCCATTTGGACCTTGGGGGCTCAATCCAGTGCTCCAATGTGGGTCTCCGTCTCTATCTCCATCTATCGTCAGATGAAGGTTCTCTCTGGTCCTGCCTTTCTTGCTCACGTTCTCCCTCCTTCTTCTTTTCATTTGGACCTAGGGAGTTAAGTCCAGTGTTCCAATATGTGTCTCTGTCTCTATCTCCATCCATCGCCAGATGAAGGTTCTATGGTGATATGCAAAATATTCATCAGTATGGTTATGGGCCAAGACCAGTTCAGGCATCCTCTACTCTGCTGCCCAGGGAACAATCTAGGGACCTCTTCTTGGGCCTGGGAACCCTTCCAGAATCAAGTATCTTACAAACCCTAAAATGGCTCCCTTAGTTGAGATATATACTTCCCTGCTCCCATATCCATCCTTCCTCCCTCCCTCTCCATCCCATTCCCCCAAGCCATCCCCAATCCTCCCCCTCTACCTTCTCTCTAACCATCTCCCCTTACTTCCACCCTCCCATCCTCCGTGCACCCAAGTTTTCCTGGCAATCTTGTCTACTTCCAATATCCAGGAGGATAACTATATGATTTTCTTCAGGTTCACCTCCTTATTTAGCTTCTCTAGGATCACGAATTATAGGCTCAAAGACTTTTAATTATGGCTGGAATCCACTTATGAGTGAGTACATACCATATTCCTCTTTTTGGGTCTGGGTTACCTCACTCAGTAAAGCGTTTTCTATTTCCATCCATTTGCATGCAAAATTCAAGATGTCATTGTTTTTTGCTGCTGAAGCAATAATGTATTATTGGAGTTGTTTTAATTTTAATTTCATGGGCGAACTGAGGACTTTGGTTGCAGGCCATAGAGAATTCAGTCTTGAAATGAACAGGAAATTCTCTCTGCTGGTTATGTTTTCTACTGCAGGAAGGTTCTATGAAGCCTGCAGGGAGAGAAAGACATCAATAATCTTACACAGTACCAGACCTTGTAGTCTACTCTATCAGCCTCCAGGTAAGAGGTACAAATCAGTGATTCCTTTAGATGCCGAATAACTAACGTCTAAATGGATTTGTGACATGCTCCATAGAAAAGACACCATCCCAGATAAAAATTATCATATGGGTTTTTTTCCTTCAGCTTATTTATATGATGGATTATGCTAATAGATTGTCGTATGTTGAACCAGCCCTGCCTCTCTGGGATGAAGCCTACTTGATCATAATGGATAATTTTTGAATATTTTCTTTGTTTCTGTTTGCTAGTAATTTATTGAGAATTTTTTGCATCGATGTTCATGAGTGAGATTGGCATGTAATTCTCTTTCTCCGTTGTGTCTGTGTGTGGTTTTGGTATCAGGGTGACTGTAGCTTCATAAAAGGAGTTAGGCAATGAGTCTTCTGTTTCTATTTTGTGAAACACTTTAAGGAGTATAGGTATTAACTCTTCTTGGCAGTTCTGATAGAATTCTGCATTGAAACCATCTAGTCCAGGGTTTTTTTTGGTAGGGAGGTTTGTGATGAAAGCTTCTATTTCCTCACGACTTACAGGTCTTTTTAAACTGCTCACCTGGTCTTGATTTAATTTCGGTATATGGTATTTCTCTAAAAAAGTATCCATTTCTTTCATATTTTCCAATTTTGTAGCATACAGGCTTTTGTAGTAAGATCTAATGATTCTCTGAATTTCCTCTGTGTCTGTGGTTATGTCCCACTTTTCATTTCTGATCTTGTTAGTTTGCATGTTTTCTCTCTGTCGTTTGGTTAGTTTGGATAGGGGTTTGTCAATCTTGGTGATTTTCTCCAGGAACCAGCTTTTTGTTTCATTGATTCTTTGGATTATTTTCTGTGTTTCAGTTTTGTTGATTTCAGCCCTCACTTTATTTCCAGTCTTCTACTCCTCCTGGGTGAATCAGCTTCTTTTTTTCTAGAGCTTTCAGGTGTGCTGTTAAGTCTCTAATGTGTGCTTTCTCCGTTTTCTTTAATTGGGCACTTAGTGCTATGAACTTTCCTCTTAGCACTGCTTTCATAATGTCCCATAGGTTTGGGTATGTTGTGTCTTTATTTTCATTGTATTCAAGGAAGACTTTAATTTCTCTCTTTATTTCTTCCTTGACCCAGAGATGGTTCAGTAGTTGACTGTTCAGTTTCCATGAGTTTGTAGGTTTTCTGGGGTTAGAATTGTTGTTGAATTCTAACTTTATTCCATGGTGATCTGATAGTTTCTTGTAGGCAGCAGAATGTTGGATCCTGATTTCGTATTCATTCTCTTAACCTGTGCCTTTTTATAAATGAGTTAAGTCCATTGATATTAAGCGATATTAATGATCAGTGATTGTTGAGTCTGGATATTTTTCATGGTGGTAGCATTTGTGTGTTTCCCTTCTTTGAGTTGTGCTGGTGGAGGGTTGTCAGATACTTGAGTTATTATGGGTGTTGTTGGTTTCTTTGGTTTGTGATTTTCCTTCTAGTATTTTCTGTAAGGCTTGGTTTGTGGCTATGTATTGTTTAAATCTGTTTTTGTCCTGGAATATCTTGTTTTCTCTGATGGTGAATGCAAGCTTTGCTGGGTATAGTAGTCTGGGCTTCCTTCCTTGGTCTCTTAGTTTCTGAAGCACATCTATCCAAGACCTTCTGACTTTCATGGTTTCCATTGAGAAGTCAGTTGTAATTCTGATAGGTTTTCCTTTGTATGTTACTTGACCTTTTCCCCTTGCCGCTCTTAATAGTTTTCTTTATTCTGTATGATTGTGTTTTGATTATTATATGGTGAGGGGATTTCTTTTTGATCCAGTCTATTTGGTGTTCTGTATGCTTCTTGTACCTTCATAGGAATATCTTCTTTATATTGGGAAAGTTTTCTTCAATAATTTTGGTGAATATATTTTCTTGGCCTTTGAGCTGTATATCTTCTCCCTCTACTACCCCTATTATTCTTAGGTTTAGTCTTTTAACGGTGTCCCAGATTTCCTGGATGTTTTATGTTAAGAATTTGTTGGATTTGTTTTGATCTTTAATCAGTGTGTTTATTTCCTCTGTAGTATCTTCAGTGTCTGAGATTCTTTCTTCTATCTCTCGTATTCTGTTGGTAATACTTGTCTCTGCAGTTCCTATTCGTTTACTCAAATTTTCCATATGCAGCTTTCCCTCGGTTTGTGTTTTCTTCATTACCTCCATTTCATTTTTCAAGTCTTGAACTGTTTTCCTTACCTGTTTGATTGCTTTTTCTTGTTTTTCTTGGGTTTCTTTGAGAGATTTATTCATTTCAGCTACCTTTTTATTTGTTCTCTCCATTTCTTTATGTCAGTTTTTCACCTCCTGTTTAAGTTCCTCTATTATTTTTCATATAGTTCCATTTAAAGTTGATTTATTCTACTTCTTTTGTGGTAGGGTGTTCAATTCTTCTTGTTTCGTGATCCCTGCATTCTGGTGATGTCATGTTGCCTTTCGGGTTGTTGGAGGAATTCTTGCACTGGTGCCTGCCCATCTCTTCCTTCAAATGCAGCCAGGAGAGTGTTGGTGTCTTGGTCCCACCTTTGCTGTGACTGACTCTGGGTGGATCTCCTCAGTGCTGGCGCAGGAACTGTTCCCAAGTTGGCAGGTCTGAAAGGTTGTCCCCAGCACAGGGGCAGGACTCCTGGAGGTCTAACGACCCAGCAGTCAAAAGGGTGAAGTCGAGGGTGAGGGGAGAGTTGTGCGGAGCCAAGAAGCCCCTACAGCAGGAGCTGGAGGGGCCATGCAGGCTGGGTGGGTGCAACTAACATAGATTTCTTTCTTTTTTAAATTAATTAATTTATTTATTAAAAATTTCCACCTCCTCCCCACCTTCCTTCCTCCCCTCCCCATCTCCTCATCCCTCTCTAGTACTAAGAGCACTCAGGGTTCCCTGCCCCGTGAGAAGTCGAGGGTCCTCACCCCTCCATCCAGATTTATAAAGGTGAGCATCCAAATAAACCAGGCTCCCATAAAGTCAGTCCAGGCAGTAAAATCAAAATCCAGTGCCTTTGTCCTTGGCTTCTCAGTCAACCTAATTGCCATCCACATTCAGAGTGCCCAGTTTGATCACATGCTCCATCACTCCCAGTCCAGTTGGCTTTGGTGAGCTCCCATTAGATCAGTCCCACCGTCTCTGTTGGTGGACACACCATTCATGGTCCTGACTTCCTTTCTCATGTTTTCCTTTCTTCTGCTCCTCATTTGGATCTTGGGAGCTCAGTCCAGTGCTCCAATGTGGGTCTCTGTCTCTATCTCCATTCATTGCCAGATGAAGGTTCTATGGTGATATGCAAAATATTCATCAGTGTGGCTATGGGACAAGGCCAGTTCAGGCACCTTCTCCTCTGCTGCCCAAGGACCAATCTGGGGACCTCTCCTTGGACCTGGGAACCCCTCTAGAATCAAGTCTCTTGCAAACCCTAAAATGGCTCCCTTAATTAAGATATTTACTTCCCTGCTCCCACATCTATTCTTCATCCATCCCACTCATCCCATTCCACCAAGCTTTCCCGAATCCTCCCCTTTTCCCTTCTCTCTACCCATCTCCCCTTACATTCACCCCTTCTCACCCCTGTGCACCCAATTTTTGCCTGGCAATCTTGTCTACTTCCAATATCCAGGAGGATAACTATATGATTTTCTTAAAGTTCACCTTCTTATTTAGCTCTCTAAGATCATGAATTAAAGGCTCAATGTCCTTTAATTATGGCAAAAATCCACTTATGATTGAGTACATACTTTATTCCTCTATTGGGGTCTGGGTTACCTCACTCCATAAAGCGTTTTCTATTTCCATTCATTTGCATGCAAAATTCAAGATGTCATTCATTTTTGCTGCTGAGTGAAACTCCAATGTGTATATGTTCCACAGATTCTTTAACCATTCTTCTATTTAGGGCACCTAGGTTGTTTCCAGGATCTGGCTATTACAAATAGTGCTGCTATGAACATAGTTGAACAAATGCTTTTGTAGTATGATAGAGCATCTCTTGAGTATATTCCCAAGAGTGGAATTGCTGGGTCCTGAGGTAGGTTGATTCCCAGTTTCCTGAGAAACCACCACACTGACTTCCACAGTGGCTGCAGAAGTTTGCATTCCCACCAACAATGGATGAGTGTTCCCCTTAGTCCACATCCTCTTCAGCATAGACTATCATTGGTGTTTTTAATTTTAGCTATTCTGACAGGTATAAGATGGTATCTCAAAGTTGTTTTCATTTGCATTTCCCTGATTGCTAAGGAGGTTGAGCATGTCCTTAACTGATTTTTGGCCATTTGAACTTCTTCTGTTGAGAATTCTCTGTTCAGTTCAGTACCCCATTTTTTAATTGAGTTAATTAGAGTTTTAGTGTCTAGTATCTTGAGATCTTTGTATGTTTTGGGGATCAGTCCTTTGTCTGATGAGGAGTTTGTGAAGATCTTCTCCCAGTCAGAGGGTAACCTTTTTGTTTTACGGATAGTGTCCTTTGGTTTACAGAAGCTTCTCAGTTTCAGGAGGTCCCATTTATTCATTGATTCTCTTATTGTCTGTTCTACTAGGTTTCTATTTAGGAAGTGGTCTCCTGTGCCCATGTCTTGTAGACTACTTCCCACTTTCTCTCCTATGAGGTTCAATGTGGTCAGATCAATATTGAGGTCTTTGATCCATTTGAACTTGAGTTTTGTGCATGGTGATAGATATGAATCTACTTTCATTCTTCTACAGGTTGACATCCAGTTATGCCAGCACCATTTATTAAAGATGCTTTCTTTCGGTAGCAGAAGATTCATCTGAGGGGTGCGTGTGCTCCTGACCCTGGCAGAAGCCCCGAAACGGAGCACAGTCTTTCTCCGGCCCCCTTAACTCCCTGGTCATTCTGCAGGGGCTGCTCCACGCTGCTACAACCTCTCTCTTCCTATCCCATCCCAGCTTTCACCCTGGAACCCCTTCCCTTCTTCTTTCCTTCCTTGGGCCCATAAAATCCCCCAGCTCAGCCTGTTTGGGCATTGGGATGGGCTGGTGAGTGCAACTGGGAAGGCAGGAGTTACTTTGTTTCAACAGCCTGCCCCCAGAAAGGTAGGCCTTTTGTCAGTGAGATCCCTGACCAACAAGGGAACCTGACCCTGTACCAGAAGATCCATTAGAGAGCATTTGAAGGAAGAGGTGGGCAGGCGCCAAGGAAAGAATTCCTCCAACAATCTGAAAAACAACATGAAAGCACCAGAACCCAGCGATCTTACAACAGAAGGACTTAAATACCCTAATCCAGAAGAAGTGGAAAACAGTGACATAATGAACATGATATAGTCCCTTAAATAGGATATGAATAACCTCCTTAAAGAAATGGAAGAGAGGTATAACAAAAAGTTTGTAGAAATGAGTAAATCCGTAAATGATACACTCAGAAACCAAGCAAAAACAATCAAACAGGTAATGGAAACAGTTCAGAAATTGAAAACTGAAATGGAGGCAATGAAGAAAACACAAACCAAGGGCCAGCTGGATATTGAAAGTCTGGGTAAACGAACAGAGACTATAGAAACAAGCATAACCAATAGAATACAAGAGATAGAAGAATGAATTTCAGATTCTGAAGACACCATAGAGAAAATAAACACTCTGATCAAAGAAAACAGCAAATTTAACAAATTCTCATCACAAAACATTCAGGAAATCTGGGACACAATGAAAAGACCAAACCTAAGAATAATTGTTGTAGAACAAGGAGAAGAATTGCAGATCAAAGGCCCAGAAAATATATTCGACAAAATTATAGAAGAAAACTTTCCCAACCTAAAGAGCAATATTCCTATGAAGGTTCAAGAAGCATACAAACCAGGCTCCCACAAAGTCAATCCATGCAGTAGAATAAAAATCCAGTGCCATTGTCCTTGGCTTCTCAGTCAGCCTTCATTGCCAGCCACATTCAGAGTGTCCATTTTTATCACATGCTCCAATACTCCCAGTCCAGCTGGCCTTGGTGAGCTCCCATTAGATCAGTGCTGAGGAGTTCCATCCAGAGGGGTGAGTGTGTGCTATCTGGTGTGGACTGTCACCCAAGAGAACACAGTCCCCATGCCCAGCTTCTGCTGTAGCATCTTCTTTGTTCCACTCAACTCTATCCTGCCCCCATGGTTGCCCTTTTGTCTCTTGTGTCCTTGGAATACCAGCTATCACTATTTCATTGTTGAGGAGTTCCATCCAGAGGGCTGAGTCTGTGCTATCTGGGGCGGACTGTCCTGGTAGAGAAAACAGTCCCACTACCTAGCTTCTGCTGCAGGGTCTTCTGTGTTCCACTCGACTCTGCCCTGTCCCCACGGTCACCCTTTTGTCTCCTGTGTCCTTGGAATACCAGCTGTCCCCATTTCAATGCTGAGGAGTTCCATCCAGAGGGGTGAGTGTGTAGCATAAATTTTTGTGTTTATATATGCAGTTATATTTCAGACATTTAAACAGGAATATTGACAAAATTCTGTGTTTTGCTCTTGGTTTCTCTCATTCCTGGACGAACCTTCCAAATTGAGCCTTCATTCTGAAAACATCCAGCTCCTAAAAGCTTTACTAACATACTCTCTGTCCAGGAGTAAGAAGATCCTGAATTCATAGAGGTAGACAGAGAGAGATTACACTGTCTAAGGAGACATACCCTCTTACCCACGAGGACCTTTGTCAAATATTTCTTCTTTCATTCTCTTAAATACATGCAAATGCAGTATGGGAAATATAATGAGTCACAGTCCAAACTGAACTGAGTTTTGATGTAGGTGGGTCTTCTGTCTATGTGTTGTTTTCATTGGTTAATAAAGAAACTGCCTGGGCTCTCTATAGGACAGCAGTTTAGGTAGACAGAATAGACAGCACAGGATCCTGGGAGAAAGAAGCAGAGTCAGGCAGGTGCCATGCCTCTCCTTTCCTCTCCGAGACTGACACCGGTTAGTCTCATCCTGGTAAGCCACAGTCAAATGGTGATACAGATTATTAGAAATGGGTTAAAAGAGTATGTAAGAGTTAACCAAGAAGTGGCTAGATATAATGTGCCAGGTAGTGTTTAAAAGAATAGTTATTGTAAAAAAAAAAAGAATACAGTTTCCATGTCATTATTTCTGGTAAAGCTAGCCAGGTGTCCAGAAGATGGGCAGGACAAAAAGCAGCCCAATGTTCCTTCTACAGAGTTTAATCTCTTTTTCAATATGAAAATGTTTTCTTGAGTTGTTAACTGGTCTGTGAGTGCTTATTCTTTGTGTTGACTCCTGTACCTGAGCTTCTCAGGACACATGAATACATGGGGTATTATATCTGAACTAAAGATTGATTGTGCCTCTTTGACTTCTGGTGCTCTGCCCCTGTTGTAGCCCAATGAAGGATGCAAGAACATAATTAAAAGTTGCTGAGTAGAACAGTGAAAGGAGATATGTAGGGCTAATTGGGAAGCTGTGTAGTAGAGGAAGAGAGATTTTTCAGAGAGAATTTTTCAAGATAAAGTAAAAAAAAAGTAACCATCAGAAAGCATCTGTATTTCCTTACTTTTCTCTTAGATTGAAAAGTCTTACTCTCATCATCTTCATGGATTTTCTTACTTACCCTGGTACTGACTGGGGGCTGGCCCCTCCCATGTATGGTACACACAAGAGGAGAACCTGGCATTAAGAGGTATAATGGTGATTATATAGACAATATTTAAAATAAATATCTGTAATAAACAGTCAATATCTCCCTGTAAACAAAGTTTTTATCTCTGCAACTGAGCTCTGTGAGCACTAAAGCTTCAGGGATAAGTTGGGGCTCATGGCAGAAAGTGCAACTTTAGTGTAAGCCTTATCAATCCCATCTGCAGGGGAGCTCAGAGCCAGCAGTGGGCACAATGGAGCTAAAAATCCCCATAGAGAGATGAGGTACCTGTGGAAGGGACTCTGTAGCCGCTGTGGCTTTAAAGTCTGTTAGCTGACCTGCACCTGCTGTGGTTGACATGTGAAATTTATATGCTCAAACATAGTAACGATTCTTTGTCAAACTCTTCAGAGGTTTACACTTTTTTGTTTATTTTATTCAGTTTTTATGTACTTTTTTATATTTTTCAAAATAAATTTTGATATATTTTCATTACTGATTCCCCTTCACCACTTTTTCCTAGATTCTTCATACCTCCCCTCTAGAACTCTTATTTCTCTTTGTAGAAAATAAACACATAGGTGAAAACAAAATAAAACAAAAATATTTAAGAAATAGTAAAAACATAAAAACATACACAGAACACAGAAATACACCCACCCAATCACCCCCAACAAATAAAATCCCAAACCAAACCAAATCAAAATAAAAGAAAAGCCTATAAGAATACAACTATGGAACCATATTATCAGACAAAAAGAAATGCACTAAAATTTTGTGCGATAGAAAATGTCTGCAAACATACCATTGAGTTCATATTGTGTTGGCCTTCTACTGTTGGACATGGATTCACTCTCCAGTGTGGTTAATATATCAAATGAGACTCCTTTAGAAAAAAATATTTTTCTTTTGCCAGCAAGTTTCAATTTCTCAAACTTCTTGATTCATGTGAAGAACCTATGTCTGTGTCCTCGCAACACTGTTACTCAATCTGTATTAAATCTGTGCACACCTTGTGTATGCTGTTACAATCTTGGTAGGTTCATAAGTGCATTAGTCCTGCTATATCTGGAAGATTGTTTCCTTAAGTCATTCATATGCCCTGGCTCCTACAATCTATTGCATTTGATAGATATTTGATATTGCGTTTTCTGTGCCTATATCTTGTAGACTACTTCCCACTTTCTCTTCTATCAGGTTCAAACTGGACAGACTAATGTTGATGTTTTTAATCCATTTGGACTTTAGTTTTGTGCATGGTGATAGATATGGATCTACTTTCATTCTGCTACAGGTTGACATCCAGTTACGCCAGCACCATTTGTTAAAGATGCTATCCTGCTCCCATTGTATACCTTTAGCTCCCTTCTCGAAAATCAGGTGTTCATAGGTTTGTGGGTTAATATCCGGGACTTCTATTCGATTCCATAGGTCGACTTCTCTGTTCTTATGCCAATATCAAGTTGTTTTCAATACTGTAGCTCTGTAATAGAGTTTGAAGTCAGGGATGGTAATGCCTCCAGAAGTTCCTTATTGTATAAGATTGTTTTGGCTATCCTGGGTTTTCTGTTTTGCCATATAAACTTGATTATTGTTCTCTCAAGGTCTGTGAAGAATTTTGATGGGATTTTGATGGGGATTGCATTGAATCTATAGATTGCTTTTGGTAGAATTGCCATTTTTACTATGTTGATTCTCCCAATCCAAGAGCAGGGGAGGTCTTTCCATTTTCCGGTATCCTCCTCAATTTCTTTCTTCAAAGACTTAAAGTTCTTGTCAAATAGGTCTTTCACTTCCTTGGTTAGAGTTACCCCAAGATATTTTATGCTATTTGTGGCTATCATGAAAGGTGATGTTTCTCTGATTTCCCTCTCTGCTTCTTTATCCTTTGTGTATAGGAGGGCAACCAACTTTTTGGAGTTGATCTTGTATCCTGCCACATTACTAAAGGTGTTTATCAGCTGTAGGTGTTCTTTGGTAGAGTTTTTGGGGTTGCTTATGTACACTATCATATCGTCTGCAAATAAAGAAAGTATAACTTCATCCTTTCCAATTCGAATCCCCTTGATCCCCTTATGTTGTCTTATTGCTATTGCTAGAACTTCAAGCACTATATTGAAGAGGTACGGAGAGAGTGGACAGCCTCGTCATTTTCCTGATTTTAGTGGAATGGCTTTGAGTTTCTCTCCATTCAATTTGATGTTAGCTGTCGGCTTACTATATATTGCTTTTATTATATTTAGGTATGATCCTCATAAACACAATCTCTCCAACACCTTCATCATAAAGTGGTGTTGAATTTTGTCAAATGCTTTTTCAGTATCCAATGAAATGATCATATGGCTTTTTCTTTCAGTTTATTTATATGATGGATTACATTGATAGCTTTGCATATGTTGAACCAGTCCTGCATCTCTGGGATGAAGCCTACTTGATCATAATGGATAATTTTTCTAATGTGTTCTTGGATTCGTTTTGTAAGTATTTTATTGAGAATTTTTGCGTCAATGTTCATGAGAGAGATTGGCCTGTAATTCTCTTTCTTGGTTGTGTCTTTGTGTAGTTTTCTTATCAGAGTAACTGTAGCTTCATAAAAGGAGTCTGGCAATAAGTCTTCTGTTTCTATATTGTGAAATACATTAAGGACTGTAGGTATTAGCTCTTCCTGGAAGTTCTGGTAGAATTCTGCATTGAAACCATCTGGTTCTGGGCTTTTTTTGGTAGGGAGATTTTTGATACCAGCTTCTAATTCTTCACGCCTGACAGTTCTATTTAGATTGTTCACCTGGTCTTGGTTCAATTTCGGTATATGCTACTTATCTAAAAAAACTGTCCATTTCTTTTACATTTTCCAATTTTGTGGCGTACAGGTTTTTGTAGTAAAATCTAATGATTCTCTGAATTTTCTCTGTGTCTGTGGTTATGTCCCCCTTTTCATTTTATTAATTTGCATGTTCTCTCTCTGCCATTTGATTAGTTTGTGGAGGGGTTTGTCAATCTTGTTGATTTTCTCCAAGAACCAGCTTTTTGATTCATTGATTCTTTGGATTGTTTTTTGTGTTTCTATTTTGTTTATTTCAGCCCTCAGTCTGATTACTTCCAGTCTTCTGCTCCTCCTGGGTGAATCAGTTTCTTTTTTTTTTCCAGCATTTTCAAGTGTGCTGTTAAGTCTCCAATGTGTGCTTTCTCCGTTTTCTTTAATTGGGCACTTAGTGCTATGAACTTTCCTCTTAACACTACTTTCATAGTGTTCCATAGGTTTGAGTTTGTTGTGTCTTTATTTTCATTAAATTCAAGGAAGTCTTGAATTTCTTTCTTTATTTCTTCCTTGGCCCAGGGGTGATTTAGTAGTTGACTGTTCAACTTCCATGAGTTTGTTGGCTTCCTGGTTGGTAGCATTGTTGTTGAATTCTATCTTTAATCCATGGTAGTCTTACAAGACACAGATGGTTGCTGATATTTTTTTTTGTATCTTTGGAAGTTTGCTTTGTTACCGAATATGTGGTCAATTTTTGAGAAGGTTCCATGAGCTGCAGAGAAGAATGTACATTCTCTCCTATTTGGGTGGAGTGTTATATAGATGTTTGTTATGTCCATTTGATTCAATACCTCCAATAATTCTCTTATTTCTCTCTTATGTTTCTGTCTGATTGACTGGTGAGAGAGGAGTGTTGAAGTTTCCTACTATTAGTGTCTGTGGATTGATGACTGCCTTGAGTTCTTGAAGTGTTTCTTTTACATTATTCCCTGGTCCCATATTTACTTCCTTCATGGTCTCAGAAACCTGTCATACAGTCTCAAGTATTAACAGAACGTGAAGCTATACTGATACAGCATCAACTCTTACAGGCCATTGGATTCCTGCTGGTCATCTTTCTTGTAAAGTGTGTTTTGATTTTGGCCAGACTTGTAGACTCCCTCCATCAGTTGAGCTGTGTATCAACTTCATCATCAGTGGTGGCTGCTACAGATAGATCTCATAACACCTAAGAAAAGACTGGGATTCATAGAGATGTGGAAAACGACTATGTGCAGCTCAACATTCATCCTTGAATCATCTACTCAGCATCACCTTAGGACACTGAAGACAGATGTGAGATTTATAGTTTGGGCACTGTGTGAGCTCATACACAATCTTGTATTAGCTGATTCTCCAAACCAGCAGGTGGCACTGTAGATCCATCCACCAATGTTTGAGAAAAAAAAGGTAGCAGAAGCTGATTAAGAAGTTGTGCACTGACTGATTTCTCCTGTGGATTCCATTGCCAACATCATTATATTCAGAGACTGTGGAGTAGTTGAAATGTGAGCTCCCTGTGCTACAATACTTGAGAGCTTCTTTGTTTAATACAATCAATACGTGACATCAAATTGTGAAATATGAGTTAATAGGAATTTGCCTATTGCCACTGGATAGGAAACTAGGTCACGAACAATTCATTATTATAGGTTAAGAATATTTGGGCCTCAGGATCATGGGAAATATTTTGGGGAAAATTGTCCCCAGAATACACAGATGATATCTCAGGTGTATTCAGAGTTCTGCAGACCACTGGTAATGAATGGACGACAGTAGTCTCCAGTGTTCTATGTTAGTGTCTGTTGGGGGCAGGATGATTAATGTATCTCCACAGCATCACTGCTATTCTGGACTCTGGGACGGAACAGATGGCCATGAACCATTGACATGTGGGTCACATTAACAAACATGGATGTGACGGTATTTTTCTCAGTGAGATGGAAGAGCTCTTGTCTATATAGGTGCAATAATGAAACAGGGAATGCATTTCCCCAGACAGGTTTAGGACTTGGAACTCACCATCCCACTGACTAACTCAGAGATCCTTTATTTTTCTGTGTCAAACAGATTCCTGCTTTGATTGAAGGAAAGCTCTTTTTCATTCATGTGTAAATTTCAGAAATTACGTTTGCAAATACAGCGATGTGCACCTACCCCACAGTCCCACAATAATACTCTCTTGTTCACTGCTCCTGAGCATACAGGTTCTCAGTCTGTACTGCAGTTAGCTCATCCTCTACCTGGTGTCAGCAGCTACAGGTAAGTGTGTTCCAGGAACCAGGTTTGGTGTGAAGCCACAATATGGAGTTACAAAGGCATTCTTTCCAAATTGTCTACTCTGACGTTCACTTACAACAGCCTGTGGCTGAACATAGCAATCCTGGAGGCATTTTAAATGTGGCCTGCTAGGATATTTACCCATATCTTCCCCACTGGGTATTGTAGAACATTGTACATGGGATTGAGAGGATTAGGTGGAAACTCCCAAGCATTATGAGAACAAAACATGGACAGAAGCTTGAGGACCGAGCTCCTCTGGATGGGATGTAGACACAATGACAGATACTTCCTACATGGAGCTCAGAATCCTGATATGAGTAGTTTTCCATATATTACTGTGTAAGACACAGTGGTGTCATGTCCACAGCTGAGCTGTTTCAGAAACTCTGAAGGAACAGGGATGAGAGGACAGGAAAGGGTAAACCCAAAGACTTGTTCAAAACTTGTGATTAAGTATTGATGAAATAAATATTTGACAAAAATTAACACTTATTGCATAAAGAAATTCCTAATCACCATGCATGCAAAAATCAGTTTTAAATTTGTAAAGTTGACCCACATATCCCCCTGCTATTGTCAGTGTCAACACCTGTGTCTGCCATAATTGGGTCAACACTGAAACAGAAATGTTTGATCACATATTAAATAAATGTTTAACTCCTAGGACATTACCAATATTGCTGTTGGGATATTAAAAATACTGATTCATCAATCCAATCCATATTTTTATGTTTGGAGAAATAGATTCAGGGTTTAAGCATTTCACATAGTCTTCTCCAGTCTGAATAACTTTCCCTGTAATCACAAACCTGTTACATATTGGATACTCAATTTGTGCACCTTAGGAGATGATGCCCTTCTCATTTCTCCACTATCTCACAGAGTCCGGGACTTTGTGAATGAATTCCCTGATGATAACTGGATGTCTCTGTTAATCTATGCTGCTTAATCTGGAAAGTATTTCTCTATTATCACCTATGATAGGAATCAGCATTCTATCAAACTGCTCTTTTCCTTCCTTCTCTTCCTCCAATTCCTACCTACATTTTCCCCAGTTCCCCCATCCAGTTCTCAATTTCTATTCAGTGGAGGTCAGGTTTCCCATGGATATCAATAAAACATGGCATATCAATTTGGTGAGGCAATTCAATATGAACAAAAGGGTCCCAAAAGCCAATAAATGTGTGAGAGACAGATGCCCACTTTTCAGAATCCTACAAGAAGACCAAGTTACGTAACTGTAACCTATACAGAGGGCCTAGGTCAGGCTCTGCTTTCCAGTTAAGACTCTGTGACCCCTTATCAGCTTACATTGATACTTTGGCTTTTCTTGTAGTGGTCGTGACACCTCTGGACTCTACAATCTTTCCTCCTCCTCTTCTACAGGATTCCCTGAGTCTGCCTAATGTTTGACTGTGGGTCTCTTTATTTGTTTCCAATAGCTGTTTTATGAAGCCTTTCTGATGACAACTGGGCTAGGCACCAGTCTATGAGTATAGCAGAATAGCATTAGTAATCATTTCATTAATTTTACAGAGTCACGTGTGGTTTTATTTTAGGTCACTGGACTATCCATCCTCTGGATCATGGCCCTGCAAGCAGGGTTAAGGGTGGTCTCCCTTTCATGCCATGGCTCTTAACATGGACCAATCATTGCTTGACCACTCCCAAATTTCTGTGCCACCTACACCCTAGCATATCTTGTACCTAGGACAAATTGTAGACTGGATTTTTTTGTGGATGGATTGGTGGCCCAGTCCCTCCACTGAAAGTCTTACCTGTTTATTGGAGATTGTCAGTCGAGATTCTGTATCTTCCATTGTTAGAGTTACCTTCATAGATTCCAGGGAATTTCTATTGTGATAAGTATCTATCTTGTCCCCCAGATGCCTCCCCAATCCAGTTGTCTCTCCCAGCACACTCTCCTTTCCATCCTCCCTACACTTGACCCCTTCTGTTCCTGTCCCACTTAAGCCTCACCTCCAGCCATGATGTCTATTCCATTTCCCCATCATAGGGAGATTCATGTGTTACTCATTGATCTCCCCTTCTTACTTTGATTACCTGTGGATTATAGCACGATTTTCCTTTACAGATAATATCCACTTACAAGTGAGTACATTCCATGTTTGTCTTTTGAGATCTTGGTTGCCTCACCCAGGATGAATTTTTCTAGTTCTATCCATTTTCCCACAATGTCACGATGTAATTTTTTAATACCTGAGTATTCCTTCATTGTGTAAATGTATCACAATTTCTTTATTCACTCTCTGTTGAGGGACATCTAGTTTGTTTGCAGTTTCTAGCTATTATGTATAATGCTGCTATGAATACAGTTGAGCAAGTATCATTGTGACAAGGTGGAGTGTCATTTCAGTATATGCTCGAGATTGGTATAGGTAGATCTTGTGGTAGAGTTTCCCCATTTCTGGGTAAATTACATATGATTTCCAAAGTGTCTGCACAAGTTTGCACTCCCATCATCAGTGGAAGAGAGTTTCTCTTGCTCTATATCCTCTGCAGGATGATGTATTGTTATGATTTTAATGTTAGCCATTATGACAGGTATAAGATGTAATCTCAGAGTTATTTTGTATTGGGGACCTCTGAGAGACAGCGTCAGAGTCCTGTCAGTGTTCATGATGACTAACAATGTTTAAAATCTTTTTAAAGTGCTTCTCCAACATTGAATTTATTGAATTTTTGCTTTTTATTAATTTTTATTGAGCTCTGTAAACTGCCATATAGTTTCTTTGATAGTTTCCTTTGCCTTACAAAAGCTTTTTATTTTCATCTGGTGCCATATGTTAATTGGCGATCTTATTGCCTGTGCAATTGATGCTCTATTCAGGAAATTTTCTCCTGTGCCAATGTGTTCAAGTCTATTCCCCACTTGATCATCTATCAGGTGCACTGTATTTCGTTTTATATTGATGTCTTTTATCCACTTTGCCTTGAGTTTTTGCAGGGTGATAGATGTGGACCTATTTGTACTCTTCTGCATGCTGACATCCATTTAGACCACCATTTTTGAAGATGCTTTCTTTTTCCATTGTATAATTTTTTCTTCCTTCTCAAAAACCAAGTGCCCATAGGTGTGTGAATTTACCTCTGGGCCTTCAGTTCAAGTCCATTGATCTACCTGTCTCTTTTTATGTCAATACAACAAAATTTTTATAACATTTCTCTACAGTACAGGTTGAAATCAGGGATGGTGATACCTCCAGATGTTCTTTTTTTAAAAAGTTTATTAAATTATGAAAGTTTTCATTTCCGCCCCTCCTCCCAACACTGTCCCACTCCCCCCTCCCCCTCCTCCTCCCTCTTCATCCCTAAGAGCAGTCAGGGCTTCCAGCCCTGTGGGAAGTTCAAGTTCCTCCCCACTCCTTCCAGGTCCCTGAAGGTGAGTATCTGAACAGACTGGATCCCAAAAATCCAGTATATGCAGAAGAAACAAGTCCCAGTGTCATTGTCAGTGGCTTTTCAGAAAGGCTCCGGACCAGCCACATTCAGAGATCCAGCCATATTCAGAAAATCTGTTTGGATCACATGCTCGTTCAGTCCCAGTCCAAGTGGCATTGTTGAACTCTCATTAGATCAGTCCCCTTGTATCAGTGGGTGCTCGCACCCCTCGCGGACCTGAGTTTTTTTCATGTTCTTCCTTTTTCTGCCCCTCATTTGGACCATGATGGGCTCAGTCCGGTGCTCCAATGTGGGTCTCCATCTGTATCGCCATCCATCGTCAGATGAAAGATCTATGGTGATAAGCAAAATCTTCATCAGTATGGTTATAGGCCAAGGCCGGTTCAGGCACCCTCTCCTCTGTCTAGAGAACAGTCTGGGGATCTCTCCTCGGACCTGGGATCCCATTTATAATCAAGTCTCCTGTAAACCCTAAAATGACTCCCTTAGTTGAGATATATTCTTCCCTGATCTCATATTCATCCTTCCTCCCTCCCCACATCCCAGTCCACCTAGCTTTCCCCATTCCTCCCCTACTCCCTTCTCTCTAACCCTCTCCCCTTCCAACAACCCTCCCACCCCCCCATGCACCCGAGGTTACCTGGGACTCTTGACTATTTCCAATCTCCAGGCAGATAGCTACATGATTTTCAACAGGTTCACGTTCTTATTTAGCTTCTCTATGATCACGAATAATAGGCTCAAAGACCTTTAATTATGGTTAGAATCCGCATATGAATGAATACATACCATATTCCTCTTTTTGGGTCTGGCTTACCTCACTCAGTAAGGCGTTTTCTATTTCCATCCATTTGCATGCAAAATTCAAGATGTCATTGTTTTTTACCGCTGAGTAGAACTCTAATGTGTATATGTTCCACACCTTTACTAACCATTCTTCTACTGAGGGGCACCTAGGTCAAAACAACTTTGAGATATCATCTTACACCTGTCAGAATAGCCAAACTCAAAAACACCAATGATAGCCTATGCTGGAGAGGATGTGGAGGGAGGGGAACACTCATCCATTGTTGGTGGGAATGCAAACTTGAGCAGCCACTGTGGAAATCAGTGTGGCGGTTTCTCAGGAAACTGGGAGTCAACCTCCCTCAGGACCCAGCAATTCCACTCTTGGGAATATACCCAAGAGATGCCCTATCATACCACAAAAGCATTTGTTCAACTATGTTCATAGCAGCACTATTTGTAATAGCCAGATGTTCTTTTATTGTACAGTATTATTTTAGCTATCCGCAACCTGATTTCTAAAGTCAAAACAGAAGTTTACACTTACATCAACATGTGTCTATAGATTACCCTTTTCCTACATCCATGTCTGCATTTGTTGTCTTTTATTTGCTTGTTTACAGTCATTCTTTTTGAGCCAATAATGTAGCATTGGAGATGTTTTAATATGAATTTCATGGATGAACTAAGGACTTTGGTTGCAGACCATAGAGAATTCAATCTAGAACTAAACAGGAAATTCTTTCTGCTGGCTATGTTTTCTAATACAAGAAGGTACTATGAAGGATGCAGGGAGATAAAGACATCAATAATCTCACAGAGTATCAGGCCTTGCATTCCCTTCTATCAGCCTCCGGGTAAGAGGTACCTACTAGTGGTTCCTGTTACATGCTGAATAACCACTTTCTAATTGGAATTGTGACCTACTCCTTAGGAAAGACTTCTTCCCAGGTGAACTTGTTCAAAAACTCATGACTAGGAATGATATAGCCCAAGTAGACTCTAGTTGTATTGCTTATGGTCATGTTGTCTAACTGCCTATAAATATATATGTTTATGTATAATAGATTAGTGCTGATTTCAGCCTTGACACAGAAGCATCTTTGTGCAGTGTGTAATGATCCCTGTAGACATTCATGAGTGGTCAAAGTGCAGATAATGTACAACTGAATACTCAGCCACAGTGAATCCTCTTTATCAAGGTCCTCCTTTCCACCAAATTAACGATCATCATGAAACAGAGAAAAGAAAGAATGTAATTTTCAGAGAATGAGGTTGAAAGTCATGGAATTCTATCCACAGAGATTGAAATGTTCTCATTGCACAAATGACCTCCTAGCAGCTCTTGAAACCAACCTAGGTCCTGCACAAAATCAAATCAGTTAAAATTACAGTGGCAAAGCCTGTGGAAAGGCTAAGCAAGTAAATACGTCTCTTGGCAAAACTGACAAAGTTAGTTTGATTTCTGAAAGCCACCTCTTAGAAGAAGAGAACAACTGAACACAATAAATTGTCTTCTATGTCCTTGGCACATGTGTGCCCTGCCCCTCCCCCTACTAAACCCAGTATATCTTAAAAGACTACAACACAGGTGGGGGAGGGACGCCCCATGGATCAGTAAGAGGAGATGTTAGGACTGGAAGAATTCTTAGAAGTTAAAATCACTTTTATTCTAGAAGTGTGCCCACTTGGAGGTTACTCATGACCTAGTAGATAAGGCCCACCATATCCAAACAAACAGCATTTATTAGACTAACTGAGTTATTCATTAATAAAACAAAAGAGATCAATATGTTAGAAGGCACATCCTTTGTTTTGGGAGATCATATAGGGAGCATGAGGGATATAGTGGGTGAGAATATGATCAAGAATATTGCATTCATAAATGACAATTTCAAGGGATAAACAAAATCATTCTGAAATAGCAATATTCCATATATTTACAATTTTCATATAGATGTATAATGTCAACTGTACATATTTTCCCTACAAAGTCAACTTATCATTTTCTTGCCCCTCTACATTTGTCACTTTTATTCCATTGGACATTTTCAGTTCTACGTTCTTATATATGTGTGCGTTCGCAATTATTTCTAACTATATGATATATAAGGACTATAAATAAAACTCAGAAAATATCTGTTTCTGAGAGGGTGTTAAATTACTTAATAATGTTATCACCAATTGCATTCATTTTCCTCAAAGTTATATAACTTCCTTATACATTACTGATGAATAAATTATGTTTTATAGCATATGTATCATGTTTTCTTGATACAGTCATTTGTTCAAAGACATGTAGTTTGTGTCTATAATTGATCTACTATAGGCAATGCTGCAATAACATTTGTGTGCAAAAATTTCTGAGAAATTTTCTCTTTTAATCATTTGTGTAGGTGTTTTAGTATGCAATCTTCTAGAGCAACACTTGCCAACTTCATGTATATGAGAAAAGACAAGAAGTTCTCATAATATACTAGTTTTGAAATTCTTTTCACAACTACTAACTGTAAATCTTTTGTCACAAGAGGAACAGCTGTCTATAGCTCAAGTCACATTGTAAACTGTGAGCTTATGTCTTGGTGTTACATCCACAGGTCTACACAAGGATTGTGGATAGTAGGTGCTTAATTTATACAGATAGGATTAGAACTGGACTTTAGCATCCTCCTGCCTGACCCAAGGTCCCCTCCCTCTTTCTTCTAAAACTGTACTAGGATCTTATCTAAGAGGTACACTGTTCATGAATATACAAATCACATGGTAAATATAGAGATGTCCACACCCCAGAACAACATATGATCAGTGTCCTCTCCACAGTCACAGAGCACACAGGTCCTTACCATGGAGTGGAGCTGGATAACTCTCTTCCTCATGTCACTAACTACAGGTAAAGGGGCATTCCAGTTCCAAATCTGAAGAGGGAACAGGGACAGAGGTGACAATGATACCTAAACTGTCTTTTCTCTACAGGTGTCCACTCCCAGGTACAGCTGCAGCAGTCTGGGCCTGAGCTTGTGAAGCCTGGGACCTCAGTGAAATTGTCCTGCAGGGTCTCTGACGATATCAGTTATTACAATATTCACTGGGTGAAGCAGAGTCCTGGTCAGGGCCTGGAGTGGATTGCATGGATTTATCCTGGAGATGATGACACTAAATACAACGAGAAGTTCCAGGGCAAGGCCACACTGACTTCAGACACATCCTCCAACACAGCCTACATGGAACTCAGAAGCCTGACATCTGAAGACTCTGCGGTTTATTACTGTGCAGCACACAGTGCTGCAACCACATTCTGAGTGTGTCAGAAACCCTGGAGGAGCAGGAAGTTGCCCTGGGACTGAGATGACAGAGACGACTAGCCTGAAGATTTACACAGAAATAATCTTCTGAGTGTCTGTTTTTCTACCTCCTTCTCTATAAATAAAATGATGTTAATTGACCCCCATTTACATACTTCTCAGTAATAAAACACTAAAGAAGGGAAAACTGTGTTGATGCATAGTGACAGAATTATCTCTGGATTCGAAGTAACTTGAACTTTTTGAAGTAGCTTTGAATAATGTGTAATATAAATTTTACCAGTAAAGTTCACATAAACATCATCCTACCAAACCAAAACTCCTCTCACCGTCTTAAGTAGCATGATTTTTTTTTTTTTAAATTCTACCCATGTTGTGCAGCAGAATTTCAATTTCTCAGAATGGAAGAGACATTTACATCATAAAGTACTACCACATAGGTGTAAATCTTATAAGTTAACAAAAATATCACTAATCAATTTTTATAGAACTGATTTATTTACCCAGTGTGTACACATGTCAGTTAGAATAGGACTGAGGTTATTCATATTAATCTGATCTTAAGTTTATTGCCTTTCCAGAACCAGTACCCTGACCCACCGTCTCGGGCTTTTACTGTGACATGACATCATCCTTCATGTTCCTCTGGATATGATAAAGTCACTCTTGTTCTATAGAGTGATTGGTTTTGGACATCTGGGCCAATAACAAGAACCATGGAATCCTGTGGTACTTGATAATTTCAAGGGGTTGATTCAGTACGAAATCTCTGTAGTGTAGAAGGATAGTTTGGCATTTTCCTGTAACCAACAAAAATCCCCTTGAAATATGAATTCTATGTACTGAATATCAATGTCATAATGTTCATATGCTGTGGTAGGCAGAAATACCATTGGCCTATTCTATGATAGAGACATTTAAACCTGTCTTCATAAAGCACTCTCCTGTCTCTACCAACAGAAACGCATTAATGACCAGCTGGAAAGGGAATCTCCCGATTCTGTCCTTGAATTGGATACGACTCAGCAATGTAAGCTATTAGTCAAATACCTATAAGACCTTCATTCTAGCAGCTGTCTATTGCATGCTGCATAGTCATTTATAATGCCCAAACCACTTATACTGCAAACTTAAACACCTTGTACTCGCTACTTTGTACAGCCACTGTGGAATCAGCTTGACTGCTCCAGAGGAAGACTGGAATAGACCTACCCTGGCATCCAGCTGTACCACTCTGGAACATAACCCAAAAGACTCTACATCCTACTAGAAACACTCACTCAATAATGTTCACTGCTACTCTAAAGATAATAGCCAGAAATTGGAAAGAGTCTCTTTGCTCTTGTTATCATCCATTCTAGGATTCTTTTTTCTTGTGGATCCATTCTACTACCTGCCTTTGACAAGGATATTTATGATGATCTATGAATCTCATGGAGATAATGTCAAATACATTCCTATTTCAATATATGTAATTTAATCATAAATGAAAAGTCATTGTGACATTGAAATGCCCTGGAAAATGAACCAAGTTAGGTGTAGGCCTTATTGCCCATCCTTCCATGAAGGTTCAGTGCCTCAGCTGGCTCTCAGCATTGAGAGTTTAGTTTGTTTATATTGTGTTACTATAACTTTGTGATAAGTGCAAACTCATGGTTTAGACACATCTTTATGCCTTCATATTTTAAACATTTAAATAAAATATAGTTTATTCCTAAAAATGAGTTGATCATTTTTGACATAGATTTCTTTAAAGAAATCAGTTTACTCAAGTTTTTTTTTTTTGACATTTACAGTCATATTAATATCACAGTCACTGTGAAAGGTGTTCAAAGTTAGGCAAATAATTGTCTTTCTTAACTCTGAAACATCCAAAGTGGCAAAAAAGAGATTTCATTGTGTTTTAACATCACAGAACCAGTGAATAAAATCCTTGGCCCTGTGCGGTGACTTTCAGTGTCTTCTGTCCTTCTGGCCCTCCTCCAGTATTCTCGAGGTCTGAGAGAAATGAGTTAACTAATCATGTCTTTGCCTACAGCTTGTGTTTTCTGTTGGTGCAGTTTTTAAAGAATCAGAGGGCAGCATAAAGATGAAGCTACTGTTATTGAATAAATAGAAATGCAAATACATGAGGCAGAAATTAAATGACTATTAACAGTCAATGAAATATCACTCTCTTCCGTGTAATTACAGACTGCATAGCTGCCAGCCTGCAAGGGCACCTACTTTTTCTTGCTGCATTCACACAGTGCCCATCTGATGTGTTGTACACTGAACGCCTGTCTCTACCAGGTGGGCTACTTTCTTTGCGGAAATAGTTAACTCCCATGAGTGCTTCTGTGCCTCTCCTCACAAATGGCTCCCCCTGAATCCTAAAACTTAAGTCCTTCATCAAAGCCAGTTCCTGGCATGGAATGCAAGTCTTTTCTGGATCCCCCCAACCCTGGGTTGAAAAGCCAAAGCTGTGTCTGGGTACTCATGGTGTGCAGCCATGGTCAGATTTACTTCTTCATTCCTGATGCTGATTTGCCCTGCATGTGAGTGTCAAGGCTCATTACAGGGCAGAATTATATTATCACCTATTCCGACCTTATCCCATGCTTTCCTTTATCCACAGTTGTCCTGTCCCAGGTTACCCTGAAGGAACCTGATCCTGGGCTCTTGCAGCCCTCCAAGGATCTCATACCGACCTGCTCTTTCTCTGGGTTTTCACTGAGCACTTCTGGTATAGGTGTTGGTTGGATCTGCCAGCCCTCAAGAAGGGGTTGGAAGTGGTTTGCAAACATTTGTTGGCATGATACTAAGTTCTACAACACACCCACGATGATCTGGCTCACAGTCTCCAAGGACACCAACAACTGGGAATTCCTCAAGGTCACCAGTGTGTATGCTGCATGTACTGCTAAATACTATTGTGCACGGCGAGCACACTGACACAGTCTCAGTCGACAACTGCTTCTCAGTTGAGGGTGCTTCTCAGCTCTTTGCCTTCCTCCTACAATTTATGGGTTTGGGAATGAACACAGATTTTCTGCTCGCTTCTCAGGTTTCCTCTCTACTCTTTGTTTCAGAATCCTGGCATTCTGATAAACAAATGAAGTTCCCTTTGAAAATTATTCAGAAATGAGAATCTGTTGCTAAGATTTTTGTGGAGATACAAAAATGTGAACCTATTTCCAGCTTGTCTGAATGTCAGAGAATTTTTACTTGTCCAGAGTTGTTGACAAGTGTGACTGCACATCCTGACCTAGGGTGTGGTTACTTGGTCCTTTTGACATTAAGATGGTTCATATAGGCAGATCCACTCCATCCTGACTAATGATCATGATTTTTAAGCATACCTCTTCTCCTTATTTTGAAATAGGAGTTTTCACCTTGGGAATCTCTTCCTTCAGGATAATTGGTCTAGGGTAGGTTCACTGCCTAAACAACAAAGTGCTAATAACTTGATCTCTTAAAGTACTGAAACAAATAACTGTTCTAGTTGTCCTTTGTATCATGTTAAAGCAGTTGCTTGTCTTCTGTTGTATTATGTGTGGAAAATTAAATGCAGCTAATTTTCAGTATTCACTGTAACCTTCTCTCGATACTATCCTATGCTTTGTTTTATTATTTTTATTCGTGTACTCATACTCTTTACTGATATTTCTAATCTCCATACCCCTACCCTGTTAAGTGGTATCTTTACTGAACCTGGTCTCCAACAGTTTTTTTTTAAATTTTTATTGCTATATAAATAATAACATTCAAAATTTCCACTTTCTGCTCTCTTCCCCCTTCCTCCTGGGGCCACAAGATCTCCCCAGAGCTGCTCCCTTACACACTGAGTCTGGGCTGTGGCCTCAGCCGGGCAAGGGCAGTTCCTGTGCTTTGAGAGCCTGCCTGAGGACAAGTAGGCCCTGAATCAGCTCAGCCACATTCCTGGCCAGCAGGAGACAGTGAACTTCTAGCAGACATCCATTGGAGGAGGGGTGAGTTTGCTCCTGGCCCGAGGGCTTCGGCTAGGAGGAATTCAGGCTTTCCCCGCCCCCCTCGACTTTCTGGTTGCCCTGCAGTGGTGGCTCCACCCTGTGGAGCTCTCCTGAATCCCATCCCAGCCTTCATCCAGGTACACCTTCCTCTCTTTCCTCCTTCCCCCTGGGGCCACAAGATCTCCCCAGAGCAGCTCCCTTGCGTGCTGGGCTGGGGTTGTGAGCGTAACACGGAAGGAGGGAGTGCCTGTGTTTCAATAGACTGCCTGAGGAAAGGTAGACCTTCTGTCAGTGAAGTCCCTGCCCAACAAGGGAACCTGACCTGGTACCAGAAGATCCAATAAAGAGCAGTTGAAGGAAGAGATGGGCAGACGCCAAGGCAAGAACTCCTCCAACAATCTAAAAAACAACATGAAATCACCAGATCCCAACGACCCTACAATAGAAGGACTTGAACCTCTTAATTCAGAAGAAGTGGAAAAAAGTGTCATTATGAAAGCAATAGAGTCCCTTAAACAGGATATGAATAATTACCTTAAATAACTGGATGAGACGTACAACAAAAAGATTGAAAAAATGAGTAAAGAAATGGATGAGAAGTATAACAAAAAGTTGGAAGAAATGAGTAAATCCATGAATGATACACTGTGAAACCAAGAAAAAACAATCAAACAGGTAATGGAAACAGTTCAAGAATTGAAAACTGAAATGGAGGCAATGAAGAAAACACAAAATGAGGGCCGGCTGGATATGGAAAATCTAGGTAAACGAACAGAGACTACAGAATCAAGCATAACCAATAGGATACAAGAGATGAAAGAAGGAATCTCAGAGTCTGAAGATACCATAGAGAAAATAAATGCTCAAATCTTAGAAAACAGCAAATCCAACAAATTCTCATCACAAAACATTCAAGAAATCTGGGACACAATAAAAAAACCAAATCTAAGAATAATTGGAATTGAAGAAGGACAAGAACTGCAGATCAAAGGTCCAGAAAATATATTCAACAAATTATAGAAGAAAACTTTCCCAACCTAAAGAATGATATTCCTATGAAGTTTCAAGAAGCATACAGAACACCAAATGGACTTGATAAAAAAAATCCCCTCTCCATATAATAATCAAAACAAAAAACATTCAGATTAAAGAAAGAATATTAAGAGCTGCAAAGGAAAAAGGTCAAGTAACTTATAAAGGTAAACCTATCAGACTTACACTGGACTTCTCTATGGAAACCATGAAAGCCTGAAGATCCTGGATAGAGGTACTGCAGAAACTAAGAGACCATGGATGCAAACCCAGACTACTAGACCCAGTCAAGCTATCATTCACTATCAATGGAGAAAACAAAATATTCCAGGATAAGAACAAATTTAAACAATTCATAGTCACAAACCCAGACTTACAGAAAGTAATAGAAGGAAAATCACAACCCCAGGAAGCCAACATTGCCAACACTGCCTACAATAACTCAGACATCTAGCGACCCTTCACGAGCTTAACTCAAAGAAGGGACACATACAAACTCTATAAAACAAACAAACAAAAAATAATAGCAACTGGAGTCAACAACCACAGGTCATTAATATCACTTAATATTAATGGACTCAATTCACCTATAAAAAGGCACAGACTAAGAGATTGGATATGAAAATAGGACCCAACATTCTGCTGTTTACAAGAAACACACCTCAACCACAAAGACAGACATCTACTCAGAGTAAAGGGCTGGGAAAAGGTTTTCCAAGCAAATGGACCTAAGAAACAAGTGGGTGTGGCCATTGTAATATCTAACAAAATTGACTTCAAACTAAGATCAATCAGAAGAGATGGAGATGGACATTTTATACTCATAACAGGAACAATTCATCAGGAGGAAGTCTCAATCCTGAATATCTATGCCCCTAATATAAAGATACCCACATATGTAAAAGAAACACTTCTAGAACTCCAGGCAATCATAAATCCACAGACACTAATAGTAGGAGACTTCAACACTCCTCTCTCACCAATGGACAGGTCAATCAGACAGAAATCTAGCAGAGAAATAAGAGAATTATTGGAGGTATTGAATCAAATGGACTTAACAGACATTTATAGAACATTCCACCCAAATAGGAGAGAATGTACATTCTTCTCTGCACCTCATGGAACCTTCTCGAAAATTGACCACATACTCGGTAACAAAGAAAACTTCCACAGATACAAAAAAATATTAGTAACCACCTGTGTCTTGTCAGACTACCATGGATTAAATTTAGAATTCAGCAACAGTGCTACCCCCAGGAAGCCAACAAATTCATGGAAGCTGAACAGTCAACTACTGAATCACACCTGGGTCAAGGAAGAAATAAAGAAAGAAATTAAAGTCTTCCTTGAATTTAATGAAAATAAAGACACAACATACTCAAACCTATGGGACACTATGAAAGCAGTGCTAAGAGGAAAGTTCATAGCACTAAGTGCCCAATTAAAGAAAACGGAGAAAGCACACATTGGAGACTTAACAGCACACTTGAAAGCTCTAGAAAAAAAAGAAGCTGATACACCCAGGAGGACTAGAAGACTGAAAATAACCAAACTGAGGGCTGAAATCAACAAAATAGAAACACAGAAAACAATCCAAAGAATCAATGAATCAAAAAGCTGGTTCTTGGAGAAAATCAACAGGATCGACAAACCCCTATCCAAATTAATCAAACGGCAGAGAGAGAACATGCAAATTAATAAGATCAGAAATGAAAAGGGGGACATAACCACAGACACAGAGGAAATTCAGAGAATCATTAGATCTTACTACGAAAATATATATGCCACAAATTGGAAAACGTAAAAGAAATGGACATTTTTTAGATAAGTACCATATACCAAAGTTGAACCAAGACCAGGTGAACAATCTAAATAGACCTGTCAGTCATGAAGAATTAGAAGCTGGTATCAAAAATCTCCCTACCAAAAAAAGTCCAGGACCAGATGGTTTCAATGCAAAATTCTACCAGAACTTCCAGGAAGAG
Organism: Myodes glareolus; assembly: GCF_982192425.1. Classification (NCBI taxonomy): domain Eukaryota; kingdom Metazoa; phylum Chordata; class Mammalia; order Rodentia; family Cricetidae; genus Myodes; species Myodes glareolus. The sequence continues at coordinate 6,162,680 of NC_142036.1, read as the reverse complement.
CTGATACCTTTACTCCGTAATGTATTTCACAATATAGAAACGGAAGAATCATTGCCAAACTCTTTTCATGAAGCTACAGTTACTCTGATACCAAAACCACACAAAGACACAACCAAGAAAGAGAATTACAGGCCAATCTCACTCATGAACATTGACAAAAAATACTCAATAAAATACTGGCAAACCGAATCCAAGAATATATTAGAAAAATCATCCATTATGATCAAGAGGGCTTCATCCCAGAGATGCAGGGTTGGTTCAACATACGCAAATCTATCAATGTAATCCATCATAAAAATAAACTGAAAGAAAAAAACCATATGATCATTTCATTGGATGCTGAAAAAGCATTTGACAAAATTCTACACCCCTTTATGATAAGGGTGTTGGAGAGATTGTGTTTATGAGGATCATACCTAAATATAATAAAAGCAATATACAGCAAGCCGACAGCTAACATCAAATTGAATGGAGAAAAACCTCAAAGCCATTCCACTAAAATCAGGAACACGAAAAGGCTGTCCACTCTCTCCATACCTTTTCAATATAGTGCATGAAGTTCTAGCAATAGCAATAAGACAACATAAGGGGATCAAGGGGATTTGAATTGGAAAGGATGAAGCTAAACTTTCGTTATTTGCAGACGATATGATAGTGTACATAAGCGACTGCAAAAACTCTACCAAAGAACTCCTACAGTTGATAAACACCTTTAGTAATGTGGCAGGATACAAGATCAACTCCAAAAAATCAGTGGCCCTCCTATACACAAAGAACAAAGAAGCAGAGAGGGAAGTCAGAGAAACATCACCTTTCATGATAGCCACAAATAGCATAAAATATCTTGGGGTAACTCTAACTAAGGAAGTGAAAGACCTATTTGACAAGAACTTTAAGTCCTTGAAGAAAGAAATTGAGGAGGATACCAGAAAATGAAAAGACCTCCCCTGCTCTTGGATTGGGAGAATCAACATAGTAAAAATGGCATTTCTACCAAAAGCAATCTATAGATTCAATGCAATTCCCATCAAAATCGCACCAAACTTCTTCACAGACCTTGAGAGAACAATAATCAAGTTTATATGGAAAAACAAAAAACTGAGGATAGCCAAAACAATCTTATACAATAAGGAACTTCTGGAGGCATAACCATCCCTGACTTCAAACTCTATTACAGAGCAACAGTGTTGAAAACAGCTTGGTATTGGCATAACAGGAGAGACGTCGACCTATGGAATGAAGTAGAAGACCCGGGTATTAACCCACAAACTTATGAACACCTTATTTTTGACAAGGGAGCTAAAGGTATACAATGGAAGAAGGATAGCATCTTTAACAAACGGTGCTGGCATAAGTAGATGTCAACCTGTAAAAAAATGAAAGTAGATCCATATCTATCACCATGCACAAAAATCAAGTCCAAATGGATTAAAGACATCAACATTAATCCGTCCACTTTGAACCTCATAGAAGAGAAAGTGGGAAGTAGTCTACAAGATATAGGCACAAGAGGCCTCTTCCTAAGTAGGACCCCAGTAGCACAGACAATAAGAGAAACAATGAAAAAATGGGATCTACTGAAACTGAGAAGCTTCTGTAAAGCAAAGGACACTGTCAGTAGGACAAAAAGGCTGCCTTCTGACTGGGAGAAGATCTTCACCAACCCCTCATCAGACAAAGGTCTGATCTCCAAAATATACAAAGAACTCAAGAAACTAGACACTAAAACTCTAATTAACCCAATTAAAAATGGGGTACTGAACTTTACATAGAATTCACAACAGATGAACTTCGAATGGACAGAAGACACTTAAGGTCATGCTCAACCTCTTTAGCCATCAGGGAAATGCAAATCAAAACCACTTTGAGATACCATCTTACACCTGTCAGAATAGCGAAAGTCAAAAACACCAATGATAGCCTATGCTGGAGAGGATGTGGGGTGAGGGGAACACTCATCCATTGTTGGTGGGAATGCAACCTCGTGCAGTCACTGTGGAAATCAGTGTTGCGGTTTCTCAGGAAACTGGGAGTCATCCTCCCTCAGGACCCAGCAATTCCACTCTTGGGAATATACCCTAGAGATTCCCTAACATACTACAAAAGCATTTGTTCTACTATGTTCATAGCAGCACTATTTGTAATAGCCAGAACCTGGAAACAGCCTAGGTGCCCCTCAATATAAGAATGGTTAAAAAAGGTGTGGAACATATACACATTAGAGTTTTACTCAGCGATAAAAAACAATGACATTTTGAATTTTGCATGCAAATGTATGGAAATAGAAAATGCTTTACTGAGTGAGGTAAGCCAGACCCAAAAAGAGGAACACGGTATGTATTCACTCATAAGTGGATTCTAACCATAATTAAAGGTCTTTGAGCCTATTATTCGTGATCCTAGAGAAGCTAAATAAGAAGATGAACCTGATGAAGATTATTTAGCTATCCGCCAGGAGGTAGGAAATAGACAAGAGTCCCAGGTAACCTCGGGTGCATGGGGGGGTGGGAGGGTTGATGGAAGGGGAGAGGGTTAGAGAGAAGGAAGTAGGGGAGGAACAGGGAAAGCTTGGTTGCCTGGGATGGGGGGGGAGGGAGGAAGGATGAATATGGGATCAGGGAAGAATATATTTCAAATAGGGGAGTCATTTTAGGGTTTACAGGAGACTTGATTATATATGGGATCCCAGGTCCAAGGAGAGATCCCCCAGATTGTTTTCTGGACAGAGGAGAGGGTGCCTGAACCGGCGGTGGCCCATAACCATACTGATGTATATTTTGCTTATCACCATAGATCCTTCTTCTTGCAAACGACGGCGATACAGACGGAGACCCACATTGGAGCACCGGGCTGAGCCCCCCAAGGTGTAAATGAGGAGCAGAAGGAGGAAGAACATGAAAAAGGAAATCAGGAGTGCGAGGGATGCTATCACCCACTGATACAAGGGAACGGATCTAATGAGAGTTTACCAAGGCCAGTTGGACTGGGACTGAACGAGGACGTGATCTAACCAGATTCTCGGAATTTGGCCGGATTCTCTGAATGTGGCTGGCCTGAAGTCTCTCTGAAAAGCCATTGACTATGATACTGGGACTTGTTTCCTCTGCATATACTGGATTTTGGGGATCCAGTCTGTTTGGATACTCACCTTCCTGGACCTGGAGAGAGGGGGGAAGAACTTGAACTTCCCACAGGGCAGGAAAACCTGACTGCACTAAGGGACGAAGAGGGAGGAGGAGAGGGAGTGGGGGGAGTGGGAGGGTGTTGGGAAGAGGGGCGGAAATGGAAACTTTTATAATATAATAAAATTTACTTTCAAAAAAAAGTGCTTAGCATTACAAGAAGTTCTTTTGGACAGTAAAGCATTACTGATTTACAATAGGACAGATTCAGACATAAACGACCACTAGATGGGTCAAAATGTTTGATAAATGGACATAGGTTTGGGAAAAAAAGAAAAAGAGTATAGAGAGTCATACAATAAAGTTAATGTTTTTAAAAGGGGGTAAAGTCTTTAAAGAGATAGAGTACAGTTAATTATATATGAAAACGAGTAAAGAAATGTAAGCCACATACAAATGGAAAATTCACAGGGAGTCTGGATCATGTATATTGTGTTTTCTTTGAATTATTTGACTGTGAAAGAGCTAAGTACAGAGAGACATTTCATTGTATGGGCCACTAAGCTAAACCACAACGTATATTATAAAGGTATCTTGACTTCAGAATTTGGGTCTAAGGATATGGTGCTTAGAAAAAAAGGTTCTTCTTCTGTTTTCATAGAAGATGAGATCCTGTGAATTGCTTCTACACCAATATGGTTTCATGGATCAAGGCTACCTGAAAGGTCAACGTGAACACCCTGAAACAACTACTTTGCTCTGTTGGTGACTGAGATGGACCTAGCACACAGGCAATACCATATAAGACCTAATTAATGAGGCCCTCAAACAGCAGGAATCACCAGAAATGGTACTAAAGCCATATTCCCATAATTGTCTATAAATGTTTCTTCATATTTATAGGGGATATGAAATGGGTATGAATAATTTGTACTGGAATGGATCTTGGTTTTATTGATAAAAATTTAAGGTTAATTTTGTTATATGCATGTTTCTGCTCTTGATTAAGGTATCCTGTTTGTGTAGCTCATTTAAAAAATATAATGTATAATTAAGAAATATAGGTTAGTAGATAATCATCAATAATAGTCAAGTTTGTAGTCATGTTAGTTAGATTTTTCTAGATGTGCAGAGAAGTATTTCAGATGGATAGGGATTCTTCAATCTTTCAGAGACCTTCAGAATATGGCATTTAAATGTTTTAAAATTTTAGGACTTTTCATGACAATGAGACACATCTATTCCTGTCAGCACCAATTACTTCAAGAGGAAGATGGGCATTGAAGAGACCATTTGGGCAAAAAACTGCTCTTGCCTGAACTGCTTCCCTGGACATGCAGTACTCACAGAAACGTGATGCTGAACTTGCCTAAAAGGTGAGATGATCCTTCGGGATTCCTGCTTCATGAAAGAGTCTGTGAAACATGCTGCAGGATACAGAATAAAGTGACTGAGCTGTCTTTGAATTTACTTCCTTCATGTAAAAGTCTGCTGGAGCCTATGGGCCTGTAGGCTGAAGATGGATGCCCCAGTGGTACAGAAGCTCTCTGGGTAACTATCCAGATAGCGAGATGTGTCTGTCAATTCTAGAGCTTTGGAAGTTGCTTAAAATGCACTTTATGTTTACTTAAGTAATACTATATTCTTCTGGATTCTCTGATGGAATTGAAAAATAGATAGTAATAATATAGCTATCCTTAGTTATAAAAGATAAAGTCGATTAAAATATTGTAATTGTAATTCTTATTTGACACCTATTTTGTCTTATGTAATTTTACTACGCTAATTTTAAAAGCCTTCCTATTTGTTTGAACAGAAAAGGGGAAATGGTATAGGAGGTCCTTCTTTCTATGTGTTCCTTGTATTGGACAATGAATTAAGAAACTGCCTAGGCCTGATAGGGGCAGGACTTAAGTGGGTGAAGAAGACAGAACTGAATTCTGGGAGGAAGAATGCAGAGTCAGAGAGAAGCCACGGATCATCTGTCTGAGATGGATGCTGGTTAGAATCTCTCCCAGTAAGGCACTGCCATGCGGTGATATATAGATTAAGAGAAATAGGTTAAATCAAGATATGAGAAGCCAAGGACAATGGCTCTGGGTTTTTATTCTACTGTATGAACTGACTTTTTGGGAGCCTGGTTTGTTTGGATGCTCACCTTTATAGACCTGGATAGAGCGGGGAGGACCTTGGACTTCCCACGGGGCTGGGAAACATGACTACTCTTAGGACTAGAGAGGGATGGGGAGGTGGGGAGGGGGAGGAAAAAGGGAGGTGGGGATGAGGTGGAAATTTTTAATAAATAAATAAATTAATTAATTAAAAAATAAATTAAAAAAAATAATTACATAGAAACTCTATTCTTTTAAACACTGCCTGGCCCATTATCTGTAGCCTCTTATTGACTAACTCTCACATCTTGACTAACCCATATCTAATAATCTGTGTATAACCACGAAGTGGTGGCTTACTGGGAAGATTCTAACAACTGACTGTCTTGGGTAGGAGAAACATGGCATCTGACCCACCTCCCTTCTTCCCAGCATTCTGTTCTGTCTACTTGCCTACCTATGTTCTGACCTATCAGGCCAAGCAGTTTCTTTATTAATTAATCAATGAAAGCAACAAATAGAAAGAAGACCCACCTACATTAGAGTCTAATAATTATCCTTATCATTAATTTCCTCCTTTTTCCTCCCTCCCACTATTTTCCATTTTATTGTTATAATCATAAACTGTTAATCTGTCTAAAATTTATTTCTTTTCAAACATTTTTATAAGCTCCAGGGAGCCAATTTGACCTACCTAATTGGATCAGACTTGCCCGGAATAAGTATCATTTAATTATTTCCTTGTCATTCCTGGTTTCAGGAACCCTTAACTCCCCTCTATCTTTCATCTTAATCCTCTCCTCTATTAATCACTAGAATCTAATTTTTTTCAGCCAAACATAATTTTGTCTTTCCAGACTTTTGCAAGGTTCAAGCTGCCAGCCTACCCCGTTCCTCTGAGCACGGAAAATACAGCCATAATCAGTCACCCCAGGATGTGTGGTCAAACATCCCAAACTCCTCAACGTCCACAAAGTCAGCGTGAAGCAATCATGAGAGACCTTACTGCACCCCATTCACACCCATTAAGATCCTCAAACACCCCAAATTTTTATAATAAACAAAAGGGTGAAATGTAATTATTCATCCACCCATAAGGTTACACTTCTGGGTTGTAAGGCAGGCACATGTGGGTGCACCCTTGGGAACAAAGGGTCTGTGTGACCCACGTGCACGCATGCATGGTTACATTCACCTGCGACTCAACTAACTCCCTGTGTGCGCTTGTGTGGGTCGCCCACCATCTGTGTCATCAGTGTCTGATGTGTTCACGCACAACCCCTGTGTGCATGTGCAAAGAGTAGGGTTGCCCGTCATCAGTGTCTGATGTAGGCACGTCTTCCCCCTCATGTGCATGGAAGCCTTTAATAGCAGGACGCGCCATCTTTACCCTCTCCCCCTGCCCCACACACTGTTTCCTCAGGCTCGTGAGCACATTCCTCTTTTTTATTTTATTTTACTTTTTCTCAACGTTTATTAAAATACAAAAGTCTATATTCCTCTTCTTTAATAAACTCCTATGTGGGTTTGTTTTTGTCTCATGTCTTTTTCTCACTCACGTACAACATTTCATACATAGAAACTGTGACTAAGCAAGCCATTTAGGTTGGACTCAAATTTTAGCTACTGACCCAGTTCTGGCTCCAGGCTGGCTTGAAGAGGATTCTGAAACCCTGAATCTTGAGATTCATGGACCTTCTTTCCCTCACTAATGTTGTAAAACTGATAAAGGATTTCTTAAAGTGTCCCAAACTCTCATAATTCATAAAATATAATTGGAAATACGTTATTAATAATCTCACAGTCACCACACAATTTAACTGATGCAATTTGAGAGTCCTCTTGAAAGCAATTCCTTAAAAATAATACTGTGATAGAATTTGTTTCCCTAAAGTTTAAATTACACAAAAGTTAGTTAATCACCCCAAAAGAAAGGTTTATTTTTTATTTCTCTTTTTACTATAATTTTGTCACATTTAAGATACCCAAATAATAGTATGAAACAAGTCAACTCATATGAAAGTAGTGGTTATTGCATTAGCTAGATTTTCTAAAGTGTATGTATGTGCCACTATATGCCTTAATCATTATTTTTATCATTGTGACTGATATCTTATGATATAAACGAGGTCCAGAATGAAAGAAATTTGTTGAAGACAGACTCATAAATAATTTTTCAAATACTACTTTTTCAACTCAACCCTTGTCAAGAGAGCCAAGTAAATATTACCCCAAAGAGAGATGAAGGCTACAAGTGTAATATTCTGGACCCTGGTTTATAGAAAATGAAGCCATGATTCAAGAGTCACACAAATGCTCTGCTATCATAAGGGTGGATAAGTGGTAAGCCAAGATCTGACCCAGATTTCTCTTGTTTTGCTGCTAAAGAAGAAAGTAGATAAAATTTACATTTAATTTTTTATATAGTAAGTAATAAGAATAATTAGCAACATACTTCTTTGCAATCAACACAAATAGCTGGTTTAAGTAATGCTATAAAATTATACACGGGGAACTCAATTTCTTTTGTGACTCAGTGAAGATGTACAGGCTGTGGTGGTTCTTTACTACAGAGATGGCAGAAAGGCTCTGGTTTTATGGCTTTCTGTGAATCCCACGGCAAACTTGACTGTTTTCACTCATAGATTTTCTCACAGGGTGTTGATCTGTGAGAAAGTAGATTCTCCCTCTTCTCCTTCTAGCAGAAACCAAGGGAACATGGAAGTCTGTGCTGAGAAAGAAAAGCATAAAACGAGAATCTTCTCTGCTCTCTGAGACTCCTGACCCACAATACTAAATCTTCTCTGAGAACATCAGGTTGCTTAATGCTACTCTTCTCAGATGGCGAGGGATGGCTCGCCATCTATGAATAACTCAGGTAAAGAAACACACTCACCTCTCTGTGCTTCATGGAGCAGTGGACTTAAAAAACACCTGCTTCCTAGAAAGAAGACCAGTACCCCAGAGTCTGGAGACTGTCCACATTTGTGCTTGCTGTCTAAGATTAACAGTTAGCAGTGACCCCTTCCCCTTCATAAACTATTAATGAATATAGTTTCTGTGTGATTATTTCAGGTGTAAGCTAGCCAGGCAGCCAGGAAGAACAAGTGGCTCTCTCCCTAAAACACACCTGTGGTGTGGTTGCCTCATTTATATGTGTGTGTACTAGGCAGCTTTTAAGAGCTGGATATGCCATCCCCCTCTTTCTCTCTCTCTTTCTCTCTTTCTTTCTCTCTGTGCACACAGATTTTATAGGCCTGTACCCGCCCCCTCTAATAAACTCCCAAGAATTTTTGTTGCATATTTCATATTTCCTTCTAACTTGGGGAAGGTAGCTTTATGTACAGCAAATGGATATTACTCATATTGCAGAGTTTGGAAAATTAATATATGTGCAGTAAGAATTCTTGATGGCCATTGCACAAATTGGAGAAGCCACTAAGAATGTAATAACTTCTTACTTAAAATGCTTCTGATGTATGGGAACCCCAAAAATCATAAAGATAGATAATGGGTCAGGATATGCTAGGAAAACATTTCAACAATTTTGCAATTTTGAAATTGCAAACATAAGACAGGTATTCAAGGACAAGGAATTCTGGAACATGCCATGGCTCCTTGAAAACATAACTTCAAAAAATAAAAACAGGACAATTATATCTTCAAACACCACATAGTGCCTTGAGCCATGCACTTTTTACACTATTCTTTTTGACTATTGATGTCCATGAGCAATCTGCAGCAAACTGATTTTGGCATGATGACACAAAGGCGACCTTTGCTAAAACAAGGTAAAAAGACAATTGCACTGGATTATGGAAGGGATCCAATCCTGTATTAATTTGGGATTGAGATTAGGCTTGTGTTTTTTCCACAGAAAAAAATAAAGCTATATGAGATGAGGTATATACAGAAGGAGCCTATAGTTCACCACCCTAGAAAAGCTAAGTAATAAGGAGAACACAAAGAAAAACATGCATAGATTCCCCTGAGATGGGAAGTAGAAAAGTTCTCCTAAGAAAATTAGAAGTGTGTTGTTCGGGGAAAAGGGAATGCAAAGTTCACAATGATATACATTGCTGAGGTCAAAATACAAAGCAGCTCTCTTATTGATAGCTTATGTAATTTTCTTGCTATGGTACATTTATAAACAAAGGTTATGATTATTTCCATATGTCTGTCCTCAATTTCCTGATATAAGAAACTATTGATGAGTGGGTATATGCTCTAAAGTTTTAAAGTAGAGTTGACTGATTGTTTTTTATGTAGAGATGCTTAGATCTGTGATTCCATTAAGATTCCTTATTAAATCACCTCTCAAGATAAAGAATTAAGTAATTGTTTTTCTGAAAGTGTAAAATGTAGCCTGCCAGTGAAAGATCTGACTCAAAAGAATACCTTCCTTGTCATCACAGTTAATCTTTAAGAACTTACTTGGATGTTTCACTTGAAAAGGAAAATGAAGTCACATTGTAATTCCTAATTTGCCAGAAAAGCTTTGTTGAGGAATATAAATTACAGAAAAAGTTTACAGTATAAAGAGCATGGAAACAATAATCAATAAAGAGGAAAACAATGAAGAGAGTGTTTGAGTGTCTTTTTCCTACCCCACAACCGAGACAGAAAAATCATAGTATGCATTATAATCTGGGATTCTGTTTGAGACTCTGTAGGCTGGCAACCAAGACTGTAGTAGAAAATACTTTAGCTAACTATCCAGTAGGATTGGAAGTTGGGGAATAAAATATTCAAAATGATTATGAAGGTAAAATATCTCTGGAGTACCTGTCTGTGGGAAAAAGAGGGCATAAATTTCTTAAGACCATGACTTTATGAACTAACATTTTGTACTATATTAGAAATACAACCATTTTTTTCTTTTTACCTATGTTAGTTTTCCTTTCTGTAAAATGTTAAAAGGTTTCCCTTCACTAGTCCTGTTAATCAATTAAGCAGTGTCAGTCTTGTTTCTTACAACATTCTTTGATTTCCATTGAATACAGAATACTTCCCATGGAGCTGGGTCTGAAGTGGATTTTCTAGTGTTGCTCATTTTTTTCCTTTTTTTTTCAATAGAGACTATTTTTTTGAGAGTAAATTTTATTAAACTATAAAAGTTTCCATTTCTGCCCCTCTTCCCAACACCCTCCCACTCCCCCCACTCCCTCTCCTCCTCCCTCTTTGTCCCTTAGGGCAGTCAGGGTTTCCTGCCCTGTGGGAAGTTCAAGTTCCTCCCCCCTCCCTCCAGGTCCAGGCAGGTGAGTATCCAAACAGACTGGATCCCCAAAATCCAGTATATGCAGAGGAAACAAGTCCCAGTATCATAGTTAATGGCATTTCAGAAAGACTTCGGGCCAGCCACATTCAGAGAATCCGGCCAAATTCCGAGAATCTGGTTAGATCACGTCCTCGTTCAGTCCCAGTCCAACTGGCCTTGGTAAACTCTCATTAGATCCGTTCCCTTGTATCAGTGGGTGATAGCATCCCTCGCAGTACTAATTTTCTTTTTCATGTTCTTCCTCCTTCTGCTCCTCATTTGGACCTTGGGGGCTCAGTCCGGTGCTCCAATGTGGGTCTCCGCCTGTATCGCCGTCCTTCGCCAGATGAAGGATCTATGGTGATAAGCAAAATATACATCAGTATGGTTATGGATCACAGCAAGTTCAGGCACCCTCTCCTCTGTGCAGAGAACAATCTGGGGATCTCTCCTTGGACCTGGGATCCCATATATAATCAAGTCTCCTGTAAACCATAAAATGACTCCCTTATTTGAAATATAATCTTCCCTGATCCCATATTCATCCTTCCTCACTCTCCCCCTCCCAGGCCACCGAGCTTTCCCCATTTCTCCCCTACTCCCTTCTCTCTAACCCTCTCCCCTTCCAACAACCCTCCCACCCCCCCATGCACCCGAGGTTACCTGGGACTCTTGTCTATTTCCTACCTCCTGGCGGGTAGCTAAATAATCTTCATCAGGTTTATCTTCTTATTTAGCTTCTCTAGGATCACGAATAATAGGCTCAAAGACCTTTAATTATGGTTAGAATCCACTTATGAGTGAATACATACCGTGTTCCTCTTTTTGGGTCTGGCTTACCTCACTCAGTAAAGCATTTTCTATTTCCATCCATTTGCATGCAAAATTCAAGATGTCCTTGTTTTTTACCGCTGAGTAAAACTCTAATGTGTATATGTTCCACACCTTTTTTAACCATTCTTCTTTTGAGGGGCACCTAAGCTCTTTCCAGGTTCTGGCTATTACAAATAGTGCTGCTATGAACATAGTAGAACAAATGCTTTTGTAGTATGTTAGGGAATCTCTAGGGTATGTACCCAAGAGTGGAATTGCTGGGTCCTGAGGGAGGTTGACTCCCAGTTTCCTGAGAAACCGCCACACTGATTTCCACAGTGGTTGCATGAGTTTGCATTCCCGCCAACAATGGATGAGTGTTCCCCTCACCCCACATCCTCTCCAGCATAGGCTATCATTGGTGTTTTTGACTTTAGCTATTCTGACAGGTGTAAGATGGTATCTCAAAGTTATTTTGATTTGCATTTCCCTGATCGCTAAGGAGGTTGAGCATGACCTTAAGTGCCTTTTGGCCATTCGGAGTTCATCTGTTTTGAATTCTCTGTTCAGATCAGTACCCCATTTTTTAATTGGGTTAGTTAGAGTTTTAGTGTCTAGTTTCTTAGGTTCTTTGTATATTTTGGAGATCAGACCTTTGTCTGATGAGGAATTTGTGAAGATCTTCTCGCAGTCGGAAGGTAGCTTTTTAGTCTTACTGACAGTGTCCTTTGCATTACAGAAGCTTCTTAGTTTCAGGAGGTCCCATTTATTCATTGCTTCTCTTATTGTCTGAGCTCCTGAGGTTCTGCTTAGGAACTGGTCTCCTGTGCCTATATCTTGTAGACTACTTCCCACTTTCTCTTCTATCAGTTTCAATGTGGTCAGATTAATGTTGAGGTCTTTAATCCATTTGGACTTGAGTTTTGTGCATGGTGATAGATGTGGATCTATTTTCATTCTTCTACAGGTTGACATCCAGTTATGCCAGCACCATTTGTTAAAGATGCCTTCCTTCTTCCATTGTATGCCTTTAGCTCCCTTGTCAAATATCAGGTGTTCATATTTTTTTTTTTACCTATGTTTTTTTACCTATGTTTTTTTTTTACCATTTTTTTCTTTTTACCTATGTTAGTTTTCCTTTCTGTAAAATGTTAAAAGGTTTCCCTTCACTAGTCCTGTTAATCAATTATGCAGGGTCAGTCTTGTTTCTTACAACATTCATTGATTGCCATTCAATACAGGATAGTTCCCATGGAGCTGGGTCTGAAGTGGGTTTTCTAGTGTTGCTCTTTTAAGAGGTAAATTATGGGGAAAGTGAAGCTGAATATGTGTGGACATGAGTGAGAGTGATGTTGGGTGCCTGTAACCAGATCCTGACCAGAAATATTTTGAATTATGTCTTCAGTGTGAATGCATTACTTGAGTCTTGGGGGTACTTGGGGTAGCATGGGGGTCCCATGATACTTTCTTGTGCAGTCTCTCGACTTAGTCACAATGAACAATAAATGTGTTGAATTGTCCTGTCAGGCTCCAGGCAAATTTCTGAGATCATTGAATTACATAGGTATGGTAGAAAAGCTATTTAGAACTCCTTGTCATATTCAAATAACATGTCAAATATTCTTAATAAAAAATTAAGTCCAAAAGAAGCATGGGAAAGAACTGACAACTGACATAGAAAGACAAACACTAGTAATAGCTAAGATTTTCATCAGCAGTCATGAAGTTGGAAGGAAATGGAATGCACTATTTTAATTTCTTAAAGTAACCAACCCTGAACCAAGAAAACTACTCTGCTAGACTACCTTTCAATATTTATTGAAAAATCAAATATTTCAAAGCAAACACATAATTAGGGCAACTCATGACAACTAACTCAGAAGTACAGTAATTTCTTAGGGATTACTTTCTAGGAATTCAGATTAAAGATAGCCTGATAGTACATAAACTAGTCGTGGGGATTAAACAGCCATGCTCTCTATACAGCAGATTTGCAAATCCCCAAAACTAGCATGGGAAAAAGAAAAGAAAGAATCAATATTCCTGAAAAAAAGAACATCACTAAAGAATGTTTATTGGAAATACCAAGCCTCTTTCTACACTATACTTATATGTAAATAGCTCTAGTAAATCACCAAAAAATACAACAAATCAATGAGATAAAAAACCAACTATATTTTGTGCTCAGGGAACACACTTTATCAGGAAAGATACCTAAAATCTCATTATAAAAGGATGAAAAAGCACTGTCCCCAATTGGAAATTGTACAAAAGCACGTGTAGTTATCCTCATATCAATCAATGTAAACTAACTAAAAATAATTGGAAATAATTTTAGTGAAAGTAAGAATTAATCCAGGAGATATAACAATTACAAACTTTTATTCTAAAGTTTTCCATTTAGAATTTTTATAAAACAAACCCTAAAAGATAAAATACTATATACATCCTGACATTCTAGTTATATGGAACATCTATACTCTACTCTAAAATTTAGATTGTTTTTCCAACTAAAATCTAGTAAACAAAATTCAGATCTACCATGTACTAAGAATTAACTTGATTTATGAGTTATATGAGACTATTCCACCTAACCTCTTTGGAATACACCATATTTTACTTATGAAACCTCTCAAATTCACTTCATTGGACACAAGTTAAATCTTGAGAAATTCTAAACATTGAGATAATATATTATTTTCTAGAAGAAAAGTACAGTAAAATTAGAAGTCAACAGGAGAAATGACAGAAACCAGAAAAGAGCTTGGAGAGTAAACATCTGACTTCTTAACTGAACAACAGGTTATCCAGGAAATCACAGATGGTATTTTTTTAAGGATTGATAATTGCAATTATCATAATTTCTGTAAATTAAAACAGTTCCTGTCACACAGTTTAGTTTTGCTAAGGCAGTCTATGAGAAAAGTTAATAGCAAGAAATGTTTATTTAAAACATCTGAGAGATCTCATATGAATTTATTTATGCACTTCAAAACTCTTAAACAACATTTAACTGTAAACACAGTTGATGATAATAAATAATAAATATTGAAGAAAAAAATTAATGGCATTTAGGTTAAAATATGACACAAAAGCAGTCAAAGAAATGGCACTTTAAAAAATTTAATAATATAGACAAATTTTCAGCTAAACTGACAAAAGGACATAGGAAAATTACATGTTGCTATAGCTTCAAAATGAAAATAGTGTTGTTATAAATGATTCCAAGAAAATTCAGAATATCATTAGAAATTGCTATAGAAATTTATGTTGTGCAGTGCTGAGTGACTTAGAAGAAATATGTTGGTGGTGGCTTCTCATTCATCCCAGCTGTCCAGACCTGAAATAAACACACAGATCATTTGGTAGATCATGAGACTCATATCCAGAAGGACTAAAAAATTCTAAATGAAAAATACAAAGTTTAGATGCATTTTATCCTTGTTGTTGCTGAATGGGCTCTGTTTTCTGAAGGCGAACAGGGGTACCATACCTCCTTTAAGACAGGTCTTACTAATTCAGCATTAGCAGAAAAAAATGAGGCTTTTTAAAGAAATGATGGCTTTCTGTTTGTTATAGCTTCACATACAGCTCTGGCTCTTTCAGAAGGCCAAGCATTTAAGTGGAGTCTGTGAGAAGTATGTTACAAATTGCTTAATGGTGACACAGTTCCACTCTGATCCTGGATCTTGGTGGAGAGAATATGCTCTCAGCAGCAGCCGACATGCCTCCACCGTGCTGGATTGCGTGGAATAAACGGGGGGGGGGGTGCTGCGGAGATCATTCTAGCCATGGCTACTTAGCATTTAAAAGAAAAAACTGCTCCTGTTCTAAAAATAAAGATATGCACACAATGAAGACAAATCCAGATAAAAAAGACTGCTAAATGGGTCAGATTGTTGGATTATTGTACATAGACTTGACAGAGAAATGAAAAAGAGTATAGACAGTTAGAATATAAGAGTACAGACCGTCATAGTTTAAAGGAGTAAAGAAAATGAAATGAATAATAAACTTTAAAAAAGTAATGGAATAAGAAAAATAAACCATGGGTTAATTGAATATTCACAGAGAGACTGGATTATGTATGCAATTGTGTTTTCTTTGAATTTTTGACAGTGAATGAGCTGAGGACAAAGAGACATTTCATTGTACGCACTAAAAAGCTAAACCAGCATATATCTGATAAAGGTATCTTGACTTCAAAATTTGAGTCTAAGGATATGTTGCTTAGGAAAACAGGTTCTAATTTTGTTTCTCAAAGGATTAAAACCTGTGGATTCTTCCAAGACTAATGTTGACTGATCAAACAAGACCCCCTGAAACAATGCCCTAGATGATCCAATATCCATCATGGCTTCAGGACTGCTGGCTGAGATGGACCTACCATACAGGATATACATGACATACCAGATGAACAGCACTCCCCATAAGCAGGAAGTATTCTAGACAACTTGCAAATTCCCTAAATAATTGTTTATAAATGTTTGTTTACATGTAAAGTAGGGTATGTTAGAGATATGAATATTTTGTATTGGTTTGGATCTTGGTCTAATGATAAAAATTTTATGAAAATTTGTTTTATGTGCATTTCTGTTCTTGATTAAGGTATTATGTTTGTTAGGCTCATTTAAAAATGTAATTTATGAAGTCAGGAGCAAATCCAATTCTGGGAGCCAACCCAATCCTTGGACACTTGCAGACCACGACTGGAACAGTGACCTGATCCAGAGTTTGTGACCTCCACTGCAACCAAAGTGTGACTGAACCAGCTATCTAGGACAGAGAGGCCTAAGGAAGTAAGCTTTCCTGGGAGTAGAAGTCAGGAGCAAATCTAGTCACTGTTGTCAACCCAGTCCCAGCAGATAAGAACTGAGCCAGCGAACAGATTCTGAGCCAGTAATCTCCACTGGATTAGGTATTTACTTCTGTCATAGGCTCAGAAACCTGTTCTATAGTCACAAGTATTAACAGAACATGAACCTATACTGATACAGCATCAACTCTCACAGGCCATTAATAACATGCTGGTCACCTTTGGTGTATAGTGTGTTTGGATTTTGGCCTGGTGGAGTGCTTGTAGACTCCCTCCATCAGCTGAGTTCATCATCAGTGGTGACTGCTACAGATGGATCTCATAACACATAAAGAAAAGACTGGGTTTCAGGGAGATGTAAAAAATGGCTATGCACAGCTCATCATTCCTCCTTGCATCATCTACTCAACGTTACCTGAGGACACTGAAGACAGATGTCAGAGTTTGGGCACGGTGTGTGAACTCATATATAAACTTGTATTAGCTGATTCTCCAAACCAGCAGGTGGCACTGTAGGTCCATCCACCAATGCCTGAGAACTAAAAGATAACAGAACCTGATAAAGAAGTTGTGCACTGACTGATTTCCTCTGTTGATTCCATTGCCAACATCATTATATTCAGAGACTGTAGAGTAGTTGAAATGTGAGGTCCTGTGCTACAATACTTGAGAGCTTCTTTGTTTAATACAGTCAATACATGAGGTCAAATTAGAATATGTGAGCCAAATTAGAATCCTATTGCCCCTAGATAGGAAACTAGGGATGAACCATTCATTATTATAGGTTCAGAATGTTTGGGCCTCATGATCACGGGAAATATTTTGGAAATTGTCCCAAAAGAACAAAGCTGATATCTCAGGTGTGTCCACATTTTTGCTGACCATGATAATGAATGGATGACAACAGTCTCCAGTGTTCTATGCTAGTGTCTGATGGGGGCAGGATGGTCAATGCTTCTTCACAGCTTTTATGTGAATCACTTTTATGGCTGACTGTGAGGAAGATCAGATGGCCCATCAACCATTGACCTGTGGGTCACATTAACAAACATTGTTGTAGTGACATTGTTCTCAGAGGGATGGAAGAGCTCTTGTCTATATAGGTGCAATAAGACATTTCCTAATCACCATGCATGCAAAAATCAGTTTTAAATTTGTAAAGTTGACCCACATATCCCCCTGCTATTGTCAGTGTCAACACATGTGTCTGCCATAATTGGGTCAACACTGAAACAGAAATGTTTGATCACATAGTAAATAAATGTCTAACTCCTAGGACATTACCAATATTGCTGTTGGGATATTAAAAGTACTGATTCATCAATACAATCCATATTTATGTGTTTTGAGAAATAGATTCAGGGTTTAAGCATTTCACATAGTATTCTCCAGGCCGAATAACTTTCCCTGTAATCACAAGTCTGTTACATATTGGATACTCAATTTGTCCACCTTAGGAGAAGATGCTCTTATCATTTCTCCACAATCTCACAGAGTCCAGGACTTTGTGAATGAATTCCCTGATGAGAACAGGATTTCTCTGTGAATCTACACTGCTTAATCATGCAAGTATTTCTCTAGTATCACCTGTGATAGGTTCCAGCATTCCACCATACTGCTGTTTTCCTTCACACTTCTTCCTCCAATCCATACCTACATTTTTCCCTGTTCTCTCATCCAGTTCTCAATTTCTATTCAGTGGAGGGCAGGTTTCCCATGGATATCAATAATACATGGTATATCAAGTTGGTGAGGCAATTTAATATGAGTAAAAGGGTCCCAAAAGCCAATAAAAGTGTGAGAGACAGATGCTTTCCCACTTTTCATAATCCTATAAGAGACCAAGTTACATAACTGTAACATATACAGAGGGTCTAGGTCAGCTCAATGCAGGTTCTCTGCTTTTCAGTTTAGACTCTGTGAGCCCTTATGAGCTTACATTGATTTTTTGGCTTTACTTGTAGTGCTCATGACACCCCTGAAATCTACCTACCTTCCTCCCCCTCTGATTCTCTGAGCATGCCTACTGTTTGACTGTGGGTCTCCTCATTTGTTTCCATTAACTATTTTTGAAGTCACTCTGATGACAATTGGACTAGGCACCAATCTATGAGTATAGCAGAAGAGTGTTAGTCTTCATTTCATTAATTTTTTCACAGTCATGTGTAGTTTTATCCTAGGACACCCTCTGAATTCTCGTCCTCTAAGCAGTGTCAAGGGTAGGTTCCCTTGCATGGCATGTGTCTCAAGGTGGACCAGTCATTGCTTGACCACTCTCACAATTTCTCTGCCACCTTTACCCTAGCATATCTTGTGCCAGAAAAAATTGTGGGCTGGATGTTTTGTGGATGGCTTGATGTCCCAGTCCCTCCACTGAAAGCCTTACTTGGTTATGAGAAATTGTTAGTTCAGATTCTGTCTCCCATTGTTACAATTCACAGTTGGGGTCACCTTCATAGAGTCCATGGAGTTTCTATTGTGATAGGTGTCTAAATTGTCTCTGATGCCTCTCAGATTCAGCCATCTCTCCAAGTACTCTCACCTCTTCATCCTCCCTACACTTGACCCCTTTTGTTCTTGTCCCACTTAAGTCTCAACTCCAACCATGATGTCTATTCCTTTTCCCAACCCAGGGAGATTCATGTGTTACCCTTTGAACTCTCCTTGTTACTTTGGTTACCTGTGGATTGTAGCTTTGTTCTCTTTTACAGATAATATCCACTTACAAATGAGTACATGACATGTTTGTCTTTCGACATCTTGGTTACATCACTCAAATAAAAATTTCTAGTTCTATCCATTTGTCCAAAAATGTCATGATGTCATTTTTTTAATACCTGAGTATTCCTTCATTGTGTAAATGTATCACAATTTCTTTATCTACTCTTTGTTTGAAGGCCATCTAGTTTGTTTCCAGTTTCTGTTTATTATGTATAATATTGCTATGAACATAGTTGAGCAAGTGTCCTTGTGTTACGGTGGAGTGTCCTTTGGGTATATGCCGGAGGTGGTTATAGGTAGATCTTGAGGTAGAGGTCCCTCAATTCTGAGAAACTGACATATAGATTTCCAAAGTGGTTGTACAAGTTTACACTCCCATCATCAGTGGAGGAGAGTTTCTTTTCTCTATATCCTCTTCGACATGATGTGTTGCTGTGATTTTAATGTTAGTCATTCTGAAAGGTGTAAGATGGACTCTCAGAGTCATTTTGTAATGGGGACCTCTGAGTGCCAGCCTCAGTGTCCACTCAGTGTTCATGATTGCTAACAATGTTGAAAATTTCTTAAAGTGCTTCTCCAACATTTGAGATTTCTCTGTTGAAGATTTTCCTTTTAGATCTATACCCTATTTTTATATTGAATTTTTTTCTTTTTCATGAATTTTTATTGAGTTCTACATTTTTTCTCTGCTCCCTTTCCTGCTTCTCCCCTCCCCTTCCACCCTTCCGAAGGTCCCCATGGACCAATTTACTCAGCAGATCTTGTCTTTTTCTACCTCCCTTAGAGATTAGATCTACGTATGTCTCTTAGGGTCCTCATTGTTGTCTAGGTTCTCTGGGAATTGTGATTGTGGGCTGGTTTTCTTTGCTTTGTTTTTGAAAACTACTCATGAGTCAGTACATATGATAATTGTCTTTCTGGGTCTGGGTTACCTTACTCTAAGTGATGTTTTCTAACTCCATACATTTTCCTGCAAAATTCATGATCTTATTATTCTTTTCTGCTGTGTAGTACTATGTTTATAGAAACATTGTTTGTCATAGCCAGAACCTGGAATTATTTTTTTATGCCTATTCTTGAGTTCCTTATATATTTTAAATGTTTACCGTCTGTTTGATGTATGGTTGGCAAAGATCTTTACCACTTTGTAAACTGTCATTTAGTTATTTTGATAGTTTCCTTTGCCTTACAAAAGCTTTTTAGTTTCATCAGGTGCCATTTGTTAATTGGTGATCTTATTACCTGTGCAATTGATGCTCTGTTTAGGAAATTTCTCCTGTGCCAATGTGTTCAAGGCTATTCCCCACTTTATCATCTATCAGGTTCAGTATATCAGGTTTCATGTTTAGGTTTTTTATTCACTTTGCCTTGAGTGTTATGCAGGGTGGTAGATATGGACCTATTTGCTCTCTTCTACATGCTGACATCCATTTAGACCACCATTTGTTGAAGATGCTTTTTCCATAAGTATGTGGTTTGCTTCTGGGTTTTCAGTTGAATTCCATTGATCAACCTGTCTGTTTTTATGTCAATACAATGAAATTTTTATTCCTTTTCTCTACAGTACAATTGAAATCAGGGATGGTGATAACTCCAGATGTTCTTTTATTGTACAGGATTATTTTAGCTATCAGCCACCTGATTTCTAAAGTCACTAAAGAAGTTTTCACTTACATCAACATGTGACTATAGATTATCGTTTCCCCACATACATGCTTGCATTTGTTTTCTTTTATTTGCTTGTTTACAGTCATTCTTATTGAGGCAATAATCTATCATTGGTGTTGTTTTAATCTGAATTTTATGGGTGAAATAAGGACCTTGGTTGCAGGGCCATGGAGAATTCAATCTTGACCTGAACAGGAAATTCTCCCTGCTGGTTTTGTTTTCTAATTCAGGAAGTTTCTATGAAGTCTGCAGGGAGAGAAAGACATCAATAATTTCACACAGTACTAGACCTTGCAGGCTACTCTATCAGCCTCCAGGTAAGAGGTAACAACTAGTGATTCCTATTACATGATGAATAACTGCCTTCTAATTAGATTTATGACCTGCTCCACTGGAAATACACCATTCCAGGTAAACATGCTTAAAAACTCACAACTAAGAATGATACAGCCCAAGTAGACCCTAGTTGTATTGCTGATTGTCATGTTGTCTAACTGCCTATGAATATATATATATATATATATATATATATATATATATATATATATATACACACACACACATTCCCACTTCCCACTTCCCACTTCCCACTTCCCACTTTCCCCCAAAGCAGCCCTCTGCTGATAGTGGCCTGGAGATACCACGTGTGTTGGGTGGGATTCGGTGGATTGGCAGCAAGGACACCAACTTCAAAGCTGCGCATGGATTGCCGCAGACGGGAGTTTTGATCGCCCAAAGGCTGATTTGTGCTGGTTTCAACCTTGATCATGGAAGTATCTGTGTGCAGTGTGCAATGGTCATTGTATACATTCATGAGTGGTCAAAGTGCTGAGAATGAATGACTGAGTACTCAGCCACAGTAAATCTTCTGTATCAACCACCTCCCTCCCCCAAATAAATGATCATTATGAAAGAGAGAAAAGAATGAATGTAAGGTTCAGAGAATGAGACTGAAAGTCATGGAATTTTATCTCCAGTGATTGACATGTTCTACTGGCACAAATGAGCTCTTAGCAGCTGTTTTTACCAGCGTAAGACCTGCGCATAATCAAATCAGTTAAAATTACAGTGTGAAAGCCTGTGGAAAGGCTAAGCAGGTAAATGTCTCTCTTGGCCAAACTGACAATGTTAGTTTGATTTCTGAAAGCCACCTCTTAGAAGAAGAGAACTGAACTCCTTAAGTTGTCTTCTAAGTCCTTGCCACATGTGTGCCCTGGCCCCTCCCCCTACTAAACAAAGTATTTTTAAAAAGACTATAACACAGGTGGGTGAGGAACTCTCCATGGATCACTGCCAGCTTAGGAGATGTTAGGATTGGACGAAGGCGTAGGAATTTAGAGTCACTTTTTTTAGAAGTATGCCCACTTGGCAGTTACTTATAAGTTAGTGGATAATGCCCAAAATATCCATACAGACAGCATTTATTAGACTTAATGAGTTATTCATTAATAAACAAAAGAGATCAATATGTTAGAAGAAAAACCTTTTGTTTTGGGATATCATAAGGGGAGCAAGACTGACATAATGGGTTAGAGTATGATAAAAATGTATTGTATTCATAAATTAAAATTGCAAGGGATAAACAAAATCATTCTGAAATAGCAATATTCCATATGTTTAGAATTTTCACATAGGTGTATAATGTCCACTGTACATATTTACCCTAAGAAGTCAACCTTTCATTTTCTTGCCCCTCCATATTCATTTGCCACTTTTATTCCATTGGACATTTTCAGTTCTATGTTCTTACATAAGTGTATTCACATATATAAGATATTCTAACTATACGATATCTAAGGACTACAAATAGAACATAGACAATATCTGTTTCTGAGAGGGTGTTAAATTACTTAATAGTGTTATCACCAATTGCATTTATTTTTCTCAAAGTTATATAAGTTCCTTATACATTGCTGATGATTTAATTAGGTTTTACAGCATATATATCATGGTTCTTGATACAGTCATTTGTTCAAAGACATGCAGTTTGTTTCTATAGTTTATCTACTGTAGATAATGCTGCAATCACATTTGTGTGCAAAAATTTCTGAGACATTTTCACTTTTGATCATTTGTGTAAGTGTTTTAGTATGCAATCTTCTGGAGAAATACCGGCCAACTTCATGTATATGAGAAAAGACTACAAGTTCTCATAATGTACAAGTTTTGAAATCTTTTTTACAGCTACTAACTGTAAAGCTTTTGTCACAAGAGGAAAAATTGTCTCTGGCTGAATTATCTTTGTAAATTGAGAGTTTTTGCTTGATGTTACATCCACAGGTCTGCACAGGGCTTGGGGATATAGAATGGGTTTCATTTCCTCAGACAAGATTAGAACTTGGATTTGACATCCTGCTGCCTGACCAAGCTCAACTACCTGTTTCTTCTAAAGCTGTACTAGGACCTTATCTAGGAGGTACACTGTTCATGAATACACAAATTACATGGTAAATATAGAGATGTTCACACCCCCGAACAACATATGATCAGTGTCCTCTCCACAGTCACTGAGCACACAGGTCCTTACCATGGAATGGAGATGGATCACTCTCTTCCTCATGTCACTAATGACAGGTAAAGGGGCATTCCAGTTCCAAATCTGAAGAGGGAACAGGGACAGAGGTGACAATGATACCTAAACTGTATTTTCTCTACAGGTGTCCACTCCCAGGTACAGCTGCAGCAGTCTGGGCCTGAGCTTGTGAGGCCTGGGACCTCAGTGAAATTGTCCTGCAGGGCCTCGGAAGATATCAGTTATGACTATATTAGCTGGGTGAAACAGAGGCCTAGTCAGGGTCTGGAGTGGATTGCAGGGATTTATCCTGGAGATGGTGACACTAAATACAATCAGAAGTTCCAGGGCAAGGCCACACTGACTGCAGACACATCCTCCAACACAGCCTACATGGAGCTCAGCAGCCTGACGTCTGAAGACTCTGCGGTCTATTACTGTACAACACACAGTGTTGCAACCACATCCTGAGTGTGTCAGAAACCCTGGAGGAGCAGGAAGTTGTCCTGGGACTGAGATGACAGAGACGACTAGCTTGAAGATTTACACAGAAATAATCTTCTGAGTGTCTGTTTTTCTACCTTCTTCTCTATAAATAGAATGATGCTAATTGACCCCCATTTACATTCTTCTCTGTAATAAAGCACTAAAGAAGGAAAAACTGTGTTGAAGCATAGTGACAGAATTATCTCTGGATTTGAAGAGACTTGAACTTTTTGGAGTTGCTTTGAAATGCATATAGTATGATTTAATCAGTAAAGTTTACCTAAACAGCATATTACCAATCCAAAACTCCTCACACAGTTTTAAGTAGCATGAATGTGTGTTTTTAAATTCTATCTCTGTTGTGTAGCAGAATTTCAGTTTCTCAGAAAGGAAGACTTATTTCCATCATAATGTACTACCACATAAGTGTAAATCTTATAAGCTGACAAAATATGATTAAATTACTTTTCATAGTACTGGTTTATTTACCCAGTGTGTATACATTTCAGTTAATAATAGGTTTGAGATTCTTCATATTAATCTAATCTTAAGTTTACTGCCTTTCTAGATCTAGTACCCTGACTTACAGTTTCAGGCTTTTACAGACACTGTCTTTCTTTGACATGCCATCATCATTCATGTTCCTCTGGACATGTTGAAGTCACTCTTGTTCTATAGAGTGATTGGTTTTGGATACCTGGGCCAATAGCAAACAACATGGAATCCTGTTTGAATTTAAAATACTGTCTTCATAAAGCTTTCTCCTGTCTCCACCAACAGAAAAGCATTAATGATCAGGTGGCAAGGGAATCTCCCAATCCTGTCCTCTGAATTGAATAAGACTCAACAATGTAAGGCATCAGTCAAGTTACTGCAAGACCTAGATTCAAGCAGTTGTCTGTTGTATTCTTCAGAATCATTTTGAAGTGCCCAAACCCCTAATACTGCAAACTTAAACATCTTGTACTCCCTACTTTGTACAGACACTGTGGAATCTATGTGACTTCCACAGAGGAAGACTGGAATAGACCTACCCCAGTATCCAGCTATACCACTCTGGAGCATGTACCCAAATGACTCTCCATCCTACTAGAGACACTCACTCAATAATGTTCACTGCTACTCTACAGATAATAGTCAGAAAATTGAAAGAGGCTCTTTCCTCCTCTTATCAACTATCCCAGGATTCTTTTTTCTTGTGGATTAATTCTACTCCCTGCCTTTGATGAGGATATTTATGATGATCTTTGAATCTCATGGAGAAAATCTCACATACATTCCTATTTCAATTTCTTTTTTCAAAACCTTAACGTTCTTGTCAAATAGATCTTTCACTTCCTTGGTTAGAGTGATCCCAAGATACTTTATACTATTTGTGGCTATTGTGAAAGGTGATGTTTCTCTGATTTCCCTCTCTGTATCTTTGTTCTTTGTGTATAGGAGAACAACTGATTTTTTGGATTTGATCATGAATCCTGCCACAGTACTAAAGGTGTTGATCAGTTGTAGGAGTTCTTTGGTAGAGTTTTTGGGGTCACTTATGTACACTATCATATCATCTGCAAATAATGAAAGTTTGACTTCTTCCTTTACAATTCAAATCCGCTTGATCTCTTTATGCTATCTTATTGTTATTGTTAGAACTTCAAGCACTATATTGAAGAGGTATGGAGAGAGTGGACAGCCTTGTCTTGTTCCGGATTTTAGTGAGATGGCTTTGAGTTTCTCTCTATTTAATTTGATGTTAGCTGTCGGCTTGTTGTATATTGCTGTTATTATATTTAGGAATGAACCTTTATCCCTAATCTCTCCAAGAACTTTATTATAAAGGGGTGTTGAATTTTGTTAAATGCTTTTTCAGCAAATAATGAAATGATCATATGGTTTTTCCTTCAGTTTATTTATATGATGGATTATGCTAATAGATTTTTATATGATGAACCAGCCCTGCCTCTGGATGAAGCCTACTTGATCATAATGGATAATTTTTTGGATGTGTTCTTTGTTTCTGTTTGCTAGTAATTTATTGAAAATTTTTTGCATTGATGTTCATGAGTGAGATTGGCATGTAATTCTCGTTCTTCGTTGTGTCTTTGTGTGGTTTTGGTATCAGGGTGACTGTAGCTTCATAAAAGGAGTTAGACAATGACTCTTCTGTTTCTATGTTGTGAAACACTTTAAGGAGTATAGGTATTAACTCTTCTTGGAAGTTCTGATAGAATTCTGCATTGAAACCATGTGGTCCAGGGCTTTTTTTTTGTAAGGAGGTTTCTGATTTGGTAAGGAGGTTTCTGAGCTTCTATTTCCTCACGACTTACTGGTCTATTTAAACTGCCCACCTGGTCTTTACTTAATTTCGGTATATGGTATTTATCTAAAAAATTGTCCATTTCTTTCACATTTTCCAATTCTGTGGCATACAGGCTTTTGTAGTAAGATCTAATGATTCTCTGAATTTCCTCTGTGTCTGTGGTTATGTCCCCCTTTTCATTTCTGATCTTATTAATTTGTGTGTTCTTTCTCTGCCATTTGATTAGTTTGGATAGGATTTTCTCAATCTTTTTGATTTTCTCCAGGAACCAGCTTTTTGTTTCATTGATTCTTTGGATTGTTTTCTGTGTTTCAATTTTGTTGATTTCAGCCTTCAGTTTGATTATTTCCAGTCTTCTACTCCTCCTGAGTGAGTCTGCTTCTTTTTTTTTTCTAGAGCTTTCGGTTGTGCTTTTAATCTCTAATTTGTCTCTAATGTATGCTTTCTCCGTATTCTTTAATTGGGCACTTAGTGCTATGAACTTTCCTCTTAGCACTGATTTCATAGGGTCCCATGTTGTGTCTATATTTTCGTTGAATTCAAGGAAGACTTTAATTTCTCTCTTTATTTCTTTCTTGACCCTGGGCTGGTTCAGTAGTTGACTGTTCAGTTTCCATGAGTTTGTAGGCTTTCTGGGGTTAGAATTGTTGTTGAATTCTAACTTTATTCCGTGGTGATTCGAAAGTACACAGGTGATTACTACAATTTCTTTATATCTATGGATGTTTGCTTTGTTACCAATTATGTGATCAATTTTTGAGAAGGTTCCATGAGATGCTGAGAAGAAGGTATATTCCTTTCTGTTTGAGTAGTATGTTCTATAGATGTCTGTAGGTCCATTTGGTTCATTACATCTCTTAGATCTCTTATTTCTCTGTTAAGTTTCTGTCTGGTTGACCTATCCATTGGTGAGAGAGGAGTGTTGAAATCACCCAATATTAGAGTTTGTGGTTTGATTACTGCCTTGAATTCTAGAAATGTTTCTTTTACAGAAGAGGGTGCTTTTATATTAGAGGCATAGATATTCAGAATTGAGACTTCTTCCTGATGAATTGTTCCTGATATGAGTATAAAGTGTCCATCTCTGTCTTTTTCTGATTGATTTTTGTTTGAAATCACTTTTGTTAGATATTAGTATTGCCATACCCGCTTGTTTCTTTGGTTCATTTGATTGGAAAACCTTTTCCCAACCCTTTACTCTGAGGTAGTGTCTTTGTGTTTGAGGTGTGTTTCTTGTAGGCATCCGAGTGTTGGATCCTGATTACGTATCCATTATCTTAACCTGTGCCTTTTTATACATGAGTTGAGTCCATTGATAGTAAGTGATATTAATGATCACTGATTGTTGAATTGGTTATTTTTCCTGGTGTTAGTGTGGGTGTATTTCCCTTCTTTGAGTTATGCTGGTGGAGGGTTGTGAGATGCTTGTGTTGTTATGGGTGTTGTTGGCTTCTTTGGTTTGTGATTTTCCTTCTAGTATTTTGTGTAAGGCTGGGTTTGTGGCTACATATTGTTTAAATCATTCCCAGTCCAGCTGGCCTTGGTGAGCTCCCATTAGATTAGTTCCACCATCTCAGTTGGTGAATGCACCCCTCGTGGTCCTGATTTCCTTGCTCATGCTCTCGCTCCTTCTGCTCCTCATTTGGATCTTGGGATCTAAGTCCAGTACTCCAATGTTGTCTCTGTCTCTATCTCCATCCATTGCCAGATGAAGGTTCTATAGTGATATGCAAGATATTCATCAGTGTGGCTATGCGACGAAGCCAGTTCAGTCACACTCTCCTCTGCTGCCCAAGGAACAATCTGGGGACCTCTCCTTGGACCTGGAACGCTTCTAGAATCAAGTCTCTTGCAAACCTTAAAATGGCTCCCTTAATTAAGATATTTACTTCCCTGCTCCCATATCCACCCTTCCTCCATCCCACCCATCCCATTCTCCCATGCTTTCCCGAATGCTCCCCTTCTCCCTTCTCTCTACCCATCTCCCCTTACATTCACCTCCCAACACTCCCGTGCACCAAAGTATTGCCTGGCAATCTTGGCTTTTCCAATATCCAGGAGGATAACAATATGAATTTCTTAAGGTTCACCTTCTTATTTAGCTTCTCTAAGATCACGAATTAAAGGCTCAATGTCCTTTAATTATGGCTAGAATCCACTTATGAATGAGTACATGCCATATTCCTCTTTTTATGTCTGGGTTACCTCACTCAGTAAAGCATTTTCTATTTCCGTCCATTTGCATGCAAAATTCAAGATATCATTCATCTTTTACTCCTGAGTGAAACTCCAATGTGTCCATGTTCCACAGCTTCTTTAACCATTCTTCTATTGAGGGGCACCTAGGTTGTTTCCAGGTTCTGGCTATTACAAATAGTGCTGCTATGAACATAGTTGAACAAATGCTTTTGTAGTATGATAGGGCATCTCTTGGGTATACTCCCAAGAGTGGAATTGCTGGGCCCTGAGGTAGGTTGATTCCCAGTTTCTTGAGAATCCACCACACTGATTTCCAAAGTGGTTGTAGAAGTTTGCATTCCCACCAACAATGGATGAGTGTTCCCCTTACTCTACATCCTCTCCAGCATAGGCTATCATTGTTTTTATTAATTTTACCTATTCTGACAGGTATAAGATGGTATTTCACAGTTGTTTTAATTTGAATTTCCCTGATCGCTAAGGAGATTGAGCATGACCTTAAGTGTATTTTGGCCATTTGAACTTCTTCTGTTGAGAATTCTCTGTTCAGTTCAGTACCCCATTTTTAATTGGGTTCATTAGAGTTTTAGTGTCTTGTTTCTTGAGTTCTTTGTATGTTTTGTAGATCAGACCATTATCTGATGAGCAGTTGGTGAAGATCTTCTCCCAGTCAGAGGGTAGCCTTTTTGTCTTAATGACAATGTCCTTTGCTTTACAGAAGTTTCTCAGTTTCAAGAGGTCCCATTTATTCATTGTTGCTCTTATTGTCTGTGCTACTAGGCTTCTACCTAAGAAGTGGTCGCCTGTGCCCATGTCTTGTAGATGGCTTCCCACTTTCTCTTCTATCAGGTTCAATGTGGTCAGATTAATATTGAGGTCTTTAATACATTTGGACTTGAGTTTTGTGCATGGTGATAGAAATGAATCTACTTTCATTCTTCTACAGGTTGACATCCAGTTATGCCAGCACAATTTATTAAAGCTGCTTTCTTTCGGTAGCAGAAGATCAATCTGAGGCGTGAGTGTGCTCCTGACCCTGGCAGATGCCAGGAAACAGAGCACAGACTTTCCCCGACCTCCTAACTCCCTGGTCATTTTGCAGGGTATGCTTCTCCATGTTATGCCCTCTCTCCTCCTATTCCATCCCAGCTTTCACCCAGGAACACCTTCCTTTCTTTCTACCTTCCTTGGAGCCATAAAATCCCCCAGCTCAGCCTGTTTAGGCGCTGGGACAGGGTTTCGATTGCAACCGGGCAGGCGGGAGTTCCTTTATTTTAATAGTCTGCCACCAGCAAGGTAGACATTTTGTCAGTGAAATTCCTGACCAGCAAGGGGCACTGATCCTGTAGCAGAAGATCCATCAGAGGGGTGAGTGTGTTCCTGACCTGCGGCCGAAGCCCAGCAATGGAGCACAGACATTCCCCGACAACCCTTAACTCCCTAGTCATTCTGCTGGGGCTGCGACCCCCTTAACTCCCCAGTCAATCTGCAGGGGCTGCGTAACCCTGCTATACCCTCTCTCCTCCTATTCCATCCCAGCTTTCATCCAGGAACCCCTTCCCTTCTTCCTCCCTTCCTTGGGGTCATAAAATCCCCCAGCTCATCCTGTTTGGGCTTTGGGATAGGCTGGTGAGTGTAACCGGGCAGGCAGGAATTCCTTTGTTTCAATAACCTGCAGGCAGCAAGGTAGGCCTTTTTTCAGTGAGATCCCTGGCCAACAAGGGAACCTGGCCCTGTACCAGAAGATCCATTGGAGAGCATTTGGAGGAAAAGATAAGCAGGCTCCAAAGCATGAATTCCTCCAACAATCTGAAAAACAACATGAAAACACCAGAACCCAGCGATCTTACAACAGAAGGACTTGCACACCCTATCCAGAAGAAGTGGAAAAAAGTGACATTATGAAAGCAATAGAGTCCCTTAAACATGATATGAATAACTCCCTTAAAGAAATGGAAGAGAAGAATAACAAAAAGTTTGAAGAAATGAGTAAATCTGCAAATGATAAACTGAGAAACCAAGCAAAAACAATCAAACAGGTAATGGAAACAGTTCAAGAATTGAAAACTGAAATGGAGACAATGAAGAAAACACAAACCAAAGGCCGGCTGGATATGGAAAATCTGGGTAAATGAACAGAGACTATAGAATCAAGCATAACCAATAGAATACAAGAGATAGAAGAACGAATCTGAGATTCTGAAGACACCATAGAGAAAATAAATGCTCTGACCAAAGAAAATAGCAAATCCAACAAATTCTCATCACAAAACATTCAGAAAATCTGGGACACAATAAAAAGACCAAATCTAAGAATAATTGGGGTAGAAGAAGGAGAAGAATTGCAGATCAAAGGCCCAGAAAATATATTCAATAAAATTATAGAAGAAAACTTTCTCAACCTAAAGAGCGATAATTCTATGAAGGTTCAAGAAGCATACAGAACACCGTATAGACGGGATAAAAAATCCCAGAACATTCCCTCACCATATAATAATCAAAACACAAAACATACAGATTAAGGAAAGAATATTAAGAGCTGTAACGGAAACAGGCTAAGTAACTTATAAAGTAGACCTATCAGACTTACACCAGACTTCTCTATGGAAACCATGAAAGTCAGAAGGTCCTGGATAGAGGCACTGCAGAAACTAAGAGACCATGGATGCAAGCCCAGACTACTATACGCAGCCAAGCTATCATTCACTATCAATGGAGCAAACAAAATATTCCAGGATAAAAACAAATTTAAACAATACATACCCAAAAATCCAGCCTTACAGAAAGTAATAGAAGGAAAATCACAACCCAAAGAATCCAACATTCCCAACACTGCCTACAATAACTCAGACATCTAGCGACCCTTCACTAGCACAACTCAAAGAAGGGAAACACACAAATTCTACTACCCACCACCCACCAAAAATAACCAGAGTCAACAACCACTGGTCATTAATATCACTTAATATTAATGGACTCAATTCACTTATAAAAAGGCAGAGACTAAGAGGTTGGATATGAAAACAGGATCCAACATTCTGTTGTTTGCAAGAAACACAGCTCAAACACAAAGAAAGACATCTACTCAGAGTAAAGGTTTGGGAAAAGGTTTTTCAAGCAAACAGACCTAAGAAACAAGCAGGTGTGGCCATTCTAATTTCTAACAAAATTGACTTCAAGCTAAAATCAATCAGAAGTGATGGAGATGGACATTTTATACTCATAACAGGAAGAATTCATCATAAGGATGTCTTAATCCTGAATATCTATGCCTCTAATATAAAAGCACCCTCTTAGGTAAAAGAAACACTTCTAGACTCAAGGCAGTCATCAAACCACACACACTAATAGTAGGAGACTTCAACACACTTCTCTCACCAATGGACAGGTCAATCAGAGAGAAACTTAACAGAGGAACAAGAGAATTAATGGAGGTAATGAATCAAATGGACTTAACAGACATCTATAGAACATTCCATCCAAATAGGAAAGAATATACCTTCTTCTCTGCAGCTCATGGAACCTTTTCAAAAATTGACCACATACTCGGTAAGAAAGGAAACTTCCACAGATACAAAAAAATATTAGTAACCACCTGAGCCTTGTCGGATCACCATGTAATAAATTTAGAATTCAACAAGAATGCTATCCCCAGAAAGCCTAAAAACACAAGGAAGCTGAACAGTCATCTACTGAATCACCCATGGTTAAGGGAAGAAATAAAGAAAGAAATTAAAGTCTTCCTTGAATTTAATGAAAATAAAGACACAACATACTCAAACCTATGGAACACTATGAAAGCAGTGCTAAGAGGAAAGTTCATAACACTAAGTGCCCAATTAAAGAAAACGGAGAAAGCACACAGTGGAGAATTAACAGCACAACCGAAAGCTCTAGAAAAAAAAAAGAAGCAGACTCACCCAGGAGGAGTAGAAGACTGGAAATAATCAAACTGAGGGCTGAAATCAACAAAATAGAAACACAGAAAACAATCCAAAGAATCAATGAAACAAAAAGCTGGTTCCTGGAGAAAATCAACAAGATTGAGAAAATCCTATCCAAACTAATCAAATGGCAGAGAAAGAACACACAAATTAATAAGATCAGAAATGAAAAGGGGGACATAACCACAGACACAGAGGAAATTCAGAGAATCATTAGATCTTACTACAAAAGTCTGTATGCCACAAAATTGGAAAATGTACAAGAAATGGACATTTTTTTGATAAGTACCACATACCAAAGTTGAAGCAAGACCAGATGAACAATCTAAATAGACCTGTTAGTTTCTAAGAATTAGAAGCTGTTATCAATAATCTTCATAACAAAAAAGCCAAGGACCAGATGGTTTCAAGGCAGAATTCTATCAGAACTTCCAAGAAGAACTAATACCTATAATCCTTAATATATTTCACATTATAGAAAGAGAAAAGTCATTGACAAACTCTTTTTATGAAGCTACAGTTACCCTGATACCAAGGCCACACAAAGACACAACCAAGAAAGAGAATTACAGGAAAAACTCACTCATGAACATCGACACAAAAATTTTCAATAAAATACTGGCAAACTGAATCCAGGATCACATTAGAAAAATTATCCTTTATGATCAAGTATGCTTCATCCCAGAGATGCAAGCCTGGTTCAACATGTGCAAATCTATCATATAAATAATCTGAATGAATAAAACCCATATGATCATTTTATTAGATGCTGAAAAAGCATGTGACAAAATTCAACACCCCTTTATGATAAAGGTGTTGAAGCGATTGAGGATACAAGTATCATACCTAAATATAATAAAAGCTATTTACAACAAGCCAACAGCTAACATCAAATTAAATGGAGAGAAACTCAAAGCCATTCCACTAAAATCAGGAACACGACAAGGCTGTCCTCTCTCTCCATACCTCTTCAATATAGTGCTTGAAGTTCTAGCAATAGCAATAAGACAATATAAGGTGATCAAGTGGATTTGAATTGGAAAGGAAGAGGTTAAACTTTCGTTATTTGCAGATGATATATATATGGTAAACATGCACTATTGTTTCCATCTTTTATTATTTATGTCTTCCTGTACTGATGATAATCTGGTAGGAATCTATGGAGATTCCTAAATGGTTCACTGCTCAGATGTTTTTTATCACAATTTGTGCAGCGTCATGCCAGGAAAGTGCTCTCTTCTAGGCACACCCAAGCATAGATACAATTAGCCAGGTCTCTGTCACAACCAAAACGAAGTTTCCGTTTCCATCACCTTACTGCTCCTTGTCTCACGTGAGATCATCCTGGCAGTCTTTTTCTTATTCCTGAAATTCTGGTCTTATATTCTTTGCAGATCTCTTCCTGTGGTTGGCCATTTTCTCTAAGCATAGTTGTCCCTCAT
Source organism: Myodes glareolus (assembly GCF_982192425.1). Lineage (NCBI taxonomy): Eukaryota > Metazoa > Chordata > Mammalia > Rodentia > Cricetidae > Myodes > Myodes glareolus. The sequence continues at coordinate 6,129,278 of NC_142036.1, read as the reverse complement.
TATCTTGGAAATATAGGCCTGCCTCAGTACTAAGTTAAAAATTACTTCAGTTTTGACAAAAAACAGACCAATAAAAAGAATCAATGAGACAAAGAGTTGGTTCTTTGAGAAAATCAACAAAATGGACAAACCTTTATCCAAACTAACCAAAAGGCACAGAGAGAACATCCAAATCAACAAAATAAGAAATTAAAAGAAGGACATAACAATAGACATGGAGGAAATCAAGAAAATCATTAGGTCATATTTTGAAAACCTGTCCTTCACAATATTGGTTAACTTAAAGAAAATGAGCAAATTTCTGGATAAATATCACTTACTAAAATTAAATCAAGACCAGACAACCAAATTAAATAGACCTATAATGGCTAAAGAAACAGAAACAGTCATCAAAAGTCTCCCAACCAAAAAAAAAAAAACCAAGTCCTGAACCAGATGGTTTCAACTCAGAATTCTACAAGACTTTCAAAGAAGAACTAATACCAATACTTCTTAAATTGTTCCACACAATAGAAATAGAAGGAACATTGCCAAACTCTTTTTATGAGGCTACAATTACCCTGATACCCAATCCATGGAAATACATTACTAGAAAAGAGAATTACAGACCAATCTCACTCATGAGCATTGATGCAAAAATACTCAATAAAATATTTGAAGATTGAATCCAAGAACACATCAGAAAAATCATCCACCATGATCAAGTCAGCTGCAACCCAGAAATGCAGGGATGGTTCAACATGTGAAAATCTGTTAATGTAATCTACCACATAAATAAACCAAAAATAAAAACCACATGAATATCTCATTAGATGCAAAAAAGCTTTCAACAAAATACATCATCACTTCATGACAAAGGTCTTGGAGAGAGCCGGAATATAAGGACATATCTAAACATAATAAAGGCAATATACAGCAAGCCAACAGCCAACATTAAGATAAATGGAGAGCAACTCACAGCCATCCCTCTGAAATCAGGAACAAGACAAGGTTGTCTACTCTCTCCATATCTATTCAATATAGTTCTTGAGGTCCTAGCTAGAGCAATAAGACATCAAGAGGAGATCAAGGAGATGCAAATTGGAAAAGAAGTCAAACTCTCACTATTTGCTGATGATATGATAGTTCACATAAGCTACCCCAAAAATTCTACCAATTCTACAACTCATATATACTTTCAGTAATTTAGAAGGATGCAAGATTAACTAAAAAAAATCAGTAGCCCTCCTTTACACAAATGTTAAAAAATATCAGAGAAACGTCACCCATCACAATAGCTGCAAATAGCATACAACATCTTGGAATAACTTTAAACAATCAAGTGGAAGACTGGAATGACAAAACTTTAAAACTTTGAAGAAAGAAATTGAAAAAGAAATCAGAAAATGGAAACATCTCCCATACTCTTGTGTAGGTAGAATTAACATAACAAAAATGGCAGTCTTACCAAAAGATTGGCAATGCCCATCAAAATCCCAGCAAAATTCTTCACAAACATTGAAAGAACAGTAGTCAACTTCATCTGGAAAATCAAAAAACCCAGGGTAGCCCAAACAATCCTGTACAAGAAAGAAATTTCACAATTCCTAACTTCAAACTCTACTACATAACTACCATACTGAAAACAGCCTGGTATTGGCATAAAAATAGACAGGAGGACAAATGGAACAGAATCAAAGACCCAGATATTAATCCACATACCTACAAACACCTGATTTTTGACAAAGACACAAAAAGTATAAAATGAAAAAAAAGCATATTCAACAAATGATGATGGCCTAACTGGATAACAATATTTGGAAGAATGAAAATAGATCCATATCTATCACCGTGTACAAAACTCAAGTTCAAATGGATCAAAGACCTCAACATAAAACCAACTACACTGAACCTCACAGAAGAGAAAGTGGAAAATATACTTGAACACATTGGCACAGGATACCACTTCCTAAATATAACTGCAGCAGCACAAACACTGAGTGCAACAATTAATAAATCGGACCTTCTGAAACTGAAAAGCTTCTGTAAAGCAAAGGACATAGGACATAGTCAACAAGACAAAATGGCAGCCTACAGAATGGGAAAAGATCTTCACCAACCCTATATCAGATAAAGGTCTGATCTCCAAAATAAACAAAGAACTCAGGAAGTTGGTCGTCAAAAGAACAAAGAATTCAATAAAAAAATGGAGTACAGATGTAAACAGAGAACTCTCTCTTAAGGACTTTAATTGATTCTTCTAAACAATGTAGACTGATTTACTTTCAGAAGAAGTGAATTGACTTTTCAGGCAAGAATAGAGTCTTCTGTGAGACTATGGCAGAACTTCTGTAGGATTTCTTTACTAGGCTTGTCTTTGGGATTCAGATGGAACCAAGAGGGAGACAGACCAAGCTCCCAGATTCCAGAACCCTAGCAAATCTAAAATCTCTCTTCCTTTTCCTGAGGTAAACGCCAGGCTCAGACTTGACCAATTATACCTTTTATTTTATTTTGTTTTATTTTATTTTTTTAAAAACAAACTCTCTTTTTTCATTTTACATAACAATCTCAGTTTCCACTCTCTCCCCTCCTTCCATTCCCTCCACCTACACTCCCAGCCTACCCCTATCCACTTCTCAGAGAAGGTAAGACACATTGTTTTGGGGAAGAACCAAGGACCTTTCTACTATATTTAGACTGAGCAAGGTATTCATCCAAAGAGAATGGGTTTACAAAAGGATAGAACAAACAGTATGGATAAATCCTGGTGCCACTGCCAGTGGCCCTACAGTCTGTCCCAGCCATACAAATGTCACCCACAATCAATGTGTCTAGTTTGGTCTTATGCTGGTTTCTTTCCTGTCCAGCTGAAATTGAGGGCTTTCATTTGTTCAGGTAAACTGCTTCAGTGGGTGTCCACATCACGGTCTTGACTTCATTATTCATTTACTCACTCCTCCCAATCTTCAACTTGACTTTGGGATCTCAGCCCAATGCTCTGCTGTGGGTCTTTGCCTGTGTTTCCTTCAGTTACGGGATGAAGGTTCTATGGTGACATTAATATATTAATCAATCTGACTAAAGGGCAAGGCCTGTTCGGGCACCCTCTCTACTATTGTTTAAGGTCTTAGCTTGGGTCATTGTTGTGGATTCCTGGGAATTTCTCTAGTGCTAGGTTTCTTTTTAGCTTCCAATGGCCTCTCAATCAAAATATCTCTTTCCTTGCTCTCATTTCTGTCCTCCCTCCATCTCGATTATCCCATCCCCCCAAGTTCTCCTCCCCCTCCCCTTCTTGCCTGCTCTTTCTTTTCTACTCTCCTTTCTCCCTCCCACCCCCATGCTCCCAATTTTGTCAGGTGGTCTTGTTTATTTCCCCTTTCCAGGTGGTTGTATGTATATTTTACTCAGGGTTCACTTTGTTACTTAGTTTTTCTAGAATCATGGACTATGGGCTCATTTTTTTTTTTTGCTTTACAACTAGTATTCACTTATGAGTAAGTGCACACCACATTAATCTGTTTGGGTCTGGTTTACCTCAGGATGGATTTTTTTTGTAGTTCCATCTGTTTGCATGCAAATTTCAAGATACCATCTTTTAAACCTCTGAGTAGTATTCAGTTGTGTAAATGTACCACATTTTCTTTGTCCATTCTTTGGTTGAAAGGCATCTAGGTTGTTTCCAGGTTCTGACTATTAAAAATAATGCTGCTATAGATATAGTTTAACAAATGTCCTTGTAGTATGGTTGAGCATACTTTAAGTATATGCCCAAGAGTGGTATTGCTGGGTCCTGAGGTAAATTGATTCCCAATTTTCTGAGAAACCACCATATGGATTTCCAAAGTGTTTGCACAAGTTTGCATTCCCACTAGCAATGGAGGAGTGTTCCCCTTATTCCACATCCTTTTCAGCATAAGCTATCATTGGTGTTTTTGATGTTAATCTTTCTGACTGGTGTAAGATGGTATCACAGAGTAGTTTTGATTTGCATTTCCCTGATGGATGGTTGAAAATGTCGAACATTTCCTAACGTGTCTTTTGGTCATTTGAGATCCTTCTGTTGAGAATTCTCTGTTTAGTTCTCTACCTCATTTTTTACTTGGGTTATTTGGAATTTTGATGTCGAATTTCTTGTTTTCTTTATATATTTTTGAGATCAGTCTTCTGTTTGGTGACGGGTGGGAGGCACATGGACAGACACATTGTACAGAATAGAATTGGATATTTACTAGTTGAATTATGGAATTGAAAGGAAAGAGGTGAGAAGGGGGAAGAGAGGAGAGAGAGAGAAAGGGAAGAGAATGAAGAGGATAGAGCGAGAGAGAAAGGAGTGGGGGAGCTGGAAAGGGAACAGAGAGAGGCAAGATGGCAAGAGGAGGCAAGGGGCTGCAGGGAGTGAGCATGGCTTATCTCTTACAGCTGAAGATCTTTTCCCATTCAGAAGGCTGCCTTCTTGTCTTATTGACTTTGTCCCTTCCTTTACAGAAACTTCTCAGTCTCAGGAAGTCCCATTTATTTATGGTTGCTATCAATGTCTGTGCTACTGGTATTATATTAAGGAAGTGGGCTCCTATACCCATGCATTGAAGGCTACTTCCCACTTTCTCTTCTATCAGGTTCAGTGTGGTCTGACTCACATTGGCGACTTTAATCCATTTGGACTTGAGTTTTGTGCATGGGGATAGGTATGGATCCATTTGCATTTTTCTGCATATTGACATCCAATTATGCCAGCAGCATTTGCTGAAGATGCTTTCTTTTTTCCATTGTATAATTTTAGCTTCCTTGTCAAAAATCAAGTGTGCATAGGTGTGTGGATTAATATCTGGGTCTTTGCACAATTCTATTGATCAACCTGTCTGTTTTTATGACAACATTAAGCTATTTTCATTACTGTAGCTCTATAATAGAGCTTGATGTCAGGGATAGTGTTGGCTCCATAAGTTCCTTTATTGTACAGGATTGTTTTGGGTATCTTGGGATTTTTGATTTTTCATTTGAAGTAGAGTGTTATTCATTCAAGTTTTGTGTAGAATTGTGTTGGGATTTATAGATTGGTTTTGGTAGGATTACCATTTTTATTATGTTGATCCTATCTTCCCAAGAGCATGGGAGATGTTTCCATTTTCTGGTATCTTCTTCAATTTCTTTCTTCAAAGACTTAAGGTTCTTGTTGAACAGATCTTTCACTGTTTTGGTTAGTGTTACTCCAAGATATTTTATGTTACTTGTGGTTATTGTGAATGATGATGTTTCTCTGATTTTTTTTTATCTTCTTTATAATATGTCTATCAGAGGGCTACTATTTTTTTAGTTGATCTTGTATCCTGACACATTACTGAAGGCATTTATCAGCTGTAGGAGTTCCCTGGTAGAGTTTTTTGGGCTCACTTATGTAGACTATCATATCATCTGCATATAATGAAAATTTGACTTTTTCCTTTCCAATTTGCATCTCCTTGATATTCTTTCATTGTCTTATTGCTCTAGCCAGAACTTCAAAAACTATGTTGAATAGCTATGGAGAGAGTTGGCAGTCTTGTCTTGTTCATGATCTTAGTGGAATCGCTGTGAGTTTCTCCCCATTTAATTTATGTTGACTGTTGGCTTGCTGTATATTGTATTTATTATATTTAGATGTGTTCCTTGTAACACTGTTATTCTTTTTGTCATGAAGGGGTGTTGGATTATGTAAAATGCTTTTTCAGCACCTAATGAGATGATATGTTTTTTCTTTTAGTTTATTTATATGATAGATTACATAGATAGATTTTTATATGTTGAACCATTCCTGGATCTCTGGGATGAAGCTGACTAGATCATTGTAGATGATTTTTTGATGTGTTCTTGCATTTGATTTGCTAGTATTTTACTGAGTATTTTTGCTTCATGAGTATGTTCATGAGTGAGACTGGTCTCTAATTCTCTTTATTGGTTTATTCTTTGTGTGTTTTGGTAACAGGAAGCCTCATAAAAAGAGTTTGACAATGTTCCTTATGTTTTTATTATATCGAACACTGTGAGGAATATTGATATTACCTCTTCTTTGAAATTCTGGGAGAATTCTACATTGAAACCATCTGGTCCTAGGCTATTTTTGTTTGGGAAGCTTTTGATGACTGCTTCTCTTTCCTTGCAGGTCTATTTAAATTGTTTACCTGGTCCTGATTTAGTTTTGGTATGTGTTACCTATCTAGGAAATTATCCATTTCTTTTACATTTTCCAATTTTGTGGAGTACAGATTTCCTAAGTAGGACCTAATGTTTCTCTGAATTTCCTCAGTGTCTGTTGTTATGTCCCCATTTTTATTTCTGATTTTGTTGTTTGAGTGTTTTCTCTCTACCCTTTGATTAGTTTGAATAAGAGTTTGTCTATCTTGTTGATTTTCTCAAAAACCAGCTCTTTGTTTCATGGATTGTTTGTATTGATTATTTCCAGTCATCTACTCCTTCTGGGTGAGTCTTCTTCTTTTTGTTCTAGAGCTTTCAGGTATGCTGTTAAGTCACTAGTGTGAGCTTTCTCCTCGCTTTTTTTTAATGTAGGCAGTTAATGCTATGAACTTTCCTTTTAGCATTGTTTTTATAGTGTCCCATAGTCTGGGCATATTTTGCCTTCATTTTTATTGAATTCTAGGAAGTCTTTTTTTTCCTTTCTTATTTCTTCTTTGACCCAATGGTGGTTCAATTGAGAACTTTTCAATTTTCTTCCGTTTGTGGACTTTTCACAATTAGTGTTATTATTAAATTCTAACTTTATACCATGGTGATTTGATAAGATACAGGGAGTTACTTCAATTTTTTGTATCTGTTGAGGCTTGCTTTGTTAATGAGTATGTGGTCAGTTTTAGAGAAGGTTTCGTGAGTTTCTGAGAAGAAAGTATATATGACCCTGACTTCTCCTGTAGTTACTGCGATACTGGTTGGTACGGCTGAGCTGAATATAACTGTATGCAGAGAAGTATCGGGCATTCAAAGGGACATTAATAATAATACAGACACAAATTAAAATCAATCTTTGATATATCCAGTGACTAACTCTAGAAAAACAATAGCCATTTCTCTCTGCTGTTGAGTTCTATGCACACTGAAGTTTCTGAAATATGTTCCTGCTCAAGAGAAACCGTGAAACTTCAGCATTAGCCAAGACAAATCTACCTGCAGGGCAGCTCATGACCAGCAGGGGACACAATGGAGTCAATAATCTATAGGGCAGAAATGATGAGGAGTGGAGAGGACTCTGCAGCTTCTGTGGACTTCTTTTTATAAGCCTATTAGCTGAACTACAGCTGCTGCTGTTACTATGCGAACTTTCCATGTTCAAATGCAGAAAAGATAAATATTATTTCAGAAATTAAAATTTTATTGTTTTTCATTTCTATTTATTATTTATTTATTTATTTATTCTTAGTTTTGAAAAATCAGAATATATCACAATCAGAATATATTGAATGAAATATTTGACTTCCTCTAACAAACTCCTCCCCACACACTCAACTCCACAACCTTCCTTTCTCTATAGAAAGCAAATAGGCAAAAAAGGGAGTATTTTTTTTACATCACTAGAACCACAGACACACAAGACAAAAGAACGCAAACATAAAAACACAAGGACAGAAAACATGGTGTATAAGCTAAAGAACATGAAGACCAGGACTTTACACACTGCAGTCCCTGTCCATGATGTCACAGACTCTGTGGATTCTTATGTGCATTATCCCTATTGTATCTGGAAGACACTGCTTCCTTGGAGTTGCTTACCCCTCTGCCTCCCACACTGTATTCTGTTTTAAAGTTCTTTACCAAAATAAGGCCTCACTGTTAAGTTATTTTGTACAACCAAGGGTTTTCCTGTAGCCTTTGGCACCTGTCCTGCAACTATATCTTGTAGACCATAGTGGCCTCGAACTCACAGAGATCTGCCTGTACTTTTTATTATAGAAATAATGTTGAAATTTATGTCTTTCCATCTTATATATCACTTTCCTTTGCTCCTAGTATCTAGACTCTTCATTGTATCATAACACATGCATTCTAAATACTGTATAATTATATTTTACTTACATTGCAAAATCATAGATTTAAATACTACTTTCTTTTAACTGTTAAATTTGGTTAACTCTACCACAAACCATTCCTCTGCTTTCTTCCAACACCAGTTTATGTTTGAATCTTTGTGTCTCCAGTAGCTGTACCAGTCATTTTCATTTATAGGTACTTCAGCATATCCAATCTCTTAATGCCTGAAACCCTAATGGATCTTTTCTAGTCTCTCTGCTTTTATAAATTAAACACAGAAACCAGAACATTCCAATCTTAGAACCACATATGAGAGAGAACAATGAGCATTAGTCTTTTTCTACTTGGGTGACCTCATTCAGCATATTTTTCCCAATTTTATATTTTTTTCTAATTCTATCCAATTATCTGTAGATTCCTTTATTAACATTTTGCCATTGAGTAATATTCCTTTGTCTATATGCCTCACAGTTTTATTATTTGTCTGTTGTTGGACAGATACATTGGTTCCATTTTCTCAGCTGTTGTAAATACAGCAGGAGCGAACATGGATTTCCAATGTCTCTTGTAGAATAATTCGAGTGTAAGCTCGGTAGGGATATAGCTGGTTCATGTCACAGTTCTAGTTCTTATTTGTTGAAGAAATCTCCAAAATGGTTTCCAAAGTAACTGCACTAGCAATGAATACGGACTAACCTTCCCCCATATCCATGCCTGTATAACTTTCTTGATTATGATTATTCTAATTGGGGTAAAATCAAAACTTAAAGTTGTTTTAATCTGCATTTACTTGATAGATAAGAACTTTGTTTGGAGGACATGGAAAAACCATTCTTGAACTTAAGAGGGAATTCTCTCTCCTGAATAGATTTCCTAGTGCAGGAAGGGTCTATGCAGCCTGCAGGGAGAGAAAAGGCATCAGTGACCTTACACGGCACCAGACCTTGCCTTCTACCCTATCAGTCTTCCAGGGGGATGAACCCACTAGTACCAACTGCTGTTACACAGTGACCAACTGCTTTCTAGCTGTATTTGTGGCCTGTCTGAAAGGAAACTTTTATCCCATGTAAGCATGCTCAAAAGTTCATGGCTAGGGATCACATAGACCTAGTAGACCCTAGTTGTATTGCTAATAGTTATAGTGTCAAAATGCCTTATAAGTACTTATGTTTATATCAAAGAGATTAGTGCTGCTCTTAGCCTTGATCACAGAAACTTCTGTATGCTGTGTAATGATTAACACAGACATTCATGACCAGTCCAAGTGAGTGAGTATTGAGCTACAGAGGAGTCATTGATATCCCACTCAAAGTTCAAGGACAATCAGGAAACAGGAAAAAGAAAGAATATAAAGTTCAGAGAATGAGGTTGAAAGCCGTGAAGTTCTGTCTACAGGGATTGACATATTCTCACTGTGCAAATGAACTCTAAGCAGCTGTCATGCCCAGCACAAGGCCTGCACCAATCACTCAGGCAACATTACATCATCAAAGCCCACGGAAAGGCAGTAGAAGTGCCTTTTGGCAAAACTGACAATGTTAGTTTAATTTCTGGGAGCCACATCTTAGAAGAAGAGAACTGAACTTTGTAAGTTGCCTGATAAGCTTGTCACACAGCTTTGGCACATGTGTGCCTTCCCCCCACTACTAAACAATGTATATTTTAAAAGATTAGAATACAGGTGGAGAAGGGATTACCCAGGAACCACCACCAGTTGAGGAGCTTTTGGAATTGGAAGACTGCTTGGGAATTGAAATCACTTTTAGTAGGAGTGTGGCCACTTGGAGGTTACTTGTGAGCTAATGGGTGCCCTACCATATCCAATTGGGTGGCATTAATTAGGCTTAATGAGTTATCTGTTAATAAAACAAAAGAGATCAGTATTTTAGGAGAGAGACCTGTAGTTCTGGGAGGTCATAAGAGGAGCAAGAGGGACATAGTGGAGGAGGATGTGATCAAAATTTATTGCAGTTATGAATAGAAATTCCAAAGAAGGAGCAAAAATATTATTCTAAGTATAACAATATTCCACATAGTTAGAATTTTCACATAGATGCATGATGCACACTGTACATATTTGCCCCTTAACTACAACCTTTCCTTTTCTTGCTCCTACTATTCCCATTTACCACTTTTATTCCATGAGACACTTTCAGTTTTACAACATTAAATATGTGCATACAAAATTGTTTCTAGTTATATAGCATCTAAGGACACAAGTGAGACTCTTATACAATATCTGTTTCTGAGCGGGTCTTAATTTACTTAATAATGACATCACCAACTGCATTCATTCTCCTCAAAGTGATGTAAGTTCCTTGTACTTTATTGATAAATAAATTCTCTTTTATAGCATATATATCATATTTTCTTGAAGTAATTATTTGTTAAAAGACATGTAATTTGTATCTACAATTTATCTATTGTAGATAATGCTGCAGTGATATCTGTGGATAAGCATTTCTGAGACATTATCACTTCTGCTCATTTGTGTAAGTTTTTAATATGCAACCTGCTGGAAGAGCATTTACTAACCATGTATATGAAAGAAGAATTCTCATAATTTAGGAGTTTCTTATCTCAATCACCATCTGTAAATCAATTTTATCACCAAGAGGAAGAAGTCTATCTTTGGCTGATGTCTATTTGTAAACTGAGAGCTTTATTTCTTAATATTATATCCACAGGATTTCACAGGGCTTGGAGAATTAGTATGTTATGCATTTCTTCAAATAGGATTAGAACCTTCACTTTAGTATCCTGCTGCCTGACCCAAGGTCCTATATGTCTTCTCTAGCTGGACTATATCTTTACTTAAGAAGCATTCTTCCTCTTGAATATGCAAAACATGTATGTCTATGGTACTGAAAAGAGAGATGCCCACACTCACAATCATGATTAGTGTCCCCTCCACAGTCACTGAGCACACAAGGTCTCAAGTTTGCTGACTTATCCTGACCTACAGTCTCATGCATTTACAAAATATTGACCTACTCTGTAACACTATCATCTTTCAAAGTCCACTGGATATCTTGAAATCACCCTGTTCCACAGAGGGATTAGTTTGGGATAACTGGGCTAATAACAAGCAGTATGGAAGCCTGGGCTATTTGATAATCTCAAAGGGTTGATTCAGTAAGAAGTCTCTGCAGTGCAGAGCGTTAATTTCACAAGTTACTGTTGCAGACATGAATCCCCTCTGCCAATTCTATGTTAGAGATTATTAACTTATGTAGAATAAAGTACTGTTAGAAATACCAGTGACATCATAAAGCACACTCCTATCTCCCCCAGCGGAATGTAGGGTGTGATCAGAAGGCAAGGGAATCTTTCCATTCTGGCCTCTAAATTGAACAAGATTTTCCAATGTACTTGGAAGGTGTCTGTCGAGTGTCTGTAAGACCTTGATTCAAGGAGTTGTCCATTGCATGCTGCAGAGCCATTTTGAAGTACCCAAACCTCTTATACTTCAAACTTAAACACCTATACTCCCCACTTTGTAAGCCACTGTAGAAATCAGTGTGGCTGTTTCACAGAAATTTTGGAATAGATCTCCCCAGCATCCAGTTACACCACTCTTGAGCATATACCTAAAAGAATTTACATCCTACCAGAGACATCTTGTTCAATCATAGTCACTGCTGCTCTTTTGATAATAGCCATAAATTGGAAAGTCCAGATATCCATCAATGGAAAATGTGGTAATAAACTGAAAGCTATAATATAGATTGAGAGAACCTAGTGCAGAACTGAGTTTGCCTTCTGCTTGCTTCTTCAATTTCTTTGAGTTCATATAACTTTTGCTGAGGCTCCTTGATTGTGGTATCATTCTCTGTGAGCACATATGGGGCCTGTTTAGATATTTTATTTGATTTTTTTACTATTTATTTATTTATTAAAAACTTCCACCCCTGCCATCCTCCCATTTCCCTCCCACTCCCCTCATTACCCCTCCCCTTCCCCATCCAGTCCTAAGAGAAGTCAGGGTGCCCTGCCCTGTGGGAAGTCCAAGGCCCTTCCTGCTCCATCCCGGTCTAGGAAGGTAAGCATCCAAACAGACTAGTCTCCCAAAAAGCCAGTACATGCAGTAGAATCAAAACCTGTGTCATTATCATTGGCTTCTCAGTCCACCCTCATTGTGAGCCACATTCAGAGAGTCTGGTTTGATCACATGCTTTCAGTCCCAGTCCAGCTAGCCTTGGTGAACTTCTATTAGTTCAGTCCCACCATCTCCATGGGTGGATGCACCCCTCGCGGTTCTGACTTCCTTGCTCATGTTTTCCCTCCTTCTGCTCTTCATCTGGGCCTTGGGAGTTCAGTCTAGTGCTCCAATGTGGGTCTCTGTCTCTATCTTTATACCTCGCCAGGTGAAGATTCTATGGTGATATGCAAGATATTCATCAGTGTGGCTATGGAATAAGGCCAGTTCAGTCACCCTCTCCTCTGCTGCCCAAGGACCTAGCTGTGGAAATCCCCTTTGACACCTGAGAAACCCTCTAGAGCCAAGTCTCTAGACAAACCTAAAATGGCTCCCTTAGTTAAGATATCTTCTTCTCTTCTAGAATCCACTTATGAGTGATGACATACCATATTTATGTCTTTGGGTCTGGGATATCTCACTCAGTAAAGCAGCACAGACAATAAGATCAACAATGAATAAATGGGACCTCCTGAAACTGAGAAGCTTCTGTAAAGCAAAGGACACCATCAGTAAGACAAAAAGGCTACCTTCTGCCTGGGAGAAGATCTTCACCAACCCCTCATCAGACAAAGTCCTGATCTCCAAATTATACAAAGAACTCTAGAAACTAGACATTAAAACTCTAATTAACCCAATTAAAAAATGGAGTACCGAACTAAACAGAGAATTCTCAACAGAAGAATTTCAAATGGCCAAAAGACATTTAAGGTCATGCTCAACCTCCTTAGCGATCAGGGAAATGCAAATCAAAACAACTTTTAGATATCATCTTACACCTGTCAGATTGGCTAAAATCAAAAACACCAATGATAGCCTATGCTGGAGAGGATGTGGGGTGAGGGGAACACTCATCCATTGTTGGTGGGAATGCAAATTTGTGCAAACATTTTGGAAATCAGTGTGGTGGTTTCTCAGGAAACTGGGAGTAAACCTACCTCAGGATCCAGCAATTCCACTCTTGGGAATATACCCAAGAGATGTCCAATCATACTACAAAAGTATTTGTTCAACTATGTTAATAGCAGCACTATTTGTAATAGCCAGAACCTGGAAACAACTTAGGTGTCCCTCAATAGAAGAATGGATAAAGAAGGTGTGTCACATATACACTTTAGAGTTCTACTCAGCGGTAAAAAGAAATGACATCTTGAATTTTGCATGCAAATGGATGGAAATAGAGAACACTTTTATTTGATTTTTTAAAGAATTTATGATGTTAACTACTGTTACAGAAGACATGCATCTATAATATTTGGCTGTTCATGAAGTTTGTGTTATGTGTTCCAGAGCAATGACTTAGAACTTGAAATTCACTGCTGGGCATGTTATTTGATAAGAACATCATGTAAGTTCAAGAGTAGCGGTCCCTCTTAAATCCTCCAAACCCTGTGTTTTTGATAGGCAGTTGTCAGTAACTGTGAGAATGAGGCAGTGAGGAGCAGCCTGACTGATGCTGAAGGAGTGGACTTAATTCAAGAACTTTCCTAATACAGTTCCCAGACTGGATGCAGCAGAGCAGAAATCAGTGTTGTAAGTAAAACATTTTATATCTCCCAAACAGTCACAGATTCTGTACTACTCACGTGTTTCTAAGATGTGGGATGAGTGCCATGAGATGAGCTTGATATTATGGACATCAACTAACAGCCACCCATGCATCTGAAATTCTTTATTGTTTAATAGTTCCAGAAGTGCTTGCTGACAGCAACAGGACAACATTGGTCACGGTAAAGCCCTGTCTAGTTACTTGTGATAGAGTCCCCCCTTCTCTCTCCTCTGTCTCTCTGTCTCTTTTTCTCTCTCTCTCTCTGTGAATTTCATGGACTTGTGGAGACAGAAATTCACACAGCCTCTGCCTTCTACAATGCCCAGGGTCCTTTGTCAGGACTCACATCAGAACATCATCTAAACAGAGAACAACTAAAACACACAAAACGAGACATTTCCCTCTTTAGATGCTTCCAATATGTTCCAGAGTTTTTGTTGCATTCTGTTTTCATTTTCTTTAAACTCTAGGTAATGAAAAAATTAATTTCTTTCTCAATTTCTTCTTTCCTCCATTGATCAGTAATCAGTTGTTAAATCTCCTTGAAACTCTGCAATTACTATGTGTTCACTCTAGAGTTTAATCATGATTGCACTGTCAGATATGATGCACAGACTGGGTGGGGTCAAATTTTCTTAATTTGTTAAGATTTTATTTGTGTCCAAATATGTGGCCCATTTTAGAAAACTTTCTGTGTCTGTTGAGAAGAATGTATATCTTTTGCTGTTTTGTAGACATTTCTGTAGATATCTGTCATGGCAGACATCAAGGAAAATAAAGAGAGCCATGTTTGTAAGGACCAGTTTCTGGAGAAGGAGTTTGAGAGAAGTGGATAATAGGACCCAAGAGTTACGAGAGGGAGAGTGGGAAAATGGGTTGATTTATCTGTTAATGGGAGGAGGAGGGAATTAAGGAGAGAGAAACATGAAAGGGGAGGGATAAAGAAAACTGAGGGTGACTAAGAACATCAAAGTAAATTTCAATTTTTGTTTACATAAGATACACAAACGCATTTATAACATGTAAATAATTTAAATGAAATAATTTAAAGGGGTAATAATCCTTCCCACATTTTAAGTACCGATTCCTATATGTACATAAAAGTGTAGCTCTGCCCTATCATTAAAGAAGCTTTTTTGTGTTTCAGACAGAAGCCATCCCAGGAATCTGCTCCACACATACTGCTGGCTCCTCAGGCACATATAAGGAAGCACAACTTTGAAGAAGATAGGGCTAAAAGTATCATAGGAGTAGAGCAGGTCAGGCATGCATAGGGCACTGCAATTTGTCCCCACCATCTCAGAAGAAGAAAAAAAGACCTAAGCAAAACAGATGACAACCTTGAACACAAAAAACTGTTACAGAGCACGGACCTACAGTGTCCAAAATTATCTCCTGTTGTACATGGGATACATGGTGTCACCCTTGTGAGCATTTGACTGTGGATAAATTGGTAAACAAAACCAACATGGAGACTTACATGACTTTGGGATTTCCAGGATTTAATGTTGGTCTAAGTCTTTTTATTCAGGTTAGTGACCACTTTTAAATGCTCCCATTGCTTAGGATCTCTCCCAGTGGCAAATAGGAATATAATGTGATTGATATGAATGATACTAGGAACGCCAAATGCCAAGTGTGAATCTCCTAGACTCATTTCCCCTGTTAGAACACATGTAGTCACATGCTGAATGTAAACTATCATTTTGAATAAAATGGTGGATTTGCAGCTCATTTACTGCCAGAGACTGATGTTCAGTTGTAACATTGTGATTCAGAACAGAGTCACTTATTAGATAGTGATTCAATGCCTACTTTTTGAAATGTAATATCAAAGACTCTGCTTGTTCTTTGAATCATGTAAAAGCAGTCTTCTGCCTTTTGGATTGGGGTATGGAAATAAATGCATGTGAATTCAGTATTCTCTGAATTGCTCTCCCAGTTCTATTTTGTGTCTCTGTTCCTCTCCTTTCATAGCTCTGTTCTTCCTATCTAATAATTTCTAGCCCCCATGCCCCTGCCCTGTCATGTGCAAACCCTATCAATCCCTGATATACATCACCCCAATTTGGGACCCAACACCTTTTATGTCCTTTAAAGACAGAATTCTCATGGAGACATGGCAGTATGTTTTGAGAGATAGGTTATCTTCTAGATAAGAAGATTCCACCACAATTCTCAGAATAACTTTTATCTAAACTAAACACTACTTTTGTTCTACTTTCACTGAACTGTTCAATGATAAGAGGCCTGGAAACAGAAAAAGTAATATGTGTTGAAAGGACATGGTGTTAAATGTTCCCATTTCTTAATGATCATTTAGCATCCCTCAATACCTAGATATAGGTGAAAGTTCATTCATCACTTTCTTCGCATTTGAATCTTTCCACATTTGCAATTAGTTACATGAAAATGAGTTTTCTTTACCCTAGTACTATATTTGTGTAACTTTTTCAGTGTGTACTATGTGTAAGAAGTGTGAATTAAGCTATTATGAACATTCATGTGCAGTTCATGTGTGTGTGTGTGTGTGTGTGTGTGTGTGTGTGTGTGTGTACATATTCATGTAGGGGGAGACTGCTTGTTTTTTCCTGGCTGCCCAGAACCAAAATAATCACACAGAAATTATATTAATTATATCACTGCTTTGCTAATCACTTAAGCATATTGCTAGCTAGCTCTTATATCTTTGTTTAACCCATTTCTAATAATCTGTGTATCACCACATGGTTGTGGCTTACCGGCAAAATTTTGGCGGGCTTCAGACAGGTGTCTGTTCCTGGCAGTGGCTACACAGCTTCTCCTGACTCTGCCTAGTTTCACTCTATATCTTTTTCAGCCTGGTTTTACTCTGTTAAGCCATTAGCTCAAAACAGCTTCTTTATTAACTAATGGCAATAAAACATATTCACAGCAAACATCAACTCCCATATTATATTCTTATGTAGATCTATCTATCTATCTATCTATCTATCTATCTATCTATCTATCTATCTATCTATGAGAGTAATCATATGTTCAAACTATGTGAAACTTACATTTATTGTCCCCAACAAGAACTGTGGTGGTAGATCACTTTGCTGGACCCATCTACATGTGTGGAGGACCCTAGAACACAAGGAAAGTCATGGAAAGGACACCCGGTATCCACAGTCTAGACCTGGATGGGCCCCAGCTGGCGGCCTGACTCTGAAGTGACTGAACAGAAGCAGAGCCCCAGACAAGAGCTATCCTGTTTCAGGAGGTTGCAGGTCATCAGACGGTGCTCACAGCTCAGCCAGGGCAGGGACCCGAGGAGCAGATGCATACAGCAGACAGCAAGGGAGGTTCCAGGATCCATCAGGGTTTCTTCCTCTCTCTTAAACACGTTACACAGTCAATCAAGATCCCAAAGATCATTTCTTTCTGAACTGTACAGAATTCTTTTTTTTCTGTTTCTCTGGAGGACCCAAAGCAGAAGTACCTACAGATAAATGCAGATAAATGTTACTGTCCTTGGGATGTTATATAAATAGAAATGCCACAACCCACAGGACCTCTTAGTCACTGTGAAGACAGTTTCCCCTCACAATAGAATGAATTATCACACCGACAAATTAGAAAGCAAATCTTTTTCTCACAGAGAGAACTGGTACAACTGTCTTATCTTGGATCTTAGCCATGGACACTATGGGAAAGTCATGCCAGTAGGTAGACAAGAGATTCCAGGCTGCAGACTCCTCTCCATCCTCTGATGACTGCAGACATAGGACCTATGCTTATTTGGAAGATAATAAATAGTGACTTGATTCCTAAGGATGTTTACACAAACAGCCCACACAGAGACATCCTGAAACGTGCAAGTAGAGATTTTCCAATTGTTTATATTATTAATCAAACAGTATTTTTTAAATCAATTTTCTTCAGTGTTGTGATTCACCACGGCTCTATGTATGTTAGATTACCAAGTTATATCTTCAAATCAATTTATTAATTTAGATGTATGAATTAACTATTCATTAAGTTTTCTATTTGTCCTCGAGCACATAAAATTATTTTATTTGTTTTGTGAGGCAGGAAAGGCAAGAAGAAAAGTGTTATGGGTAAGATGCACAAACACTTGATAATGTTGCACAGTTGTGGCCACCATTCCCTTTATGTCATGTCGGTTATATGCACTGACAACTGACCTTTCAGCTTCCACTCAAGAATTCCCTATATAGCAGTAGGACATGCCAATGGTTCTTCAGTTCATGGAAACTGGACCAGCCCTGATCCTTGCTCTTGGAGGGCACCCAAACCCCTGAACTCCCAGGTTTTCCCATTCAGTGATTATCGCGGAACACAGAACACTCACCACAGAGTTGTGGATCACCTGGGTTCTCTTGTTCGTGTTTTAAGGGTTAATTTGCATAGAATAAGAGATGCCAAGTGTGTGAATAGACATGAATGGCAGGGAATGTGGACACGTGACAGTTTTCTGACCAGGTTTTTTCTGTGTTTGCAGCTGTGTGTCCAGTGCGAGGTGCTGCAGGAGTCTTGGGCAGGTTTGTTTCAATCAGGTTTCCTGTGCTCTCTTGCTCAGCCTTCATATTCACCTTTAGTAACTACTGGATGAATGTGTCTGCCAGGCTCTGGGGAAATAACTAGAGTAGGTCCCAGTGGTTACTGCTGGGAACAGTGAATATGATCCAGACTCTGTGAAGGACCTATTCTCAGTGACTCCAGAGACAATTCCGACAACACTTTCCATCTCCACCGAACGTTTGAGATCTGAGGACACTGCTGTCTGCTGTGTATTACTGTACAAGAGGCAGAGTGAGGGGACTTTCACCTGAGTCCACCATAAACTACTCCACTGCTTTGTTCTCTGTTTTGTGCTTGCATTTGTAGATGTGAGCTTTCAGCTTCCTGCTCCGCCACCATGCCTGTCCATGCAGATGTCTCTTTTTACAGAACCACGCGAGAGGGGGGCGGTTCTTCTTGAGGCCTGATTGAATCCCCATTCTCAGAAACCTAAAGTCTACACTAAAATCAGTGACAAGTAAGAAGAATAGATAAGAAGTACCAGGAGGAAGGAAAGATGGAAACGTGAGAGGGAAGAAAGGGGGAGGAAAGGAGACAGACAGAGAGAGAGAGAGAGAGAGAGAGAGACAGAGAGAGAGACAGAGAGAGAGAGAGAGAGAGAAGGTTTGGTGATACATTTGGGAAGGAATTGGAGGGCATTATCAAAATACATTGCATGACAAAATTAATAAAAAAGAGAAGAATAAAATAGAAACAGGTCTATAAGGCTGAAAAAATCTATTGTATTTTGTTGGGTCTGTGAGACAAGAAATCAGGAAACAAACTTCTAGCCAAGTAATTGTCATCCCTTAGTTCATCAAGAGCCTCATCTGATTCATGCTATCACTGAATACAAAACACAACCCTGGATCACCAGATGTCTTGGCTGAGAACAAGCTTCTATCTATAGAACAGCTGAGCACCAGGACCCTGAAATCATGAAGAAGAAACATAACTGAAAATGTCCCTGATGCTTTACTCTTATCACTTCTATGCCAGCTGAAGTGGAATTGATCATTTGGGTTTATGAAGTTATTTCTGGGTTATTGCATTGATAAATTTAAATGCTTTCAATTCCTAAGAAATATGAAGAGGCCAATCTAAACATTCATGTTCATTTCATTGCAGTCTACTACACATCTATCAGAAGTATTCCTAGACTGCTGTCCAGGTATCCTTGTGACAAGAAAACCGCTGAGACGGCAGCATCGACATGTGCAGAGGAGCACTGAGCTCAAGAGAAACCATGCAGCAGAAGTCTATGTCTACACGGTAGGCCTGGATGAGTCCTACACGTCATCTAGACCCCATTTTAGGAGCAAATCCAGACAAGATCAACCTGATGCAAAAGGAATGTATGTCATCTGGTGATGCTGACACCTCAGCCATTTGGGGCCCCAAGGGTTAGGTGCCAACACAGGACAGCAAGAGAGGTTACTGCATCCATCCAAAGTTTCTTCCTTTAGCTTACCCACATATAATCATGTTAAAGATAAGAAACCCATGGAAGAAATGATTTGATCACTTAAGGACCAAAGCAGAAAAGACTTCAGATCGCCAGCTCACTGCATTTGGTTGTTTAATTAGATCTATTTACCTGAGAATGTCACAGAAACAAAAATACTGCAATCCACAAACTGTTTTAGCCATGCCAAACACAATTTCTCTAATAGTAGAATTACTTAATTACTCCATTGGACAGTTAGTACCCATTTCTCCTATCTAATATTCTAATACGGGGGTGGCTATTCCAAGGGTCCTCTTGAGACTGATCCCACAATCACCAAGGACGTCCTACTTCAATTCAGGGGAACTGGATAAGTAAGAAGACAGATAACTATGACACTACAGACAGGGAGCAGACTCTTCTCCTTCCTGTGGGAACCACAGACAAAGGCATAGACTTAGTTTGGGGAAACTGAATTAATAATGGCATTATTGCCAAGGATGTTAATGAACACATCCAAATATAAGCATACAAAATAAATGTAAACAAAAGTTTGTTTATTATTATTTCTTAAAGAATAGTCTGAGATAGTATCAATGCTAATTTAATTTTTTTAAATTTTTTTTTGTTTTTTTTGAGACAGGGTTTCTCTGTAGCTTTGGAGCTTGTCCTGGAACTAGCTCTTTTTTAAAAAAAATATTATTTATTTATTGTATATACAATATTTTGTCTGAGTGTATGTCTGCGGGCCAGAAGAGGGCAACAGACCTCATTACAGATGGTTGTGAGCCACCATGTGGTTTCCGGGAATTGAACTCAGGACCTTTGGACGAGCAGGCAATGCTCTTAACCACTGAGCCATCTCTCCAGCCCTCAATGCTAATTTAATATATACTTTATCTTTTCAATAATGAGGATAAATCTTGGGATTTGTGGGTGCTACACTGTCCCACTATGCTATGCCCTCAGCTCAGTTTTGTTACATTAATTTTTTAAATACTTTCACTATTCATTGAAGTTTGTTAATTACACTAAAATTGTAATTTTTATTTCAAAATTTCCTATGAGTTTATTGTATAATATCTGGTAAGACAGGCAGTGAAAGGTGAGTGTGGACAATAAACATAAATTGAAGTTGCTACATTTTATTGCAAATACAAAAGGAACAACATTTTGATGAAATCATGCTTACTTTGCTACTCCTTTTTTTTTTCGGACACTTGCACCATTAACTGCTGTCCCTAAGGCTCACAGGTCAGAGTATAAGATATGCAACAAAATATGCAAATATGGCCTTCCTCTGCTCGTGAAAACCAGCCCTGCCCTGCCCCTGCAGGTGAGGCAGAGGACTCTAGACCGGTCTTCCCATTTGGAGATCAGCACTGGAAACAGAAAAATCAACATGGGGTTGGGGCTGAACTGCATCATTTTGGTTGTTCTTTTAAAAGGTAAATCACAACGGATACTGAGTGTATGAGTAGACGTGACTGAGAGATACAATAGACTTTCGTGACAGTTTCTTGATCAAGATCCTCTTTGTTTGCAGGTGTCCATGGTGTGGTGCAACTCGTTGAGTCTGGGGGAGGATTGGTGCAGCCTAAGGGGTCATTGAAACTCTCCTGCGTGACCTCTGGATTCACCTTCAGTGACTATACCATGTACTGGATCCGCCAGGCTCCTGGAAAGGGGCTTGAGTGGGTTGCTAGCATAAGAAGTAAAAGTAATAATTATGCAACATATTATGTTAATTCAGTGAAGGGCAGATTCACGATCTCCAGAGATGATTCCCAAAGCACAGCCTACCTGCAGATGAACAATCTTCAAACTGAGGACACAGCCATGTATTACTGTACACAGTGAGCAGTCTTCAGTGTGAGCCCCCGACAAAAACCTCCCTGCAAGGTACAATAACCAGCAGGGGGCGCTCAGCACACATAAAGCCCAGGGGCCGACATAGCATCTTTTTTTTTCCTGTGTTATCTAGGCACCCTCTCTGTCTAATCCTCTTTACAATTACAATTACAGACTGTAGGAATTGATCGTGTCTAAGAAAATAAAAAATAGTCCAGTTTTGACTGACTTTCTTAAAAGAGATATGTCATCTATCCTCCCCTGAGGGGAAAAAAAAGCAAGTATCTATGAGGGCAAAAGTGGTTCTCTGTGGTCCCAGGATCCTGTGCTGGAGACGCTCAGGAACCTATGATAGATTTTTCCTTCAGACTGATGTTAGGAAAGACCTCTATTGGAACAGTGTTCGTAATTCAGAATGAAACAGTGGGAGGTGGGTAAGAAATATCCACAGCAGCATCCAGAAGATGAGAAAAAGTTTTTCCATTGATAAACAAAGTGAGTTCTGGTTGTTGTGAATGATGGCTTGTAGCCAATAGGCATCAGATGAACCAAATCCAGCCTCTCCCCCTTCACTTTCCTTAACTTGATTATTTGTAGGTTGTACTTGAGGAAGGAAAATTAAGTGTGCATGCCTCTGGTGAGTGAGTCATAACCCGGACTTCTCCTTCAATATCGGTGTCAATCACTCCAGGAGCAAGAAAGACCCCTTGTACAGTGGAGCTACTTCTCCCCAATAGTAGTACTACAGCGCTTCCTGGTAAAGTCCATTAGCCCCAGTGGGGAGAGCTACTTCTCCCCAATAGTAGTCTACAATGATTCCTGGTAAAGTCCATTAACCCCAGTGGGGACAGCTTGCATACCCACTTCAGGAGTTAAAATTGTGTAAATGGAAGATCTGAGAATGAGCCCTGCACTGCCAGGGGAGGCTGTGCTAAGGTCCTGAATAGATTTCCTTGTGGAGGAACAGGCTGCTTGATCACCCCATAGATTTGTCTTAGGCCCTGAGATGGGCCCCTCTCCTCATTTCCTGACATGGAACTCCCCTGGGAATCTTTCTTTGTTCCGCATTTGTTAGTTCAATGTTTCCCTCTCCTGTATCTCAGGCACAATGCTGGTTCCTTTCTCACCTCCGGGCCTACTTTCCTCTTGTGACAGGGCTTGATCTGATGCCACATAAGACTGTACCTGATGCTGCTCCCCGGAGGCACTACAATCCACGTTCTCTCTGGGTCTTTATTTCTTTTTTGAGAAGTAACATCTTTAAGTGTCTTTCCATGTAAACCTGCAGCTAAAGCCAGTCCTTGTGTATCCGAGGGGTCAATGTCTGAACAAATCTGAATATAATCAGAAAAGTCACCTTTCTATCTAAAAGGTGTCAAAGCAGCTTTATATAGAGCATCAGCATTCTCAAAGGCTAGCTGTTTAACTGCCAAAGTCCTGCTTCTGCATCTCTAATCAACATGCTTGATACCTGCTTCAGCCTGGAGACAAAGTCCTGAAACAGCTCATCTGGTCCCCATTTTACATTAGAAATGTCCTCAGCCTACTCTTCAAAAGATGGAAGTTTATTTATATGCAGGCCTTGTTAGCAGCTGCATTAATTTGGGCAAATGTTGCTTTATCAAAGTTTAAAATGCTGATCTGTTTCTCTATAAGGCCCCTCACCTGCAGGCTTATCCTAGAAAATAGGAACTTGTTGTGCCATATTTCTCTCAGCGATGGCCTGACATTGTTTTGCAAACTCCTTTGTCCACAAGAGATAGTTCCCTCCTGA
The DNA here is from genome assembly GCF_982192425.1 of Myodes glareolus. Lineage (NCBI taxonomy): Eukaryota > Metazoa > Chordata > Mammalia > Rodentia > Cricetidae > Myodes > Myodes glareolus. The sequence continues at coordinate 6,105,916 of NC_142036.1, read as the reverse complement.
CAGGCAAACTTTGGCCAACTGTTGCCAATCCTTGAGGACAGGGCTTCTAAAGCCATATTCTCCAGCTGTGTTTGCATAAAAGGGGCCACTGGATCATATTGTGTACAAACTGCTTTTAATTCTTCTTGTAGTTTGAATGAGATTGGAGCATGTACCCTGACGTCCCTGAGAATGAAATATTTGAAACCCTTGCATATCCTTCCCTGTGTGTGCAGTCTCTCTGATGCTATCTTGCAAGGGAGATGCACAATTAATGCTAAATGTGTGCCCTCCTCCTGGAGCTCTCTGCACCATAGACAGATCTTAACCATCTATTATGGTAGGAAAAGGCTTACTCTTCTAATAAGAGGAGATTTGCAGAGTGTCTAGTTTCTGTGAAAGTGATGCTATCAACTCGTTCAAGTCTTTTAGATCCTCCTGGATCTTCCCAGCAGGTCTGTGCCTCTCAGTATTCCAGGTCATAAGGGATGGAGGTGTAACTCATCATTATGGTATTTAACGCTTCTGTATGAGTCGTGAGGCTCAGGCAGATCACAATCACACAGTCCTGTACATGCTTCCTCATCTAGCAGCTCCTCCAGCAGCTTGTAGGGCTCTGTGGAAGTATCTCCTACCATTTGGGGCATAAATTCAAACTTTTCTATACTGGTATACTATTTGCCTTTTAATAAATAAAACCTGCCTGAAGATCACAGGACAAAGCAACCATACTAGTCAGCCATACAGACCAGGAAGTGGTGGCGCACACCTTTAATCCCAGCACTTAGGAGATGGAGGTGGATGGATCTCCATGAGTTGAACGCCACCATGGAGTACACAAGATTGAATCTGTCTAAAAGGGACACAGAGGTCATGAAAAGGGGATCCTAGAACTTGGGATCCCACACCTTTAATCACCACTAGGGAGGAAGAGACAGGATCAATGTGAATGGGAAGAGAAAGGAATATAAGGTGGGAAGAGACAAGAACTCAGTAGAGTGTGAAGTCTGAGGATTCATGGAGACAGGATCCTACCCTTTCTGTCTGCAGATTTGGGAGAGATAAAAGGTCTGCCGAGCAGTTGGATGCTTTGCCTTTTTTATTTTCAGCTTGAACTCTAATATCTGTCTGTGGGTTTTTATTATTCCTGCTACACTCTCCTGTATGAGTGTCCAGAAAAGAAGAGTATCTTTACAGATGGTTTCAGGCCCATATTTGTAATAATGCTGTTAGATTTTTTTAAATCCCAATTCCTTTCGATGTTCCCATGTCCAAGGTCCTGTACTTGGGAAACCAAGGGCACAGCTGCCGTATAAATTCTAATATTCTGCCCTTGTTGCTGCTTCACTCGAGCCTCTTTGTCCTTTAAAGTATCTCTAAGCAAGTTCACATAAAGCTGATTACATTTTCCGTGCCCCATATCTATAATTTTAATTTACATTTTCATCCTGATATTTTTCACTGATTTTCTACTTTTATTACCTATTTGAATGCCCGATTCCCACCTCTACACCTGCAGTGAGATATTCATATGCAATGTCCATCATTTGCTCTACCTGGACCACTCACTGGCCACACATCTGGGTGCCGTCAGGGTTCAGCCTTGATGGGTTTATATGTTCCAGGGTAGAGGCATGTGGATTAGAAGTTAAAGGTAGAAAAAAACAGAGACACAAAAGAAAAGGACAGAGACACAGAATAGAGTCAGGAGGGCAACCCATGAATATTGAATTTGCCTAAGTTTATGTTCCATATGCTTTATATACTCCAACCCCAATGGGGGAAAGAAGGCAAAGGGTTACTTTACTATGATAGAAAGAACAAACAGTAATTACCTCTTTAATACCTGAAACATCAAGTAACTACATGTTGAGTTAAGTATTTCATCCTTTAGAGAAGACATGCAGTGACCACACTCTAGGTGAAACATCCTGTAGGTTGCTATACCCTGGGTCAAGTATTTTGTTATAACCTCGAAGGAACAAGAATCGGCCTAAATTCCAACCTTTGGTCAAGTTAGAACAAATCATTTCTGTGTGTTCTGACACTCCAGGTACCCTGGTTCACTTTTGTGAGTCCGCAGTTCTTTACCAATGATACAGTCTTATTTGAAGATGCCACCAAGATCAGTGAAATTCCTCCCAAACTCTCAGCTGTGGTTATGTTTGTCTATGAGGTTTCTGACATAAAACTTGCAGGAAGATATACCAATATGGTCTCCTGATGCTCATGAAAACCAGCAGAACTGTGATTCTGCTTTTCTGACACAGGAGCCCAGATCTCAAGGTCCCATTGTAACCACAGCATTGTCATGGCTATTTTCAGTATGAGGTGCACTTAGAGCTCATCAGAGAGTCACAGAGAGATAGGAGGTGTCTTAATGCTTCCTCCTGCTGCTGGCAGCTGGTGCCCAGTAGTTGGATTTCTGAGTGTTTGAAAGTTGAAAGCTGTCTGTTATGTGACTGAACCCATAAGTCCAAAAGGGCCAGCTTCAAGCCCCAGAAATTTCTATAGAAAAGGTTTAATATTAGGATCTGCCCCTGGTGATTAGTCAACTTTTGGGCACTTGTTTCCCATGCAGGATTACCTCCCCCAGCCTTGACACAAAGGGAGGAGCTGTGTTCTGGCTCAATTTGAACTGCCATGCTTCTTTCTAGCCTATGCTAGGCCTGATCCTTTACCAATGGAGATGGAGGAGTTGATGGAGAGGAGGGTAGATGGGAGGTGGTGTGATGGAACTAGAAGAGATGAGGGAGGAGAAACAGTGGTCAGTATGTAAAATAAATAAAAAAAATGTTGTTTAAATAAAATAAAAAGAAAAAAGGTTTTGTGTCCTTAACCAGTAGGATGGCAAGTTGGGGGATGGAATATTCTAGAAGAGCATGAAGATTGAACCTCTCTGTAGTACCTGCCCAAGGGAAAACTAGGGCAGAAACTTCTCAAGGCAGGGGGCTTTATAAACTATTGTGTTGTAACAAATAAGGAAGTAATCCATGTCAGCCTTTTTTTTCGTTTCTCTATGCTGGTTTCTCTTTCTGTAAAATGTTAAAATTACTTTTCTTATACTAATCTATTTAATTTATTACATAGTGACAGTCTTGTTTCCCACATTGTTCTCTGATTGACACTGAACTCAGAAAACTTTCCATGGAGTTGGGGCTGAAGTGGTTTTTTCATGGTTGCTGTTTTAAGGGGTAATATGGAGAAGTGAAGATGACCGTGAGTGGGTAGGAGTAAGAGGGATGCTGGGTATGTGTGACATGTCCCTGACCAGAAATCTCTTTGTTTGAAGGTGTTCAGTGTGAATGCAACTGATGTTGACTTGGTGTACTTGAGTCATCCTGGGATTCCATGATACTTTCCTGTTCAGTCTTCGACTCACCTTTAGTGATTAGTGGATGGATGTAATGGTCCTGTCAGGCTCCAGGAGAAGTCCTAGAGTGGTTGGCTCTCATATGGTATATTAGAAAAGTTATTTAGAACTCCAAATGTACACAACCATGCATATTACAATCAGGATGTCAAATATTCAAAGTAAAGAGCGAAGTCTAAAAGACAAAAGGGTGAACGTGGTGGAGGGCAGGGTCGAGTGGAACACAGAAGACCCTGCAGCAGAAGCTGAAGGTGCCCTGCACTCCCCTCTGGCCTGCCTGGCAGGCAGACACTCACCCCTCTGGGTGGATAGCCTTAGTGCAGGAGCAAGAACTGTTCCTGAGTGAAGAACCTAGCAGACAATAGGGCGCTATCTCTTGTATTCTGTTGGCTGTTCTTGTCTCTGTAGTCCCTGTTCGTTTACCCAGATTTTCCATAAAATCTTCTGGTACAGGATCAGGGCCACTGGCTGGCCAGTGACCTCACAGACAAAACGATGTTCTTGCTGGGTGCAGGCTCAGTGGGACAAAGAAACTCCTTCAGCAGTTGCCCTCACCGCTTTGTTTCCAGACTCTCAGCTCTGAAGTAGGCTGAACTGGGGGATCCTATGTCCCCACAGATGGAAAGAAAAACAAAGACAACCACAAACAATTTTTTTGATTAATATAGATGTACAAATTCTAACAAAATTCTTGCCTTTAATCCCAGTATTTAGGAGCAGAGGCCAGTCGATTTCTGAATTTGAGTCCAGCATGGTCTACAAGGTAAGTTTCAAGACAGTCATGGCTGCAAAAAGAAACCTCGTTTTAAAAAAGAAAAACAAAGCAAAAATCAAAATGTGTTAATAACTTAAAAAAGATTACACATTAATGTCAACTGGATCTTCATCCTAGTAAAGCAAGATTTTTTTCAACATACGCAAATCAATTAATGTAATAAAAATACCATAAGTACAAACTGAAGGAGTAAAATCACATAATTCTTTCAATGGATTATTAAATGACATAAGACAAAATTCAACATGCCATCATGATGAAATTTCTAGAAGTTTTGTGAATAGATCAAGCATATATCAAAATAATAATGGCTTGGTCCAAAACTCTTGTAGGCAACATATATTAAATGGTTATTTACCAAAATATTTCTTCTAAAATCAGAAATGAGACAAGACAAGGAAGTCTCCATCCCATCTCTCTTTCAATATAGCTATCAAAGTCTCACTGCTGACACATAGTCAAGAAAACACACAAAAGGACTAACAATAGGAAAGCAGAGTTCGAACTATCCCTACTTGAATATGACATAATTCTTTACTGAAAATGCCCGGATGTATCCAGGATAAGACTCTTGGACCTAATAAACACTCTCTGTAAAGTGGAGTAGAAATCAGTATAAAGAGTAGGCTCCATTTGTAATAGTAGCCTACTCTTCAAAAAAAGAAAACAGGAAAAGTATTTCATCCAAAATGACTCACTCAAAATTGTTTAGGGATATACCTAATCAGAGACATCTCACAAGGTGCTGGTGTGTGCATTGCAGTCAGGGCTGGGATCTCATTGATATTCAGAATTCCTAATATAATGTTTTATAGTCTTATTTACATATAGTATCTTCAAAGCTCAGCTTCATCAAATAGAAAGAAAAAATGGTGTTTGACAGAGTATAGAGATCAACAGGAATGATTGGGAAAGGAAAAAAAAAATACCGAGCTAAGAATTGGCCCTTAAGAGTCACAAGGGGCAGGGAACCCTGACTACTCTTAAGACTAGAGATTGAAGGGGAAGTGGAGAGGGGGAGGGAAAAGGGAGGTGGGGAAGAGGTGGAAATTTTTAATAAATAAATAAAAAAATAAAAAAGAGTTATATGTTTTATCTATAATCCATAGCACACATAGGTAATAATAATAATATATATCTCAAAATTGAGAACGTGCTTTCTTTAAATAACTCCAGTAGCATAACAAACACATGCCGACTGTATTAAATCATTGGATGACTATTTCTGCAATGTCATACTTCAAAAATCAAGGAAAAGATCTACTATTTTGTAAGTATATTAAAAATATAAGTTAAGTGTAACAGAGAGATGGCTCCAGTTAAGAAACGCTACTCAGAGTTGTTTCCAGATACTCCCATTAGCCAGTAATGACTGCCTGCAACATTAGCTCCAGGAAATCTGAATCTCTTTTCTGATGTCTTGGGGCTGATGCTCACATATAGAACACATAAGCAAACACACACATATACAAATTGATAAATAAAAATAAAGCATACAAAACACAATGTAGACATAAGCAAACACACACATACACACATGCACAAATTGATAAATAAAAGTAAGGTATACAACACTATGTAAACATAAAAGGCAAAAAATTTATTAGAAATTATATAAGCAGAATAATATTGCTCCTAATAAATATGCCAGTACCAAATGTAAGATAGTTCTTTAAAAGTTCTTTCCAGGAGACCTCAGAATTTCCCCAAACAGCAGATATTGTCATCTTCTTTGTTGCTCAGCAGAACTAGATCACTAGACATTATTGCTAAAGACATTACATTTCTTTGATGTAAGACAGACATAAGTCAAGATGGAAGGGAGTTGAAAGCCTCCTCCTACTTGTACAGCTTTCATAAAGCTAATAGGAATAATGCTGTGTAGGCTGTGGTGGAGAAAAGGCATCAGTGGTCTTGCCCAGCTGTGAACCCTGCCAGCATCAGTACTAACCAACAAGGCAGCATAAGCCCACTGCTGTATCTGTGACAAGGCTTTTACACAGGCAACCAAGCTAACTCTGATTGGATCTTAGGCCTATTTCAAAGGAGGAAATCCATGTCTGGTTCTATAACCTCTGTCAAAAACCCATGGCTAAGGAGGTCAGAGACTCTAAAACTGTGATTCCTTTAAGATCCCTAAAGGGATCTATTATTGTTTTTTAATGAAACCAAGATGTCACTCATTTGCTCTCTAAACATACATGTTTGTAGCCACAGAGAAACAGTATGCTCAGACACAAGTCAGGTTAGATTGTTAATTGATTGGTCAGAATCCAGTGACTCTTGATTGCTTAGGATGCTAGAAAAAAGAATGGTTGTGTCCTCAGCCCTCCAATGTCTGCCATCACTCTAAAACTCATAGACTATAGTGTAAGAGCTGGAAGATATGGAGAAGGGCTGCGAAATGCTGTGTCCTGGTCATACAAGGTTATTGCCATCACTCATTCAACAGCGGCTGCAGTTGCTTATACTGGACCTGTGCAGGGACAGCCCTATGAGTGATGACTCTTGGATAATGGAGGGAATCATGAGATCCTACTGCCTCCCTCATTAATTAATGAATTCTGATAGATTCTGGATGAACAGAGTATTATACTCAGGTGTACACTTTCTGGGTACCACTAGCATCCACTTGTCTTAATTCTATGGTTACATACACAACCCTTGTTAAAGTTAATGGGTCCAAAACAAATCAAAATGAAATGAACATGTGCAAGGTCTTGAGGAAGAAAGGAGGTTGTGTGACAGGGACATGAGAAAGGTGAGAGATGTATGGGTCATTTACATGTATGTAAATTTCAGAACCCAAAATTAATTAATAAAAGCAAACAAATAAGCAACTAAAACATTTTTTTTTCTTTTCAAACATTTTTCAGAGACTTCTTTTTAAGCCAAATTCTCTTATCAGGATCCAGTTCTAACTAGAAAGTGGGAAGCTTATACTGAAAAGTCCTCTCATTGTGCCAGTGAACACAGCCAAGAAGCAGTTCACCCTGAAGCTGAGCTCTGTTGCCACTAAAGGCCCAGTCTTGTGTTACTGTGCAGCAGACACAGTGAGCAGGTTCTCTGTCTGCTCAGCAACAACCTCAATTGAGGATGCTCATGACCTTCAGGGGATGCTGTTGGTCCAAGTTTCCCCAGGAATGAACATGTAGTGGGTAAGAGAAACATCTGGAGAGTGGGGGAGTCCCCTGAGGCTCTAAGGTTTCCTACCCTAACCTCAAATAACTGCAGAGACCATGTACAACATGTGATGTACTACTGTGTGTAACATATGACTATACTCTAAACTTAGTACAGTAAAAATTCGTTATTAAGCAATATTGTACATATATTTTTACTCCTTACATATGAACCTAATGGATGGACAAAATCAATGGCATTTACATAAAGTATAATAGAAATTTTCATACATGAGGTATCAAACACCCAATCATCATCAGCTGCACCAGAATCAGCAGCAGCATCTGTAATTATATCTGTAACAACTTTTCTCTGGCAGGAGGGGTTTTCTCAGCTGGAATGTATAATTGTGACCTGGATCTCAGGCCTTGATGTTCCATCCACAGTGTTGAGGCCATGCAATTCTGCTAAGAAAGTGTAGGAGACCTGGTATCAAGACATTGTCCACTGCCCCATGAATCCCTCAGCTCAGAAGAAGGAGAGAATAAGATGGGCATAATTGCATACTCTGAACTTTGTCATAGATTTTCATCATTTATTTTTCTGTGAATGTTTTCCCTAAAATGAAAGATTTAGATCAAAATAGTAATTATATGGTTTTTGTAACTTGGGAAAAGAGAAGAAAGTCAATTAATTACAGAAGTCCCTTTGCATATCTAGGATCCTGAAAGTGGAGAAGTGATGTCCTCACAAATAAACCACAAGATAATCCCATTCATGAATTTATTCAATGTACTGAATACTCTGACTGATTTTACCATGTAACTTATTCTTTGTGGGAAGGAGAAATGGATTTCCCTGAGGGCTTCTGTGCCTTTTATCACAGACTGGCTCTTCCTGAATCTTAAACTTAAGTCCACCAGCAGGTGGAGAGGGCATGCAAATCTCTGCTGGCCCCACCAAACCCTGGGGTGAAAAGCCAAAGTGGGGTCTGGGTACACTCGCTGGTGTGCAGTCATGGATAGGCTTATGTCCTCATTCCTGCTGCTGATTGTCCCTGCATGTGAGTGCCAAGTCTCCCTAAGGAATGAACTTCCATATTCTCGCCCTGTTCCAACATAACTTTATCCCTTTTCTCCACAGATGTCCTTTCCCAGGTTATCCTGAAGAATTCTGGTCCTGGGCTGTTGCAGCCCTCCCAGACTCTCAGTCTACCTGCACATTGTCTGGGTTTTCACTGAGCACTTCTGGCATGGATGTGGGATGGATCCGTCAGTCCTCAGAGAAGGGTTTGGAATGGCTGGCAGACATTTGGTGGAATGACGAGAAGTATTACAACCCATCCCTGAAGAGCCAGCTCACAATCTCCAAGGACACCTCCAACAAGCAAGTATTCCTCAAGATCACCAGTGTTGACACTGCAGATACTGCCACATACTACTGTGCTCGGAGAGCACACGAGAGCACAGAGACACAGCCTCGGCTGACAGCTGGACAATACTTCAAATTGTTTTCATCTCTGTTCCTTACTCAAGCAGAACAGAAGTCTGGTGGGTGGGTCAGAACTTCCCTGCTGCCCTCTGGGGTTTCCTCTTCATTTTGAGCTTCAGAGCCTGGGTTTCCTGTCATATACCCTAGGTTTCTGTTAAGATGTTCAGAAATGAGGGTCTGTCTATGTTTGGTTTTATTAAGATAAAGGGTGCCTGGTCCCTAATCCAGATGGTTCAGAGCTGTGGTTCCTTTATCCATAAACCTCAATTCCCACCACCAGGTTTCAGGTTATTGTGATTTCTACCTTCAGTAAACAATGGACTTGGAGAAGATAGGTTTTAGTGGATGAGCATACTCAAATGGAGTCATTGGTCAAAGAGGTCCCAGGAAATCTTGCAAATATCTCTGGCTATTACTAAGACTCCTACCCCCACAAATTGATGGCAGCACCCTATCATTGATGATACTACTTAAGTATTTCAGTGATCACAGAGAAGTTGAGCCCAAGTAGAAACTTAATCCCTACTGATAACATTCACAGTGTTGCATGCACTTAGCAAGCTTTCAGAGGACAAAGGTGCTTCTTCTTGAAATTGATTGGAAGTAACAGAGAACCACAAATGAACACTGTGTACAGAGAGATTCGTGAACTCAGCCCTAAAAGGATGATCTTCATTAAACCTTCGTCTCAGAACGGATGGACCAAGGTAGAGGAGGAGGTGGAAAGATTGCAAGAGCCAGAGGTGATGAATGACTCCAAAGAAACAGTCTCCTCTGGACTCAATTTTACTGATGCGCATATGAACTCAGGAAGACTGTGGAAGCAAGCACAGGGCTTGCATAGGATTTATCGAGATTGGGTCCCAGAGATGAGAGAGGGAACTGGACATGGGCTGCTACCCCTAACCACGAAACTATCTACAATCGGTACTCAGTGGCAAAATTAGTCTTTTTAGTGGATCTTGCTGACTATATGAAGACAGTTAAAGGTAGGCTCTATGTCCAGGAGCTGGATAAATGAAACTAGCAAAATGCTATTTTTGTCGAGTGTTTGTCTCATTCTCATATAGGTTTGTTCAGTAAGTTTTTTTTCCTTATTGTACATTTGTTTCCAAATCTGTCTCCCCCCTCTGTGTGTGTGTATCTGTGTGCCTCTGTGTGTGTGTGTGTGAAAGAGAGACACACACAGAGAAAAAGACATTGAGTCAAAAAGATATTGTTCATTGTTTCTTTTAATTTTTTCTTTTGTGTTTTGTAAAGATTGAGAGAAAGAAAGACCATGGATTAGGTTGGTAAGGAGGCTAGGAGGATCTGTGAACATATGGAAAAGAGAAATTTTTTGAACAGAATGTATTGTTTACAAATGATTTTTTTCCCTAGGGAAAAAAACACTATAATTCCTCCCATCCTACAAACATAAAATTGTGTCTATATTGTTCTTCAATAAACGAAGACAGTGTACATATGTGTTTATTCATATTTCTGGCATGTAAGCACACAACCTGTTTGCAGAATTCTCAAAAATTTCTAGTCAGCTGCCTACTGCGCTGATAAGCTTTGAATCCCCAGTGATAGGAAATCTGTCACCACTGATGAAAAAAACCAATCAAACCGAATCAATAATTCCAGGTTTAATATGAACAAAGTATTCCGGGGTGGACCCAGGAGAAGAGGACAACCCATGCAGGTAAACCATAAAGAGGGGCATTTTTAAATTTCCCTTTTGGTGAAATCACCAAGGCTGACAACTTTATATGACATCTTTATATGACAATGAATCATAAAGACAATAGAGAGAGAAGAGGTTGGAAAGTCCCATCCTTGGTGACCTTGATCGACAGTAGAGCTGCCGTGAACACAGCCACTTCCTAAAGACCCCACCTTCCAGCACTGGACAAGTGGTAGTCAAATGGCATCGTGTGTGTGTGTGTGTGTGTGTGTGTGTGTGTGTGTGTGTGTGTGTGAGAGAGAGAGAGAGAGAGAGAGAGAGAGAGATTCATCCTATACCATACCTCACAGACAATTGTATAATATTTAAGAGAACCGACTCATGAATGCAGCAGGAAGTTTCTCTTCTGGATCTGTGAGTGCTGATATCATACCAGGGTATAGTAATGATTTCAACCAACATAGATTTTTCCACTCACAGAAACCTGATTCAATAGGCAAAACTACATGGAGATTATTAAAGGTAGACTTACCATATCCACGGACAACAATTCTTGGAACTGGCTGTATATTCAAATGGGCAGTTTATGCTGATCCTATTGTTTTTTACTACTGTGTGAGAAACACTGTGAGTAGTCATCACTGTAATTCCAAAAACAGTATTCTCTTTGTGGGGGGCTGAATACCAGCAATGGGTGCTCAGCAAATGTGAGCTCATATTTACCCTAGGAGAAAGACAGACATAGTAACTGTTTCCTTGCAGATTTGCAGTTGCCTTCCAATGTAACATTCATTTTCCAGAACAATGCACTAAATTTATGGTGTACATTATTCTGTGACAGCTCTTAATGTAAAATTGTCCTTGAATTTTCTAAAATAAAAAATTGTAGAATATCAGATCCCAAGGAAGCTCAGGAAAGCACAAACCTTTCTGTTGATTCTGGGCAGAACGTCAGTGGAATTTCCTGGTTAAGATAGTATTTGAGATTCTAGAGGAACCAAGAGAAAGGCGGGGCAATGCTCCTGAATCTTGGAATCCTTCTAAGTCTAAAACCTCCATTTCTCTTCATGAGGAGCATTCTAAGTTCAGATATGATCAATTTTGACTTTTAGCAGATACACTTCCTCACCCTCAGACCATCTTCACACTATGCACTTCACTTTGTTCCCTAGGAGAGAAAACATAGTTTCTGAATTTTGTAGTCTATTTTTATATAGATGGTCAAATTTATAGGACCTAGAATTACCTGGGAAATGAGTCTTGGACTTGCTTTTGATGGTGTCATTAGATTAGCTTTAAACATTAGAATGTCCTGTGAGAGAAGTACAAGACTGCTGACACTGAGTTTAAGACCTGCCCCAAGTGTTGGCAACACTATTGCTACAGTCTGGGGTCCTGACGTGAATATAAATTAGATAGCAAACTAAGTATAAGCATTTATCTTTGCTGCTTCTAAATGTGAAAGCTACGTGACTTCCTCCATCAAGGTCTTGAATTCACGACTTCCCTGTTATGATGGACTGTACTTCAAACTGGGAACATATGTCTTTCCTCGTTGAGTTGTTATTGCCATATAGTTTGTCCCTACAATACAACTAGCAACTAACACAGTAAGTGGTGTTATTACTCTGAAAAGCTTGAATGCAGCCTTATTGTTCTACTGCTATGGAGAGACACAATGACCCAGGTCACTTTTAGAAGAGATAATATTTAATTGGAGATGTTCTTGCATTTAAAGGGTATTCCTCTCCATCATAGTGGGCACCATGGTGGCCAATGAATCTAGTACAGGAGATGAGCGTTTTATCCTGATTTGCAGGTAGAGAAAGTCACAGGCCCTGGCACAGTTTAGGAAACCACCAATCCACTCCCCGTGACTCTTTTTCTCCAACAAGGTCACACACTCCATTTCATCTAATTTTTTGAACCTGTTTTATTCCCTTGTTATTAATAAAAATATGCATCTATGTGGAATGTGCTTATTTAAAATTTACGACATTTAGCAACATTATTTCCTGCTTCTGAAAGGGCCTTTACACCATAGCTTAAAGTGACCGCTTTTCCCAATCTTGAAAGCTGAGGGCAGGCACCAAATAGCAGTTATCAATGACTATGGGTTCTTCGATCTGTCAGATAGCAAAACTTTAATGGAAAAAGTTCATTATTCTGTAATAATTCAAGAATTAATGGTGCAGTGTTAGTTTTGTACAAGTGTTAGTGTTTGGCTTGTACTACAGATTTATATGGTATGCTGGTTTTATGAGAAATACTGAAGTGTTGTAAAAGTCTTGAACTTATCAGATATGTTCTGATATCTGATATCAAATATCAAATATCAAATAGCAAGGCCATTATCAGTTTTGATTATCTTAGGATTGTTCATAGAGGCATAGAGACAAGCATCTAAGACTGATATGGTGTGAATAATACACTCTTCATGTTGTTGGGCTGCTACCCATGTCATATTTGGGAAGAAGGCTACTGAGATATGAGCATACTTTTTCCTTGACAAGTTCTAGGATTACCTCAATGTCCATTACTGTATATAGCATACTATATATACAAATAGTCAAAGGATATTTTTTTGTCCTTCAGGGATTAATCATTGGAGATGATCACCATTTTTTCAACTACACAGTTATCATTAACCAAGCTCACATCAAACACTTCCAAGTTCTTGAAAATCTTTAGGAGCCATAACCTATATAAGACTAGTTTGAACTTGGTGAATTTAGATCCAGAGTGAGAATAGAGCTGCCTGACGAAACTCAGAAAGATTTATGGCAAAATGGACCACTGCACCCCCTTTAAGTCTTTACTTGCAAACATACAGCTATCTCTCCAGAATCCTGTGGTCCAGAATTTTGGGAATGAATTTCATTGTTGGAGAAGGATGTCTCTAGGAATCCATACTGGTTAAACAGGCAAGCACTCCTGTACATTTTCAACAATTAGAGCCATCAGTATACCACCACACTGGAGTGTAAAGTGGAGTCTTAGAAATATCATTTAGACAATAACAGAAGATGAAATCCCAGATTAAGCCCATCCAGCACCATGAATTGTAGGAGAGCTGTTCCTTTTTAATGAGGCAGTGCCTTGACAGTGCTGCCCTATGACCTGAAAGTCCCAATGACATCATACCAATTCTGTCCAGTGATAGAAATAATGCAACTGACTGTTTCAAGATGCTTGTCTCCTGTGATATTATGTGCAACAGATTCATGATCCTGAAGATAGAACAAAACATACATAAATAGGTAGACTTTCTGTAGCATGAATTTTTGTGTTTTTATATGAAGTTATATTTCAGACATTTAAAAAGGCATATTGACAAAATTCTGTGTTGTGTTCTTGTTTTCTCTCATTCCTGGAGGAACCTTCCAAACTGAGCCTTCACTGAGAAAACATTTAGCTCCTAAAGGCTTTACTAACACATTCTCTGTCCAGGAGTAAGAAGATCCTGAATTCATAGAGGTAGACAGAAAGAGATTAAGCTGTCTAAGGAGACATACCCTTTACCCACAAGGACCCTTGTGAAATATTTCTTCTCTCCCCTTTCATTATCTTAAATACATGCAAATGCAGTATGAGAAATATATTGAATCACAGTCCAAACTGACCTGAATTTAATCTCTTTTTCAGTATGAACATGTTTTCTTGAGTTGTTAACTGGTCTGTGAGTACTTATTCTTTGTGTTGATTCCTGTACCTGAGCTTCTCAGGACACATGAATACATGGGGTATTACATCTGAACTAAAGATTCGTTGTGCCTCTTTGACTTCTGGTGCTCTGCCCCAGTTGGAGCCCAATGAAGGCTGCAAAGAACATAGTCTCTCATTTTGTCACATATTATAAGTCACTGCCAGAACTGGATCTCCCAGTGCAGTGTTTGTGAAAGTATACAGCATATGGCAATTGATAATTCAGTAGTTGACCCACCCGATGAATAGTTTTTTGATGGATATGATTCTTTTTAGCAAGGCATATAGGACCACTGACTCTGAAAATCAGTTGCCTGTATCTGTAATTCCTGTATCTGGAATTTCTCTCATGTGTCACTTCATTTCTTCCTTAAGAACTGCTTTGGCTCTATTCTACTGCTTGAGTGTTCATCTCATGAAAATATTCCACCTATTGCACTCTGATATAGCTGTGAATTGTTAGGAAGATGGTTTTGCTTAAGTTGTATAATTTTGATTAATAAAAATAATCGTAGGATATTTTACACTACTCAAACTGACATAGGATTCTCAGTCTCAAAGACAGCCTTTTGAACAGACAGGTTGTTCCCTGCAACAATGGCTCTTTCTGCATACACTCTTCAACCTCAAAGTCCAGATAATTGTATTGTTAAGTTTCAAAATAAAATTCTGTGGGACAATGGTCTTATTGCTTGTAAAGTTTTGTAAGTTGTACTGGCTTAATAATATGTTGATTGCCAGTAGCCCAGCAGGAAGTATATATGGGACAACCTGAATAGAATTCTGGGAAGAGGAAAGGTTCAGTCTGCAGTTGTTACCCAGGTGAAGAGGAAGCAAAATGAGAATGACTCTCTGATAAAAGGCACCAAGCCATGTATGTAGTTGATACATACAAGAATTACTGTATATATTAGGATACAAGAGTTAATAAGTCTGAGGTAATAGGCCAACCAGTTTAAAATTAATGTAAACCTTGTGTGTTTCTTTGGGGCAGAACAGCTGCAGGATTGCATAGTAGAGAAACCCCTGTCAACATTCCAATGTCATTTTCTGTATGGAAAAAAGCTGTGTGCAAGGGCTAGGATTGATCACTGGTCACTCAGAATGCCGTCCCTATCCTAAGAGAAACTGTCTAACTTGACTTGTGTTAAGGAAATGGATTAGGTCCTAAAAATGTAACTTACAATTGTCCAGAGTTTTGTCAGTGAGAAAAAGGGCACAATTGGTAGGGGAGAGAGAGATGGAGAGAGAGAGAGAGAGAGAGAGAGAGAGAGAGAGAGAGAGAGAGAGAGGAGGGAGGGAGGGAGGGAGGGAGGGAGGGAGGGAGGGAGGGAGGGGGGGAGGGAGGGAGAGAGAGAGAGAGAGAGAGAGAGAGAGAGAGAGAGAGAGAGAGAGAGGAGAGGAGGCAGTGTAGAAGAAGAAGGTGGAGTTAATTAGAAGTCGCTGAGTAGAACAGCAGGAGGAGATATGTAGGGCTAATTGGAAAGCTGTGTAGTAGAGGAAGAGAGATTTTTCAGAGAGAATTTTTCAAGATAAAGTAAAAGAAAGCTACCATCAGAAATCATATGTATTTCCTTACTTTTCTCTTGTATAGAAAAGTTTTACCCTCATCGCGTTCATAGATTTTCTTACTTATCCTGGTATTGACTAGGGGCTCACCCCTCCCACAGATGTTACAAACCAGAGTAGAACATGGCATTGAGAGGTATATTGCTTAAGCTGTATAATTTTGATTAATAAAAATTAATTTTTTTAATATTATTTTACACTACTCAAACTGACATAGGATACTCAAACTGACATAGGATTCTCAGTCTCAAAGACAGCCTTTTGAACAGACAGGTAATTTTGTACCCCAGAGAAGATTCACAGGATGCTGGTTGCACGTAGATAAAAATATCTGGTTTCCTCTAGACAAATAAATGAAGTCATTTTCCCAAAAGTTTTGCTGATTCAAGACTAGAGCTTGAAGCAGTTTTAGAAATAATTCCCTGCAACAATGGCTCTTTCTGCATATACTCTTCAACCTCAACGTCCAGATAATTGTATTGTTAAGTTTCAAAATACAATTCTGTGGTACAATGGTCTTATTGGGAAGCTGTGTAGTAGAGGAAGAGAGATTTTTCAGAGAGAATTTTTCAAGATAAAGTAAAAGAAAGTTACCATCAGAAAGCATATGTATTTCCTTACTTTTCTCTTGTATAGAAAAGTTTTACCCTCATCGCGTTCATAGATTTTCTTACTTACCCTGGTATTGACTGGGGGCTCACCCCTCCCACGGATGTTACAAACCAGAGCAGAACCCGGCATTAGGAGGTATATTGGTGATTATATAGACAATATTTAAAATCAATATCTGTAATAAACAGTCCATAGCTCCCTGAAAACTAAGTTTTTATCTCTACACCTGAACCCTATGAGCACTAAAACTTCAGGGATAAGTTGGTGCTCATGGCAGAAAGTACAACTTTAGTGTAAGCCATATCAATCCCACCTGCAGGGGAGCTCAGAGCAGCAGGGGGCACAATGGAGCTAAAAATTCCCATAGAGAGATGAGGTCGGTGTGGAAGGGACTCTGTGACCTCTGTGGTTTTAAAGTCTGTTAGCTGACCTACACTTGCTGTGATTGACATGTGATGTTTATATGCTCAAACATAGTAACGATTCTTTGTCAAACTCTTCAGAGGTTTACACTTTTTTGTTTATTTTATTCAGTTTTTATGTACTTTTTTATATTTTTGAAAATAAATTTTGATATATTTTCATTACTGATTCCCTTCCACCACTTTTTCCTAGATTCTTCATACCTCCCCTCTAAAACTTTTATTTCTTTTTATAGAAAATAAACACTTAGGTGAAAACAAAATGAAACAATAATATTTAAGAAATAGTAAAAACATAAAAACATATACAGAACACAGAAAGGCACCCACCCAATCACCCCCAACAAATAAAATCTCAAACCAAACCAAATCAAAATAAAAGAAAAACCTATAAGAATACAACTATGGAGCCATAATATCAGACAAAAAGAAATGCACTAAAATTTGGTGTGATAGAAAATGTCTGCAAACATATCATTGAGTTCATATTGTGTTGGCCTTCTACTGTTGGACATGGATTCACTCTTCAGTGTGGTTAATGTATCAAAGGAGACTCGTTTAGAAAAAAATATTTTTCTTTTGCCAGCAAGTTTCAATTGCTCAAACTTCTTGATTCATGTGAAGAACCTATGTCTGTGTCCTTGCAACACTGCTACTCAATCTGAATTAAATCTGTGCACACCTTGTGTATGCTGTTACAATCTTGGTAGGTTCGTAAGTGCATTAGTCCTGCTATATCTGGAAGATTGTTTCCTTAAGTCATTCATATGCCCTGGCTCCTACAATGTATTGCGTTTGAAATTATCCCAGAAATAAAGTCTAACTATTGAGTTATTTTAAGGGCAACTAAGACAATGGCAGCACCGCATACTGTTTTCAGCGTCTATTGGGTCTCACTGACCATTAAAGCACAGGGAGTTATATGAGCTTGGCATTGAGATGTTCAATTAGTAACTCATGTCTTTGGAAGCAGCATTATCCAGCCATGCAGATACTTCCGAAGAAAGGCGCACAGGTTAAAAAAAATACCAAATACAAAGGCTCATCTGTGTTGTTTCTAGTACAGCCTACATAGAGCTCAGTAGCAGCAGAATCTGCAGTCTATTACTGTGTGAGACACAGTGTTGCAGCCACATCCCGAGAGTCAGAAGCACAGGAGTAGCAGGAAGCAGTTCTGGGACAGAGATGACAGAGAATATTAGACTGGAGACTTGCTCATAAATAATCATCTGAGTGTCTATTTTCTGCCTCATCCTCATAGTACTTTAGTTTTCTCAATTTTTTCATATTACAAACATAAATAATATGATGCTGATTGAACAAGTTCTCATTATATCATACTGTGACAATCTCTTTACCAATAACCATCTCCATTGACAAGTGTGTTCCTAAATAAAATAACAAAAACTGAAATCTGGGATTATGCTTTATGACAAAATACCTCTGGATTATTAAAAACTGGGCCGTTTGTCAGGGTAACGTTCAATAAAATAAATACGAATTTGGCAAACAAGGGGTCAATAAATAAAGTGTAGCTAAACAAAAACATTTTCATGCTCTTAAATGTTACTTAACTTCATATGTATAGTTAAGTCTGGTTTTGTGGTTCAGCAGAAGTCCAGTGTCTTAGAATGTAAGATATGTATAGAAATGCACAGCCACATGAGTGTAATTTCTGCAAGTTGGTTTTACTAAAGTACTTTTCACAGAAATCATTAAGCCAATCAATGCATTTTCTAATTAAGGTAGGATCTGAGATCATACATTATTCCCTGGTCCCATATTTACTGACTTCATGGTCTCAGAAACCTGTCCTACAGTCTCAAGTATTAACAGAATGTGAACCTATACTGATACAGCATCAGCTCTCACAGGCCACTGGATTCCTGCTGGTCATCTTTCTTGTAAAATGTGTTTTGATTTTGGCCAGACTTGTAGACTCCCTCCATCAGTTGAGCTGTGTATCAACTTCATCATCAGTGGTGACTGCTACAGATAGATCTCACAGCACCTAAGAAAAGACTGGGATTCATGGAGATGTGGAAAATGACTATGTGCAGCTCAACATTCATCCTTGAATCATCTATTCAACATCACCTTAGGACACTGAAGACAGATGTGACAGTCATATTTTGGGCACTGTGTGAGCTCATACACAATCTTGTATTAGCTGATTCTCCAAACCAGCAGGTGGCACAGTAGATCCATCCACCAATGCCTGAGAAACAAAGGTAGCAGAAGCTGATAAAGAAGTTGTGCACTGACTGATTTCCTCTGTGGATTCCATTGCCAACATCATTATATTCAGAGACTGTGGAGTAGTTGAAATGTGAGATCCCTGTGCTACAATACTTGAGAGCTTCTTTGTTTAATACAATCAATACGTGAGGTCAAATTGTAAAATATGGGCCAATAGGAATTGGCTATTGCCACTGGATAGGAAACTAGGTCACGAACCATTCATTATTATAGGTTAAGAATATTTGGGCCTCAGGATCTTGGGAAATATTTTGGGAAAAAATTGTCCCCAAAATACACAGATGATATCTCAGGTGTATTTACAGTTCTGCAGACCACTGGTGATGAATGGACGACAGCAGTCTCCAGTGTTCTATGCTAGTGTCTGTTGGGGGCAGGATGGTCAATGAATCTTCACAGCATCACTGTTATCACATTAACAAACACGGATGTGACGGCATTTTTCTCAGTGAGATGGAACATCTCCTGTCTATATAGGTGCAATAATGAAACAGGGAATGCATTTCCCCAGACAGGTTTAGGACTTTGAACTCACCATCCCACTGACTAACTCAGAGATCCTTTATTTTTCTGTGTCAAACAGATTCCTGCTTTGATTGAAGGAAAGCTCTTTTTCATTCACGTGTAAATTTAAGAAATTACATTTGTAAATACAGCGATGTGCACCTACCCCACAGTCCCACAATAATACTCTCTGTTCACTGCTCCTGAGCACACAGGTTCTCAGCCTGTACTGCAGTTAGCTCAACCTCTACCTGGTGTCATCAGCTACAGGTAAGAGTGTTCCAGGAACCAGGTTTGGTGTGAAGTCACAATATGGAGTTACAAAGGCATTCTTTCCCAATCGTCTACTCTGACGTTCACCTACAACAGCCTGTGGCTGAACTTAGGAATCCTGGAGGCACATGAAATGTGTCCTGCAAGGATATTTACTCATATCTTCCCCACTGGATATTGTAGAACATTGTACATGGGATTGAGAGGATTAGGTGGAAACTCCCAAGCATTATGAGAACAAAACATGGACAGAAGTTTGAGGACAGAGCTCCTCTGGATGTAGACACAATGCCTGATACTTCCTATATGGAGCTCAGAAGCCTGATATGAGTAGTCTGCCATCTATTACTGCGTAAGACACAGTGGTGTCATGTCCACAACTGAGCTGTTTCAGAAACTCTGAAAGAGCAGGAAGCTGTCTTGGGATGAGAGAACAGGAAAGGGTAAACTTAAAGACTTGCTCAAAACTTGTGATTAAGTATTGATGAAATAAATATTCGACAAAAATTAACACTTATTGCATAAAGAAATTCCTAATCACCATGCATGCAAAAATCAGTTTTAAATTTGTAAAGTTCACCCACATATCCCCCTGCTATTGTCAGTGTCAACACCTGTGTGTGCCATAATTGGGTCAACACTTTAGAACAGAAATGTTTGATCACAAATTAAATAAATATATAACTCCTAGGACATTACCAATATTGCTGTTGGGATATTAAAAATAATCCAAATTTATGTACTTAGACAAATAGATTCAGGGTTTAAGCATTTCACATAGTCTTCTCCAGTCTGAATAACTTTCCCTGTAATCACAAGCCTGTTACATATTGTGATACACAATTTGACCACCTTAGGAGAAGATGTTCTTATCATTTCTCCACAATCTCCCAGAGTCCAGGACTTTGTGAATGAATTCCCTGATGAGAACAGGATTTCTCTGTGAATCTAATCTGCTTAATCTGGAAAGTATTTCTCCATTATCACCTATGATAAGCATCAGCATTCCACTAATCTGCTGTTTTCCTTCCTTCCTCTTCCTTCAATACCTATCTACATTTTCCCCACTTCCCCCATCCAGTCTCCATTTCTATTCAGTGGAGGGCAGGTTTCCCATGGATATCGATAAAACATCGCATATCAATTTGGTGAGGCAATTCAGTATGAGTAACACCAAAAGCCACTAAAAGTGTGAGAGATAGATGCCATTCCACTTTTCAGAATCCTACAAGAAGACCAAGTTACATAACTGTAACATATATAGAGGGCCTAGGTCAGCTCAATGCAGGCTCTGCTTTTCAGTTAAGACTCTGTGAGCACTTATGAGCTTATATTGATTCTTTGGTTTTCCTTGTAGTGGTCGTGACACCTCTGATATCTACCTCCCCCCCGCACAGGATTCTCTGAGTCTGTCTAATGTTTGACTGTGGGTCTCTTCATTTGTTTCCATTAGCTGTTTTATGAAGCCTCACTGATGTCAACTGGGCTAGCTACCAATCTATGAGTATAGCAGAATAGTGTTAGTAACCACTTAATTAATTTTCACAGTCATGTGGTTTTATTTTAGGTCACTGGGATATCCATCCTCTGTATCATGACCCTCCAAGCAGGGTTAAGGGTGGGCTCCCTTGCATGCCATGGTTCTTAACCTGGACCATTCATTGCTTAACCTCTTCCACAATTTTTGTGCCTCGTACACCCTAGCATATCTTGTAGTAAGAGCAAATTGTAGGCTGGAGGTTTTGTGGATGGATTGCTGTCCCAGACCTTCCACTGAAAGTCTTACCTGGTTATTGGAGATTGACAGTTAAGATTCTGTATCTCCCATTGTTAGGGTCACCTTCATAGATTCTAGGGAATTTCTATTGTGATCGTTGTCTATCTTGTTCCCGAGATGGCTCCCCAATCCAATTGTCTCTCCCAGTACTCTCTCCTCTCCATCCTCCCTACACTTGACCCCTTCTGTTCCTGTCTCACTTAAGCATCACCTCCAACCATGATGTCTCTTCTATTTACCCATCACTGGGAGATTCATGTGTTACCCCTTGATTTCTCCTTGGTACTTTGATTACCATGGATTTTAACATGGTCCTCCTTTACGATAATATCCACTTACGAGTGAGTACATACCATGTTTGTCTTTTGAGGTCATTGTTACCTCACCCCGGATGAATTTTTCTAGTTCTATTCATTTGTCCACAGTTTCACGATGTCATTTTTTAATAGCTGAGTATCCCTTCATTGTGTAAATGTATCACAATTTCTTTATCCACTCTTTGTTTTAGGGCCATCTAATTTGTATCTAGTTTATGGCTATTATGTATAATGCTGCTATGAACATAGTTGAGCAAGTATCATTGTGATAGGGTGGAGTGTCCTTTGGGTATATGCCTGAGGTTGGTATAGGTAGATCTTGAGGTAGAGCTTCCCCATTTCTGGGAAAATGACATATTGATTTCCAAAGTGTCTGCACAAGTTTGCTCTCTCATCATCAGTGAAAGAGAGTTTCTCTTGCTCTATATCCTCTGCAGCATGATGTATTGTTGTGATTTTAATGTTAGTCATTCTGACAGGTGTAAGATGGAATCTCAGAGTTATTTTGTATTGGGGACCTCTGGGTGACAGCATCAGTGTCCTGTCAGTGTTCATGATGACTAACAATGTTTAAAAATTTTTAAAGTGCTTCCCCAACATTGAATTTATTGAATTTTCCTTTTTTATTATTTTTTATTGAGCTCTGTAAACTGCCATATAGTTATTTTGATAGTTTCCTTTGCCTTACAAAAGCTTTTTATTTTTATTGGGTGCCATTTGTTAATTGGTGATCTTATTGCCTGTGCAGTTGATGCTCTATTCAGGAAATTTTCTCCTGTGCCAATGTGGTCAAGGCTATTCCCCACTTGATCATCTATCAGGTTCAGTGTATCTGGTTTTATGTTGAGGTCTTTTAAACACTTTGCCTTGAGTTTTGTGCAGGGTGATTGATAGCGACCTGTTTGCACTCTTCTACATGCTGACATCCATTTAGAATACCATTTTTGAAGATGCTTTCTTTTTCCATAGTATAATTTTTTCTTCCTTCTCAAAAATCAAGTGTCCATAGGTATGTGGATTTACTTCTTGGCCTTAAGTTCAATTCCATTGATCAACCTGTCTGTTTTCATGTCAATACAACAAAATTTTTATTACTTTTCTCTACAGTACAAACTGAAATCAGGGATGGTGTTACCTCCAGAAGTTCTTTTATTGTACAGAATAATTTTAGCTATCAACAACCTGATTTCTAAAGTCTCTACAAAAATTTACACTTACTTCAACATGTGACTGTACCCTTTCCTACATGCATACCTGCATTTGTTGTCTTTTATTTGCTTGTATATAGTCATTCTCATTGAGCGAATAATTTTTCATTGGATTTGTTTTAATCTGAAGTTCATGTGTGAACTAAGGACTTTGGTTGCAGGCCATAGAGAATCCAATCTAGAACTAAACAGGAAATTCTTTCTGCTGGTTATGTTTCCTAGTACAAGAAGGTACTATGAAGCATGCAGGGAGATAAAGATATCAATAATCTCAAACGGTTCCAGGCCTTGCAGACTTCTCTATCAACCTCCAGGTGAGAGGTACCAACTACTGGTTCCTGTTACACACCCACTGAATAACTGCTTGCTAATTAGAATTGTGACCTGCTCCACAGTAAAGATTTCATCCCAGGTGAACATGTTCAAAAACTCATGACTAGGAATGATATAGCCCAAGTAGACTCTAGGTGTATTACTAATGGTTATTTTGTCTAACTGCCTATAAATATACATGTTTATATATAATAGATTAGTGCTGCTTTCAGTCTTGATCATGGAAGTATCTGTGTGCAGTGTGCAATGATCTTTGTAGACATTCATAACTGGTACAATTGATGAGAATGAATGACTGAGTACTCAGCCACAGTGAATCCTCTATGTCACCCTCCTCCATTTCCAAAATCAAGGATCATCATGAAACAGAGAAAAGAAAATATGTAATGTTCAGAGAATGAGGTTGAAAGTCATGGAATTCTATCCACAGAGATTGAAGTGTTCTCATTGCACAAATGACCTCTTAGCAGCTATTGTTATCAGTATATGACCTGCACAAAATCAGATAAGTTAAAATTACAGTGAAAGCCTGTGGAAAGGTTAAGCAGGTAAACATATCTCTTGGCCAAACAGACAATATTAGTTTGATTTCTGAAAGCCACCTCTTCCAAGAAGAGAACTGAACTCCTTAAGTTGTCTTCTAAGTTCCTTGGCACGTGTGTGCCCTATCTCCTCCCTCTACTGAACAAAGAATATCTTAAAAGACTACAACACAGGTGGAGGAAGGACACCCCGTGGATCACTGTAAGCTAAAATGATGTTAGGATTGGAAGAATGCATAAGAAGTTAGAATCACTTGTTTTTTTTTTTTTAGAAATATGGTGACTTGGCGGTTACTCATGACCTAGTAGATATCACCCACCATATCCATATAGACAGCATTTATTAGACATACTGAGTTATTCATTAATAAAACAAAAGAGATCAATATGTTAGAAGAAAGACCTTATGTTTTGGGAGATCTTAGGAGAGCAAGGAGGATATAGTGGGTGAGAATATGATCAAGATATAAAATCCTTCTGAAATAGCAATATTCCATATGTTTAGAATTTTCATATAGGTGTATCCTGTACACTGTACATATTTAACCTATAAAGTCATTCTAGCATTTTCTTTCCCCTCCACATCCATTTGACAATTTTATTTCATTGGACATTTTCAGGTCTACGTCCTTACATATGTGCATTCACAATTATTTCTAACTATATGATATCTAAGGACTACAAATTAAACTGAGAAAATATCTGTTTCTGAGAGGGTCTTAAATTACTTAATAATATCATCACCAATTGCATTCCTTTATCTCAAAGTGATATAAGTTCCTTATACATTACTGATGAATAGACCATGTTTTAAGCATATATATCATGTTTTCTTTATACAGTCATTTGTTCAAAGATATATAGTTTGTTTCTATAATTTATCTACTGTAGACAGTGCTGCAATAACATTTGTGTGCAAAAATTTCTGAGACATTTTCACTTTTGATCATTTGTGTAGGTGTTTTAGAATGCAATCTTCTGAAAATACACTTGCTAATATAATGTATATGAACAAAGACTAAAAGTTCTCTCAACTTATGAGTTTTGAAATCCTTCTCACAACTACTAACTGTAAATCTTTTGTCACAAGAGGAACAACTGTCTATGGCTCAAGTCACATTGTAAACTGTGAGCTTATGCCTTGATGTTACATCCACAGGTCTACACAAGGCTTGGGGATATAGTATTTGTTTCATTTATGCAGACAGGATTAGAACTGGACTTTGGCATCCTCCTGCCTGACCCAAGGTACCCTACCTCTTTCTTCCAAAGCTGAACTAGGACCTTATCTAAGAGGTACACTGTTCATGAATATACAAATCACATGGTAAATATAGAGATGTCCACACCCCAGAACAACATATGATCAGTGCCCTCTCCACAGTCACCGAGAACACAAGACATTACCATGGAGTGGAGCTGGATCACTCTCTTCCTCATGTCACTAACTACAGGTAAGGGACATTCCAGTTCCAAATATGAAGAGGAAACAGGGACTGAGGTGACAGTGAAACCTAAACTGTCTTTTCTCTACAGGTGTCCACTCCCAGGTACAGCTGCAGCAGTCTGGGCCTGAGCTTGTGAGGCCTGGGACCTCAGTGAAATTGTCCTGCAGGACCTCTGACAATATCGCTAGTTACTATATTCACTGGGTGAAACAGAGTCCTGGTCAGGGCCTAGAGTGGATTGCAAGGATTGATCCTGCAGATGGTAATACTGAATACAATCAGAAGTTCCAGGGCAAGGCCACACTGACTGCAGACACATCCTCCAGCACAGCCTACATGGAGCTCAGCAGCCTGACATCTGAAGACTCTGCGGTCTATTACTGTGCAACACACAGTGTTGCAACCACATCCTGAGTGTGTCAGAAACCCTGGAGGAGCAGGAAGTTGTTCTGGGACTGAGATGACAGAGACGACTAGCCTGAAGATTTACACAGAAATAATCTTCTGAGTGTCTGTTTTTCTGCCTCCTTCTCTATAAATAGAATGATGCTAATTTACCTCCATTGACATGTTTCTCTGTCATAAAACACTAAAGAAGGGAAAACTGTGTTAATGCATAGTGACAGAATTATCTCTGGATTCGAAGAGACTTGAACTTTTTGGAGTTGCTTTGAATAATATATAAAATGAATTTTATGAGTAAAGTTTACCTATACAGCATATTACCAATCCAAAACTCCTCACACAGTTTTAAGTAGCATGAATGTGTGTTTTTAAATTCTACCTCTGTTGTGTAGCAGAATTTCAGTTTCTCAGAAAGGAAGATTTATTTACATCATAATGTACTACCACATAAGTGTAAATCTTATAAGCTCACAAAATTTGATTAAATTACTTTTCATAGTACTCATTTATTTACCCAGTGTGTATACATGTCAGTTAATAATGGGTTTGAGATTCTTCATATTAATCTGATCTTAAGTTTACTGCCTTTCTAGATCCAGTACCCTGACCTAGAGTCTCAGGCTTTTACAGACACTGACCTTCTTGACATGCCATCATCCTTCATGTTCCTCTGGATATGTTGAAGTCATTCTTGTTCTATAGAGTGATTGGTCTTGGGTACCTGGGCCAATAGCAAGCAACATGGAATCCTGTGGTACTTGATAATCTCAAGGGGTTGAGTCATTAAGAAATATCTGAAGTGTAGAATTGTTTAGTGTTTTCCTGTAACCAACATAAATCCCCTTGAATTATGAATGTTATGTACTGAATATCAATGTCATAATCCTTATATGTTGTGGTAGGTAGGAACCCCATTGGCCTATTTTATGTAAGAGATCATTAAACCTGTGTTGAATTTAAAATACTCTTTGAATTTAAAATACTGTCTTCATAAAGCACTCTCCTGTCTCCACCAACAGGAAAGCATGAATGATCAGCTTGCAAGGGAATCTCCTGATTCTGTCCTTCAATTGAACAAGACTCATTAATGTAAGGCATTAGTCAAGTGACTGTGAGACCTTGATTCTAGCAGTTGTCTGTTGCATGCTGCAGAGCCATTTTGAAGTGCCCAAACCCCTAATACTGCAAACTTAAACACCTCATACTCTCTACTATGTACAGCCACTGTGGAATCAGTGTGACTGCTCCAGAGGAAGATTGAAATTGACCTACCCCAGCATCCAGCTGTACCACTCTGGAGCATTTACCCAAAGACTCTACATCCTACTAGAGACACTTACTCAAAAATGTTCACTGATACTCTACAGATAATAGCCAGAAATTGGACAAAGCCCCATTGAACTTGCTATCATCTTCTCCAGTATTCTTATTTTTCTTGTGGAACCATTCTACTCCCTTACTCCCTGTCTTTGATGAGGACATTTATGACGATCTTTCAATCTCACTGAGATCTTGTCAGATACATTCCTGTATATATATATATATATATATATATATATATATATATATATATATATATATATGATTTAATCATAAATGAAAAGTCATTGTGACATAGAAATGCCCTGGAAAAAGAACCAAGGGTAGGTGCAGGTCTTATTGCCTATCCTTCCATGAGGGTTCAGTGCCTCAGATGGTTCTCAGCATTGAAAGTTTGGTTTTTTTTACAGTGTTACTATAACTTTGTGGTAAGTGCAAACTCATGGTTTAAGACACATCTTATACATTCAAATAAGAAGATAGTTTATTCCTAAAACTGAGTTGATAATTTTTGACATAGATTTCTTTAAAGAAAACATTTTACTCAAGTTTTTCTCTATATTTTAAGTCATGTTCATATCACAAAGTCACTGTGAGAAGGTGTTCAAAATTAGGCAAATCATAGGCTTTCTTAACAATAAAACATCCATAGTGACAAAAAAAGAGATTACACTGTGGTTTAACATCACAGCACCAGTAAATAAAATCCTAGTCCCTGTGTAGTGATTTTCAGTGTCTTATGTACTTCTGTCCCTCTATAGTTTGCTTGAAGTCTGAGAGAAATGCGCTAACTAATCATGTCTTTGCCTACATTTTATGTTTTCTGTTGGCACTGTTTTTAAAGAATCAGAGGGCAGCATAAAGATGAAGATAATAGGGTTTCCCTTTGGTCTGCGGGGTCCTTGGACCTCCAAGAGTCCTGTCCCTGTACTGAGGGCAACCTTTCAGACCCATCGGTGGATGGGTGCCATCCAGGGTCAGGGCAGAAAGTCTTGGAAAGGAGCACTGGGCTCCTTCAATTCCTGCTGCAGGGGCTTCTTTGTTCCACACATCCCTGCCCCCCCTCCCAAGCCTGCCCTATTGCCAGAGAGATACATGGCCCAGGAACAGTGCCTACTCCTGCACTGAGGCTATCCACCCAGAGGGGAACAGTTCCTGCTCCTGTACTGAGGCTATCCACCCAGAGGGGAACAGTTCCTGTTCCTGCACTAAGGAGATCCACCCAGAGTCATTCACATCATAGATTGGACCAAGACGCCAAGACTCTCCTGGCTGCAATTGAAGGAAGAGATTGGCAGGCACTAATGCAAGAATTCCTCCAACAACTTGAAAGGCAACATGACAACACCAGATTCCAGGGATCACACAACAAGAAGATTTGAACATTCTATTCCAGAAGAAGAAGAAATCAACTTTAAACATAACATTATAAAAATAATAGAGGACCTTAAACAGGAGGAAAAAAACTGCTACAAAGAAATGGAGAAGACAAACAAAAAGGTAGAAGAAATAGATAAATCTCTCAAATATATCCAAGAAAACCAAGATAAAGCAAATCAAACAGGTAAAGGAAACAGTTCAAGACTTGAAAAATGAAATGGAGGTAATGAAGAAAATACAAACCGATGGAAGGCTGGATATGGAAAATCTGGGTAATCAATCAGGAACTACAGAGACAAGCATAAACAACAGACTACAAGAGATAGAAGAAAGAATCTCAGACACTGAAGATACTATAGAGGAAATAAATTCATTAATTAAAGAAAATAGTAAATCCAACAAATTCTTAACATAAAACATCCAGGAAATCTGGTACACCATGAAAAGACCAAACCTAAGAGTAATAGGGGTAACAGAAGAAGAATTACAGCTCAAAGGCCCAGAAAATATATTCACCAAAATTATTGAAGAAAACTTTCCCAACCTAAAGAAGGATATTCATAGGAAGGTACAAGATGTATGCAAAACACCAAATAGACTGGATCAAACAAACCATCCCCTTGCCTTATAATAATCAAAACACAAAACATATAGAATAAAGAACAAATATTAAGAGCTGCAAGAGAAAATGATCAAATAACATATAAAGGGAAACTTATCAGAATTACATATGACTTCTCAATGGAAACCATGAAAGCCAGAAGGTCTTGGATAGATATGCTGCAGACACTAAGAGACCATGGATGTAAGCCCAGACTACTATATCCAGCAAAGGTTGCATTCACCATCAATGGAGAAAATAAGATATTCCAGGACAAAAACAAGGAAAATCAGAAACCAAGGAAACCCACAACACCCATAATAACACAAGCATCTAACAACCCTCACCAGCACAACTCAAAGAAGGGAAACACACAAACACTACCACCAGAAAAAATAACTGGAGTTAGGAACCACTGGTCATTAATATCCCTTAATATCAATGGAATCAATTCACCTATAAAAAGGCACAGGTTAAGAGAATGGATACAAAAGCAGGATCCAACATTCTTCTGTTTACAAGAAACACACCTCAACCTCAAAGACAGACACCACCTCAGAGTAAAGGGATGGGAAAAGGTTTTCCAATCAAATGGTCCAAAGAAACAAGCCGGTGTGGCTATACTAATATCTAACAAAATTGACTTCAAACTAAAATCAATTGGAAGAGATAGAGAAGGACACTTCATTCTCATAACAGGAACAATTCATTTTTAGGAAGTCTCAATCCTGAATATCTACGCACCTAATATAAAAGCATCCACATATGCAAAAGAAACATTAATAGAACTCAAAGCATACATTAAACCCCACACTCTAATAGTAGGAGATTTCAACACTCCTCTCTCACCAATGGACCGGTCAACCAGACAGAAACTTAATAGAGAAATAAGAGAACTAACAGATGTTAGACACCTATAGAACATTCCACTCCCAAAGAAAAGAATATACCTTCTTCTCAGAATCGCATGGAACCTTCTCAAAAATTGACCACATAATTGGTAACAAAGCAAACATCCATAGACACAAAGAAATTGTGGTAACCACCTGTATACTATTGGATCACCATGGAATAAAGATAGAATTCAACAATTCTATCCCCAGAAAGCCTACAAACTCATGGAAACTGAACAGTCAACTACTGAACCATCCTTGGGTCAAGGAAGAAATAGAGAAAGAAATTAAATTATTCCTTGAATTCAACGAATATAAAGACACAACATACCCAAACCTATGGGACACAATAAAAGCAGTGCTAAGAGGAAAGTTCATAGCACTAAGTGCTCACATAAAGAAAACAGAGAAAGCACACATTAGAGACTTAACAGCACACCTGAAAGCACTAGAAAAAAAGAAACAGACTCACGCAGGAGGAGTAGAAGACTGGAAATAATCAAACTGAGAGATGAAATCAACAATATAGAAACACAGAAAACAATCAAAAGAATCAATGAAACAAAAAGTTGGTTCTCAGAGATAATCAACAAGATTGACAAACCCCTTTCCAATCTAATCCAACGGCAGAGAGAGAACACGCAAATTAATAAGATCAGAAATGAAAAGGGAGACATAACCACAGAAACAGAGGAAATTTAGAGAATCATTAGATCTAAGTACTGAAGTTTGTATGCCACAAGATTAGAAAATGTAAAATAAATGGACTTTTTTAAGATAAGTACCATATAACAAAATTAAATCAAGACAGGGTGAACAATTTAAATAGACCTGTAAGTCGTGAAAAATTAGAAGCTTTCATCAAAAATCTTTCAACCAAAAAAAGCCAAGGACCAGATGATTTCAATGCAGAATTCTACCAGAACTTCGAGGAAGATCTAATACCTATACTCCTTAATGTATTTGACAAAATAGAAACAGAAGAGTCATTGACAAACTCTTTTTATGAAGCTACAGTTACCCTGATACCAAAACCACACTAAGACTCAATCAAGAAGGAGAATAACTGGCCAATATCACTCATGAACATTGACACAAAAATTCTGAATAAAATACTGGCAAACCGAATCCAAGAAAATATCAAAGAAATTATCCATTATGATCAAGTAGGCTTCATCCAAGAGATTCAGGGCTGGTTCAACAGACAGAAATCTATCAATGTAATCCATTATGTAAATAAACTGAAAGAAAAAAAACATGTGATCATTTCATTAGATGCTGAAAAATCATTTGACAAAATTTAACACCCCTTTATGATAAAGGTCTTGGAGAGATCAGGGATACAAGGTTCATAACTAAATATTATAAAAGCTATATACAGCAAGCCAAGAGCTAACATCAAATTAAATTGATAGAAACTCAAAGCCATCCCACTAAAATCAGGAACAAGACAAGGCTGTTCACTCTCTCCATACCTCTTCAATATAGTGCTTGAAGTTCTAGCAATAACAATAAGACAACATAAGGACATGAGGGGATTCTAATGGAAAGGGAGAAGTTAAACTTTCGTTATTTGTAGATGATATGAAAGTGTACATAAGCGACCCCCAAAACTCTACCAAAGAACTCCTACAACTGATAAACACCTTCAGTAATGTGGAAGGATTCCAAATCAACTTCAAAAAATCAGTTGCCCTCCTATACACAAAGGATAAAGAAGCAGGGAGGAAAATTAGAGAATCAACACCTTTCATGATAGCCACATATAGCATAAAGTATCTTGGGGTAACTCTAACCAAGGAAGTGAAAAATCTATTTGACAAGAACTTTAAGTCTTGGAAGAAAGAAATTGAAGAGGATACAAGAAAATGAAAGGATCTCCCATGCTCTTGGATTGGGAGGATCAATATAGTAAAAATGGCAATTCTACCAAAAGCAATCTATAGATTCAATGCAATCTCCATCAAAATCCCAACAAAATTCTTCGCAGACCTTGAGAAAACAATAATCAACTTTATATGGCAAAACAAAAAACCCAGGATCGCCAAAGCCATCCTATACAATAAAAGTACTTCCAGAGGCATTACCATCCCTGACTTCAAACACTAGTACAGTGCTACAGTAATGAAAACTGCTTGGTATTGACATAAAAACAAAGATGTTGACCAATGGAATCGAATAGAACACCCGAATATTAACCCACTTTCTATAGCACACATTTTTGTTTTTTTTTTTCTGTGAAACTCCATTTCAGAATTTAACCATACAAGCACACAAAATCTTACATAGTGGTGTTGACTTCTGTTCTTTCCTGTGGTCACTGTGCTACAAGGGGGAATTGCTAGAGTTGGATACATACAAGTGTCACCAGGGTGAAACCTAGATTTGAGAGGGACATTGATAATTATGTAGGCATAACATAAAATCAATTTATGAAACATCTATTCAGCATCTCCAGATTAATC
Source organism: Myodes glareolus (assembly GCF_982192425.1). Lineage (NCBI taxonomy): Eukaryota > Metazoa > Chordata > Mammalia > Rodentia > Cricetidae > Myodes > Myodes glareolus. The sequence goes on along the minus strand of NC_142036.1, from coordinate 6,073,473 downwards.
AAAATCCATTTACATATGCAGATGAACACTGTATTTCATGCCTATATTACAAATTAAACCAGACTGTGCAACTTCACTGCAAGCTGTGAGAAATCAACTTGCAAAGGAGCGAAGGGCCAGCAGGGGGCACAATGAAGCTAAGAATTCTCATTAGGGAGATGGAGTGAAGTGTGGAGAGGATTCTGTATCTTTGTGGTTTCCTTTCTTAAAGTCTGTTAACTGACCTGCACCAGCTGTGATTGACATATAATGTTTCCATGGTCATACACCGCAAAGATTGCTTGTCAAACTCCCCACAGGTTTGTATATTCTTTTAAAATTTTATTCAGTTTTATTTACTTTATACACTTTTTCTAAAAAAAAGTAGAAGATATTCTGATTACTGAATCCCCTCCCCAATTTCACACCGTCTCCTTCTCTCTGTAGAAAGCAAACAGTCGAAAAAGAAAAAGTAAAATAAAAAGCATATATGTAGGAATAAAAATGGGAACGTACATATATATAAACCATAACACTAAGACTGAAACTATGTTATATAGGTAAAAGATGAGTAAGATTGAAAAAATAATGTACATTGTGAAGTCAGGAAAAATATCTGTAAAATATTGCTTTCATTCTGTGTTAGCCATCTAATGCAAGACTTGTGTCTACTCCTGAGTGAAGTAAGTACACCCAATAATACTTCAACAGAGAAAACAAACATTTCCTTTGCAAGGAAGTATCAATTATGGAACTTCTTGGTTAGGGGAGGAAAGCCTGTGTCCATGTTCTTCTCTCAACATTGGGATCCCATTAGTATCGAATCTGTGCAGACTCCGCATGATTTCCAGTCTGTGACTTCATATGTGCCTCAGTCCTGTGGTGTCTGGAAGACACTCATTTCTTGGAGTTATGCACCACTATTAGCTTTTAATTTTTATTCATATTTTAAATTCTTTCTCAAAACAAGGTCTAACTATTGAGCTACTATAGACAAATAAGAACATTGGCAATACCCCATACTGTTTGCAACACCTGTGGGGTCTCCCTGATTATTAAATCATAGAGAGCTGTCTTGTGACCAATGCAAAGGTGTTCATTAATACCTCTTGGTTTCTGGGAGCATAAAGTTCACCCATGAAGGTATCTGTGATCAAATATTCATTAGTTAATTAGAAACCAACTTTGTACTAAACAGAAAATTCTCCCTGCTGGGTAATTTTTCTTGTGTAGCAAGTAGCTAGGCAGCCCGAAGGGAGAGAAAAGACATCAAGGATCTTATACAGTAACAGACTTCATGATCTACAAATCTCATTCATGAGCTGTCTCACTCATATTTCTGGAAGCATATATCTCTTATATCCATAGAACATGATCAGAAAAACAACAGAGACAATGCTAACAATTAAATGACAAGTTTATCTACATCTCACTAGTTTTCATACAATTTCTTAAATATATTTTTGATAACAATGCTGTATCATCAACAGATCCATAAAACCACATCAAAATCTGAACACAAATTCATTCAGTCAACAGATAGAAAATTCCAAATGTAAAACTAGGCACCCAGGAAATCTTCCTTATTTCCTGAAATTTTGTTATAAAAATAACATTATGATTTACATTTCTCTTATTCCGTAGTCCACTTTTCTTTATTTTCATGGTCTTGCTTTATTATGTCAAGAAAATACATTCTATATCATTTACATTTATATGTTTATTATGTTTCAGGATCCTCATTTTAATATGATTTTCTTACAACTTAAATTGTGTTTCTCTTACACCAACACTTAATGTCTCCATTTTGCAAATGATTTCACATTTGAAACTGTCTTCTGTGTTTTCCTAATCTCCTTTCATTTTATCTATATTTTAGCATATCCTTGACCTTAATTCCTCAAACCACAATGGCCAATTTTAAGACTCTTGGTTTATATAAATTAAACACATGAACATAATATTTATATCTTGCAATCACATATAAATGAGAACACGTAGCATTTGTCTTTATGGTGTATGGTAAATTCACTCAGCATATTTTTTCACTTCCATCCACTTATCAATAGATTTCTTTGTTGATATTTTATTACTGCTTATTATTCCATTGTTTATACAACCAACATTTCCATTATATATTTGTCCTTTGTTGGAAATATTGGCTTGTTCCAACTTCCAGCCTCTGTGAATAGGACACCAATGAACATTGACACATAACTCACTCTTTAATAAAATATAGAGTTATTGAGCACATGCTTGAGATGGATATGGCTGGGACACAGCATAGTTGTATTGATTATTTTTTCGTGAAAATCTACAAACTGATTTCCCATGTAACTACACTACTTTATTCTTACACCAACCAGTAAACAGTCTTTCGCCAGCTCATGCCTGCATTTGCTGTACTTTGTTTCCTTGTTTATAATCATTCTCAGGTAAAAAGAGAACAACAAAGTTGATTCAATCTATATTTCAATATGAGTTGAGGACTTTAGTTGCAGAGCATAGCAAAACCAACCTTGAACTGAATAGGAAATGCTCCCTGCATGGTAAGTTTTCTAGTGCAGAAATGTATTATGCAGCCTGAAGGGAGAGAAAAGGCATCAATAACCTTACACAGTAGCAGGCCTCTTGATCTACAATATCAGACTTCAGCTAAGATATATCCACTGATGCCTAGTAGTTATGTAATAATGGAATACTTTTTACTTGGATTTGTGGTCAGTTTCATAGAAAAGTATTCATCATGGTAAACAGGCTAAAAATACCCATGACTGGAGATGACATACTACTTACCTAGTAGATCCTACTTGTATCACTAATGTCCATATTATTAAACTGTTGTAAAAATATCTATGTCTATTCCCAGTAAGTTGATGCTGCTCTCAGCCTTGATCCCAGAATTTCTTCTGTGCTGTGTTTCATGATTAACACAGACATTCATGACTATTCAAAGTGCTGACAATGAATGTTTGAGTACACAATCTCAGATGAATCATTTAATATCCCACTTAAAGCACATTGACCATCACAAACAGACACTGGAGAGAATGGAAGATCCAGAATATAGGGCAGAAAGTCATGGAATTCTAATGTTACTACTTGACTTGACCATTGCACATATGAGCTAACAGTCACTATAGTTTCTAGCACAAGACATGAACAAATCCAGGCAAACACAAAGACAGACTGAGAGCCTGTGAAATTGCTGAGCATGTAAAGATGTCTACTGGAAGTCTTGACAATACTATTTTGATTGCTTGCAGCCACATTGTAGAATACAAAAATTTAATTTCTTAAATTGCCCCAGGGTTAAATGCATCCCCCTTTAGTGCATGTGTGCTCTGCTCTCACCATTAAATAAAATGCAATAATATTTTAAAATATTTCAACATGATGAAGAGAGACTCATGAAGGTCCGCACAAATTTGAAAGTCTGTTTGCTTTTCAAGAATGATGAGAAAATCATAGTCACTTCTCTTTGTATGGTTTCTGTAGGTTCTCTATGTACTTGTGAATGATCCCACCTCAATGTGTGCATATAGCACTGATTGGACTCACTGTGTTAATGAAAAAAAGAGTTCAGGAGTTTGGGAAAGAGATTAATTGGAAGGTCTCAATTGGAGCCAGAGGGACATATTTGTGGCAGATTTGACCATACTATATATCATACATCAATAAACAATTAACGAATAAGAAAAGTCATCTTGAAAATTAAAACTATTTTATATATGTTTAGAATTTTCCCTCAAATTGATATTGTATACTGTGTAAATTTGCTGAGAATCTCTACTATTTTAATTCTTGACCCACCTGTTTGTCCACTTATGCTAGTCAGTTTCTTTTAAACATATTTATGTATTGGTATATGCAATTGTTTTGTCACAAAATATAAAAACTAATAATGAAATACGCTTACAATGTCTACATTTCTAAGTTGATCTTTAACTAATATAGCTATCTACAGTTGCATTGAATTTCCTGAGAGTGATGCTATTTCTTTATTACCTTTAGATAAAATATTTCTGTTGTATTGCATGTGTAAACACATTTTCTTGCTGGAATCATCTGTTTACAATTATATTTGTTTTCATAATTCAGTTATTAGATAAAGTGATTTAATAATCTTTGATATACAAATGTTTCTATGGTATGTTTCCTTTTTGTCATTTACATCAGTTTTTATTTATTTTGTTTTTTTAACAAGGTGCAAAGGCAAATATCAATTGTGTATATCTGAAAGGAAGCTACAAATTCTGTAATTTTAACAGGTTTTGGAATTTCTAATGGCCATCATCTTCAGAATAACAATCACCTATTATAAATCAATCTGATAACCATATCTCAAGGCGAAGTAACTGTTTTAGGCCTGAAGTCAATTGAGATCGTCGGCCCTGATGTGATTTACAGAGGGTCCTGCACAGTGCTCAGGAAAGAAGTATGTGATAATTTCCTCAGAAAGGATTAGGATTTGAACCTCAACATCTTGCAACCTGACCCAGGTGCCCTGTACCTCCTTTTTTCCAACTGGACTAGGTCCTTATCTAACAAGTCCCTGCTCATGAATATGCAAATCACTTGAGCATGTGGGTAAATACAGGGATGCACACACCAAAACATCATATGATCAGTGTCCTTTCCACAGTCACTGAGCACACAAGTTCCTCACAATGGGAAGAAGCTATATTGTCCTCGTCCTATTGGCAGCAGTTACAGGTAAAAGGCTTCCCAGTTAGAGATTTCCACACTTTCAGGTGACAATGGCATCCTCTCTGCCTTTCTGTCTGTAGGTGTGAACTCACAGATCCGGCTGCTATAGTCTAGGGCTGAGCTGGTGAGGCCTGGGGCTTCAGTGAAGATGTCTTGCAAGGTTTCAGGATACAGCTTCACAGACTCCTTTATGCACTGGGTGAAGCAGAAGCCTGGGCAGGGACTGGAGTGGATTGGATAGATTGAACCAGAGGATGGTGAAACTTTATATGCTCAGAAGTTCCAGGGCAAGGCCACACTGACTGCAGACACATCCTCCAGTACAGCCTACATGGAAGCTCAGCAGCCTGACATCTGAGGACTCTGCAGTCTATTACTGTGCAAGACACAGTGTTGCAACCACATCCTGAGTTTGTCAGAAACCCTGAAGGAGCAAGAAGTTGCCCTAGAACTGAGATATGTCTGGACCTTTTTTGAGAATTTATCATTAGGAGCATCTCTTTCTCTGTCAAATCAGTCTTTCTTGGTCTTTGGCACCTTTTCAAAAGGATAACTGGGAAGGATGTGATGCTGATTCAGGATGCCTCAGAGCAGGCCATAACTGGACCAGATATTTACCAATGACCACATCCATTGACACGATTCTTTTTTTATGAAGCAAAATAGGACAAACTGTAGCAGTACATTAAAATATAAATATCCTTTCAATCTTAGGGACTGGAACTGTTGTTGGAGTAGCTGGGAATAAGCTACAATCACATCAAAAAAACACAAATCAATAATATTTGGCAAACAAAAGCCTCTTACATAGTCCAGCTTGATTTCCCACAAACAAGCAATGGCAGTTTCTTGGAAGGAGTCGCTATACATGTTGTGTTAGGTTCTTTAAGCTCGTCTACAAAATCAAATTGTATATCTTTAGTTATAGATACATTGTAGTCATGAATTATTTTTGTCAGTAGCAATCAAATTTCTAACTCTGTTAGGATTAAGGATAGAGCTGTGAAATCCTGAGGGTATAGAATCTGTTACATTGGAAACAAACTGGACTTCTCCATAGATAGCATTGGAGGCAGAGCAGTGGGATTCCAACCTGGGAATATAACAGGCCTGGTCCTGTTCAGCAGCAGCCCTAGTGGCTCATTTGCTTGCTTCCTGAAATTGGATTGTCTTTGTCACCACATCTAGACTGACACTGACTGGATCAGTGAAATTGCATTTTACTTTTTGCAGGTTTGTTAGATGAAGGTTTTCTATCCTGGGCTGATTGTCAAGTTTTTGTTTACATTATTTTTGAGAATTTTTATTTCTTTCCACACTTGAAACATATAGGAAGCCACAAGGAAACTGCCAGAATCTGACCTTTCCATTACATTGTGCCATCATTTTGGCAAGCCTGTATAAAATCAGCAATAGTAGGGGAGGTATTAGCAACTACACAATGAATCTTTGTAGAGAAAAAAAATGTATTTTAATAAGCAAGTGAAAGAGACAATGTAAAAGCAGCTTCTTTATTATCAATGTGCTGCTACATAGCTTCTTGTAGATGACCTACAAGGTCATAAAAGGATCTGTAGGTTTTGTCTATAATGGGAAAGATGTCTTGGGAATATTAATATCAAGAACTTTACTCCAAGTTCTTATAGCATCTTGGCTGCTTTGATTGTTAACCACCTGAGGGCAGGCAAGCTGTTGGGCCACTCTTTGGAAATTACTTTGTCTGATAAACTGATGATAAGAATATTGTTTTTAAGGTGTTAATGCTTTGGATAGAAGAAGCAGTGGAGAGGCAACCGTCCATCCATTACTGAAGTCATAGTCTAAACTGAGGGGTGGTGAAAATTGTTTTCATATGGGCTTGTTAGGCCAAGAGTATCCTTTCATACATATCTGCCATAGCATATATTATTTCTATAGAGAAAGACCCTCAAACCATCTCTCTATAACAATTTTTGATGTTAAAAAGGATTTATTTATTTTTTACAAAAAACTAATTTTTTTTCTCATTTTAAGTACCATTCCCAGTTAAGACTCCTTCCCCTCGTCCTGCTCCCTCCAACCACATTCTCCTTCATTCCACTCCCATTCATTCCTCAGAGAGGGTAAGGCTTCACATGGGGAATCAACGAAGTCTAGCACATTGCTTTGAGGCAGGATTAAATCCCTCCCCACAAAAGTCCTTCTTGCTTCCACACACACTCCCAATTTTCTCAGAAGATCCGGTCTACTTCCCCTTCTCAGGGTAGTCTATGTATGTTTCTTTTAGTATTCCCGTTGTTACCTTCTCTGGGACCATGGATTACAGGCTCGTTATTATTTGCTTTATAACTCCTATACACTTATGAGTGAGAACATTCTGTGTTCATCTTTTTGGGTCTGGTTTACCTCACTCAGAATGTTTCTTCCACTTCTGTCCATTGTATGCAAATTTCAAGATGTCATTTTTATTTTTACCTCTGAGTAGTACTTTACTGCATGAATGTACCACATTTTCTTTTTTTCACTTTGATCAGTTTATGACTCTGAATATGAGTGTTTGTAGAATTAACAGTTCAAGAAGAAAGCAAATTCCAGAGCAGTTTCT